>NC_140136.1:18012326-18612326 GCF_964035555.1 Netta rufina
TGACATGTCACATTTAGATCAAAAACTCCATGTGGCAGTTCACATTTTTTAAGCTGGGTGCAAGCGTGCCAGATTCTATTTCGATTGAGTGGCTGGCATTCAGAAAGCCACATTTAATAGGATCGAAAGAAAAGAAATGTTACTTTTCATCACACAAGACAACAAAGAGAACCCAGGAAACGAAAATATTATTTCGTTTGAACAAATTACAGTAAGACTCTCAGGGGCTCTTTCAGGGCGTAGATGAGGAAAAGCACTTAAATATCATTCCATCAAACTAAATTTTTAACTACAATTTTTTACAGATAAAATGTGTTGGGAGGATTCAAAGAAGATTAGAGCTCACCTAAGAAACAGTATTCAAATTTGAACAGCTAATGGAAGCCTGCAAAAACTGTTAATGTCTATATCTTTCCTCTAAGGGACTTAGATTTCAGTATTCTTATAAAAACACATTGAGCTGATTTCATTTCTGTGTCTCCACAGACTTCATTCTTGTAATTTCAGTAAGTGTTATAAATGTCATTTTAAGTATTATAATGCTAATCCCTACTGACAATAAGGTTCTAAAGCTCAGCTTCCATTACTAAGGTAATGTTTACCTCAGATAGCATATAATTGTTTGCTTTTTTCACAGTAAATTCTCTGTTCCCAACTGCTTAATCAGCCATGGAAAAGAGAGAAGACTTTCGTACTGTTTAATGTTCTTGTGATTACATTAGAGCACCATGTAAACCCACATCAGTGGATCTTGGGAAACGCAATTTTTTTTTTGTTTGTCCACAATTCTAAAGGCAAAGTATTTTGAGCAGTGGTCCTTGCAATAACATGAATCATTTATTAATATAAATATCACGGATATGGTATAAATCTTCTCTGCTCCTGAACTCTCAGGACACTTCTTCATTGCATGAGTCAGAATCAGCAAGGACTTCCAGCGCCGTGCTGCAGCTCAAACAATGCAGCATATTCCAGTCACAGGCAGCGTATTCCCTGCTCTCAACAACAGGAGACCAACCTATACTTTCCGTATGAGCTTTGTGCTGCATCGCATCAACCTAAACAGTGTTTTATTATGCTTTATGAAATCTAAAAACTTCTCCTCCTTCTCATGTTCTGCGAAGGGCTCGGGTTGTTGTTGCCTCAAGGATAAGGTTGGACTGTCCTGGCTTCTCTGGGTCTGGAGGGCGGCAGGTGCCCTCCGAGCTTCCTCTGTGCTGCTGCTTGTAAGTTTTGAGGTAGACTATCCTAGCATCCTAGTCCAACATGGATTATCCTTGAGTGGGGTCAAAAACTGTAACCCCGAACCCCTGCCTGAAATCAGAGCGTTGCCTCGCACTCTGCTGTGTAGGTTCATCGCCAGCTTCCCAGCTCAGAGCAGTACTCACACCGTGGTCCAGCTGGTGGTCTTGCAGAATTTTTTGAGACTGAGTTCCTCAATGCACCCACAGTGAGCTAAAAGTAAGAGCCTCGTGGGCACAATGGAGTATCACTTCTCCAGAAATGCAAATGCCTACAAGAGACTGGTGTCAAACAAGTTATGTTTATTAAACATTGTAGTTGAATACACTTTTACTTTGGACAAACAGCACTGAAGTCCACAGGAGTTTTGCCTGTAAAATGGTGTCGTATCGTGAGATCATTAGTGCAGGAACAGATGTGAACCTGGGAGCTCAAATACCACCTTGGTGAGAGAACTACCTTAGGGTTTCAGATCGTTTTAGTGCCTGGGGGCTGGTAAGGACCACAGGATGTGCTCAGTCCTCATGGGCTTGATATTTACAGCCCCACAGCCTGCACTGCTGTCTGCTTGCCGCAAAGCAGGGGACTGGAGGTGGTCAGGTGGCTGCTGAATAACATCGTGTACATCAGCTGGCTTTGGGCTGCAAGCTCCAATCTTACTGACACCAAGTCCCAGCGCAGCCAGCTGGGATGTGTGTCCCAACAGCACGCGGCGTTCAGCCTAGTTTCAGGGTTTGAACTCTGGACTAAGCATTTGCCTTTCCTTGCTTAAACGTAGACGTGGATGAGTACTTACAGCTGCCCGTGTTTTTGTAACTCCATGTGCTTTGAGTGGCACGGAGCTGGGGGATGAGCTGGGCTTGCAGGAGGCTCAGGAGGTGCCTGGTGCTCCCTGCGGGCCTGGCAGAGGGGGGTGTCCTTGCCAGTCCTGGGCACGTGCTGATCCCTGCTGCTACAGCCCTCCTGCTGCACAGGAGGATAAATCTACATTGAAAAAAAAAAAAAACAAAAAAAAAAAAACGAAGTTAATATTTTAATGATAAATGGTTTGTTTTGATGAGTTCTGAAATGAATCCGATCTTGGCTCTTCAAAGGGAAGCGACTGACCCTAAAAATTCATCTTTTTCATGCACAAAAGGTCTGTGATTTTATTTTTCTTCACATGATCTCTATAAGGGGTCATTTTAAGGATGCACGAGGCACACTTAGAGAAGACAGGAGCAGGGTTTTTTCTCCAGTAAAATATTCAGTGAGCGCTCTTTGTCTCTCCCTCAGAACATTGCAGGATCCAGGAGCATTAAGTGAGCCACAGATGCCAAACCAGGGGGAAAAAAAAAGAAACAAACTATATTTTCTGCTCATCTGTGGAGTGAGGATAACACAGGCCCAGAAGCACACGTTGTGAAGCAATTTCAGTCGTAGCTGAGTGCCTGTTTTCCCCTGGAGCACAGACTGTAAAAACCTTAAAAACCCTGGTTTCTATTTCCTTAATATTCTAGTTTTGAAGATATCATTGTGATGAAGAAAGGAAGATGAATGTCCTTTTTAAAGCTCCGTTCCCTCTTTATAATTAGGGACTTGGGCAGCTTGGAGAAGGAGAACTATGCACTTGGTTTTCCTACCTATTTGTGATGCATAGATAAATATTTCATTTAGAGAGAATGAGACGTGAACACAATAGCTTATATTTTAATCTCAGTTACACCCAGTGTAAATCTGGAGTAAGTCCAACATTCAGAAGCCAGCGCTGTTAGTCTGGGCTTATCTCTCTGTAATTGAGATGGGAATCTGGCCCACTCTGCAACAGACTGCAAGGAGCTTTTTACCTTTAAATCTATCACATTTAAATTACACGGGGCCACAACGTGTCACCTACATCCTTGACTATTTTAATACAAAAATATAGTTTAAATCTCCCCGGATTTGCTGATCACCCTGGGATTTCTAAAGATACTGTTAGGCTGTAAGAGATAATGAATAGAAACGAAGAAAAGGTCTATATTCATTTTTTTTTTCTGTATTAACATTAAAATAAATAATTTGATTGTGGTGCATTTTGAGGCGTAGCACTCTGTGGTGGCTCTGGCAGCCTCTGCTATGGATCCGCTCCGCTGGGCCCCCCGTGGTGCACGGGCATCGCCTCGAGCGGCACCGCGGGCTTGCAGGGCGCGCTTCCCCCGGCCCGCAGCTTGGGAGCTGAAACCCAGGGGCTGGGGTAATGCTGCCTGGTACTCTGCTCCTTGTACCGCACCTCAATTGCTTGTGTTCGCTCCTAGAGCGCAAGGAAGCCCCACATCGAATAGCGGTAAAGACAAATTAGAGATATTTGGCTCTCTTAGTGGGTCATCTCCCGGGTGAGTTGAGCAAGGGCAGGGTAAAGAGGCTCCATCTGCGGAGGGCAGCGCTCGCGCTCCTCCATCTGCCGGCTGGACACCGGCCTCAGCTCGGCGCGCAGCAGCCGAAGCACATGCGGGCAGATTTTTCCAGAGCAGCCTGAGTGAATCTGCCTGACCAACACATGGCTCGCGCGGCCAGCGGGGAGGGGGCAGGCGGCACATCTAGAGGTTGCTGACCGTAGATAATTCCTGCAACAGCCCAGCGCCTTGCTGAAGTTGGCTGTAAAATTGAGCAAACCCGGCACACGGTTACAGGGAGATGCTGCGGCTCGGCCAGCGGCGCTCCTGGGCAGAGCAGACACAGCCTCCTGCCTTGAAAAGACGTGGCCAGAGGCACTGCTGGCTTCGCTGTCAGTGCTGAGGGTGCTTTCCTAAGCTGTTACCTGAAGTAATAACATCTTCCTAAAATTCTGTTTCTTTTTGCCAAGAATATAGCCAGGTATTGACAATTGTGAGAGGGGATGAAATCCTGGTCCCATCAAAGTCAGCTGGAAGACTTTACTGGGGCTAGGACTTCACTGGGAGAGCTACCGAGACCCTGTCTAACAAAGCACTCATCTGGAGCCTCATGTTCAGAAATGAATGACTTGCCAAACCTGCTGCAGACTTTCAAGATGGGCGCAGAGAACCTCGGTGTGAGATACAGTGGGCTGAGATGAGCGTACTTATATTGTCAGCCTCTTCCTTTCTTTTTATTTTTCTTTTTTGAGAACTAGTTCAGAAAAACACGTGAGGAGAAATGGATAAACTCATCCCTTGCTGTCATTAGAATTAGAATAAACCTTTGCCCAAAGCCAAGAACAATGATATGAAAAGAAATGGTAAAAAGAATGAAACAGGAAGAAAAGTTGGCTGAATTAAATGGCTTATTTACTGAGAAGAAATCGCAGCACATATTCCGTGTGCATTCACCTTTTACTCTGGAGTTTGTGTGGAAAAGTTAACTTGGCAGCTAAGTACTAGTTTGGGCTCCCTTTAGAATTATTTTACAAAGCAAGAAATGGTTCAGATGAGAAGGTAGTAGAAAAGGAAACTAATGCTTGTCATAGAAAATCTTTTTATTTTTTTTCTTTTTTCTTTTTCTTCTTTTGAGTGTTAAAAGCAAGTAAACCCCTAGTGATCTTAAATAATTTGCGTAAGTACATTGAGCACACTCTCTTCCTTGGGAGTGCTGATTGGGTACCAACGTGTCAGTCCCGGCAGCGAGAGGCAGGGCTGGTGCCTTCCTCATTGTTTCCTGGTTGTCGGCTTCCCTCCAAGGTCTGCGTGGGAGCGCTGACCACCTCGATGCCCTCGCAGTTAATGGAGTCACTGAGGAGACGAGAGCCAGCAAACAGCAACTGGAGGTGGGAGAGATGGCTCCAGCAGTACGCGGCACGCGTTAGGACAGCCTAATCGCCGACATGCAGCCTATTAGTAAGTTCAGCTGAAAGATGTTAGAAGGATGCTTCCAGCCTCTCCGCTGGCACGTTTTGAAGGGAGTTCAGTTACGAGACTATTAAAATGCTATTTTGATAATTAAGCCCACAGCTGTTGTGAGGGCGTCGGGGGCAGGAGCTGGGGGAGCAGCAGCCCGCAGGATGCAGCGCGAGAGGAGCTGCACGTGGCGGGGCCGCGCAGCGCCCGGGGAAAGGTGTGAGGCCAGGAGGGTGCGACCCGGCCTGGGGGCCATCTGGATGCCAGTTCTGCAGCTCCGGGTGGCAGGGGAAAAAATGTTTTTTGGGGCAGAGCACGGTTACTTTGCTCCTGTGCAAGTGGGCGGCGGCACCCGAGCTGCGCGCTGGGGGCGGTGGTGCCGTGGCACTGCCATAGCGCTGGTGTTTGGTGCTCGGGGGGGTGCAGTGCTGCTCGGGCTCGCGATTAACTCTGATCCTCACAGATGTTTAACTGGATTAGCGCGTTCAGCATTAACAAAGCTGCTATCCCAGTGCTTGCACGTAAATACGCCTCCAAACTTCCCTGTGAAAACTGACTGGGAAATTTCTGCTGTGGTTGGATGTGGAATCATGTCATAACTGTGCTCAGGTTACAGGTAGCTCTATATCCAAAACCAAACAAACAGCAACAACAACAAAAACAAGCAAACAAAAACCCCTCAACCCACCCACCAAAAAAAATAAAAAATAAAAAAAAATAATTAAAAAGAAACAACCAGAAGGGGCTCAGTATTTTTAGCAGACGCTGGTCCCCAGGAGTGAGCTATGGGTTGGTTTAGTGCTCTAAGTGCTTACTAAGTATGTGATAATAAAACCACAACCAGTTTCACTGTGACAGCTGAGCTAAACTCTTGCAAGCGTATAGATTATATTTGTATTTTATGTACACTGCTTCAGAGTGAAACATATATTGTGTTATATGCATAGATAAATAGTTTATCTGTGCCGCCCTAATCTCCTTTTCAGAGTTAAAATTAGGATGATTTACAGTGTTTATCCATATTGAGCAGGGTATAATTGCCCAAATTAAGGCTGTCCATCAGGACAACGGGTAAATTCAATCTCTTGTCTGTATATGTCAGTGGTAACCTTTCCACAATTGCTCCTCTACTCCTACTGCAATGTCAGCTGTGGTCCCTTGTTGACTCCCTGCCTGCACATGCTCACTGAATACAGAATCAGGAAACGGTACATGGGATTTGGTAAAATAAACCACATAAACAGAATGTAAAAAGGGGGAAATTAGCCTTTTGATGAGAAGGGGAATGAAACCCAAGTACAGCTCCTGCCCCCTGTGTCAAAAATCATTGCACTTGCATAATCTTTTCAACTTTTCTGCCATCTCCTGCATCATCACAAAAATGTTGTCAGCAACATCTGTCTTCTTTTTCAATTGGTACATGCCTGAAGAAGGACAACTTGTAGAATATATATAACATCAAATATGTATCTGAATTCAATTATTGCCAAGCTCAGGTTTTAATTATCAGCTGTTTTATATATAATTACAGCTACTGTCAGTGTTGATCCTTATTAACACCTGAGTAATAGTCGATTTTTTTAGAAAACACAACAAAATGAAGGAAGCATCCCTTTATGGTCTCGCCAGAACAGACAGGTATACCTTCACCTTCCTGGGAGGTCCCTGCTGAAAATTAACTGATATCTTCTGCTCTGGCTGTGAAGGATGCACATTAAAAAGCATCCTGTAATCAAAGTCTATACTTTGAAGTACACTGAGTGCATCTGCATTTGATATTTTCACTCAGCACCACAAACATCCGCTCTGCTCTGTGCAAAACCCCCAAGGTAAGGTCTGGAGTCGGGAGGCAGTGCCCAGAGCTGGTGCAGCACGCGGAGCCGTGCTCAGCCTCTGGAGGTGTATGGGAGGCGATGGAGAGCTTTGCCTGGGCACCACCAGGTATTGTCAGGGCAGGTGACCTGATCCTGGTCTCACACTGGTTTCATACAGGTTGGATTTCCTCCGCTTTGGTGGGATTATTTTTGCTGAAGACCAGTAGCACTGGGATCCGATCCAAGTCAGGCTGGAACCCAGCGCCAACGTATGCAACTGGGGTTGAGGCGTGCCTTAGCAAGGAGGTGTTACACCTGCAAACTTCAGAAGAATCTGAATTTAAAACGTGCAAGGGAAAACAAATCCAGGAAAGGATTAGTGGGTGAGGGGACAGCAGAGTTGGAGCCATAGGACAGCAAGATGGTCTCGGTGTGAGCCCCCTTATCCAACCAGGCACTGCAGCCCCGAGATGCAAGGAGACCAAGGCAAAGGACAACGCAGGAGTTAGGGCAGGGGATGGCTGCAGCATGGGTTGGGGTTTCACAGCAGAGATAAAGTGGGAAGAACAGATTTGTGTTGAGGAATAAGAGGACTTAACACTACAGTAGTATGTTATTACAAGTCTGTTGAACTTGTTTTTGCTTTAGGGTGTTTTGATTCCTGAAAAGCGAATTAATTACACTGTAACTCTGAAATCCTGGTTTTCTTACCACTAGGAACAGGTTACTCTTCCCTGGTGGCTATTTCTCATTACCACCTTGTGATTATGACGTATTTGGCCCATGGAAGTCGGATGCTTTGGAGATTACACAAGTTATTAGCCTATCTACTTACCCCCAAGTATTTGTAAGGATATTAATGTTTTCTACTGCTCAACCTGTGTACCAGGGAGCATCACTTGACAATTGAGAGGAAATCCATCCTTTTCACAGAGCCAAGGCCAAAATGTGACCTGGCAACCTTGCAAAGAGATGTCTTCACAGTCATGGGCCAGACTCATTTGGGTTGTACGTTATAACACCTACGCAGGTCCTCACCTGCTCTTACTGATTTCTGTTGCTGTTGTTCCAAGTTACAGGAGACACAACTGACAGGTGAGCCTAGGAAAAAAAAAAAAAGGGAATTTTGGCAAAAAGGACTCAAGGTGAGAAATGGCACTGGGGCAGGAGATCAAAAGGTAGGGAGTCTTGTCAAGAAAAGAAATCAAATATTCTCATTAGATCTATTTCTGTACCACTTTTTTTCTTAAAAGAATAGTAAATGTCCTTCAGGCAACACCTTGAAAGTGCCCTTTCCTTTTTTGCAGTTGCTGTAATTAAAAGCCAGTCGGTCAGTACCTGAGCTAAGGATCACCTCTCCCCGTGTTAATTAAGGGCTACAGCTCCCTAAGGCTGCCAGGTGCCTAGGTCTTGGTGGCTTTGGGGGGTTTCAGGAAGAGCCCTGGTCCAAAGCGCTGGAAGAGCTTAGGGACACTTCTGAGGTCCTCCCTCAGATAGCAAACACGTGCTGGACTTGTAGTTCCTTTTTTAAGGTGAGTGGTTGTGAGCTTGTGATCCGAAAGGGGTCCCAGGGTAGGCTGCTGATGGCGATGGTTCGTTTTCAGTTAGATAACTTCTCCTATTTATTGTGTTCGTACTCGCAGCAGTAACAGCTCTATAGTTGTTTCTTTTGCTGATTTGTATATCCATAAAGGTCTGAAATGTGGGATTGAACCTCCCAAGCCTGGCGATGCGTTGAGGCCACGTCCGTGTCCTTGCAGTGGGGGCAGCACCAGCCCGCAGCGGGAGGCAGAGCCAGCCGAGGGCCAGGCTCGGTGCGTCCCCGGGGCACGTCCTGCAGGAAGGACACAGGAGGACATCTCCCGTCCAGAAATGTCCCCGAATTTCTCTCAGCACCTGGAGACCTGCAGGGATCTGGCTCAGGCCCAGCTCCTGTGCTGCCTATGGCTCTCTCTCGGGCTAAGGCAATGTCCACTCCTGGCTTATTTAAGCGAACAGAAATGACGTGCTGGGGAAACAGGAATGGGCTCCTCGGCACCTTCATAAGGAATTTTAACGTGCTGCCTTTTTCAGGGAAGTGCAAACAGCTTGCCCCCAGACCTCAAGAGCTAGGCTTTGTAGTGCCAAGGATTTCCTCCATCAGGTGTCTAGTTATGAAGATGCCCTGAGCAGAGATCTCTGGCTATCTCTTTTATCTGGATTGCTGAAAGCTCTGTCCTGCAAACCGCTGGCTGAGCTTGGGCAAAGAGAAATTTGGGTAATGAACAATGGCCCAATGTAAATAAAATCTGGGGAACGGCTGTCCAACTTTCTGCAGGATTCTCACTGTGATGGTTCTGCTTTTAATCTATTTGCATCTGTGAGATTAAAGATTACACTTCAGCTCAGGGATTTCTTTCTCTTTTTCTCTTTTGCTTTCACTACTTAGGGGGCACAATTTCTAAGGATCTGTTAGTTTTAAAGTGCTGAAGGTAATTTTCCTCCTCAGCAAAAGAATTCCAAAATTCGGATGCCTTCTCTAGGCTGGAACAGACTAATGGGAGGCTGGTGGTACTGTCATGTTGCCATTAGCTTCACTGCTCAGTAGCTGCACATCAGCACAGTAATCATTTTCAGATTTACAAGCATTAAATATTTTAATTTAATGCCTTGGCTCTCTTGTAATTCATGCACTTAATTATATGATAATTACTCAAATGAAAGAGATACAGCTGCTGCTGTATCAATTCTTCTAGGAATCTGCGATTTTGGAATCGGCCTTTGATTTCAGTGTTGTGTTTTTTTCTGGCCCTTCTAAAATGCTTGTGGGCACTTGGAGGCAACGTTTTGACTTTGTGGAACAGAGGTGAATTTTAGGTAACGTTACCTTTCTCACTTCTTGTCTTGGAGCACGGAGTACATTTGGCAGCTGGGGGACTGGGCACGGCGCTGGCTGTTTTTACAGCTCCTTGTGGATTATAGTCATTAAAACGGAGGAGCTAAGGCAAAGCTTCCGCAGCACAGGACCCTGCTCCAGTGCAGATGGTACGGAAGGAAGTAAACTGTAGGAAAGAGGTGTGTGTTTGTGTACACGTGCACAACTGCACAGAATTTAATACCTTTATAATGGGCCAATCGGTCAGTCTGCAAGCACTGCACAATGAAATCACACAATAAATTAAAGCCAAGTATAAAGGTTCGACCAGGCCAAACAGACCACCAACTGGAACAAAAGGACTTGGCACAAAGGCAAACCCAAGTGACCTCAGCAGAGAAGGGCAATTAACACACGGAGTGAGGAAGAAAAGAAGTTAGCAAATACAAAAAAAGCAAAGTCAGTACAAGAAGGGGCCCCTCAAACCCACGGAGGAGACCGCTGCCAAGACAAATGGAGCTGCCAGGAGGACCAGGGGGCCGCCAGCCCGCGGCTGTGGCACCTCCTCCTCAGGAACACAGCCCCTTGTGGGGCACCCCACCCCGCAGCAGGCAGATCCCAAACTCCTGCTTCCTGCTTTCCAGCCTGCAGTGGCTCTGTGTTGAACCTTTTGTGTTTTGTTTAAAAAAAAAAACAGCTACAGACTTTCTCTTAAGAGAAACGGTAATTATGAGATGGAATAGGTCTTCTGATTTTTACTGTTTTGCTTTTATTGCATATCTCCAGTGCTTGATGAAGGTGGAAAATTGGCATGGGAATACTCTTCAGTTAGGAGATGTGCTTGTGAAAGTCTCCGTGAAGTTAGCTGTGACTTAAATTACTTAAGGCCTTTGAAAGCTGTCCCGCATGCCCTGTGGGAGGTTAGTGCCGCGTCCCTGCGAGCCTCCGCTGGGCAGGCCTGGCAAGAGGGCCCTGCTGAGCAGCAGCCATGTGAGCTGCTTCTTCTCTGCACAGATACTTGAACCCTTCCGAGCTGAACCTTTTGCAGAGCATCGTAACAGCTTCAGGCCTTGCTTATTCAAAGAAACGTGCTTGTGGGCAGGCTGGGAGGGCTGCCCGTGCTGGTGGAGCTGATGGAGTTCTGTGAGGTCACTTCCTACAGAGCTCCACATTGAAAATTTTGGGGTGTTCACCGTTACCCTATCTTCTTGCCTGCCCTGAGATGATCAAAACATCAGGTGAGCCCTCAGCACCGAATCCAGGACTCGGTGCGTGGGGTGTTTGGTGCACATGTGGCGAGCGGCGGCCCCGCAGCAGGGGGGCGATTGCTGAGCTTCTGCCCCAGAGGGAGAAGCACGGCCAGCAGAGCTCACAGCCCACTCTGCCCGTCAGCCACGGGGCCTCGCTCGTCTCGGAGGGAGGGATCTGTGCTGCCTTTGCTCCAGCTCAAAGCAAGCAGCTTTAGAGCAGCAACCAGAGGAAAGTTTTGTGAAAACATGTTGCAGCCATATTTAAGGATTTTGTTGTTGGTGGTTGTTGACATGTGAGATTATGCTCAATCCCTCAGGGACTCGGGATATTTTGTAAGAGTTGTAAGTGTAAATATTTGGCAATAGTTCCATATCCGTCCTCTGCAAGTCCCGCTGGAATAGATGACGCTGAGTTACTGCACTGTGGGTAGTTTCTGCTGATGGCAGTAGCAGTTTTAACACTTCTACACAGTTGCATTTTCCTTTGAGTATTTGAAGTTTGTGTTGCATATGTGAAGTAATTGCTCTGCAGCATACTTTCATGCAAGAGGATATAATGTTTATTCAGTTTCTTAAAAACTGTAAACAAGAGTCAAATCATAAGCAAATCCCTATTAAAAATACGCAGAGATGTTTTTAATTGCTACAGGCATCCAGTGCAGAGCAGGAATATTTATGTGCCTGGTTTGTAGTCCAATTGTTGGGCTTGCAGCAAGGCTGAATCCATTCAGTTACTGGAAATTGGTATTTGAACTTGTGAACTCAGGAAAACTCCTGATCTGCTCAGAGGTCTCCGGCGTGGCCTCCCAGCCCTGCCGATTCCCGTCTGCAGCCTTCCTTTGACTCTCCAGAGACCTTGGTGGCTGTGTTTCTGAGTTCCTGCCTAAACGCAAGTTGCACCAAAAGGGTTACAAAATTTTAAACCCTGTGTATGCAGACAATTTTCAGCTAGCTTACAGCAGCTGCGGAGTCGTGCTGATAGATTAAAAGCGGCTCCCAGCCCCAGAATGAAGTACATTAGAGCTCCTGCTGAGCCGAGCTGGGGTGAGGCCTACACAGCTGTCATTTAGGCCAAGTTTCCAACTGAAAACTGAAGAAAAGGATGTAACTTAAAGAAAAGTTATATTTTAAAAGAAGGCATCTGGTTATTAATCAAATATGGGCAGGAGCTAGTTGTGTGGCAGGTTGGGGCTTCAGCGCTGTGGCGCTAGGGAAGGCAGGGAGGGAATTTTCAAGGATCAAGAAGGGGCATGTTCAGTCAGAGCCTGCTTCTCCGGGCGCTGCAAAAATAATCCTTTTCTCTCTACTTGTCTCTCTCCCCAGAAAATAAACAGAATATGAGTATTCTTGAACTGGTGCACGTCTGAGTGATCAGCTCACACAATTGCCTTGTGCAGATACTGAACTGGAAGCGTAGCCCATCCCTAGGGAGCACACTCTTGTAAATCTGCAGCCAGCGGGGAGCTAGTTGGAAGAGCAGGAATCCCTATGACCCATCCTCTAATTCCCAGTGTGCCTCTGCAGTGGGAGAGGTGCTGCCCATTAGCCAGGCGAGTTTGGGGAACAAAAAAACTGGATGGAAGTCTTTTAGCCCCACTCCACCCTGGATGGCCGTGCCGCATCCAGTGCCCGCTCCTCCGCAGGAGTGCGTCTGTTCCACCCTGTCTCGGTGGCTGGCACAAACGAACCCATGCCTTTCGGTCACCTTCCGCTTGCACGGCTGAGAGTAGCTGTCTTGTCCTTGGTACATGCTGGCTTCTGACTCGTTTCTCAATTTTTAATGCAGAGGGTCATTCATGAACAACTGAGCAAAGACTATGAATTAATGATGTCACATTGACATGCTTTGGCTTCTGCGAACCTTAGTACCCATTTTTCATTTAATTTGCCTGGATGGTTGCAACTGATCTGCCCCTGCTCACTTGTAGTTAACTGACTGTCTCGCAGTATTGCCCACAAGCGGCAAAACCAGATTTGTCCCTGGTTTATTTAAAATAAAATATTCAAAACTGTTTGTTTAAAATACTGATTTTAGTCTCTATATAGTGTATAGTATGAATAATTTGCTGGAGTTCAGATGCAACAGTGTTTCAGTTCTTATCAGAAATGTATGATATGAATTTGAAAGTATGCCCTCTCGCTTGCTTTCTCATGTATAGTGCATAATGAATTTCCAGCTTGGCAGAAAGGAAAGGATCATAGTGGGAACTAGGGTGTACCATGAGGATTTATCAGTGTACCATTGAAAACAATATGACAACTCTTGGTTACTTCAGAAACAGTCTCATTTGGGAAAGAACCCTGAAAAAAAAAAAAAAAAAAAAAAAAGAACTTGTTTTCTTCAGCTAAAGAACAGCTATCAGTAATTAGGTTAATGCCATAGGTGTCCTTGCTTATCCAAAACTGTCCAACGTTTTTTCCAGCATCATCCAACATTAGCTGGCATACACGAACCTATTTTTTATGTAAAGTGGGGAGAACTTTGGGTATAAATAAATGTTCGTAATGAGTCGGAAGGTATGGTAAAGCTAGTGAGATCCATCTGTGGCTTGTGCAGTGAGCATCGTTCCAGCAGTGTAGATGGATGAAATCAGTGCTCTTCCAGAATGCTCAACTCAAACCCGGTAATTTTCTTTGGGACCTTAGACCTGAAGTTTGATGTATGAACTCATTCTAAGGTGACTGTTCTTAATGTCATACGTTTCTGATGTGACGCTTCTCTCTGGTATGCTGCGTGTGTGTACGTGTATGCATTTATTCTGTTAATTAGTATTAGGTATTAACGTGCAGTAGTGAAAGATGGTTTTCACTTGTGTGGCAGAACAGAGCTAATGCAAATTCAGTAATCAACCATTAAGTACAGAGAGGAAGTAACTCACAAAGAAAGCACTCCACTTGGCTTTTGCTGTGAATTGCCAAACAGTGGCAGGTAAGAAACGTTTATATCGAGCTTCCCGTTCTGTGTGGAGTAAGTGGTAACTCAGAGCTCTCTTGTTTTGTGAACGCACATGTTTTTGGCCTAGAGTAGCGTCAAATAAGTGACTTTTACCGGCCCTTGAGAAATTCCTGGAATAGCAAAGCTTCCAGCTGCTTGTAGAGCAAGGTTAGTTCGTTAGTGCACTGTTCACAAAGACTCTGCAGAAAGAACTTGTAAAAAGCTAATATCTAAATGTATTAAGAGCTGATGATTGAGCATTATTTTGTACTTGAGATTTTGAAACCAATGTGATGAATGTTCTTAGTTAATGTAATTGCAACAAATGCATGCATTACAAAGTTTCTTGTTAGGAAAATTAAATTATATATAGCGCAGTTAAAATGCATTATGTGCCTGAAATGCAGAATATATCACAGCTAGTGGAGACAAAGCTCGGTACTGTTTGGATGCTCTTCAAGAACGGAATATTGTATTGTATTATTAGCAATAATAAACAAACAAAAATGCCTAACAAATATTTATTCGTTTAGCAGCTGTTACTCGAAGGAATAGCTTGAGTAGTTCTGGATTTCCCTCGCTCAGTGTAGGAATGGTACGCCACAGTCTGTGTCACTGTTGCATTTCAGTTCTCTGTTAACTTGTTTCTACCACAGAAGGCTTCCTGACACAGACCATGGTGCTTGAACGAATTGGTGTGCAAACAGATTTAATGTATTTTTTGAAAGGTTCAGCGTATCTGTAGCTATCTAATCTCATCTAAACAGATGAGAGGCAGGATATTATATATTTACATTTTGGAGACTTGCATCAATTTTTGTAAGTTAACATGGCAGTTTTACATGTGCCAATATGCAGAAGCATTCTCTGCTTCTAAAAGGTTTTATTTTCATTAAGTTATGAATGCAGAATAATGTCTTTTTTTTTTTTTTTTTTTTTTTTTGCATTAGCTCTGCTGGTTTATCTTAAGCATACTCAGTAGACTTGCCTCAGTTTTTCTCAAGCTATTGTTCTTTTTTACACCGCGTTTGCACACTGCAGTGCATCTAGGGAATTTCAGCAGTCGGAATATACATGAAAAGAGACCCGCTCTACTTTCATAAGGTCCCTGGATGAATTGGACGAAACCTCAAGGCCCCATGGTGGAGCCAGAGCCGCATTCATATTCCTTGCCATCACCACACACATGATAGCATGAAGCCCAGACCAATCGAAAACTTGACAGTAAGCCTTTTGATTTTGCGGGGAAGCCTTCATCAAGCTGAGAGAGGGAAGGGAATATAGCCCAAACTGGACTTCATACTGTGGCAAGTTTGAAATCCCAGCCCAACCACAGAGCTGCTTGATTGGAATTGTTGGAAACTGTGTCCAGGAATTCGGCAGCAAGAACTTGGCTCTCAGCAACGTCTCCCTTTCTGAAAGAGAATTCACCCTCTGGGTCACTACGGAGCCTTATTTATTCTGTCAGAATTTTAAATATGTGCATTCTTGTGAAGCACAGGTATCGTGCTCGCTGTAAGGCGTTTGCCATACGTTCCTGCTCCACAGCCACTTTGTGGTTCAGCCTCGTGGCAGAACGCTCTCCTTGAGGCTGCCACACTTCGACACCATGGCCTGGGCTGTCCAGTGATTTGTGCCTTATTCTGTGTTCAGAACTAGAATGAATCAAAACAGCTCCTCCTTCACACTGTGTGTTAGCGTTGACTTCTCTTTGAGCATAATTAGGCTTGAACTTGCCTTGGAGGTGTGTTGTGAAACCAATCTTGGCTTATTTGGGTAATTTCAGTGGTATTTCAAAATTGCCGTTGAATTCGCTAATGATGCGGCATCGAGTTATGCCATTGATTAGCTATTATTCTTGCTCGTCCTTTTCCGGCTCATATGGCTGGGCAGTGGCACTCGTCGATAGCTGCAGAGTGCTGCTGTTAGCGTTGCCTCTGGGTCTGCAGGCGGAGGAGCCCAGAATTTCCTCCCCAGGGAGACGGCAGAGCCTCTGCTGCAGCTCCCCACTCAAATGCTGCATTTTAAAATTTCCAAAGTCCTGCATTTTTGGTGCCTGTGTAGAACTAGATTTTATCCTTTGTTACCCCTGGAATTATGATCCAATTATGCCTTAACCCAGCCTTCAGTCAGACAAAACTCTTGTTGACTTTCATGAGAGTTTGTCTAATTAAAAGATGAGTTGGGAGTGCAGAACAGATAAATACCAGAAGCATGCAAAAAGTGGCAAACTGATAGATTTGTGCTTTGTGTCAGAAGGTCATCCCTGTAACACAGTTTCCTGATTGCGATGGGAGACGTTTTTTCCATGGAGTGGTACGTACTCCCCCCTCCAGTGCAGCGGTGCCGTTTATAGATTACAATTCCTCATGGCTGAAGCACAGCGCAAAACATTTAATATTGTCTCATGGCATCTAGATGGGAGTGCTGCTGCTTGAAAAACTCCTTTTTTTTTTTAACTGCAGAAGGCCCTGCTGCTGCAGGCCTGCTGGCGGGAGGTCCCCCATCACCCCAAAGGTAGGGAGAGGTCGGTGGGGTGCGTGGGACAGCCGGCAGGGTCCGGCCTGGCACGCGGGGAGCTGTGTGCATCTGCAAGCCCTCCTCTCCTCCCGGGCACACCAGAGCATAGCTGCATGGAGCCTTTTGCAGTCTCTCTGTGCCCACACTCCCCCAGGGCTGGGGTGGAGCGTGGGCTTGGTGCAGATCCTTCTGCATAGCACGTTAAGGCTCCATTCCATTGGCTTTTCAGCAGCATTTCCTCAGCCAGCACCTTGGGGTTGCTTGGTACTGTTATTTCTTAATATCCCCACACTGCATAGACATGTGCTTTAGCTAGCAAGCTTTGGAGTGAGCTTGCAAGCTTCAAACTGAGTCAATTTTAGCACAGAAAATATTAGAAAATGCGTATAAAGGATATGTTTATGGAGGAATCTAACCCAAAACTTCTAAGTGTGAATTGCAGGGCATTCCACTGTCTCTGTAGTTTGCAGAATCATCTCGAAGAAACTCCACATTTGTGACTATGAAATTGAACCAGTCTACATCTTGACTGCATGTCTACATGAAATGGGAATATTTGAATATGTAAATATTGCACATTATAAAGCTGCATGCAAGGTCACAGGATGGTATCTGTGCTGAGCAGTACCAAGTGGCTGCAGAGCATAACCAGCGCAGGCTCCGTGGATATCCAAAGGCACACAAAGAAAAGTTTCTGCAGGCACACAAAGAAAAGCTCTGTGTGGTTGGCACCGAGAGCTCTCCGTGTCTTGTCCCAGGAGTGCCCAGCGCTCTCACCACATCCCTGGCAGCACAGGGCTGCCCTGAAGGGGGTCCCCTGCAGCCCTGAGCTCTTCTGCTCCCCAGTGCTGGGGTACCTGGTGCCACCAGCGCCAGTTGTTCTTCCCCCAGTACCTTCAAACAGTTCAAAGAAACTTTGATGAAACGAGTATCCCTTGTTATCAAGAGTTAATGATTATAACAAATATATACTTTGTGATTAAATAATGCACAGCTGGAAAAATTAATCACATCATGCACTAAGCAATGCTTAAGACTTTTAAAGCAGCAATAGGGCCAGAATTTAACATTTAAAGACTTGCTTGAAATGCCAGGGAATGAATATAAATGACTCTGTGCTCTATATAGTGTCTTGATATGGTGATGCCAGCCAATGGAGGGGCAGGATTAGATCTTGCTTTTCATAATAGGCTAATGAATATTTTATCTTGTGCCCATGTTCCTTTTACATTAAATTGTAGTCCAAATCTACCACACCTTTAATCAAGCAAAAGTTTAAATTCATTAATTTTCCAAACAGATTATATTGTCTGCTTGCCCTGCTGCCTGGGCACATGAGAGGAGAGGGGCTCTTTTCTCTCTGTGCTCTTTTCCCCCTTCCCTTAGCCTGTCCAGCTTTTTAGGATTTAAGCCTTTGTTTTTCGGGAACCTTGTCCCATTGAAAATAATAATAATAATAAAAATACAGTGCCATTTTGTTTGCTTTGCTGAAGGCGCAGACCTGGAGAATCAGTGCTGTGCATAAGCTGTCTGACCCTGCAGTTTCTCTTACCAGGGGCTCATTTGTATGCAGAGGGGATTAGTCAGAATTTACTGTAGCTTCGCCCTGGGGAGCTGTGAACTCCCTAGGAATATGCTCTGACGAAAGCGTGCAGTTGGTAAGATTAGAACAAACCCTTCTGCTACAGAAAGTGCCTTGGTCACTCGCTAGGCCTCCAACATTGAAATCATTTTCATTTATAACCTTTTTGATCATTCAACCTCAAAGAAGCCTTGGCTTTTATGACAGCTTGCACCAAAATTGCCCAATTATTTGGGGGGGGGTTGGGGGGGTGGGAGGGAGGAGAGGTGGGAGGGAGAATCTGCAAACAGTCAGATGTGAAAGACAGGGCACTTGATCTGTGCTCATGGCTTTTTCTTCCCTTCTCCTACCAATATTTTTACAGCTGTTGACATATATTGAGTTACATGTGGCTGTGCCATATCCCCGCGGTATAGTTTCAAAGATCTGTTCACCATAAAGTGTGCTGTTCTCAAGTAAATGACTCTGACTTCAAGAAAGCACAGTAGTTTAAATGTTACTATAAATACAGGAGCTAAGACATTTTAATTATAATTTTTGAGTTATACGGTGCTCTGTATGTACGCTAGGCATTTACAAAGGAATGGGGATGTGCTCAGGTTACTGTGCTCTCTTGTGGATAAGGCAGTAACTGCAGCAGCTCATTTTGCTGCTCCCCTGTATTGATGTGGTTTTTGCACAGTGTTTATTGACAATGAGCATCTCAGGTTTGGGAGTTTAGCTCTGAGTGCTAAAGAAGAGAGAAAAACAGACGATTCAGCAAAAAGAAACGTTCAAACTCAGATTCAAGAGGAATTTTTGCTTTGGGATATCTGAGAAATGTTACTTTTGTCAGGATATTTTATAACTTTAGTTAGGAAATATTAGCACATCTATTGTCCTTTTAATGCCCTTCCAACTCGCATCTGGTAACTAGGGCAGATTGAGATTCAGCACTAACAGATCTGTCAAATTTTTGAGAAAATCCCAGGGTGTGAGTCCATTGCTGATTAATTTTTTCATCAGTGTAGCCGTGTTGGCTTTAGTGAGGTTATTCCTAATTTGCTCTGATGAAAAGGAGGAAAAAATAATAATTCTTGAAGTGGGTGCTGCTGTCTCAGGAATAACTAGGTGCGGGGGGTGGGGGAAGCACAGATGTATAGCAGTATGTGCCAGCAGGCTAAATTTTAGCTGTCAGTGGGTTGATGGTGTAAATTCTTTTTTACCTTGAAAACAAAATGCACATAAAAAGCTTTTATAAGATTTTGTCTTGTAGATCACTACCAGTTACACATAGTAAAGGTTTTCACCCTGGGAGAGAACTGATCCTTTGCATTTGGGCCTGATACATGCAGTAGAGTGGTGAATGTAAGCTTAAACGATTTTTTAGTACTGTAACATCGCGCTTCGGAGACTTCTGCAATTGAGATCTAACAAATCAAGTATCAATAGGGCTCCCTAAATGAATTTGTCTTCCTGCAGTACCTGTGACAGAGCCATTGTAATGGAGATTTCAGCTATCTCTGCTGTGACTACTGCAGTAAAAGCAACTCCTCTAAGTGCCTTCGGGGCCTGAACCAAGATTCACTGGAACTGTTTTTTTTTTTTAAAAAAAAGGGGAAAAAAAGAAAGAAGGAAAAAAAAATCTTTCGAGGACTGAAACCAATTTTGGATCAAGCCTTTCCTGCAGGCTTGGATGCCCTTCGTTGCTGATGACATGTTTTCGGTCATGCAGTCTACTAATCTACATAAATTAATAAATAATATGCATAATAAATAGCAGACATACAGTAAACTGTGTTAGTTGTTGCCCTGAAAGACTGCCACAGATCCTAGCGGTGTTCCCCACAGCCTCGACTAAAGATGCCGCCAAAGACGGAGGCCTTTGGGCACCGCGGAAGCCCTTGGGGCCCTCGCTGCTGGATCCTCCTCAGCCATTAGATAGTGACCCTGTACCTCTCAGCCAGGGACCATGATTTACTTCCCTTTAAAACAGTTTTGAAGTCTCTGAAGCAGGAACTGAAACCCCTGTGCCACCATCAGCATGATCTCCTTTGGCCTTTCTCCTCCAAAGCCATAACAGATATTTTTGGGTTTGTTTTGGGTAGCAGTGGGAAAGCTTGTGGGCTGTCTTGGCTACGGGAAGGTACTGAGAGCGTTTGGCCAACTCTTCATGTCTTTTACTGGATTTGGACTCAAAACGTTGTGTGCTTGCTTTGCTTATAACTTCACCTCTTCTGTGAGTTAAACCCAGCTTTTGTGCCATGCAAATCATGCAGGAGGCTGAGGGGCAGAGGAAGATTTCTGTCTCCCTCTGAGCACTGCTACATATTACTTAAGAGAGCAAGGCCGTTCAGCTCCAGCTCCTTGCAGGTTGGTTTGTCTTTAAAAAAAATCAGCGTTCAAAGTCCGAGTGTAGGCGGGTGATCTGAACGATGGGACCAAGCCCTAAGCCCGTCCCGATGTACCTGCTCCCCGCACAATGTTTTGAATGGCAAAAGCCGTCCATTTGTGTCGCCCTGAGGTCGTTTCCGTTTGTGATACCTTCTGTTATCCGCACGAGTTAAGCAGACTTCTTCCTGAGAGGAGGATTAGGATGCTTTGGTAACATGGTACTAATGCATACAGTGCCGTGTACAAATGAAGTGTTTAATTAATTAATTTTGTGGATATTTTTGGTTATGTAAATCAAACCCAGGCACTAATAAGTCCTGTTGCTGAAGGTAGCAGGCGAGCCAGCTACCTCGCAAACAGATGTCTGGCTGTGAATTCATCAAAGGATTGCGTGTACAATTCTTAGCGTTTCTTCTCATTATCACATTTATCAGGGAGCGCAGATGAGCTGGTTTTTCCCTACATCCTGGAGGATGGCTGCTGTAGAGGGAGGAGCCGGGGCTCTGCTGGGAGCAGGCAGTGCCAAGGATGCAGCGCCAGCATCCCCCCTGCCCGCACAGCCGCCGGGGCCGCGCCGGCTCGGGCAGGCTGGGGCTGGCCCTGGGGCTGGGGCAGAGAAGGGTGGCGGGGCCCCGGTGGCTGCTGAATGAGGCCGGCTCCCTCCCGCAGCCCCAAAAGCGGGGGCACGCACGCCTCCTCTAAATGACTTGTATTTGTCCGGTCTGCTTAAGAGAAAATTTAAGATTTGTCTTCAAAGATGCTGACTGACATGTTTCCTTTATGAATTCTTGTGGATTACTATTGATTTTTGACTGTGGTTTTCAAAATCCTACTTCTAGGACTCTGGAGATTTCCCTGCTGCAATAATAATGTATTGTCATTCTTAATATCTCAGATCCTTGACACAATATTCATATTAAAACCACAAAAAAGCTACATTAGAGTAACACTGAGGGTCTGACTGGAACCCACCAAGGCAGGGGAAATCAAAGTCAAGGCTGGAAATTAGGGCTGACACCGTGAAACTTATCCCATTGTACTTGCGCATTGGAGTTCATCTGTGATGGCAAGATCACTTGGGTTTTAGAGACAGGTTCCTCCGTACGGTAGGAGTGAGTTATGATGGGTTGTAAATTGTCAGGATTAACAACTGTAGTTTAGAGTGCCTATTTTTTTGTGGAGAGCTACATAACCCAGTATTATGGAAGGCACTTTAACATATTTTATGAACTTTTGTTCTCTCCCACACACATGGTGCTATTAAAAATTCATTCTGCATTTCTGCTGCTTGCATAGTAATTCTGGATCAAATTGTTCGGGTCAGTAAGGAGAATGAAGATGTCACAGCATTAGCTGTGTGAACTCGTAGGTATTTTTACTTTAACTCTAGCACCCCAGAAATAATTTGCAGACATACATGAGGGTGTGTGCATGAGGGTGATGGACGGCTTGCTTTATTCACCTGTGTGATGTAAATGTGTTGTCTCAATGCTTGGGACACTGCTGAGGTACTGGAAGGTCTTTCATTTGACCTTGTCTTTTGACCTTTCTCATCCTATCTCTTTGTGACTTAAATGCTTCTGGTCAAACTTTTTTCTTGTCAAGTTTGAGAGCTTACTTCAGTAGCTCCCACTGAGCACCAGGAAGCAAATGAGACCCTGTGGCGTGTCAGGAGCACGAGTGAGAGGGAGATCTCCTGTGGCTGAGGAGAGGCAGGAGGTGCAGGCATCTCCGAGGGATGCAGTTTGCTTATTTCTGCTGTTGCCCCCCGCGTTAGGAGCAGGAGGGGAGCAGAAGTGTTATGACAAAATTAAATACATTGATTAAGTATGTGGTTTTACATTTATGAGCAAGGTGGTTTAAGCATATTTTTTATTAATGGTTTTGGAAATACCTATTTGTCCCCCTTTCCATCTGCTTCTCATGTTCCTAATGGTCATGTGGCAGCCCATCTGATGTTAGTTCCTAGTTCATTGAGACCATGTGAAAGGGTTTCGTTATAAATGAGGAGTACGAGTTGCTTGCATATATCTGGGATCTTGCACTTTTTTGGGTGCTATTTTTAGCAATGAACAGATGTGGACAAAAAGCAGATTATGGCACCCTATTAGAAAGGAAAGTTCAAAATTTGGTCAGATAAAGCATTTGAGGAACCCTGCATACACAGATCTGCAGAATTTGTGAGACATGACTTGTTAATCACCAGTCCCAATGAGTAAGGGCCACGTGAGCAGCTATTAATTTCATGTCTTTGCTTATCAACCACGTGCTACCTGCCTCTGAAGATACCAGTGGACCAAACTGAGGTTTGTAGTAATTAAGTGGAACTCCGTTAGACACCAGATCTGTGCTACGGTGCACAAAATGTTCCGCTAATTTTGTGTGCTTGACAGCACTTGTAGCATTTGCTTTTGCTGTTGAAGATATCCTGGTATTGGAAAACTCAGTGTTACCCTAGCTGCTTTCAAAGATGTGGCAATTTCTAGATTAAATTATTTTTGGAAAGGCCAGATGAAGCTACAGGTTTACCCAGAATACTTATTTTCCTCTGGAGAGATGGCTAATGCCTTTCCCTGAGCACACTTCTGGCACTTCACAGTGGTTAGCACGATTCAAAGGGTAAGTGCTGGTAACTTCCTGACTCATCATGCAACTGTGTTTTTTTTAGCCTCTTGCAAATTGCAGTTTTTATCATACACACCAGCACCCCCAAAGTGCAATGTAAATGTTTGGAGAAAAAAAGTGTAGGTACTGCTTTGCATGCACCAACAGGGTGAGGTATTTCACTTGAAAACACCACAGACATGTCAACATTTCTTAGCAAGGGGTCACAAAACTCTTCTAAATAGAAACATCATTAAAGGAGGCTTTAAAAGCAAACTCATACCCTAACACAATTACAGCTGATCAGTTTAAAGCAAATTCATAATTTCCAATAAAAAAAAAAAAAAGAAAAAAAAAAAAAGGAATAGTTTTTTTCTTTGGAAATTATGTATGCCTAAATTAATCTTTCAAGTGAGCTATAAATCCCTGTAAATGGGGTTAGCATTGGAACGAATTATAGTTACAAAAATTGGAATGAAGATAAATCATGTTTCCTTGGTAAAAATCTAATAATAGCCGTGGGCTGCCTCCAACGCTGCTGGGAAGCAGATCCCGTGCTCTGTGACCCCGATGTGCTCTGCGCAGGAGGCCACGCTGCCTACCTGCAGCGCCAGTGCCTGCACAGCTCAGTCGTGGGTGGCTCTCGGCATTTCAAGACTTTTATTAAAATTATGATGCACATCTGCCTGCAGCAGTTCAGGTACTTAAACCAAGGAAACAAAAGAACTGGATTGCTTACATTTGGAAGAAGCAAGGTGAGTTTCCTCAGTTTCAGGCCAATGGTGGTCCTGAGCCTACTGAAGCATCACAAGGCCAAGCACCGCTTCGTTAACCTGCGTCAGAGCAAGGTTTGTTGTGGCGAGGGCTGGTTTGCAGCCCATGGGCACTGTGTGGCTCCAGCGAGGTGTGCTGGCCACCCTGGCACCCTTCACAGGAGTCAGGCACATTGGTTTACAGTCAGATCTTAAAACAAAGAATGTTTTAAAATCCTTTAATGCTCTCCCTGTCCTCATCTAGCAGGGGTGCTGGGGGGCCCTTAGTAGCAAGAATCTTGGAGAATTTTTAGCATTAGACCACTGCCAAATTACCGAAGTGTAACCACATGCAGGACATGCACTTTCAGCCACTGTGCCTTCCGTCTGTGGATAAATGTCAAAGGGAATATTTTGTGACAGTTCCTTGTGACCCAGATTTCACAGAGGTCTCTTATAAAATAATCTTTGAGTGAACACTACTCGCACGTCCTAAGGACACCTCATCCCCGTGAATCCAAAGGCAGGACTGAAGCTGCTGTGCGCAGGAAGATCTGTGACTTGCTATCTGAGAATTTCGGTCTTGTTTGATATCTCAGTCTTTGTGCCCTGTGGATCCATTTTAAACTGTCTGAAGCAGGAATAAATCTATTACAATGACCACTATTTTTTTTTTTAATAATACAAGATGGGTCTGTGAAGAGGTGTTAAAAAGTAAAAATGAAAGGCTGAAGTTGTAAGGAAAACCTGCTCATTGGACAAACCTGCAATGCAGTAAATAATAACCCCAGAGGTGAAAGACAGCCTGTTCTAGAAAAAAGGCAGTGGAAAAGATTTTTCTAATTCTTTTTTTTTTTTTTTTCCTTTTTTTTTTTTTTTTTCCTTTTTTTTTTTTTTTTCTGTAGGTCTAGGGGAGAAAAGGTCCTTTATTCTTTGGTAACTTTTCTGATTTTGAATATGTGCTTGTCTGGTCACAAGGAGCAAGGTCACTCCTACTGCTCTGGGCCCAGGCTTTGTGCTGGCATTGGCGGTCGTTCCTCTCCTCTCTCTCTTTTTCCTCCCTCCCTCTATCTCTCCTTTTCTTTTTCTCCTGAGGTGCAGATGGCCACATTTGCAGGTTAACTGGAACAGCTGGAGGCACATTATTAGCTTCCTGCTGCTAACTCGTATTTGCTTAGATTTTTTTTTTTTTTTAACAGCAACATAATTTACAAGTAGTAGGCCAGTGACAAAGCTGGCATGTTCTAAATCCGCGTCTGATTTATATAATGCTGTTGCTTATCAGTGAATGAAGTCATAATTATTGCTTTGTACCATTAAATAGCATAAATATATAAACTGTTATACAAATTGCAGCAAATGTTTCCTCTAGGGAGCTCTAGACAAAATTTTAATGTAGTGCATTTGTCTGTGGTGGCAGTTTCTATGGTATATAATAACGTTGATAAATTTTACTGTAGCAAGTGACATTTTATAACATTAATCCTGGTGGTAAAATCTGATGAATACTACAGCCGTACTGGTGGGTGCAAAAAGAAGGAGAGCTTTTGACACCAACTGAATTGATTTTAATAGTGTTTTAAGGCTGCAAACCACTAGCCTTTACGGATGGTGAAGAGATGGCAGATTCTGCTCCAAGACTGAAGAGGACTCGGACAGGCACTGGAGAGGTTGGCTCGATGATGGTGATAATTAATTAAAAAAAAATCTATTGATTAATACATCCTTTGTTTTGAAAATCAAGAAGGAAACCAAGTAGTACAATAAAAGCACTTTAAATCCTCGCTAGCTACTTAAACTCTGCACACATGAGCCTGCGGTAAAGACCCTCTAATGATTAGGATTGCAGCTCTTGTGCTCACACCCGCTCCTGGTGTCAGACACACGGTGGTGAGGCTTGCCACGGGCACTGGCTGCCACTCGTGTCCCCATGGACAAAACACCGCAGCGGCGGGGACAAGGGAGAGCGCCAGGGTAACCCCAGCATGGCACAGGTGAATGTACCAGAAGAATAAACAATTTAATGCTGCAAGGAGATAGAAGAGGAGCAGCTCTTCTGATTTCACGTGCATGTAACAGGAGCAGGTACTATTGCTGGTTTCTAGTACACAAGTCACAGCATAAACGGTGTCGCCAATTTTGAGTTTGCTCTAGATCAGCTTTTCATGTCGCTGCCAAAGCCCCGGCCTGGGCCACCTGTGCCTGCAGCAGGGGGCTGCGGGGCTGCCGGCAGCGCTGAGGCCCGGCAAGGCGCCTGCTGGAGGCCCTGGTGTTGTCACGGCTCGTGCCCCAGGTGTCTGCCAGTCACGGGGGGCTGGCAGTGGCTGAGAGCCGCAGGCCCGATTTCCTTCCTCAGAGGCGGCGTGGGGCCGCCAGCAGCGCCTCCGAGTCCACCTGGCCTGGGCCCGCGTGTCCGGCCAGATGCTGCAGCATTGTTGTGGCTTGTTGTCGTTCCTGGAAACAAGAGTATTCAAAGCACATTGTCTGGGAACAATGGGCATGAGCAGCAGTGACGGCTCGCCCAGGGCACCCTGTCCTGGCTCGGCCACTGCCACAGCCTCCCACTGCTCCATCTGCCTCAGGAGGTGAGGGCCTGGTGGCGGGCAGCGACCTGACCATGTCCCCGCTCCTGGGGCAGAGGCAGGGGCTGCTCAGCACCTCCTGAGGTGTCCTGGTGCCCTGACCTGGGCTGTCCCGGCTGCTCGCAGCTGCAGGCACCAGGCCTCTGTCACAGGGTGCACCCAGACGAGATGTGGGGTGCTGGGACTACACTGGGTGCTGCTGCCCACGGTACGTGTTCCTGCCACAGGCAGGGGGAAGAGCTGTGGGAGGACAGGAGTGCTGTGCTGGGTGTGCAAACGTGTTTGTGGAAGAGGAGTGATGCTGTAGGAGCATCACTGTCTGTGTGCATTAATTACCCCAGCAATTTTACTGTGAGAACTGCTGAGGTGCCTGGGTTGTCACTTGATCATGGTGGCTGCCAAGCACAGGTGAGTCTGCTCCATCGGACGCAGTGCCGAAAATAACTGACCGCATGAAACCAAACTGTCCTTTGAGGAAGCAATTTCTGGTACAGGCACTCTTTGCAAAAGTATTTAGTATAAAATCTTGGTGCACTAGACATTTTCCTCTTGTGTCATTTGCCTTAAAACTGGCTACTACTTCTCACCTGATCGCAGACACGGTGATCACGAGAAACACATCTGACTCTCATTAATGAGCAGTGATAACTCACCTGTGCCTATTACTTATTACTGTTCTTACTGAACTTCCAAACTGGTCTCACAAATTTCATGTATTTACTGAAAACGAGTAACAGAAATGTTGCTTCCTCACACTTCATTTTTGTAAGGAGCTTGTTTTCTCCACAGAAGCTTTCAAAACTAAATGGATATCCCAGAAACGTATCCTGGAGGTCAGTGTGCTTGGGACACTTCAGATAAAATTGAAAACCCATGTACTTTTTGTACTGTCACTAAGACTATTGACTCTGTTCCCTACCTTCAAACATACTTTTCTGTTTTCTTCGTGATGTGACTTTCCTCCTTGGATTCATGTTTCTTTTATAATAAAATCACAGCAGAGTTAGAAGGTTAAAATTGCAACCTCATTGCCATAGTAAAAATCCGAGTGACTTCAGGCTGAGCAGCACGGAGGTGCCTTGTCTGTGTTTTCCTTGAGAACCCCGGGCATGTCCTGTGTGGGTTTTCCTGTAGCTGTTCACTTCCTGACTTGTGTTTCGGATGCCCATGTGTACATCTGTCATAGTCATTCTCTTCCTCTCCAAGAAACCATATGTTTTTTCCTGACGCCATTTGGGATGCAAAGTTTGTTGAAGTGGTTGGGGCTCACCCTGTGCCCTCTCTGTGGGCTGGCACGTCAGGGATTGTCACCTGTGAACGCTGATCCCTCACACCCCCCGGCATGGGGTATGTAAAGAGCTGATATGGGACTGCAGTCCCTGGGCTCAGCGCTGGGCATGCAGGCATGCTGCAAATGCCCCGTGAGCAGAGGTACCCCCGCTGCCACGGCCGGTGAAGGCTGGCAGAGCTGCTGCCCGAGAGCTGCCTGCCCATGCTTTGGCAGCACTGGGTCCTCTCTGCCTGGATTAGTGGGTTTTGGGTGTGCCGCCTGTCAACTCTTCACTTCTCAGTAAATTCCGACACAATGCTTTGTGGCTTGTGCACTGTCTAAAGCCAGTATTATTCTCGTGGCTGCCATTAGAATTTATAAGAGTAAAAGCACCTTGTAAGGTGCTCTGGCAGAGTGAGTTCTGAGCTGTACGGACTGCGTGCTCCTAACAATTAATCGACTCAGCTCAATACGTGCCCGAATCGTGTTTAATAACAGCATGGGGCTGTGTGGATTCAGGAAACCTTTGTTGGTGTGTTCTGAAATGCTGCGGTGGTTTGTGGCATCCCGCGGATAGCAGGGAGCTGGGTGAGCGGCCACCAGCTCCCCTCGTCACCCCTGAGCTCGCAGCCTCATCCTGGCAGCAGCAGCGGGCTGGTGGCACAGGTAAGCCTGGCCGTGGTTATTAGCTTGAGCATCTTAACACGGCTAAAAAGCTGATCTGTGGTCAGCCAGCTTGGCCCGCAGAAGTTTGGTTCTCCTTCACAGGATGGTGAAGATGCATTTGTTTGTGCAGGAAGCAGCCAGGCCGTGTAGAATAAAAGCTTACGTTATGCTGCCTTCTGCAAAGTCACTGTTTTGTGTCTACCGCAAGTGCTTACGCTGGAATGCAGTGTGTGAGTTTTCAGCTACTGGAGATAGATCATCTTTACAGTCCACAATAAAATGTTTGTGTAATGCTTAACTGTACATTAAGTAACAACGCGCGTTGGAATGTCCCCATATCCCTTCTTTCCAGCAAATAAGAGCATAAAGCTGAGTATCCCCACCCCTCCCATTACCGCGCGCGGCACTTAGTTACATTAGAAGAACGAGGTGTCGTTCTGCCAACTCGTTTCCCTCGGTTCGTGCTGCTTGCTGGTTACGCACAGAGCACGCTGACCTCTGGAGCAGTACTTCTAAGGCCTGGCTTTGTGTCGCGCCTTGTTCCACAGCACAGCTGCTGCCAGCAGTAGGTGGCTTGTCCCAGACTCCTGTGCCCGCAACTGGGGCGATACTGGGATGAGCTGGTGTGTAACAGCGGGTGTGAGGGTGTGCGCTGCAGCATGGCTTCTATCGTGTCAAAGCACCGCGGTGTTTTTAAACACCCTAAAAGCGGGGTTCAGCCACGGCCTCTTACAGGGGTGCTGCACAGCTGGGACGTGCAGGATGTTTTGGAGGTGACAGGGACCTGTACTGCCTTGACACCTGGCTGGTGCCTCTGCGAACCAACTGGAGCAGCGGATGAGTTTTGCAGTTCCTACAGTTGCTCAGGACCCTTGCAGGCTTATAAGGATACTGCAGGATCTCTTCCTGTGCACTTTTGCTTTGCTTTCTTCGCCTTTCTCTGGAAGGCGGTGTGTGTGTTCTCCTGTTCCGAGGGCCGAGCTTCATCTCTGTGCAAGCATCCCCGAGTGGATGTGCCCCCACTGCCCCTCTCCAGGCAGCACGAGGCTGGGAGGCAGCTCCAGCTGGTTCAGCTCGGCTCCAGCTCAGGGCAGCTGTTTTACAGGGGGTCTGGGGGCAGGAACCGGGGTTCAAAATCGCCTCAGCTCCAATGGAGAAATCGATATTTAGCCATAAAACCAGGAGGGGCATGGATGGGATTCACAGCCTGAACAAGAGGGTTTCAGTATTGTCATAGAAGATAAAACAAGAGGAAAACATTTTTGAATTTACTCTTTGTGTATTGAGGCCTTTTATGATTCATCAGTAAGTAAATATAAGCTAAGGGAGTGATTTGTTTCTAACAAGCTTATAAAATACTAGAGTCATTTGTGAGTTTATTGGAGTGCTGATTATAAACATTCCCTCATGTACACTCCTTTGTGTCAAATTAACATTCAAAATACAAATATTGTATCTTTGAATATTTCTGTAATCTCTTCCCAAGTATTCAAGAACTTCGCGAGGAGAGGCGATTGATGGTGTCACATGAAAAGTTGTCGAGTGCTCCGTGACAGTTTTGGACATATTTTTCCTTTCTTTGGCACTTGCTTTGCTCATGCTGCTTCTTTGAATTGCCTGCTCCATGCTCTAGCATTTCATTTTTTGATACAATGCATAATTGATGCTCATCTAGCTGCAAAGATTCAATGGTTGTGCGTGCCGTGCTGCCCGCGCGCGGCTCCCTGGGACGAGCTGTGCCACCACGGAGCGCAGCGCTGTCACAGAGGGGTGGCCACTGTCACAACAGGGGTGGCCTCAGCACAGTGCCCGCTGCCTGCTGGGGCTGGCCAGGCCTTCCAGAGCACCCCAGGGAGGAGCTGGGCTCTGTGGCCTCAGGTGGGGTTTGTCTTTTTTGTCTTTCCCCCTAAAATGGTCCCCGTGCTGTCGTTGTCACTACCCAAATTCCTCGTCTTTCCTTTCATCGTGTAACTTGTTTTTTACTAAGCAGAGGAAATTTGAGCAAGGGTGGGGTCTTAGGCTAGCATTATTATAGTGGCTGCCATTTAAAAAGTCAATTTTTGCCTACAGGCAAGGTATTGTTATCAGAGTTTGTACCTATTTTGCATATATACGATTGTATCTTCGCTCCCTCTCTGGGGTGACGGTAGCAAATGCCGACTTCTTAGTGCGGATCATTGAATTGGAGCTTAAAGTAAGAACCCACAAGAAAAATGAAGAATAAAATAGTGGGTAGCAGGTCTCTAGCAGACCTTTATTGTATCCTTCTTTTTGGTTCATACAGGGACTCCATGACAGCTTGATTTAGGATCTTATTTTATTTGAGGGAGCAGCTGAAAAGCAGCTTGATTTTTCCTCTCATTTTTCACTCTTCCTTAGTAACTTTAGCAGTGCCGTGTAATACACTGCTTCTCATCTGGGCTTATTAGGTGCAAACTCCTAAATCTGTTTCCAGTTGCGCGAATGCACATCAGGCCCTTCTCTGTGCAGTCCTGCTGCACCTCTGGGCCATTCCACATACCCTCAGCCCCTCCTGCCCAGGCTCCAGCCCATTTCTGTGCCCGTCCCTGGAGGTGCCCTCCTGGCTGGCACCGCACACAGCCTGCTGCTGGTATTGGCATACGGTTTCTGTGTTCGGTGTTCTGGTTTGTTAGTTGTTTTTGGTTATTTTTTTGGTTTAATGTAACTTCTGGGAAGGAGCAGAGTGGCAGAGGACCTGTGAAGCTGTACAAAGCCACCAGCCTGAGATCTGGGTGAGTTTAAGCAAATACAGCCTTGCAGGAGTCCCACTGTTAATGAGCTGTCAGAGCCTCTGGATGTCATTTCCTTGGCGATGTGCTGCTACGCTCGTGCTTCCCACGGCTGGAAGAGGTAGCACCGTCATAGGCTCAGCACGTCCAGTTCCCCTTCTGTGAGCAAAAATGCAGACTTTCCTCCTGTCTTAGACTAAGTTTTCTGTTACAGCCCTCATATGTTCCTTGGAGCCTGTCTTTGGAGCATAAAAGTTTGCACATGGCTTTCCTCAATGCATTAAAAAGCCAATGACACATCAAATGAAGAAAATGTGTTTCTAAAAATTAAATAAAGCCAAGCTGGCTGTCCTGTTCAGTGGCAGCGTGTCTGCCAGCAGCCATGTGCCTGACTGAGCTGCTCGCATAATAAAGCAGAAAGGGATTTGTTGACAAAGGCAGCACCAGAGCGCTTGGAGGCTGGGGGCCTGGTTGCAGGTCTCTGGCCGTGCCGTGCAGGATGCGTGCAGGCAGCCGTCTGTGTCCCACTGCTGCTCTCCAGGTCCTTTGCTGAACAGAGGCAGCCGCTTGGGCACGAGGGGCGCAGGCAGGCTGGCTCATCCCCAAAGTACAGATGTAAGGGTGGTGCTGTCTGGGGTCAGGCTTTGAGTATCGGGGTCACAAGCTGTGTGTTAGATGTGTGCCACTGAGAGTAACTTGACAGCGTGTGCTGGGCAGTGTCCTTGGCACTCAGATCTCTTCCCAAAGGTTGCGGGGCTACAGCTCCTCGTATTCGCGGTGAGGATACTTCAGGGGATGTTTTCCCCTTGGACTGGGGGGTGTTAATCAAGCAAATCCCATCAACATCAATGAGGATGCTCGGTGCGTTCACTGACGAATTTTTCCATAGTATGAGAATGTGTCTGCATCATGCAGAGGCGCTTAAGGTATTTTCTTGTTTTCATGCAGATTCTTTGTGACTGCCGTAAGGAATATCATGCCTTACTGCACCTTAGGATTCCTGACTTAAAATGTCTGACAGTTTTTTCATTCTTTTGGGCATATTTGCACTCAATGAGCTTTGAGAGATATTCATGCCATGCAAAATCAGTCACCTATCTGAGCCAGACAGACCTTATTTAGTCACCCATGGTTTTTCTGGTGGCAATGGCATCTCATTTCCATCTCTGATAGCTGCTTGCGCCCCCCAGCTCCCTTCCTGGCAGCAGGGAGAGGGAGCGGGATGAGGCAGGCACCAGAGGACGGGGCCTGGGGACCAGAGCCTGGCTGGGGCGGGCTGAGGTGGGTGCAGCCCTCCTGGGAACTGGTAAGCTGCAGGGCAGTTCTGCTGAGTGGTCATACTGATGGCTAGGTGGCTTTGTGGTTTTCTCTCCCACCAAGAAAAAGATGGAAGATGTTTCCATTGTTTGGCTCGTCCGCATGCATTGTGAGGAAGAGTTTTTGTCAGGAAGCTGATAACAACGCTGTAACAGGTTGCTTTTTTACTAGAGGCTTGTGCCCAGTGGGAATGTTTCTTAAAAAGAAAAGAATAGAAATTTGTATATAAAAGAAATATATTTGTTTAACCCAAATGGGAGTGTACAAACTGCCCCAAAGCAACAGAAGTGCAGCATTCACCAAGCTCCAAAACTGTTTGGAGATGAACAACAGACGTAATGCTCGAAGTTGGTTTCCACTTGCATTTGTAACTCTTATGCCCACCGTGCTGTTTCCCCAACAACTGTGCTAATGGCAGCTGTTTGAGCACAGCACCAACCAGAGCAAGGGTAGCAGGAGTTACCGTAACTCTAGCCCAACCAACAGAAAGGTATGGTGTTTGTCATAAGCTGATGCTCGAAAGCGTGTTTCTCAGTTAAACCATACATTTCAGTGTTTTCATTTTGTTATGCGTTGTGTTTTTACCATTTTTTTTCTGCTTCCCTGATGCCGTCATGGAAGTGGTTTAAGGCTTTGTCAGAGCCCGTGTGTTGCTGAGTGTCCTCAACAACAACTGGCTTGTAGCCTGCCCGTCACGTTAATGATATGCTATAAGAAACCATTCATCTGATGATTGGCTACACAATAGATTTATAGTCTATCATGTCGGTGTATACTTGGGAAACTTTAATCTGGAGATCAGTGCCACACATCAGAGGGAGCTCACATATTTTGAGTGCGAGTGTGCCTCGCACGCCCAGCAGCTGGGACGGGTGCCACGGGGCTCGGAGCCCCCCAGGACCCCCGGTGTGGGCACAGGCAGGAACGCACCCAGTGCTCGGCCCTTCCAGGGAGGCTGAGCACTGCTTTCCCGTACGCCACTGAGCCTGAGCCACAAGGGTGGAGGCTTTGCCTCTGGCTGTCCTTGCTCAAGCTCTGGTGGCCTCCTTGCCGCCACGGTTGATGCACGCAGGGACAGCAGGTCTGGGTCTGGTGGTGTGGGGGCACCCTGCGGCTCTGATGGCCCTGGTGCTGAGGCTGTGCAACGTGCCAGGCCTGTGAATCCAGTGGCAAGGGCTTCACCCCCACTGAAACTTGGCTTAAAGCTGTGCATGTTCTAAAAGCACTTGGCATATTCCAGTGGGATGTTTAATATGAGTGTAACGATGGTTTAATTTTAATTTTTAATTTCACAAGAATAGATGCCAAGTGGATACTGGTTACTCCTGTTTGTCTGTATTGAGCTCTTTGATGTGATATTGTCGATAGGATCAGAGGACAGACATACTCCTGGTGTGCAGCAATGCAGGGAGCTGCTGCAAGGCAAGAGAAGAGACCAGGACGTGGAGCAGGGCACGGAGGTTTATTGAGTGACGCGGTGGCACGAGGGATGCCAGCGCAGGGAACGGGCTGTGGGCACGGGCTGGGCTCAGGGACAGTACTTCAGTGTCACCAGGTACTGACACTAACCCTGAGATGTTACAGCTGTCAACATATCCAAACACCAGAATACTTGGCCAGGGTCGAGTTGCATGGGAAGCGTACAAGCGTGGTGTTTTTATTCACCTTTAGCTGTTCTTATGGGTTCGTTAGCTTCATCCAAGCTCGTTCTGCGTGTATGTGTATGGGCTTGCGTGCTCGAGGAAGGTGTGTTTTTCTTTCCTTGTACAGATTTCGCATTTCCATGGAAGCCATTGGAGTTACTCCTTAAAGAACTTTTGTGAGGGAAGAGCCAGAATTACCAGACTTCGATCCATGAGGTTTTAATATAAGCTATTAAAAAAAAAAAAGTGTTTTCACAGAAAGGCTGATAGAGTGTGAAGTTTCTGTGCTAAAGTGTAGCGTGTTTCTATAAATGATCTTTATGCAGTTTCTCCGATTAATATCTACATCTAAAATAAAGCCATGCAGGCAGGGTCCCTCTGGGACTCTGCAGCCAGCAGACAGATGATGCATAGCTTCATGAACTCCTTTGAACTTTCAGACTTTATTTTTATTGTAAACTGAAAATTAAGCTGATGAGGATGGGCTTGGCAGGCCCGTCTTCTGTGGCTGCCATTCAGCTTCCCCTGTGCCGTCGCGGAGCAGGCGCTGGAGCAGCGGGCAGAAAGCTGCCCTCGTCCTGGTGGGAAACTCCACACAACCTCATCCCGAGTCCCTCTGGGACCGTGCTTCTTCTTAATGGTCATTTTAATATTGCAGTGTGGTGACATGCACTGGAGGCAGTGAACTCACAAGCTACCTTATAAATAATTTGGCATCTAATTCTGCATATTTTGAGCTGGAGGCCCCCTGAGATGATGAAGAGAGTTTAAAGCCCGTTGTGCGGTAGGGCTAATTTAGTCTGAAAAAAAGAGTACCTGAAAAAGAGGCCACAGCCACATATAGCATGTGCATCACCAGAAGCATTGCAGTTGGTTACCAGAAACCCATCGGTGCTGCTCCAGCACCAGTGGAACTTGCCAGGAGCTCATGTCTCCTAAATCTCCCCAGAATCCCCTAATCCTTTTCCCCTGGGGAAAAGCTGGGGAGCGGGGCAGCCCCTTTGCTTCGTCAGTCCACCGGCAGGGCTGACCATCCGCCAGAAAGCTGTGAAGAAGAGGGTGGATTTTAGTGAGTCTCACCCAAAAGCAAATGCATGTTTGGAACACTCGGCATTTTTGTTGGTTTGCCTTCCATAGCTTCCAGAAGAACCAAAGTCCCTGTGTTATCATTTTTCATTAAAATGATGTTTCTAACCACGGTGGACAGCTCTCATATCCCTTGAAAACTTATAATAGTAAAATTGTCATAAGGACGAGGCAGGAATGCAAGATTTTATTAAACAATCTTCAGCTCATAAAAGACATCAGCGTTGTGCCATTCTAGATCATATAAATATATTTCAAAGCAGAATCATATTTCAGCGGAGAGATAAAGCACACAAGAATATGAGGAGCAGATACCAACATAAAATATTAAACCCTCCAAGAAGGGGTGCAGGTGGATGCTTATCCACGCGGGCCAGTCGGGGGGCTCGTGCGGGCTGCGAGCAAGGCAGGACGCCGGCAGTATATCAGCGGGGCCCAGGGCACGGCTGTGCGTGGCGGCTCGTGGCCGTGCTTCGGGCCGGCCGGGGCTTTGGCGTGGCGTTTTGTGCTGCGGGCAGGTGATGGGAGTCCTTCGTCGGGCAGGCGTCAAAGGCAGATATGAGCTCTACCTGGGTAAATAAGTATAAATAGTTCTCTTTCTGATATGTGACCAGATTATTTTCCAGTTGATTTCCAGCCAAGGTCCCAAGTGGGCCACAGATCAAAAAAAGATAAGGGTCAGTTACAAGGTTGAGCTCATTCGGCGTTTCCATGGTAACTGACCTCCAGCATCCCTGGGAGGACGGCACCCAGCTCCCCAGGTGACATTTCTGCTGCCACGCCATCAATCCGCTGCCTTTCACCACCGGGGCCGCCCGAGCAGTGGGGAGCCGCGCCGCACCGCGGCTGTGCCGCCGGCCAGGGAAGGGCTCGGCTCCGTCCTGCGGGATTAATTACAGAAACGCACCGGAGCGATGCGGTCCTAACAGCGGGACAGGGCCTCAGACAACAGCGGCAACGAAGGGATGCCATCTGCACAGCATCGCCCTGTTCCCACCCAAACCTCTGCGAATGCGCCGTCCCCCTGCGGCGCTCCCACCTTGGGCTCAGCCCTGGGCTTTGCCTTCACCCTGGGGTGGGTTGCAGTGAAACCAGCAGTGCGGCGCTGCCAGCCGGCTCTCCCGCAGGCTTTGTTGCAGAGGGGTGTCCATCACTGTCGTCCTCAGCCCCAGCCCCTCGCTCCTCCGCAGCCACATGGAAGAAAAGCTGGGGAAGCTCCTGTTTTTCCCCTGCTATAAATTTTTCCCTTTGCTTCCTTATTTACTGGGGAATGAATTGCATAAACAGAACGGTTTCATGCAGTCTTCATTTTATTTCCCTGCGTTCGTTCCAATTTGTATTTATTTCTATTATAATTAGAGCACTCCTTACATGGCCCGTTTATTTCTACCAGATTTATGAGGTAATGGACAAGAGAAGGTGTTCTGTGAACATGATGTTAATGCTTTGTTACCCTGAATTACGGATTTTCAAAGTTCATTAAAAGTGTGTTTAACTCATGGATGTGTACATCTAAGTACAGCAAAGACGTTCCCTTTTACTGCCTTAATTTGCTGCAGCAAGGTAGCAATATGCTGCTTTGGGGAGCAGTGCTACGGGATGGACACGTTGTGGGGAGCGAGCATCAGATTGCCCTACACGCTATCTCAAATTGGGACTATTGTGGGTATATGGGAAAAATTTGCTTTATTAAATCAAGTTGAAGTTTTAACTAACAATGAAGACAATTCCATTTTTATTGCTCCAGTTCAAGTTTGTCTTTGGTTTGATAATATGTCGGTACATGACAGTGTTAATGCATCGTTTTATATTGCCATTAATATAGTTATAATTAGAAATGCAGCTGATACAGTACACGGGTTTAATACAGCATTATTAATTATACTGCATCCTCGCCAGGAGGCTGCCAGCGTCAGTTCTCTTAGAGGCTCAGAGGCTGATTGTAATATGTATTAAATGCACATTGCTGCAGCACAAACAGCTTTATGGAGAAGCACATTCCCACTAAAACGGGCAGGATGAGAGCGTAAGTGCTACTAAGCACCCTATCAACACATTTAAAACTATGCTGCAAATGCATTTGAACTTGCAAACAATGAGCGGCGTGCTTCACCACTGCAGTTCAGCCAGGGCTGCGCAGCCCCCTAATCCTCGCTAACAGGCAGTAAATTATGTACCTCAACATTTATACAAATGCCTGCCTTTGACATCAGTGGGCACCACCCAGGTTTCACCTTCAGGATTCAGATAATCAGCTCTCGTTCCTACTGGCTTCCCTCAAGACCAGTATGGAAATAAGTATGTGTCTGCCAGGGATCAAATGCTTTTGGAGACAAAAGTAGGTACTGAAAACATTACAGGATACTATCATCTCCCCATGATACTTTTACACAAAGCGCTCTGTTCCTCTTTTGGCCTGACATAGTTTCAGCCTGACAGAATCCAGCAGGCCTGCTTGTTTTAAACAAGAGCACATCCTATTATTTTTTTGAGAAATGAAGTGTAAAATTAATGCTTATTATTTTCAGCTCGGGAAAAAAAAAAAAAAAAAAAAGCAAGAAACCCAAGATTCTTGTTTGCTGTGCATTGCTCGTTTAGTGTTAAAATCAATTGATCCCCGCACAGATACACTTATGGAGAAATGGGAGAAGATCTAGCACAGCGAGCTGTGAAAATCTGCATTTTACTTTACAAATGAGAGGGGCTGCATAATTCACTTGAGTTATGTAGGTCTCTCATAGATGCCTGTCATATTAAAAAAAAAAAAAAAAAAGGAATAAAAATGAGGGAAATGATTATATGTTTTGTGTTCCTGCCGCCCGGCGCCACGTGGTCGACTGGAGCGTTGGCTGGTGTGCTGCATTGTCAAAGAGCCGCCCCGCGCGCGCCTATATCATCGTATATAATTCAGGAAAGTTATTCTCCAAAGGTGACTGAGTACCCCTACACATGCACCGTGTTGCTGTGTAAAATAATATGCTGTAAAATGCCACGGAGAAGAGAGTGATTATAGCAGCAATTCTATCTATATCTTTGGGCATTTTCATATTTTGAATACACATGCATGAAAAGAGAAGCGTTTGTCATGCTAACCATGGTACTTTTTTCCCCCTTTTTTCTTCCTGGATGGTTTTATAGACACAAGAAATACATAATGGACTCCTGTGGGAGTGGAATAAAAACCCCCACCGGTGAGGAGAAAGCCTTATAATTCAGAAGTGGATTTGCAAATCAAAAGGTCTTGCCTCGAGTGGGATAAATTTCCAGATCTGCAGGAACCCATTATGTTTTATTATTTTTCATTCGAGTTTTAGTTTGTTTGTTATGGGTTTAACTATTTAAAATACTGCAGGGATCAGCCAAGAAAATACACAATCTCTGTTACCTAATTAAACATACCAAGACTGTAAAAATATACTTCAATGGAAATGCTGAATATTGTTCTACTTTTTTAATTTTACTGAAATTGTAGGTATTTAGGCTGCAAAAGGAGCAGTCTTCTAATCAGCAGTATGTGTCTGTCCGTATTTATGAACACACGTGCTCACACAGGACCACGGGCTGTACATGAATCACTGTTTTCCAAATACCCAGTATGTGGAGAGTAGAAAATTAATGTCAAACATGATTTCTCTGATTTACTCGCAGAAGGAATTTGTTCCATTCCCCCAGTATCTGCTTTGTCCTCTCCAAGTTTATTGCAGTGCGCGGCTGCCGTAGCAGCTGTGTGCTGGGCATGCTCGGGATGCTCGGCGCGAGGCGCGGATCCCTCCCCCTGCTTTCCGTCCCTCCGGAGCAGATGGGAAGGGCTGCACGAGGCCAAAACTTTTCAGGCGAGGGCCTGATCCAGGGAGGCAGCCTTACGCCACAGCCGGGGAGAGGGCCAGGTTGGAAACCCGTGCTTCAGAGAGGACAATATGCCCATCCGTGCGGGGTGCCCACACGGAGGGTTGCAAACCTCGCTGTGTCCTCGAGCTATCCCGGTGCCCAGCCACAGCTGCCCAGGGAGCTGGGGGAGCTGCTGCTGTGGCACTGTCAGCACTTTCCTCTTTCTGCTCCTGACTCTTCCCTCTCTTTCCCTTTTCCCTCCCTCTCCCCCCCCCCAGCCCACCCGGTTGCCTCTCCCCACCCCACTCACCGCCTCCCCTGCACCGCTCAGGTTTCCCAGCCATGGGGCAGTGTGGGCAGCTCACCACCTGCTCTGTGCAATTTTTTAAAATTATTATTATTAGTAATAATAATAATAATTCTCTTTTTCCTGCTGCCCCATGCAGAGCACCTGTATGGAGCACCCATCCAGCCATGCGTGCCCTGGGCATTGCCCCTCGCTGCAGACGTGGCAGCCACCGAGCTGCTGCTCCAGAGCTCTCTGTTTGCCTGTCCTGGTCCTGGAGCACTAGTGCTCACCTGCCCACCTTGCAAAAGGGCTCTGAGACCCTGGGAGTACCAAAAACCTTATAAGAAAATAATTTCCCTCTGTCTGACCGCTTTAAAACTAATTTAAAATGTTTGTAAGTAAAGACTGTGCTTTTGGAGGCTCACATTGTTTGCAAGGTCCCACACTGTCTGCAAGAGGGCAACTCACTGTGTAATGCAGTCAGTTCTTAGGTATCTTGGAACTAAAAATTGAAGTTAGTGAGGTTTGAAAGTGTAAAAACAAAGCTGAGTGTAAATCAAAAGACAGTTTGTTTAGTTTTAAAGATGTTCATGACAATTTCATGTGTGCTGCCATAATGAAGGGAAGATGTTTTGAGGAAGTATTTGCAAAAAACACCCACAAAATCTTTAAAATGTAGATGTTTACTGTTATATATTAAATATGTATTATAAACCTGTTTTCTAAATTTCTACTCCTCCCTCATTTCAAGCAAACCAAAAGGTTTCTTTCATGTTTATTGAGGAAATTGACTTAATATGACTTCAATACCTCAAAAAAAGGCCAAAAATATGGAAGTGGGTAAACAGAGAAACATGCCATCTTACAAAATAATAATTGTTGTTATTTATGTTCAGCTAGAAAGTAAATGCTTAAGAATGAATAAAGCTTAAGATACGTGATATGGAAATTATGCTTTAAAATGACATTTACATCCCTTTAATGGTCTATCTGCACCTTGGAAGAAGTTGAGAGAGGGAAAATCAAGGCTGACACTGGTCTGGGCTCCTGCTCTTCTCCCATAGTTTCCTCCTCCTCTGTGTATGCGCAGAGGTGAAGCAGCCTGCTTTCAGTGGTGTTGGTTGAACTCACACTTTAAATGCTGTCAGAGAGCTCAGTAATTCACACCCAGCGCAGCCGTGTCCTTCCTCTGCGGCAGGACGCGAGGTGGAGCGGCACGGTGCCGTCAGGAGCCCGGCCGGGTGTGCAGGCTGCCGGCGGCTTGATCCCAGCCCCGCTTCCATCCCGGCTGAAAATGAGTGCCCCTAAATGACCAAGTGACTTGGGGCCCCTAAGTGTGACTTGGTGCTGCTCACCTGAGCGCTTCACACGAGTGGCTCAGCCGGCTCTCGTAGCGGGGCCATGGCGATGGCTGCGGGTCCGTGACGTTGCGCGCGCCGGCACCGGCGTTTCTCGCTGGCTGCTGCATCCCAGACGCTAATGTGCTGTGTCACTAACAAGTTGTATCATTTGAACCTTGCAGAGGAAGGCATCAATCATGAGTGCAAGCTGTGTAACCAGATGTTTGACTCTCCGGCAAAGCTCCTGTGTCACCTGATTGAGCACAGCTTTGAGGGGATGGGAGGCACATTCAAATGCCCTGTTTGTTTCACAGGTAAGACAGGGAGACCGAGACAAGCCTCAGTGTGCATGGCTTGATCCAGAAATGACACTCAGGGGATTTGTAAAATACTGTATGCCTCTTCTCAGGAAGAGAAATACTATGCTTGGAAATGTTCAAAATAGCCCTGTCTAGAACAGCAGCACTGGGTGTTTGACACCGTGCAGCGCTGCCCAAACGCAGCAGGCTGTGCGGTGCTGCTTGCGATGAGAAGCCTTTCAGCCTGCACCTTGTGCTCTGAAGGGGAGATGGGTCTCCAAGCACGCAACTTGCAAGGCATGGACCTGTTCTTGCCAGCCCTCCCACACCTGAGTGAGGGCTCTGTCTGAGGCCAGTGGTGAGCCTCACATGAGTAATGGCTCATAAGATCAAACCACACAACAGTTAGTTCTGACAGCTCCTCTCTCAAAGATTTCTTTAAGGCCAGCTTGCTCATCTTGGAGCATTTCCAACTCCTTTCCTAACAGTGCCTATCTGAGTGCCTGCTCTGTGTCCTTCCCCATGGTTCATTTTCAGCTGTCTCACCAGTGTAAGTCATGTTGGGTGAGCTTGCTTAATGGATCTGCAGGATGCATTTTAAGGGTGCCTTTTACAAACTTTTCAATAAGTTTCCAAATAGTTACCATCTAACTGCTTAGAGATGACTCTCACACACTTGTGGCTGTGGAGCAGGTGTCAGTAAGGGGCTGCAGGTCAGCTCCTGCAGTTCCTTAGGATTTGGCCCACAGGTTGAGAACCTGCTTCTTGCGAGCTTGGAGTTAACTTTTCCTTTCCTGAAACATGCCTTACTGTAACTCTTTGACTGCATGTCTTTAATTCTGCTGAAGAATCTTTTTTTCATATACCAGTGAACAGTCATATAAGATGAGACAAAAATTAAGCAAGATGTTTTTAAGCAGCTACAGCTGGAGTTCAGTGTCCTGCACTTCACTTGTTGAAGTCAGGATAATTGCCAATTCAAAATCATAATGTAGGTGTTGTTATTTTTGTAATATTTTTAAATGATATTTTATTATTTTTATTTTTAATACTGAAAGGACAGCCCATTTAGAAGGTCTAAAAATTGTGACAGTCTGCCCTTTCAGGTTCACGTGCCTGGTGTCTGCCAGAAATGCTGTTCTGGGCACGCATCTTCCAGACCAGCCACCAAGGCCTCTCCTGGCCCAGTTGTCCTGCATTAAAAATGCATCCAATGCACCTGCCGTGGGCCCAGGGCTCCCTGCAGGAGCAGTGACGTCCTCTCCTCAGTCTGATGATTGAGTTCTTCCAGTCACCCGTGGACAGTGTTAGCTTTATGTGAAATATCAAAAATCCATACAGGATTTAGAGTCTGTTAGAAGTAAGCTGACTGCCAGCCTGGAGACTCTAAATTGACTACTTGTAAGGAAATTCTGCTGAACCAAGTGTATTGGCACTTCTCTGGCTGATATCCTTGGATTTTCTAGAGTCTTTGAAATCATAAAGTGCAGTTCAGGATGGGATGTGTTATATGAAGCAATCCTAACTAATTGTTCTATGTTATTTCAGTTTTTGTACAGGCAAATAAACTGCAGCAGCACATCTTTGCAGTCCATGGACAGGAAGATAAAATTTATGACTGTTCCCAGTGCCCACAGAAGTTCTTCTTTCAAACAGAGCTTCAGGTATGTTTGCAACAGGAGTAAAAGCAAAGCTAAAGCCTTTGATTTGTCTGTGTGCAACCATCACCCTTGTGCAGTGTTTAGAAAAAGTGCACAGCCCCAGTATGGTCTCTGCTCCTGCTCTTAAACAGTCTCTCAGCTGCCTTCTGCCACCCTGGGTGCTATCAGGAGAGAAGGGTCTCAGAGCATGGCTGGAATAAATAAATAAGACAAGACAGATATCATGATTCTTTGAGTATTTCTCTTGACAGTAGAGTTGCTACTTCCTGACATGTCTACGTCAAACACCTTGTAAATAATTTCTTTTTCTCTATTAATAATTGAGGGACTGATTAACATACAAAGACTAAGCAAATGGTAGGCTGCCCCCTCCCCTTCCTTGCTGCTAAGTCACATGTAAAGGAATTTTCCCCACCTAGGTACAAGAGCAAAGCACTGGTGCAGCTGAACACAATGCTTCATTAGAGGCTCCACCAAGACAATAGCACTTTAATAAGCAGCAGCTTGTACAAACCAGGTGTCACATCCTGCTTTCCTAGGGGGCTACAGTCCCTTCAGCTTTAGCCCCTGCAAAGCCGGTGCTTGTCCTGCATTCCTGGCTGCAGCAAGCGTTTTACGGGGACCAGACCCTGATTGGGATGTGCTGCTGGAGCTGCTCTTGGGGTCCTGGCCCCAGGGATCACTTCAGGGCCCCGCTGGTGAGGCTGGGTTTTAAATCACACTGATCCTTTGATGCTAAACCCTTAGATGCTACAGCCTCTGTGGGGCATTAACTTTGTGCTGCTCCAGCAGCAGAGCCAGGTCCTGTGGGCGTGCTGCCTCCCAGGGAAATGGGCTGCTGAGCTGCAGCTTTCACAGGGCTCACGGGGAGGTTGCTGCCCTGGCCTTCCTCGTCAGGCGTGTTTACCTGCGCAGCACTGCCACAAAAACACTGCTGCTGTCTGCTGGCAAATGCAGGATTTTTACAGGGTGGTACCGTATGCCTCATTTAAATCTATTAGCTTTATAAACCGTGATTTACTTAAACTTTAGAGGGTTTTTATTTATCTTGCTGAATTCCCAAGCTGCTGCCTCTTGTGTCGTGCTGTCACGCTGTGGAAGGATGGTTGATCTTTTCACTTTGTTGATTTTATTTTTTTGTCTCCCAGGGGAATCTCTTCTTTCCCTTGTTCTAGCAACCTGATTTGCATAAGTGTACAAAAGTTTTAACTATACCTTGTTAATATTTTAATAAAGTCAGCAGATTTTGGTTTGTGTGTTGTCACTACAAATGTTTTATAAAGGCAGCAGTGGCTTGCAAAGCCAGCTCTGAGTTTTCCTCCCATTTTTCCTTTAAAGTGGTGTTTGGTCAAGATGCCAGCACAATTAAAATGGGTGTACTGGCTTCCTAGGCCACTGCATTAACCTTTACAATCAGATGGTCAAATAAAGAGAACCTTGGAGAACCTTGTTAAATTATAGTCTTAACAGTGGCTTTTTTTTTTATTATTTATTTTTTTTGCAATTAACAGTTTTAATTACATAGTGTTTCAATTCTGAAGTGCTGTGCGTTGCAAAATTGCTGCAAATAGCAGCCTTAATCAGATAAATTGTAACTGTAATTTTCCAGTTTCCATGCAGGATTGGCGTGTGTTTAAAATTTCTCTGCTTATAATAATTACACAAGTCGCTTTGAATGGTGTTGGCTGAATGAAAATTCAATACTTAGCTGCAGAGTTTCAGTCCTTATTTCAGGGCTGACTCGAAAAGGTGTTTACTTGATGCCAGGGATTTTATTAATTCGGATACCTGAGCCAAGGAGGACACACAATTTGTGCATAAATCAGTTAGAAACGCTCAAGACTCTTGATCCAGTCTGAGTTGCATGATTATCTCTCCAGTTACTGATTTGCAAGCTATCTGTTCCAAATTCCTCAACTGCGCATGATATTTTTGTTAAGTAAGGAAGACTCAGTATTATTTTAGTGAGCCAGTTGTTCAGTTGCTAGTTAGATGTGCATAAACCTTAGTAGTGCAACTGTTCTTAGGTGGGAAAATCACCGTCCATCAAATGGTTCTGCTGGATGGATTTGACTGTTCAGTTCTGATCTTGCTTTCCCACTGGTGTAAACAACAACTATTCCTTTTTAGTCAAAATATGAACCTATGCCTTGTTTATTTCTGCATTTTTTTAAATGAAACCACTGAAAATACTTCTGGGGGGGAGGGGAGAAGGGCATTCAAATATTTCATGAAGAAATTAAGAGGTATGCTCACAAAAAAAAAAAAAAGGAAAAAGAGGGTGGAGAAAATGACATGCAAAGCAGGAAAAGGCAACTTCTAGAGATGTCTTGGGCTAGGAATTAGCCCTGCTGACTTGTAAACATTTCTTTGAACAGTTACCTTGAACATAATGCATGTTAAGAAGGCCATATGTGTGCTGTGTGATGGAAAAAGGTCGCCACTCTGAGCGTGCAGCTTAGTGCTTGGGGCAAATCCTGCTTCAGCAGCATAACGCTCTTAAAACTCTCAAGCCCTCCCTTCATTTGTAAACTAGCAGTTGTGTTTTAGTAAGTGTTTATGCTTTGTTTGCGCTGTCTGATGGAGCCATAAAACCACGGCTTAAGGAAGCTGGGAGGAATAGGGCTGGCTTAATAAGCTGTGGAAATTCTGGTGTGAATCTGGAGTGATGAGTCAGTGAGGTTATGCTGATACTGCCAGAGGAAAAGAAAACAGAAGTTATTTAACTGGTTATGTTATCTCACTGGAAATGAGGAAACAAAACACAGCACGGTTAAGTATGAAGCACAGTGGAAATGGTACGTGTGATAACCCAGGGTGCCCTTAGGGCAGGGGAGGAGAGGCAAGCAGCTCCTAGTTCCTCACATCCTGTTTGCAGAGACTGACAACCATGAATATGATGAAAATACCCTGGAAAAAAAAAAAAAGAAGTAAATTTATACCTAATTCATAATACATCAAGGCTGTGGCATTTCATTCCTCCTGCTGAAGTGTGCTTACTGAAACAAGCAGAGAGGTGGGCTCTGGGGGGTCCCTCGCAGGTAGGGCAGAAGGATCCCTTTGAAACCGAGCTCGCTCTGTGGGACTGGTCAGGAGGTGACTGCCTGCCACCGTGGCACACAGGGGGGTGAACCAGCTCTTTGACAACTGAGATCTGGGGTTTTACTATGTAAAGTGTAGTAGGGAGCTCTGCCCACTCCAGAGATGGGTCAGAAATCATGGTTCGTAATGGGTGCTGAGAATTATGTTTGTGGCATTATTCACGGCTGAGCAATGTATCTGCTTGATCACTTGCATTGAGAATTATATTGAGCAAATTGTGACTGAACAATTGTTGTTATTATTATTATTATTTTTTTAAAGAAACTTTAGGAGGATTTTTCATAGGTACTCTTTTGCCACTGCTTTTTCCAGGGAGCCATCACATAACCAATGAAGTATTTGCATTTAAAGGATTAATTCCTGCTGTTTGCTTGTGTACTGTTAATCATACCGTTTCCTTCTAAATGATTACAATTGATGAAAACTAAGGCAAGGGATACAATAAACAATGCACAAATAATCCAGGTACCGAGGGAGCAGGGTACCTGCCAGGTCTTTCCTAGCACAGGTGTTCAGGTGTTTTATTGCCTGCTATGAATAAAGGGCTTTCTCTTCTGCTCAGATTTGGAGATATGTCAAGCTACTGAATTAAGAGAGCTTCACTGGAGGAATTTGCTGTCATTTCAAGTGCCCAGGTTCTTTAACTGTACGTGTATCAAAAGGAGAGTGGCTACTATGGCTCATTGGTTAACACTGTGGTCTGTCTCCTTCCTCATTTTGTTTTATGTGAAAAGCTGGCAATTTTCATATATCTATAAACAGGCATGAGCTGCTGCACAGAAATTGTACTCATTATATTAATAATGATTTACCATGAACGTCCTCCAGGGGCTTGATTTGGTCCACATCAAAGTCCTTGGGATTCTTTCCGCTGATTACAGCAGATCAAGCCCTAAGCAGGTTTTCTTTTTAAAGTCTGCTTTTAATGTCAGCTTGATGTTAGATGAGTCTGCTCTGGAGCTCTGTATCCTGCCCAGGAAAGCAGGGCACCGTAGTGATGCACCGCAGGGCGCTCTGTGTCCTGATGGGGACATTGAGGTGCTGCCCGTAGCCCTGGTGGCTTCCCTGGCAGGACTGCTGGTGGGGCCAGAAGGAGCAACAACTCCAGCCTCTCACACCGATGGTCCTTGGGCCATGCTGCGGTGTCCTCTGTAGCAAGTGGGGAGCAGGAGAGCCCCTGGGCTTGTACATGGCCCATCTGCACCCGGGCATGGCCACAGGGCTCAGTTTACCAACAGTGGTTGGAGCACAGAGGAGAGACTAATGAGGTCTTGGGTCTGGACCCAGCTATTCAAACTCACTTGGTGGTTAATGTCTCTAGCTCCTACTTGAAAAATGGGCTTCACCTACTTGCTGGAGGTATGAGGAAAGCTTACTTAAATAGGAGTAAAATGTTTCTTGCAAACAGCCCAATGAGCCTGCAAGACCCTGAAATATCTGTGCTTCTGGGCTTAAGTGTCCATGAAGTCAGTGAGAGAAATGCAAATCTGTGGTACTCTGATGAAGTTGCAGAAAATATTTTTCCCTGGGGATAGGGGAGGATGGCAGGACAAACAGAACCTAACATGCATCTGTCTCCGAAAGTCACTTACCTAACCCTGCGTGGCTGACTGTGCATGACTTAGATGTTAAGCACAGAAACCTCTTGCTGGAAACAAACCACGAGCTCTGGGTTTCATATGAAGTATCAAAAAAAATATGTGCAGAATTAATTTTCTGTAAGTAAAAATCCATTTTTTCTTTTGAACAGAATTTACATCTCTGCATTTTAAATACATACACATACATACACATCTCTATATAGTGTTTTTCCTCCTTTTAAAATCCTGAAAATGGTCTAGTCAGTTATTTGAGCAGATTTGGCTAGTGTTTCTCAAAAAATGTTGCTATGGTGCTTAGAGTATTGTTAAATTTTAATTATTAGTAGTTACAAAGCTAATAAATTACGGGAATACCACAATCTATTCCAGTCATATTGCTGGGTTTCATTCAGACGCAGTCAGATAATTATAACTAACAATAATTAAAAATTAAAAGTGCTGTAGGCACATACCCATCATGTTGAGTCTGTCTGCCTGAGCGTTCTTTATGGACTGTGAAACCAGAAGTTTTACCTCTGCTCTCGTGTCGCAGCGATGAAGAATTTTGCCTCTCAGGTCCCTGGCTCTCAGTACGTGTGTTTAAAACCAGCGGAGGAGGTCCATATGGCTGCGTACGGATTTGGGGTTAGGAGCAGGCTATCTGATGACCAAAGCTGGAAGTGCCCTTGCAGACTATGTGGGAATGCTTCTGGGGCTGTGCAGGAGCTGTGGCTGAGGTTTCGTCCTGGGCCTGACTCCCAGCGAGGTGAATGCTGTGTGTGAAAGCAGGGGGGGCACTAACACAGTGCCGTGCACTTGGCAGCACCTCTTTTCCCAGCACAAAGGGAGGCGGCAGCTCCTGCCCCTCTGGGTGGGGGTGCCCTGGCACAGCCAGGCTGCTTGGCCTTCCTGCTTTGGGTGAGGATGGTGCAGAAACCCCAAATTGCCCTGTGTTTGCCATGGTGATGAGGTGCAGCATTTTTTTTTTTTTTTTTTTCATTTGAAATGAAAATTCTGATCAATATATAGCTGCATTTTTGTCATCTCTGAGGTGTCTTAGTGAGGCACAGAGAGATCTCTCCAGTCTACAAAGACCCACTGGAGACGACGCTTGGAAATATGAGCAGCCTGTCCCATAACAACAAAAAAGCCCTCCTTCATTTCTTACCCCATTAACGCTGTTCTGTGACCAGCCCTGGCAAACAAAGTGTGTGCAACTTGGCATTAACAAGTGCAGAAAACCCCGCGGTGATGCGGAGTTGGGGGGGTGGAAAAAAGGGAGCCAGGTGAAAGGCATCGTTTGAGTCATTAATGCACTTAAGCGCACCCAAGTGTCAACATGTGTGACCAAGTGTAAGGAGGCATGGCGTTCCAATGTGGCAGCGCTGGCACACAGAAGGGGCTTCCTACAGCAGGGATGGCACTTGGATTCGCTGCTCAGGCTGCCCAGCTAAACCCGCCGGTGCCTGTCATCTATGCCCTAGGGCAAGGGTCCAACCAACTTTTGCGTAGGCACCGTGCCATCCCAACAGATGGGCGGGAGTGTAAGCCGCCAAGAGACAATGTATATGCATCAATTGTGTTTATTGAAAGCACAATTCCTGGCTGGAAATGTCCAAATGTCTGTTTATTCTGAGCTAAGATGCCTTTAGTTAGTGGATACGGAAACACAGCCTAGTTCTGAACCGGTTACTCTATGTACACTGCAAAACAATGCAGACGTGTGTGAGGTGCGCTGGTTCTGGAGAGCCCCTGTAAGGGTCTGTCCTGGCAGACACCGTCCCTCCCGAGGCTGTGCTGAGTGCTGAGGTGCTGCTTGCCCCAAGTACTGGAGACTAAATTCTGTGGGCACTGCACGTAGCTGTGCCAGTCACTGGTGTGGGGTAACGATGTGCGAGGACCCCGCCTCTTGCACTGGCAGGTTTCCCTCCGAGCACAGCTACACAACCTCCCCATCGCACCCAGCGGTGGAAACCACTTCCACTTGTGGGCGACACGTTAATCCTGACCGGTTCACACATCCTGGGTGAAGGTTTGGTTTTTCCATGTGGCAGAAAGAGAAAAAACACACAATATGTCAAATACAAAGGGGAAACCTTTATAACATGATTAACTGCCAAAACACAGAAATTCATGGAGGAATCCAGAGAGGAGTTAGTAGGTGCATGTTAAAGGATGCTTCTTTCCTGTGGTTGTCGGCTTTACTCAGTTAAGACTTGTCTTGACAGCACAGCTTTCAAAAACACTGACTGCTCTCAATATACGATTTGGTATTAATAAAGATTCTTGACTTCTCTGTATAAATAAATAAAGCAGCAATGTTTTACCTCAGAAACACTAACGCAGTCCCGTCCTATTGGAAATGGGATACATGGGCTATGTAAGACATCCATCCTTAGCCGAAAGGAGGAAGCACAGGAGAAGAAATGAGAAATAGATTTTCTTTCGGAAAGACCAGATTGCACTCTCTGGTCTGGCGATAACAATTACTAATGACATTTAGAGAGAAATTAAGGATGAGAAATGCAAGTTGGCATTTCAGCAGTGCCAGTCAGTAACATTGCATCAGAGCTCACAGGAGAGATGAGAAAAAGTTTAGGGATGGAAAATTAATTTTGTTATGTCAACAATTAGCAAATACCTTTTCTTCACTCCTTACCACACTATCACAAATAACCACTGTGATAGTATTTAGCAGCTTCTCAGGTGAATGAAATAGCACTTTGGAAGCCTTATTTCTGGAGTCAAACGCACAAGATGTGTTTTGCTCCATTTTGCTGAACAATGAATGATAGAAAACCATTCAAACTGACCAGGGAGGGAGTAAATGAGCTCTTGGATGTGTGGTTGCAAGAATGCTCTGTGTGGTTTCTCTCTCTAGATCTGCTTTTTTTGTTTGTTTGTTTTTCTATTCTTTGTTGTTGCTTTGTGTTGTTGTGTGTGTGTGGTGTTTTTTTTTTCTTTCTTTTTTTTTATTATTATTATTATTTTATTTTTTTTTTTTACAACTGTCAATGAATTAACCATACCAGCACTCTTTCTGAGGTTGTTTTTACAAATTTGGAAAGGCTGCAGTTGAACAATGTACCCAGATTCATGCAGGAAAATATTGGAGGAGCCACACTGAGAGCTCAGGAAACCTCAGACCTTCTATTCAGCAGTCCTTCGTGTGTTTGTAAGGGGAAATTCTTATCCCCATAGGAAGGTGGCAGAAAGCCTTGTTTCCTTCTGCTCTGCCTGGAGCCAAGAGCAAAGGGGCCGCAAGCTGCGGGGCTGCGAGCATGCCCATCAGCACAGCTGGCTGCGCGGCCGCGGCGTCCTTGGGGACGGCAGAACCAGGTACCATTGCTCAGCCCTCCCGCCATCAGGCTCAGCAGCACATGCCTTTCCAGGCTGGGCAGGGTCCTTATAACAGAAATAATATTTCTGCAGTGTATAGGCAAAGAAAAGAATCCCCTGCACATGCACACAAAAGTCTTGTCACAATGTGTCTTTGTATTCACTGATGGGGAGAGATCTCTAACGCAAGCACTTTGATTTTCTTGTGCTGTAGTAGCTGCTGGGGAGCGTAGTTTGGGTTCTGAGCTGGGATTAGCTCTGTTTCCTCCTGTGAGTGTCGCTATCGTCCAAAGGAACTGACTTCAGTTTTCAAAGGAGCAGGGATGCTGCATTGGAAAGGGCAGAGCACAAGCGTTATTTAAGGAAAACCGCGGAGCTCGATCAGCCTCTGTCTTAAGCAGCTCAGCCAAGGTGGTGTACAGCATGCTCTTAAAAGTTCGGTTTCTTCATTTGCTTGCTGCTAGAGCAAAATGGGGATGCTTGTCCAGACATAACAGTATATGCCTGAGTGTTTTCACAAGAAATGTCTAGATCATTAAATATAATAGGTCTCAGCTGCAGTTTTGATCACTGAAGCATGCACACAATTCATCACAGCAAATTAGGTATGTCTTTGTAACTTATCTTTCTGCAATTTGCTGGCACTTTCAGAGAGCTGAAACTTATATTGTATGTGCTGCAGAAGCCATTTCAGTTAAAATATTCTGTGTTTATTGTCGGAGAACAAGGATTCTCTAATAACAAAAACATGGAGCAGTCTATGATTCTGCTCCTGCATCTTGCAGAACCGGCAGTAGTACCAGCAGAGATCCCTAGCCACATTCATTATTTATATATTTTAGTGAATTTCTTGTCTGCAGTAAAAGAGATGTAAGCTTCAACATCAGGCTGTTTGTGCCAAATTCTATCCTGCAGCCCATTCAAGAAAGCCGAGGCAGCCGTGGTTCTCAATTGTTACACACACCATTTATCTGATTGGAGTTTTGTCCTCTCTGGCTTGCTGAAATGTTGCTTGTTCTTTAAAAGCTTAGTTTGACCTTTGGAAAGAAAAGGTATTTACTATTTTATTTATTTATTTATTGTGGAGAAAGCCAAAACCAAAGCCTACTTAAATGGAAATTGGCATTCAAAAGCAGCACAGTTACTGAAAAGCATTTACTTTATTACTAGAAGAGGACAGACGCTAGTAGACTTGAAAATTACCTTTCAGTGGATTCATCAGTTTCAGTCACTAGTTAGTCTGTGAACAGATGGATATATTTGTAACAGTTAACACAAATTTATAGCCTGGATTTTTGCATTTGCCTCAAGAACACTGCTGTCTTACCTGCTGACTCGGTTTGGATAAGTATTTTATTTATTTTGCTTTATCTTCCTCAAAGAGGAGATGGTTGTTTTTCTAATTGCAGAGGTTTCTTGCGTCATAGGAAGGCAGTCAGTTTGCAGAGATGTGAATGATGTATGGCTACAGTGTAAGGAAATGTTGTAAGAGAATCCCCCAGTACGGCTGCCGCAGAAAAAATAAACATCTCAGCCCAAACCTAGATAAGCCCCAATGGACTGCGAAAATCATTTTCAATAACCAGGTATTTTTAACTCTGTGTATGAAGGCAGTAATCAGTTGCCTGTATTTGCATCTAGGGTCTGCCACAGTCTAATTGTCTCCTTTTTTCCCCAGAAATTTAAGGCTACTGGTTAACAGAGCAATGCATTAAACATTCTGTCTCCAAAATAGGAAGAAATACTGCCCTAGCCTCTACCATGTGGCATCTTTAGGTTTCAGGGATTTCGTTTAAATCTGAAATTTATGTCCAGGAGAAATAAATTATTAGATTGTAAAAGCAGCTGGGGAGGGAGTAAACATAGTCTCTCTTGTCCTCTATATCATTTCCCCAGGAAGATAATAAATGTATGGCAAGCGTCTTGTGTTTCCTCGGCCGTACAGACGTTGTGTGTGCATTGTGTTTTAGATGTGAAGCCTAAATTTCAGACAGGAAATCCTGGATTGATGCCGTATGGCTGTTTCCTACCCCTGCGGTGCCGGTGGAGCCTCTGCCGCTACCGCCATTAGAAGGAATCTGCAAAACAGCTCCACCAAGAAACTTAAAAGGCCTCGGGTGTACCTCTGACCAGCTGAGTAAGGGATCGGGGTTTAACCCGTGGGTTTGTCTCCCGGGTCAGTGCGAGGCAGCAGGAGCAGTGCTGTCCCCATGGCTGCCGCATGGAGCTGAGGACAGGGTCGTGCCTCACGGCCAGCTTTCCTGCTGCTGCCGTAAGGAGCACGGGAGCGCCGCTGGCTGGTTCCTCGCCTGCTCCCCCTGCCCCGCGAGGTCGGACACGGCCACGTGCGGTGAGTGGCCGGGAAACAATGGGGCTGGGCGAGAACAAAGGAGGAACGGGCAGGCTGGGAGCTGGGAGCTTGCCTGCACGCAGCTGGGCCTGCCTGTAGGACTGTGGCTGCCAGCACCTCCGTGCCTCCTCGGGAAGGCTGTGGGTGCTCAGCCCGGGCTCGGCTGGGAGCTTGGCTCTGTGCTCAGCAGCGTGCTCGTCCTGACGTTGCCTTCAGAGCACTACGGTCAGTCGTACCCTCATGCCTGTGTAGCTAACGCTCTGTTTTAACATCATATTTTGAGGGTAGTTTTGTATCACACCTCGACCTAAGGAAGGAATATCATTTAGAAAGCCGTTTGTTCCCAGACTGAGCCTGTGCTGTGCTTTCTGCCTACGTTAAACACAAATGGCACGGCTTGTGCACAAGTGGCTTGTGCACAGGGTGAGCACACGTGTGCAGCGACCCGACTCGCACAGTAAATGCTAACGGACTGAATGCTAACGCCTTGTCCTTTCTTCACATGTTTCATGTTGATGGAATAACTCGCAGTATACTAAGCTGCCTGTACACAATGAGGTGATGAGGCTTTGCTGGAAAAATCTAGCTGATACGGATAAGGCTGCACCTGCCGTGGGTTCAGCATGGAGATGCCTCATGGCTGTGTGCGAGGTCAGCCTGGGTTCAGCAAGGCTTCGTCACCCTGGCTCTGCACGAGCCCAGATTTGGCAGCAGCAGTCCTGAGCTTATCCACTTGGCCGTGCTTGAGCTAATTCTCAGCAGAACGTCTTCTGTGTCCTCCGTGCCATGTCCTGGGCAGGTGGCACAGACACCCCGAGGTCACCCCCGCAGCGCCTGGCCGCTCCGGCTCTGCACGGCGCAGGAGCAGCCCACGCGCTGCCCACGCAGAGCCAGCGAGCTTGTGCCCGACCACTGAGCCCCCTCTGTTTCCCCTCATGATGTCTGTGAGGAGATGGCTCGCGTTGGTGATATTTTGGCCCTGCTTTTCCCTCTGGGAACCAGTCGTCCTGGGCTTTTCATACTACCTACCTCCGGGGTGAGTTCCTGCGGGCAGCGGGCTGGTCACAGTCTGTCCTGCACACTGCTGCTCTGCCAGTGGCATGCACGCTAATGGGGCGGCAGGTAAAGCGCTTCTGTAAACCATGGCCTTGCTGCTTTATAGCTGAGATTGCACTGGAGGATTTTATACCCCTTTGGAAATAAGAAATGGGCAGTAACAGCCTTTATGCCCAAGGCGGCAGGTCACTGACCGCTTGTGTTACCAGGCGGAGCAGGATGCGGGTGTCCCGTGACGGGGATATTTATCTGCCTTTAAGAAACACGTATCCATAACACAAGGCAAGACAATCTGTCACATCAGTATCCCATCAGAGGGAATTTTACTTCAGTTGCTTTTTAAAAGAAATCCCAGATGAGAGCTGTGATAGCCTGTAACCCAGGTGCCGACAGGTGCAGCCCATCTGAGTGAACCCGCTCTGTCTGCTCCGGCTTGTTTGGTCCCGGAACTTTGTCCTCAGTGGAGGACATTGCCCGAGTGAGGACTGCAAGATGTGCTCCTCTTCATCTTTGCATTAACACTTACAGTCCAGGCTGAGACTGTTTTAAACGCAGTCCTTAACACCAGGAGCACCTAACTGTTCCAGGAAAAAAAGCGACAAAAAATCAAATGCTATTCAGTGACCCTTGGCATGCTGAGGAACAGCAGGGCAAGGTAAGGAGCCAGTTTTAGGTTCAACTTTGAATCTCCTGGCTTTTGTTGGTTTATATTCCCATGGAAACAGCCCTTCAATGAAGCTTTTGTCTATGCATTTTGACTGGTGAGTGCTAAAGGTACTACGTAAAGCATTTTCCTTTAGCTTTAAATAGTTTTTGAGAAAAGAACGTGAGAGGATGCTCTCCTGGTCCTACAACAGAGAACAAATCAGGAAATTAGTGCTTATAGTAGAGCTGTGAAGGGTCCCATAATGATGATGCCAGGCCTCAAAGAAATGAAGAATTAACTGGCTTCTGCAGCCTGATTTACCTTAGGCCAAGGAGGGATTAACAAGATATGCTCCAGATATGCGATTTGTTTGGAGCCTATTTGAGAGGAATAACTAGGAAGCACTCCTGGAAAATGGTTTTGCCTTGCAAATGGTTTTCAAATGCATCGCTTCCCTGCTTGGGACCCAGAAGTGGATAAAACCTGGGTGGCACTGGACGTGCAGTGGAGCTGGTGGTGTGGCACAGGAGGGGGCTGTGCATGCATGCAGCAGTGGTTTCGAGCAGGTCTGGCCTGGCTCGAAGGTCCGAACGGACTGGAAGCACGGTGTTGGTGTTTGTCAGGGAGCTTTGGAGGTTACTTTGGGCCCAGGCAGAGGGTTTGGGGACTGCTGCCCCCTGTGTGGGCAGCCGTGGCCCAGAGAGATGGGGACTGCCCATACCGAAGGCACCCCAGGCAGTCACGGGGCTGCATGCGGGCATCCTGCTCACAGCCCTGCTCGGGCCTGCAGGAGCACCGGGGTTCGCCCAGGCAGACCCCAGGAGGCTGGGGGAGGAGCGTAGGAGCTCCAGAAATACTGTTTATGTGCTTCTGATGGTGGTAATTAAATTTGTCCCCCTCTCTTCACGTTAAGAAGCGCAAGGTTCTTCCCTCTGCTTATTTTGATCTTGTGCGTGGCGCGCTGTAGGCTAGAGCCGCACGGATGCGGGCACATTTGCATTTCTGAGTAAAATTCTCAGGAGCACGCAGTCCCCCAAGACAGGTATTATTAGCTCCCTTGTTTCATTGGGTGCCTCAGTGAATCCGAGTGTGTTTACGGTGAGCTTCTCTAACAGAAGACTCTGGTTATTTCTTAATAATATATTCTCCTGTGGTTTTTATTTCCAAAGTGCCGTGGTAAGGAAATTTTCCCAAAGGCTTCGGTTTTCTTTTGTGCTTCAGCATTTTATCCCGTGTTTTCGGAAGGAGCATATAGTCTTTTCAGTAAGATATTTAATCAAATATGAGAGGCTATGCCGGGCTTAAACTAGCATTTGGAGTTCTCTTGTAATGGGATCGCCTTGTTTTGTTCTGAGTTTTTAGAGAGCACAAAGAGATGGCAGGCCTAGAAGACTGATGGTACAGAGTTATTAGTCTCACATGGAAAGGGGAAAGCACCTTAGGTGAGTTGTCAAAGTCTGATTAGGACTGAGCAACCTGAATTAGAAGAGAAATTAAATTCATAAATCATCTAAAAAATCCTTAGCTAGCGCAAGAAAGGGCTGGCACTGGGAAAAATAGCTATAAGGAAGGTATTTCTATTAAAGGTAATTTTTCACACCCAGAATAATACAAATGCCTATCAAAATTCAAGAATATGTTAAAATTAACAAAAGCGGTGTTAAGTATAGAGATAAAATCGAGGAAGTGTATTGCTCAGGCTGTCCAACGCAGCAGCAGAGCCCGCAGACCCCGTGTAGGCAGAACAAAGGCAGGCGGTGGGGGGGTGCCTGTGCGTGTTTGTCTGGTTTTTAAGGAACAATGCCCGGGCACTTGCATTTCAATATAGAAAAACGCAAGCGATAGAAAAAGATTTATAAAAAAGCCAACAGTGTTCAGTCAGTCACGTGCGGATCAGCTTTTTTCCCCTGTAAATATTTTACGAGTTCAGAACCTATTGACTCCAGACAAAATGCCCGCTCGGGGTGGCTGGTGCCGCGCGTGGGTTTTGGGGGGGCTTTGCCCGTGGCGTGGGCTGCCCAGCACGCCCTGTGGGCAGCAGCATGGGCCATGGCAGGGCCACGGGCCGGCTTCCCACTGGCAGGAGTGAGTGCTCCTGTGTCCTGGTGAGAGATTGAGCAGTGTGTTTGGCCCCAAGTAACCAAGTCTGTGCATCGGAGTAACTGCGGTGCAAATATTCCCATCGGAAACAGCCAGCTTAGCTTTCACCTGACACCAAACCTCCAGATGCGTCATCTTAGACACTTGAAGTGATTTTTTTTATTTTTTTTTTTTGTTCAATGCATTGTAAAGGACAGCTTCCTAACTGCATTTGTTGAAGTGCCATCTCAAAGTGTGCTAGTGCTGGGGCTGACTGACGTATGGCAAGTTATCAGATGCTCAGAGATGTGAAGGAGGCAGTAACACAGGCAGACTTCTCCTTTCACAAAGGAATTGCCACCTTTCGTTTGCCTCTACCTCGATTTCAAGGGATTCTTCAGATAAAGAAGGGACATGTGAACCTGTCTTGCCTGACAATTTTTTTTTATTGAGTGCCACGATAACTTGGAGTTCACTTGTTACAAGCATTTTATGTGGTGGGTGAAGTATCAGGGGAAAGGGAAGAAGCGATGCTGTATTTCCTGGAAAAGGGGGTTCTAAACATATAAATGTCACAGGGTAGGAGTTACCTGAAACAACTGGAAGGGGAATTAACACCTGGTTTTATGGGAAACATTGGTTACCACTATCAGTTTTAATGAAGTGTATTAACTAAATTGTGTTCTGAGTATTCATTCAGCCCCGTTTATGGCACACTCTTGAGTACATTTACTGTTTGTCAGAAGTGCAAACTAGTGAACATATGAGGCTTTAAGACAGGCCATCTGTTAGTCTTAGACCCTTGGATAATTGTCAAACAGTTCTAAAAATAAGCGCATACAAACTGCAAGGGGGTGCAAAGGTGATTTTTCTTTAGTCTAATAGCAAAGGGAAAGTAACAACCAAAAATTGAAAATAAAAATAAATAGGCTTATCCTGTAAACCAAGCTTGCTCTTCTTTTCTCCCCTTCTTTCTTTTTTTCCCCTTCTCCTCCTGAGTGTGCTTTTTTTTTTTTTTTTCCCACTTAGGGTTTTTTTTTTTTTTTTTTTCCTCTTGCTCTTCTGGGTCATGGCATCCCCTGAATGCCTCTCCAGTTTAGGATTAGAGCAGCACCAATTTAAGGCTCACAGCTTTCCATAGAGAGCATAATCTCCAGTGGCTAAAGCAGGGGTCGTCTTGTGTCCTCTGCCTGAAGTAATCTCTTTATAAAGTCAAGGCGTAAAGATTTTGATCTCTGTGGATTGCTGTTAGAGGGAGATACTACCTGGACACGTGTGTGCGCTTATGTACATACAGCAAGGAATAATGCCTGAGAAATTCTTGGGCCAGTTTGAATTCAAATGATACAAAGCATTTGAAAAAAAGAATGCTGCAGATGGTATTTCATAAATATTTAGACACTGCAACTTCTGTTTGTAGCAGTTTGGAGTTTTTGTTTGGTCTTTTTTATACATATATGTTAGAATGTGAGACTTGAACCTTGGTCTCAAGCCAGCAGCTGAATGTGAGGTTTAGGTTTTGACTAGAAACCGCACGTGTTGATGTTAAATGGAGGGATTGTCCCCCCCCAGCCCTGCTCCATGAGGGACAGAGGAGGGGGCACAGCACAGTCGCTGCCAGCCAGGAGCCCCCAGTGCCTGGTGCGGCCTCTGGGGAGGGAACCTGCCCCGGGCATGGGGAGCAGCTGGGAGAGGGGCTGCTGGGGCTCTCGCCTGGATCTGGAGGACCCTGCACTCTGGGGAAATCCAGCAATTAGCAGGAATTACCTTCAGTGTTGTGTGACCACACAGCTGTGCTCATGCGGCACCGCTGCAGCCGGTGCTTCCAGTCCGGGTGGCTTTGTGGTGCCACAGCAGCTGGCAGCGGTCACCAGTTGGTGGTGGCTGTTTGTCACGTGAACCTGCTATCTCCGTAATTCCTACCAAAAAGATCTGAGGAACCGTTTCTGATCATTTTAATGGGATTTGGAATGAGGGAGAGGCTTTATAACCTTTATCTGAGTCCCAACCTCTATGTAAAACCATAGAAAGCTGAGGAATTTTGTTGGAGGGTGGTGGGCATTGCCAGCCTTGTGCCGTTTCTTACCCCTTCATAGCGTAACAGTCTTGTAGGTGTGTGTGCTCACACATAGGCAGTACCCCTCCGAAATGGCTGGTACGAAACACCTAAATACGTAACAGATGCACAATGGCACTATAGAGTGGATGTATTATGGCCTCAAACCATTATCACACCCCTCGCAGTTGCGTTTTATTTTTTTCACCTGCTCCTGTGTAGTACACCTGTGACTTGTTGGCAGGGAATTTTGTTGCAGCGTGGGAGACTCCCAGCGTGACTGCCTGGCTTGGTTGGAGCTTTGCTCCGTCACGTGCTGCTTTTCTGTGTTTTTTCTCTCTATCTTTATATAGCTCGTAAGACTTCCTTTAACTGCTGTAAGGGATCATCTCTCAAGCCTGATGCTGTTCTTGACATAGTGATCTGAAAATGGAGAATGTCATGCTAGTGTTTTCGTAATAATGCATGCAGAAAGAGAGAAATATTCATTGTAGCTGTCCTGCACAAACGGCTTGATCCCCATCCAAAGGGCAGGCAGGGGGTGTCCCCAGGGAAGACGTGGAGGGTGATCAGTATGTACAAGGACAGTAATCAACCATTCCTTGAAATCTTTTTATTTCCTGCGAAACCCGTCACCCAGTTCCTTGGTCACAGATACTTCCGCAAATAGTTCATCTGGGGATTGTACAGCGAGTAGAAAATTCCACTTAAACACTGAGACAGCCCTGGGGCTCAGGGTGGCTGCATCTTCCCAATGATGTGGCGAGCAGAATTGCTATCCATTTTGCATCATTATTAAGAAAAGGGGGGGGGGAAAAAATCCCAACCTAGCCCTATAAATAAGCTGTGACTTACTTGATCTTGACAGGTGACTCAGTGCTGCTGTAGAGTTTTCCAGCTGCAATAATGTCTCAGAATGATGTATTCTGTGGGGTATCAGCTGTGAGCCATGCATAAACCTGGGGACCTAACAGGAGCTGGAAAGAGCCATTTTTAATGCTCAGCTTCCAAATTATGTCCTGCCTCCTGCCAGCCCCCAAGTGCGTACACGTGTGGCTGTGCTTGTGTGCGGGTAGGCACATGCAAATACATGTGAAAGCATGCCTGGAGAGCCCTCCTTATTGTGCCTGCTGTATTTTCCTTTGGAAATCACCTTTAAGATTATTATTACTTTCTTTAAACATAAACTCTAGAGCTGAAAAATTACATCAGAGCTGCTTCCTGCTAGCCTGCCCTCCTGTTGAAAAGGGGTATGAAGTTTGCTGATCAGAAATCTTGGGTGGAGGCATTCCCGTAGCATTGCATGCTTCAAAACTCCCCGTCCCTCCTGGCCTTCGTGGCTTTTGCCCACGCAGGAACTTGGTGTCTGGTGCTCAGCAGCCCGTGGGTGGGCAGGATGTGTGCTTCGTGTGGGTATGGCTTGGGCAGGATCTGCCTCTCTGACAGGCAGAGGAGGCGTTCGGTGCACACGGGCTCTTGTGTCTGTAGGCACCACAGATACATGTGAGATCCTTTGTAAGATGTGGCTCTATTTATTAACTGCCTGGTCCTTTCATTAGTTGCCATATTGATTGCCAGGAGTGCTTGCAAAGGGAATAAATGGTGTGTTCCCAAGATATTAAGAGGAAATAAAGATCTACATATGAAGTGTGCGGGTATACATCCACACTTGGGTCTATCGCATGTTTAGCTCCTCAGCTCCTGTCTCGTTCAGCTCTGAATGGCTGCAGGATTTGTTTGTCTTCATGTAAACTGTGTTCACAAAAACAGTACATTCATTGTATTAGGAGTGTTCAGAACATATTATTAACCTACGTTTGAGGAGGGAGGGCTCACAATGAAAGCTTCATTATCAGATTTAGAGCCACATACCATTCCTTTATTGACCTGCCTGGTGTAATCAATGCAGCAGCCACACAAGTTTGAAATCATGTTCCCTGACTGTAGACTGCGCGTCATGCATCTAGTGCTGATTGTGCATTATCTTTTAAATGACACTGCCTAAATAAGTATGGATTTGTCTGCCATGAACAGCCCTTCTTTCAATTGGAAGACGGCAAACCTTTCGCTCCTTTTATTGATATTCAAGATGACCTAAAAATAGAATTGTAATGAAGTGCACTAGAAATGCCCGTTGTTAAAATGCTGAGGACTGTCTGAGCACAGAGTGCTCTGTGTGTTCTTTAACATTTGAATGTTTTCCTGGTTAGGTTTAGTGGACAAGCTTACTGTCAGTGCTGCCACTTAGTCTGTAGGGTTCCATTCATTCATCCTTCTCTATAACTCTGTTACTTGATTAGAGAATAACATCCAGCACTGCAAAGGTCATTCCTCTTTAAGGCCAGGAAAATTTCCATGTATAGCATGAAAAGTAAAAATGTAAAATGAAAAGCCATCAGGTTTTATGTTTGGTGGTGTTAAATGGTCTAACAGGAAAGCTGTTTCAACTGTGGCTTCACTTGACATGATTTTAATGTAATGCTTTATCCCCTGATAAGCTTTTCAGATCTTTGGATAGTGCTTCTGTTGTTTGATTCAGAAATACTTAGCATCGCTGGCTGGGGCTGTGCTGTCAGGGCTGCTGTTAGGCTAAACAAGATGCAGTTATTTTGCTATTTCATCTGCTGATTGTCATTTAGTTTCACAAGGGATCCTTCTGGGTGTGCTCCAGCTATCCTACTTCTGTCTTCCCTCTAACCTTTTGTCACGTTAAAGCCTGACCACTACCGTGCAGTTTCCTTGCCACCCGTCTGTACAATATCGCAGATAACTTTTGACATGATTTAGGAAGTCAGCAGCACTTCTGACACCTGGTGGTCAGCTCTTGGGAGTGCACAGTCCAGAAATCCTGGCTGCAAACGGGGTCATCGCTGCCTGAGCATTGCAGGCCGCCCGCTAGCTCTTTGCACAGACGGTTTTCATCAGGGAGATGTCATCTCTGGATAAAGTGGAGGATCACTTTTTTTTTCCCTGAATTGAGATGTAGCTGTGGATAACGTAGAAGAACCAGATGATTTATTAAAGGTTAAAATAGCTTTATTTTAAAGCACTGTCATTGTAAATAAATAATCAGATTCAAAATTAATTTCATGCTTAAAAACATATTCCTCAAGCTGACGGACTTGCTCAGCTCTGTTATTAGGTGGATGGAGACCAGTGAAATTGCACAGATTTGAAATAACGTGCGTGGATTTTTATAACTGGGATTGCCCAACAAAAGCTCACCGTGAAGCGCCTCACTGTTTGCTCCAATAGTTAGAAATTATACAAATAAAGCTGTGCTTATATGTAGGGCTGGGGTTTCGGTCAGCACACAAAATGTAGGTGATTGCTGCTGCTCTGAAAATGTGCTTCCGAGATTGGCTTCGCTATTCATTGGCTCCTGCACAAAATGGCAGGACAGGTCAGCATCCTCTGATGCAAGACACCGTGATGACATGAGGCTGTTACAAATCTACCAGAAAGGGAACAAAAAGACTAAACTGCTGAAAGAAGTGTGTAGAGCAAAGCCAATTCTTTAAAGAGATTTAACTTCTGGGTTACATGTCCAGTCTTTTTTCTGCTGGGGATTAATATCCCCCTTGCCTGAACTGGTGGTTCAGCTGTTATTGCCGAAGTATTTCTTGGACTGAGAAGTATGCGTCACAATCTGGTGTGTCTCTCTGCCAGTGCTTGCACCCGTTACTAGCGAGAATAAAAGAGTAAAATATGGCAAGGGTTCCCACAGCGATTCAGATTTTTTTTTTTTTTAATTGTTACAGTTAAGGGAATCCCTAAAGGCAGATTTTGCCCATGAAGTGTTACCACTTTCTTTATATGTATTGAAAGAGGGAAGGAAGAAAAAAATAAAAAAGAAACCCTCACGGCTGTACTTGGCTTGTAGAATTTTTTTTTTCTAAGTTCATGCCAGCATTAACAGATCTATCAGAACAAAGCAAATGTGTCATATTGGCAGCTGTTACTTATGAGTACTTTTTCTTTATTGCATTTTGTTTTGTAATAATTGAGAAGCTTTTATGTCGAGCTCTGCATAAATGGTACTGAGTAGGAGGGTATGGGCATGCTTTCTATTATTCTGCCCCTTATGCATGTCTCCTTTTTTCGTCTTTCCAGAACCACACATTGAGCCAGCACGCACAGTGAGCCACTGGCACTACAGGACACCTCTCTGCAGAAGACTTGACGGTGGCACAGTGGGGAGGACCATTTGAACATTACATCCAATCAAAGTGTCATTTGCAACCCAGATGTAAAACTCTAATGATTTGGCCATGAGGCGCTGCTATTATAAGCAGCTGGAAATGAATATTAATGGAGAGATTAAAAGTATTCCATGCTCAGTATTTTTTATTGTCCTGCTTCAGCTAGTGTACTTTAGAGCTTCTGCTTCTGACTGAATTTATAGTGTTAGATAAATCTGCTTTGATGCTGTTGCCCTTTGTTGCTTCTTGTATTATATTGATAGTTAAAAATTAGATGTGATTTTTTTTTAAACTGCTTTTTAATTGCAATTTTAGGTAACTGTGCATTGTGATGTGATTGCTTGGCTATTGTCTGAATATTTCTTTTTAATTTTTTAATTAAAGACTAATGCTTTGATTGGATTTGCCAGTTCACCGGACAGTGATTAAAACTATGTAATGGATATAATCGGTTTCAGTGCAACTGGATGGTCTGCTTTATAAATGTGACTTAATCTGATTGCAATAACTAGTACAGTCAATAAAGGGAATACATGAGCTTAGTGTCAGAGTTTCTGTCAGTCCGTGCTGTATCACCGCTGCTGGCTCACATGTGCACATCATGCCAAACGATGGCTCACCCCACAGCAGAGCTGCACCCCGTGAGGAAGGAAGAATGGGAGAAAAGCAAAAGCCCTGTTGTTGCGCCTGGCGTTGTTCTCTCCTGGATGCGCCTCCCCTGTCGGACTGAGGTGAGGTAAGAACACCCACTGCAACCCTGGGCACGAGGAGGTACCAGCTTAGGGGTACTCGTAACCTTTACCCAGGTCAGCAAGAATGGAGGAGACTTGGTCATAGGTGCCTTGAGCCTGTCTCTGTGCTTGCTGTGGTTTCAATACCAAAAAATTGGCTTTCGGGATTGTATACAAATGTGCAAATGCTGGATCGGGCCTGTAGGGCCTGCATGGGGACTGCGTATTTCAGTCACATGGACTTCTAGGCCCACAGGTATTGTATCTCTGTGTAACTGCCATACTTCTGACACTTGAAATTGCCGTTAGACAGCCTAATAGAGCTCATTAGCAGGCTTTTTTCCTTTATTTTAACATACCATATGGTAATGAGGCAAGTTATATCTCCAGTCAGAGAAATGGTCCTTTTAGGGACTTTGAAAAGTTAGTGAGATGCAGTTCTCGTGGTACCTCCTACTTGAATGAACCATAACCATCCTGAAATTGTGACGGCTGAAATGAATGTGGTTACCCCTTCCCACGGCGTACAAGGCTTGGCAAGACTGCAGCATAGATGCAAAGATGCACACTGGGAGCCTCTCAAATCTCCGTGCTGATCTAGAGCTCTGCTGGTTGTCGTTGTCCTGAGTCTGGGCTTGGAGTGTGTAAATGATGTTTTGTAGAAAATGGTTTCAAGGAAGCATAGTCGCTGCCCAAATTACTTTCTACAGCAAGTTTATTAACAAGTGCAGGGGCACAGACTGTTGACACTGTAGATGTCTTCAGTGGTTAGATCTTTGCTGATGTTGGTAGCTGTGTTGTGCACACGTAGCTCCTTGAAGACAGTGGGACACTGCACGTAACGGAGGGCTGCTGGGCAGGACCCGGGTAGGGCTGTCCCTCTGGTAGGAAGCGCCAGAGCAGGTACAAATTCCAGCTTGAGAAAACCTTTCAGCTTTCTGGAAAGGATGACATAACATCCCATCTGGGGCAAATGGCAGGATAGAAGACTTATCTGTCAGACATTCCACTAAAACAGCATTGCATTGCATGGACATTCAGAAAGACTTCAGGCTCAAAAATATTTTTAATAAAGAAATTTATGAGCCCTACTATAACAAAACTGGGAATAGCATTTCTTAATTTCGAAGAGGACGGTTCTGTTTTTATCTAGATAATTCTTAGCTCACTGTTTATGCAACAAACTCATTTTATTAAAATGATCCTTTTCAAGAAAATGTTAGTTTTCTACCTGATTATTTCTCCATAAGCCACTGCACAGATGCTTATGTGCTGAAAAATTAGATAATGAAATCACCAATTCATTATTCTCATTCATAATGTATGCATATTCCTAACTCATGGGCAACATTTTAAGATGTGAAATGGAAGTGTCTCGCGGTACAGTCTCATAGACGTGCCCCTGCAAGAAAAGCTATCGGGGAATGCACATCAGGGCTCTGGTAACGGCCCGTGTGCCATCTCCTCCTCTGTGGTGAAAGCAAGGCAGCAGCTCTGGGCAGAGGTTCTCACACAAGGGTGCTAGAAAGGGAGGCTTGTTGCCTGATGCTGGTTTGGAATGACGCTTGATCACTTCTGGGCAGTGCTTCAGAAATGAAAAGGAAGATGTGGGCTTGTTCAGGAAAAGTTTCTGTGTTGGGTATCCCAAGGGTGAAGTGATGCTTCCACACAGCTCTGAAAGCTGCTTTACTGGTGCTGTACTGAAGCGCAGGCCTTTGTCTCAGCATCTCCCTGCTGACTAGCTAAAAGTAGGTGTGCATTCACTGTGCTGAGATGGAGACCTCCCCGTGTGGGGACCCGATTCCAAGGCACATCATTTTCTCCCCCTGTACTGGGAAGGTGGGCATGGGGCCAGGGCGCTGGCGCCCGAGCTCAGCCTGGGGGTGCCAATCGGCCCAGTGCCTGCCGGCACCCTGAGCAGCCCACGGGCAGGAAGAAGGGCAACAGTGGCAGAGAGCAAGAGTTTGGTTTTCCACCCTAGCTTTAAAATGCGGGGGCACCTGAAGCCTGAGAGTGAGGGCTGTGGCCCAGCTTCCTCTTCCTTGTCCCTCCTGCTGGTGTGTGAGCTTTGTGAGCTGCTCGAGTCAGAGCAGAGAGGGGCTGGGCTGCACCCACAGGGCTGGGAGAAAATTGAGTTGTGCTCATCTCCTGCAGGTGCTCCACGTCTTACAGCACTCGGGTAGAGTTTGACCACCGATGGACAAGTGCTGCTTGCCGTGCTTTTCTAAGGCAGTGTGTACCAAAGTCCAGGGACCCTCGGCATGAGTCTTCTGGGATGCTCTGTGGTATCTGTGACATAAGCAGGCCCACATGAAAAGTCGTGGTTATAATTGCAGCACACACTGTGGCACACGATGCTGCTCTCGTGGCACCGGCTTTCTAATGGGCCGAGGAAGGTCTGGGTGTGGGCGTGGGGGTGAAAGCTGCTGCAAGGCAGCAGAGGGAGAGCCGCCTGCTCTTGTGCTTCATCACAGGGCTGCATCTGTGACACGCTGGACATCCGCAGCTGCCAGAGATGCAGATCCTCAGCCCGTGCCAGAGCGCAGTGCTGCTCTCTGCCCCTTTTTTGCACGGGCTGAGCTTCCCGAGGCGGGGCTGCACCCAGCCGGGGCTGCAGCTGAGAGCTCTGCAGCGCGACGTGGGGCCTTTGTCTGGTGGCTCCTGTGCGGTTGTTTTTTCCATGCTGTTTTGTCCCACTTGGGAGTGGGGGTAGAGCAGCCCTGCGCTGGTACAAAACACAGCTTTGCTGGCATAGCTGCAGTCACACCAGGGAGTGCTTTGCCAGCATAGTATATAGTTCCTGTATCAGTTAAAAGCTCCTAGGGAAAACAGCCTAACTGTGCAGGTGGAAAAAGATAATATCACAGCTTCTGGTACATGTTTGAGGTTTCTCCCCTTTTTTCTTAGCGGCCAAGAAGCGCTACAAAAGGCATTTGGAAAACAGTCAGATATACCGGGTCCAAATGCACCTGTATTTCAACAGCTACAAGGCATTCAAACCGGGATGGAGAGGCTTTCAGTAATGCCTGAAACATCTCCCTCCCTGTCGGTGTAACTCGCAGCTTCTGTGCTGGAGATCAGCTTCTGTGCAGCGGTGTCGCAGACGCAGGCTGGAACCAGCTGCTCGAGGCCCAGGCGGTGCGGATGGCTCACGTAAGTGCCAACCCGAATTGCTGTAATTCTTGCTGAAGGAGGGCTTTAGGCAAAGAGTCACTTCATGATCTGAGTGGCATTAAGGAGAGTGATATGTTGGAAATCGTGGTTTGGAAGCAAATTTTAAATGCGTTTAAAAAAGAAAGTCATACAGATGATTTGAAATACAAACTCTTAACCACAGTGGATTAACAACGGACCTGTATTTGTAGCAGTCCAGTACATCAGCTCTTACACATTGAAGAGTCTTTCCATTTAGCTTCACTACATGCCAACATACCCAAAAAGCATTGAAATATTTAATCAAGAAGTATTAATACCTACAAGTGTACACAGTCACCTTTACATGTTTGTGGTTTTTTTCAGTGCATACCTAGATATTTGTCTGTTGACCAATCAAATGTCCTACCAGAACAAGGTTTCTCACGCTGTGGATCTGTTCATAATTTATTACCTTCACTGAGGGGTTGCAGCCTTCAGTCAGGTGCCTTAGAGTTTTGGAAAAAGCAAGTTATCTGTCCATTGCCTCCAGAAGAAGGGAAAAAAAATGTTTGGGAACCATCTGAGGGAGTGAGTGACAGGCCATTTTGTGCTGGAACATCTCTGAGTCACTGAGCAGCAGCTCAAAGGAAACGTGAAAGGAAAATGAGGACAGGGCAAAAAGTGACCCACCCTGAGCCTTCCACATCCCCAGGCCTGGGGTGGCAGATGAGTGAGCTGGTGGGAAAAGCAGTGGAAAAGCAGAGGTGTGAGGGGGCAAGAGGCTGCCCCTCCAGCAGCCTTCCTACCCACTGCAGGGGTTAATGGAAAATCTGCCCCCCAGGAGCCATTTCTGTAGAAGTGAATCCTGCATCCCAGTGTCCCCACTTTCTCCTACCAGCATTTTAGAGCACGCCGATTTTTGGTGTGTTTGTCCAGCTGTTAGCACGTGTAAGTCCCTGTCTCTGGCACAGGCGGTGAAGGCTCTTTTCCTGCCCTGCACAAGCAGTTTCCATGTTCTGGCCCACATCCTAAAGCAGTGGGGCTTCCACAAGCTCCCCTCTCCACAACTGCAAAACGACTGACCTGTGTTTGACAGGGGTGCAGTGGTCTTAGGCGTGTTCCTGCAGTACTCTGGCTGTAGTTAGCCCAGGATAAGAACACCTGGTAAATGCTGTCATGGAAGAAAATGTGTGAAATCAACACACGTGTGATCCCAGAAACCTACATGGAGAATGCTGCAGCTGCTGGGCTTCAGCTGGCACTCCTGCCTTGCTACACAGCCAAGGCTCCAGGCCCCCACCCACAGGGAAGCAGCTCCAGCACTCACAGGATCACCTGAGCAAGGTACAGTCTTACTCTTCAGATCAAACCAAACCTTTTCCCTCCATTCTCCTTCTTCCTTGCCCAGCAAGTGCAAGGGATTTTTGTGCTGGGGAGCCACCTCTGTGCAAATCCAGAGTGCTCTGCAGGTGCAACTCCCTCCTTTTCTGGAAGTTGTGCTGTTGCAGTTGGTTCCCCCAGACACAGGACAAGTTGTGTCAGTGCTGCTGGCCCTAACAAAGTCTGCGCTGCACTGCTCTGGGAGGATCCAGGCCTGAGGACAGGAGGCCCTTGGAGCTGACAGCAGCACTGCTTTTTCCTCCTTTGTCTCTTTTCTCCCCATTTTTGCATCTTCTGAAATTGTTTGTTCTTTTGTTTTGCCTGTCTTCATGAAGCTGCTATCAGTCTCATGACTTCCCCCTCTTGCAAAAGGAAGTCACAGCTATTCTTGTATCTATTTATCTGTGAATTATTGGCACTTACCTGAAGCTCAGCAGAGAAGGTGCGAGGGTGATGGAGGGAGACTGCCTGCCTAAGGGAAGTAGCCAAAGGAAAAAAATCAAGCTTCAGGAGGAAGAGAAGGCAATTACTGCATCACTTACAAGACTGCTAACAAAGTACGGTCTTCATTGCCTTAATAACGAGCTATAATTTAACTACGTGAGATTGCTTGTTCCTGAGGAAGATTGCTAAAACATTTCCCCTATCTTCTGCGGGTGCTGGGGGCCTCACGCAGGGGTCCCAGCCCCGGCTCGTGTAGGGAAGGGGCCTGGAGCTGGGAATGCCTGGTGCTGGGCCGGCCACGTCCGCAGCCCTGCAGGGCCCCAGCAGCTTTGTCTGTCCTGCTTGCTCGCTGCCTCCCCAAGTCTGCGGCAGCCGCCCCGCTGCTCTCTGCTGCTGTCCCCTCCGTCTGCCATCCCTGGCCATCTGCGTCCCCGCGGCAGGCGGCCGCTCTCCACCGCCACCGCTGACCTGGCCCGTGGCCGCCGGCGGAGGAGAAGCCCCCGGGCTGCTCGGGGCAGCGCTCGGCTGAGGGTACGGGCAGAAATGGCTGCACCGTGCTGAGGAGCTGCTCAGGCTGGGCGGGGATTTGTGTATTGTTCAGTAAAACTCTTTTTTTTCCTCTTTTTCCTTTTTTTTGTTTTTTGGAGTGGGCTACTTTTCTGCTGGATCAGCGAGCTGAGCTGACTCACGGGGCAGGCCGGGAGCGAGGCCATTGCCCACCCCAGCCACGCGCCTGCCTGATCTGGTTTTGTTGTTGGTTTTTGCCACGTCTGTGTGGATTGCACAAGCTGCCTGTAAAAAATGCCCAGCCTTGTGACTAGCTTGGAGGGCATCAAAGCTCCCAGATGAAGAACTGCCATAAAAGTACTTTCCCTCTTTTACTCATATCTGTGTTGTTGTTGTGTTTTTGTTGTTGTTTGTTTCAGGTGTGTTTTTTGTCCATACATAAAGTGCTCAGTACCAACTCAAATCCTACTTTGAACTTATATAAACATGTGTGTGTATATATATATTTATCTATGTCTTTAGTTTTCTGTGCCTAGAAGAGGTACCAGGGCTCTCAGTACGATCCTTCCCTTGCAATAAATGAGCAAGCAAGCAATCCCTCCTAACTGGGAGTGCCAAAGCTGTGTCCCTAAGATGCTGGACTCTTCTTTACCCAGCCTTTAATTTAAAGGACAGGGAGAAAGAAAGAACAGGTTTTTTTCCCCGGTTGAAATCAATGCAATAAATAAGTGCATCTTTGTCTTCTTCCAGTTGTGATTTATAGGCAGTGCTCCTCAAGAAATTGGCTCCTATGCATGAAAGCTATAAAACATACGTGCCATTTGCAAAAGCTATAGCTTCTACTGTACATTTTCTGTTTTATTCACAAGATATCTCCGTGCAAGCCTGCCATAGAGGGAGGGTTATGGCAATGTGCAGATCAGTTAATGCTTTTGTAATGGTGCTAGAGAAGCGGTCAGGAGCTTCCATTAGCCTCATGCAGCAGAAACAGTTTGGGTTGCTAATGTGGAATGAGAGAGTTTCTGCCAAAGTAGGACCCAGAAACATTTTTCTTCATTAGGGCTCTTGTGGCTTAAGCCTTGATCAAGGGTTGCATAATCCCTAATAAATCTGCATTGCATTTTATTATAGTATGTATCCCAAATGTTAAAATACTCAAACCGGGAAGATTGGAAAGCAGAGTAAAAACTGAAAGCCCTTTATGGATCCGGTGTATACACAGTGGAAAAAGAAGTGAATGGACTGAAAGGAGAAGGAAGGCAACCCCTCAATGTTCATGCCACAAGACCAGTGGATGCAGTGCATGAGTTCGATTAACTTTCCCTCTCTCTCCCTAACGAGCCTGATAATGTCTGTGACAATGCCAAGAGCAGTTGTGTTTGAATAAAATACCCTGTCTTTTGCTCTGGTTTTAGCACCAGTGCAAAGCAATGCTACGGAGGCTCTCTGCTGAGCAAAAGCCATGTCCTGGCTGTTTTAGGTTTGCACAGGCTGTTCTTATTACTAGGTAAATCTGGAGTTTTGGTGATAGCCTTTTGCCACCTATATTTCTCATCCATCCCCTGGCATAGCTGAATTTTATTTTATTATTATTTTTTTAATTCCAGATCTTTCTTTTTGTCTTTTCTACATTTCCCTCCCTAAGGCCTTCTCCATACCTGCCACAGCAGCATCTGCATAGGTGACTGGATTTACCTTTTTCCAAGTTTGTATGGCAACTGTGTGCCGTAAGTCTCTCACACAGAAGAATCTGTGGTTTTTGGTGTGGCTTGAGGACGGTCCAACACTGGGCAGGGGAGAAGAGTTTGGTGTTTGCTAAGACTAAGCAGGCTACGAAACAGTTATTGGATGAAAGGGCACAAGAAAAGAGGAAGCCAATTGTAGTGATTGGGAATGGGAATGTTAACTCTCCTCTTACTGAGGAGCTTGGCGCTGTGATGGAGCACAAAATGCAAATGAAATCTGGACTCTATTCTTCTTTTTGCAGAGTAATTCCTGTTATTGATACATTACATGAAAGAGCACACCGACCTTCTTTGCTTTCTGGGGACTGTCATGCTGCATTGCAAATATGTATACAACTGTTTGCCTTGTCTTCAAGGAGTTAAATGTTCACATATGTAAGGCACACCAGGATCAGAGCCTTAGGTAATCTAACGATATTGGGTAGCTTGACTGTGCATCATTAGCTCAATGATGCACCAAGCTTAGGGGAAAAAAAAAGAAAGAAAGAAAAAAAAAAAAAAGGAACCCTGAAATATTTTTTGTGTGCAAGAAATCTTGGGGGAGGGGAGAGGAAAACTCAGTAAAAATGTCTACAGCTCATTTAAGATGCTGAATTTTTTGTCATTGCTGTTTTGGAAGTATTATTGAGAATAGAAAAACAAAATGAGAGGAGAAACCAGTGAGGAATCCAGAATACCCCCCCCTCCCCCCATAGCAAATGAAACCCCACTGGAACAAACAGAGAAGTAGGTGCTGGCAAATATATATTCAAAGCAACCCAGACGTGTAAGTACCAGAACTGCAAAATGGACCTGAAAAAATGACTCCTTCTTTGCAGAGCTGTGTAGATCCTTTTCTGAGACCTATTGGTGCATCGTATTCTGCCAGAGTTTCCCACTCAGCTGTGTGTTACTTTGCCCATAAGGGTGTTGAACAAATATTTTGTATCCAAGAGAGACTCATTAATGTCTTTCAAACCGGATGCAAGTTTCTCATTATACTTCTGCATAGGTCTAGTAATGGGAGCCTCCTCTAGAGATGCCCTACGCAGATGTCTTCAGGCAATGTTGATGGCATGAAGCAGGAATTGTTTTTCACTGAAAGATTTATAACCTTATAGCCTTTCCAAGCCTAGGCATGACTGAGAACCAGCAGCAAAGGTTTTCCAACTTCTACACTATTCTCTAATACTGACTAGCCTGGAGAAATCATTTCGGTCTAAATTTTTGCTGTTCTGGGTTCTCAGCGTGAGGAATGAAATGTCAGGGGTTTTTCAAAGGTACAGAATGCTTCTGACTCCTATTTGAATTGAAGCTGCAGGTTTTGAGTCCTTATTAAAAAAAAATAAAAATCTGAAAACCCCAAGCCCATGGTTCTTAATTTAGGGCTCCCCGAATCAGAAGCCACTTTGAAAGACATGTAGAAGCACAGAACAGCCGATAGATTTCCATATCCTGCAGGGTTTTGGCATGAATCCCCTTCTTTGGTTCCAGGCAGAAAAATACAAAGAGAAGTCTGTGAATAGGACCTCGCTGGGTGTCCAACCCTCTGAGTGAAATTTCATGTGCAGAGGATGGTCTCGGCCTACATTTTCTAGTTATTATATAGAATTTGTTTCCTGCTATGCTAGAAAAAAATGTATAAAAATATAAAACCCTCAGTGAATTCCCACCTTATAGAGCCACTTCAAGCTGTAAAGGCAGAATTTGTACCAGAGGAGTTGACATTGAATAGGGTTGTTCAAGAGAGGCACCAAAGCTCAGCAGAAACATCCTTTTAAAATTATTTGTCTTATCTGCAATATTTTGTAAGTTGATCCAAATCAGATTTTGGAGTAATACCATTAAAGTCAACAACCAACACCCAGGATGAATCTAGCTCTTAAAGTGCCATTCAGGCTCCTTGAGAGAGACACATCCCAATGACTCCTTTAGCAGTCATTAAACCAATTATCATCCCAGTCTATTTCCAACAATTATCATCATAGACTTTTTGGGCTTAATCAGTTTCTTAATTGACCTGTGAATAAGGCAGGAGATACAAAAATCTCCCCTGATACTTCAGGTTACACTAATACACATTTAGCATTACCATGCATAGGAAATAATTTACACCATAACACTGCTGTGAGGCTGAGATATCAACAATAACATTACTATAAACTAAGGTTAAAAACAAACAAAAGACTAAGAAGACAGAAAGTGGTAATACATAAATAATATGATTGGTGACATGGCTCTAGGACTTCCTTGGCCAAAAAACTTTGGAGCTATGTGAACAGTTTTTCTTTCTAAAACTAAATGCAATACATAGTGTAATTTGTAAGTGACACAAAAAGTTTTGACCATTTCTTAAGTGCTACCATTATTGAATTCATTTGTACAGATGTCTTCAAACAATTATTAGGACTTTAAGAAATCAGCCATTTAGGTATATATCCCTCCTGCAAGCAACTAACTTTTTAAATATCACTTGCCTCGGTACATACAGCACTGCAAAGTGGCCTGAATGCAGCAATTTGCGGGATTTGGCACTGTGAGCCCCGCAAGCACTTAGCAAAAGCAATTGTGTAGCTCTATTGAAAATCCCGCGTATCATGCTGTGGGGAGCCAGCACTTTTTATCTGTCGGCACCGTTGGTGACAAATATTAAAATAAAAAGTATGACACTATAGGTGCTTCAAAATTCAAACTGCAAGTTTCCTACTGCGGGACTTCTAACCATGTAATAAAGTGCAGGGAAGAAAGCAGAGTTCAGACCCCATGCTGCAATAAAGGCAAGGAAATCTTAAGTGTTCAAATACATAATTCATTCTATTCTGAGACTTTCCACCAGGTTTCTACCAGTAAAGATTTTAATTTGTGTCTAGATGATACAACCTTTAATTTCTGTCTTACCACCAGGGACAGCTGGGAGAGCGCTGGGGCAGACCTGCTTGTTGTGGTGCGTGAAGGCAAATGGTCGTGACAGGTCAGAGAGCTCCTCCGCAGCCCATGTGAAGGAAATCCCCATCTTCTGCTTGCTGTGCAAGCACCTGCAAGAAAGGCACCTCAACAGCCAGTGAGAAATACTTTCCACCTTAAATAATATCTAGCTTCAGGGATCTCAAAGCATGCGGCAGAGGCTGTGGCTTGGCTTTCTGCGGGGAGGTAGGGCCCCGCACACAGGCCTCCATTTGCGGCTCCCCACTGACCTGCGGCCTCTGCCGCCATCTTGTCACACAGCTTCCAGCGCCAGGGCCTGACACGCGTGGCTGTGAAATGCCCCTAGTACCTAGGGTCTTGAGCACTCAATGCTTTCCTGTGGAAATATTTTTAAATGTGCCTTAATAATATGCTATTTAATAAATAACAGCACAATAATTAGAAGGAATAAGTAATTAATGAAAAATTAAGAACACCTTTGCATGTGGATGGGTTGCATCTGCGTTAAATGACAAGTTGCCGAGGAGGTTTTTGACCACAGAAATGAGCAAATGTGTCTCTGCTAAAAGTCCAGTGAAATTACTGCATTTACATCAGGGATAAATTTGGCTCTACTGTGAAAAGAAGGCATGCATCCCACTCTGCAGTGGTCATTTAACCTAAATTATATACATTGATCTCTGTGCCCCCCTGGTGTTAACATACAAAATTGACTGGATTACATATTCAGATGCAAAGCTACAGCAAAATTGACTTTGACCTATTTAGGTTTTCTAATCTTGCCTCTTAAGACTAGTTATTTTCTTTCTGAACCCTGATCGTTTCTCGCTCCACAGCTGCCTTCTTAGGTACTGACGTCCTCCGTGTCCCCAGCCCTGAGGCCTGGTTCTGTGCTTGGCGTGCGGTGCTCGACTGCTGCTGCTGCCCGCGCCTCGGCCCTCCCAGAGCAGGGTATTCGGGCAGCACCGCTTGAAATCATGGGCTCTGTGTGGAGCCCATTCGATTTGATTTTTGATTCGATTGATTTTATTTTAACAAGTAATACCCTACAAAATTGTGTTAAAAGCTAGTACCAACTCCTGCTCCTTATTTTCTACGGGCCTTACAGCTTTCCGCTTGCCAATCTCCCTTGCTTCCCATGCTTATGATATGTTTAATTTGGTCTTTGCCCACGCTTACAACGTCCCTTCATTTGGTACCATCTGAGGGGTGCCTTAGTGTGGTGTTTAGCTTTTCAAGTAATGCTCTGGCTTTAGTGATCCTATAAAGATATGAGACTGGGGTTATAAGAAAGACTGTACACTACTTCTGTAAGTGAAATAAAAATAGAACAGGTAAAAAGGGACAAAGTTTCAGGCATTAAAACCTATGTCCTGTTTTTTTTTTTTTTTTTTTTTTTTGTTTTGTTTTGTTTTGTTTTGTTTTGTTTTGTTTTGTTTTGTTTTGTTTTTGTTTGTTGTTTTCACAGTCCTTAACCAAAGCTTTCAAACCCTATCCACGTCCTTGTAGATCACTAACCTCTGCAGGCCCCTGTGACCTCTTTACCAAGCCAACATCCTTCCCCGCATCAAGCCTTCCCCTCCTGTACCTCAGGACAGTGCCCCAGCCATGTGTGTCCCTGTCCTCACCCCAGCAGCACTCAGGACCTGATGCGGACTGCGAGGTCCTGGCTGACCGCCTCGCCGAGGCGCCACTCAGCCATACGAGTTGCACTATGCCAACTGCACATAGCATCGTCTCGCTGAAGAGAGCAGGTGTGTCAACCTGCTCTGCTCCGAGCAAGACAAACCATGACCCCAGTGACACTGTTGAGAGGGCTCCTGTTGGCGCCGGGGCCACCAGGGCTTTGAGCCACAGCTATGGCATGGCAGAGCACGTCACGCTTCCCCTGGGACTGTCCACTGGTGCAGTTAGCGGGGTCTGCAGCAGCAGAGCATCGTGCCTCAGCAGGTGAGCAGGGGCCCAGGGCATGGGCTCCCCATGGTCATCCCTGCCGTGGTGCAGCTGAACAGGGTGCTGCCAAAGCAGGGTCGGGCCTTGTTAACAAACCTTAGCTGCAGTGCCGGCTGCTCTGAGAAAGCAGAGCTCCTCAGTCCCTGTGCTTGGGCTTGCTTTTGCTCTTTCAAGAAAATATTAACATTATTCCATGCTGCTTTTTAACAGCTCTTCAGGTCAGGGAAAGAGCTAGCTCTGATACCTCAGTGCAAGTAATTAAAAGCACGAGTCTGGTGCAGCTGGGTCGAACTGTGTTAAAACAAACAATTAAAAATAATAATAATAAAAAAAACAGAACACCCCCCAACCCGGCTTCAGTTTAGGGGAAAGGTCTCTCTGACTACCTGCTCTGAGGCTACATTGAGGCTCTTTGACTCTGCTCTGAGACTTGCTGACACTACTGATTCAACACTGTATCAAGACACTCCAACTGTGATCTGAGACCTGGAGCAGAGTGGGAGCATCTTGACACAGTGTCAAAACAGTAGTCAGAGCGCATGGACGCAGCACTGAAAGGCTTTTGTCTCCCAAATGAAAAGGAAACGGATTATTTTCATCTTTTTTTTTTTTTCTTTTTTTTTTTTTTTAAGCTTTCTATTAGTAGCTAATGGTAGCTTTTCTATTAAAAGAAAAAAAAAAAAAAACACAACAGTTTATTTTCAGGGAGAAAGGGTGACATGCTCCCCTCCTTTTTGTTTGATAAAGCAATGTGACAGACAATGGCTCCACTGTACAATGTACTTCACTAAAGCAAAGTTCTTTGGCATTGGAGAAGTAAAAGCTATATTTGGAAATTGTTCCGCTTTAAGAATAATCCTTTCATGATACTGCACCTCCATCATCTGTATCTGTGTGCATGTTTGTTTTATATCTTGGAATTCTATTTTTGTACGATAACATTAATTTGATCTGACTAATAATTTGAGGCATAATATTGCTCACCAGTTTCCCCACAGAATTCAGGCTATGGCTTCTGGTAAGAATATCTATGAATTCAGATATTTGAGTGTTGACCAATGCTCAACAAAAGGAAATTAGTTCAATTGTCAGAATGTGACAATGCCTGCTGAGACAGGGTTCTTTTCTGTAGATAAGATGGTCTTAATGTTACATGGACTGTGACTTTATAACAGGTTGAACTCATTTTTTTTTTTTTTTTTAATTGAGAATGCAGTTTAATTTATTTTTCCTTGCTGGGGTCACAGGTAACAAGGAATCAGCAAAACCATCTACGGAATGTTTTATAGATAGTGGTGTTTTTGCTGAATGTTAAATGAAAACAATCCATTAAAATAAAAAATGAAAATTCTTTTTGTTTCCTTTCCCTCTTGGGCCTTCCCAAAAGGAGGTCGACACCGACCCAGTTTGAAAAATACTTACCTAAGCCAATCACTGCCCAGCATGTATTCCCTTGAGCAAGTTGAGTGGGCATGATGCCATCCGAACAGATGGGCATTACTGTAGGCAACCAAGAGACCATGCATGTGAATCAAGTATGGGTGTTTACAGCATCATTTCCCTGATGAGAATGTCAAAATGGCAGCCCAGTCCGAGCCTTTGGCTCAATTCAGTTGCATTTCACTAATTCAGCTCTAAAATGAACAACTTTACAAAATAAATAATTAACATCAAGTTGGGTGGTCATGGTTTTACTTCATAGAACTGGGCAGGCAACGGACTTGCTGAAAATAAGGGGTCTGACTTCTTCTGTCTGTACCAGGCAGTTTAGCCTGTAAATTGTAAAATGAGGGCAGAGAAACCCCCAGATCTATGCTGAGTATACCATAATAAACAGACAGGCATATGATTTCTACATCTACAGTATTGAGCATATCTGCTCAATACTGAAAGAAAGAAACCTTTTCATATTTTTTTTAGAAAGACATCTTATTACAGAGCAAAATTAAAATAGTATAAAATGGGATTTATGTGCATGATTTATTTGAATAATGTACCAGTGCAAGGTCATATCATGAGAGTTAAGTCACACAAATTGAATAAGGGCTGCATTGCTGTCCTGAAGAGGAATACAAATAAATGTAGCAACATTTTTGAGCTCAGAACTCAGTGTAACTCCTATATCTGTTGAATGAAGTGATTTCTATTGAGTTATCATTAGAAGTTATCTACCAGCTGTTACAAAGAGGTCTTCAAGAAACAGAATAGAGACTTATTAGTTACCTTTTTTCCTTTTGATAATTGGATGTGTTTTATTTACACCAACTTCCATATGCTTATGTAATACTAATTGCATATGTACTCTTCATTTTTATATGTGATTAGATTATCTACATAATTTCTTGCTCTCCTGAGTGGCTAATCAGACTGAATTTGAGGATTTGGGATACTGAACCTACATTGTCAGGTATAAAATACTTAAATACTTACTTATTTCAAGAATAGTGCAGCAGTATGCATCTTACTGATAATAGCTAATGCTCCCCCATGTTTAATTTTAATTATTTGTTCCTGAGTTGTTTTTAGTTTTGTTTTGAAAAATAATCTAATTTTTGTTTGAAAGATTTGTAGGAAGTACCTAGTGAGTTTTATATTTAGTCCTATCTCTTAGTTGGGGAATTCAAGAGAGAAAAAAAAAAAAAAAAAAAAAGGAAGGCTTTCAAAAACAAAAGATGAAAATGAAAATAGTGCTTCTCTAACACCTAGTTAGAACATAGAGTATCTAGAGTGTTTCTCTTTTTCTGTATGCAAAATATTTCAATATTTTCCTCTTTTGTTTCAAGCTATCAAAACCAACCTTTTCATTTGTCTTCTATAATGTGTTATGATGGCTCCGACTTCTGCCATTAGACTTGCTAAAACGCTGTTACCTTGTATTTCATTTTCTAGGGAGAGTAATGTTTATTTTCTTGCTCGATGTCATGGTAACAGAAACACTTCCTTTATATTATATCTAAGTTTGTGTTTTAAATACAAGCAGGGCAGGTTGGAGATTGCTGTATATCCCATGTGGAAAGAAAGCACTAGCTTTCTGGGTGCCAGCACATACTCCCAGCTGTTGCAGTTGCTCTAGGGTCACAGATGCATCTCACACTGAATCAGTTAAAAATGCAGTAGCTATGCTTGGGGACACAAGCTTAAATTTTCAGGGCCTGATTATTCTGTTAGTTTCATATGTGCAATTCCCACTGAAGTCAGCAGAAGTAGTACATGCAAACCTGACAGGCTAATTTGGAGCCCTGCACTGCAAAGGATGTAGTCATACATTTGATTTTGGTGGGTACTCAAGGTCTAATTCTCACCCATCTCCATGATATCAGGATTTACCACAGCTTTTAAGGATTTGGATATATAAGGATTTGGATCCAAATATATTAGGTTATTTGTGATGTTTTATTTTCAGTGGTCAAGGGAAGAAAGAGAGATCTGAATATGAGCTCATGTTGGACAAGCCCAGAAAGAAAAATGTGTTCTACAGTGCTCTAAGACTAAGAGTAATACAACGTATGGCATATTATGTAGAGAAAAGAAATGTGAGACCCTGAGGGATGAAGGCAAACTAATCAAAGGAATAGCTAATGGGATAGAAGGAGAACAGGGAAAACCCTGTTTTTTTTTACAGAGCTCACTCAGTTCAGAGGGCCAGCATACACACTGTTGGCACCCAAGCCCAAGGTCTCAATGACTTTATCCAACAGGGGTCAAAATCAAGGCAAATTCTTCATGTCAATATATTTTGGTCTTTTATCAGAGATGGAAAATTTGTTCTACAAAGGGAACAAAGCCAAGTGTTGGGGCTGGGCCATTACTGCCACATAGGCACAGGTCCTCAGCTTACGTAACAAGGTTTCTACAAAATGACTGAAGTTTTTCTTACTTTTGCATTCCTGTAGCACACTGGGAGGAATACTGCTAGTCTAGTTGGCCTGCTGACTGATCAACATCTCGAGGCAAATAAAACTGCCAAGCAAATTGGATTTGGCTGATGAATCATTAGAAGGTGATCTGAGAAGATGACCAGTAAGGTCCAACCAAGCTGCTTCTTCCTACAGTAAGTGAATGGAAATCAAAAACTGGAAAGACACCTTTAAAATGACTCTCCAAGTGTCAGTATTAGCTTTCTTTTTCATCTGTTTTCAGATTAACAGGAGGGAGAAAACAAGCGGAGGCAGAAGTTACAGTGATTCCACTGGAGGTGTGGCGCTGGTGGAACTGACAGAGAACAGAACTACAGGCGTTTGTACCAACTGAAGGAGTCTCCCAATGAAAAGGAAGAGTGGTCAGGGCTGTGGGAGTCTGCAAAATGGAGAACACTAAGGTTTGCTGTGCTCTTTCTTGAGGCCTATATGTGTCAGGAAGTGGTGAAGGTGTAGCCTTTGGAGTCCTGTGTTTCTCCAGCATCCCCAAACATGCTCATTAATGCTTAGTGAATGAGGTGAGAAGCACTGGTTGTGTGAGGAGTTACTAGTGATGGGTTTAGTATCATTTCCTGTGGTGACAGCAGAGGACTACACCAAACAAAGCATGAGTTTCTAGCCTGTAATGCTGGAAAAAATTAGTTAGGGGCCAAGGGTGTGGAAGGCTCATGGGTGATGCATGGACTGGTCAGTGCACACGATGGTCACAAGGTCGAGGGGTAAATGTGTAAAGTAATGTGTACACATAAATGTGGAAAGCTTATATTAAATTAACATTTCGTGTGCGGCCGGGAGACCTCGATCTGCACCCGTTCCCGCCGAGGCAGCCGCGCACCTGCCGCCCCTCGGGACCGGGGAGCAGTTGGCAGCCTTCCTTCTCAGGCAGCCCTGCTGCTGCCTGGGCACAGCCGCGGCTGAGGGCGGCACCCGGCTCCCACCCTGGGCCCACCGGGCTGGGGAGGGTGCGCCCGGCACCGGCAGGAGGAGGTGAGCGGGGCCCGGGGGGCGGCCGGCGGGGCTCCATCGCCTCACGGCCCGCGGGGCGCCGCCACGGCCGCGGCTGAGGCGGGAGGCGGCGGGAGACAGCGCAGCGCTGCCGGCCCCCAGTGCCCCCAGCGGCAGCGCCCCGGGCCCGGGCCCAGCCCCGGTGGGGCCGTGACACGGCTCCGGTAACCTTTGGAGCCCAGGCGTTTTTCTGCAGGGGCAGACTGGTAGCAGTGACCTTGCCAAACATCCCAGGCAAGTTGGTTGTGCTAATCACTAACTGTCCTCAGGTGATTTGTCTAAATGTCATAGCAGAAACTCGGTTCCTAGGGCTTAAGAGCTGTCTTAACTACAGTCCTTTGCTAGTATTAACTGACGGTGTTTTAAGTGACATCCAGAGATGTATCATGTTCTCAGCACTATGTCCCTCACTGTCCTGGGAACATGAGTAGAGGTCACCTCAAACTGCTGCTTCTACACATGGTCAACTTGCTTCCCATTTTCTCTGTTACTGCCAGGGCTGAAAAACAAATTTCATGCTTTTAGAAACCTACTTTGGAAGTCGCCATCAAGGCTAGTTTCCATAGCTTATATAGGATAGTTCTCAGCATTATTTTTTTGTCACAAAATTTTTGAAGGAAATCAAGAAAGTGAGCAGAGCAGGCAGTCTGCATTATTAGGGGGAGCAGTAAGTGAAGTACAGCAAAAAAGGACAGTCCTATGGATGAAGAGTAAGTAGTGTTTTTTTTTTTTTTTTTTTTTTTGTTTTGTTTTGTTTTGTTTTTTTGGTTTTTTTTTTTGCTTAGTGAACTGAAAGTAATGCCATGATGTAAGAAGCGTCAGAGAGGGAGAGGTGAGATCAGGAATCAATAAAATAAATCTACTGTGTTATCTTGGGAAGGGCCAAGTTAAGTCTTAATAACTAGCAAGGATGAAGGGGAAAAAACAAACAAACAAACAAACAAAAAAAAGTGAACATTGTATGTGTATTCTGGGAGAAGAAAGATGAATGGTTACCAGAGAAAAAAGTGAGTGGTTTGCCAGGATGACAAGAAGAGCCTTCTTTGATGAGAAACAAAAGAGCTGTGTTATAAGGACTGACTGAAGAAAATAGTGAGGAGATCCGAGGATATGACCAAGAGGTGATCTTTTGAGGTAGGTTGTAGAAGTTTGCTTAGTCAGGGTAGGGCAGAGGTTTAAAATGTGGGGCATTTAGCCACAAGTTAGTTTTTGTGAAGTTTGGTGGTTAGATATTAAAAGCAGGTCCTGGTTATGTGCCCATATATGTTAAAATGGGAAAAAATGGGTCTAACATATGTAGTATGAGCAGAGCTGGGTTCCGAGTGGCTAATCTATTTCAGTGGATTTTAAACAATACATTTTAAATCAAAACGCTGTGTTTGTGGCAAGGACATTAACAGGTGTATTTTTGGCAGCGAGCATGATTCAAGCTGCATGACTTCCATTAATGTTGATGGAATGCACAACCAAATATATAGTCACTTAAAAAAAAAAAAACTCTTTACATGTATTTATATTGTGGTAAATACTTAATTATTCTTGGATGACACCTCAAAAGTTCAGAGTGACAAGGAAGTCATACGTGAAATTTTGTGGTGGTACCACCGGGCTGTGCCTCAGCTGCCTCTGAGCTTCTCAGGGATCGTACCACGCGAACTGCACTGCCCCTGCAGCCGAGAGGCCAGCAGTTCTGTGACAGGGCTGCCCTCTGCACATGTTTGTACTGTCACTGTTTTGGCTTATCCAGTGAACTGAGGTTCCTGTTAGAGACACTCCTGCATGGAGCAATATATGTAGCAGATGTTTGCAGTGACACAAAACAGCTTTTCAAAAGAAGACACGTTTTCAGTCAACCCACATAGGTTCCTATGTGAGAATGGCAAAGCAAAGCAAGCGGAGATGTGTACGTGCCTGTAACTTGAATTTCTAGCACAAATACATATGTGTACACACACACACATACACTTTTTCTGTGTGGGACAGCTGGTTCTTATTATGGTGTCCAGATGTCTGTCGCATGCTAGTCCTGTTCTTTGCACCAGATTTGATTCCTGGTTGCTGGTAGTTTGTGCTTTGTCACTGGTCTTTCACCGCAGCTGAATTATTGACAGGCTGCAGGACTTCTGGTCACCTGTCCTAAGGGAGGGAGGAGCACTCTCATTTCATGTCTCAGCAGTGGTATGAACTGCTGGTTTAACTTACACATCCTTAAGATAGCATACAAATTCTCTGCAAATGTAAATGTGTTTGTACTTTACTGCATTTACAGCTAGGGAATAAGAGCGAGTCTTATTAATCAGGAGGCAGTGATTAGCTTTCTTTGCGGCTATCATGTGATTGTTTCGGAGTAGAACGTGGACAGAAGTGGACAAATATGAACTAAAAGTGCTCTCTTGTGAATTCATTCTGCAGATGCTTTCATGTCATTGCTATTTTTGATTTAATGCTGCTCTTAAGCGTACATTGTAAAATGGAGCCAGTGTTAGGAAAATGCAATTTGTCCTGCAGGGAAGGGAGTCAGGAAAGATGTTTCAGGCAGCCAGCGAGTACAGAGTGTTAATACCACACTTAGCTGTGGCTCAGTTTGCAGATCGTGGCCTGCAAACAGCTCTGTTGTTATAGGGCTTTCTGTACACCTGTACTCCCGTGCCACTTGCTGTTTCACTGCACGTGGGGTAGCTGCAAGCTCCCAGTGAACTGGGAGATGAAGTGCTCGTTTCTGCTCCCATCCTGCCTGCTCATCTGCCTTGGCTGTCCCTTTGCATAAAATCCAGTGCCGTTGTGGCTGCAGGAGTGGAGAGGATTGGTTCAGCAAGCTGGTTTGATGAAAAACTGGCCTCCCCCAAATTAACGTGAATCTAGCGTCACGCAGGAGAGCTGAACTGATTCATGTAGTGATTGCACGGTGCCCATGTCCCTTGCAAGGGAGGGGCTGGGAATCCACTGCTGGTTGTGGGAAGAAAGTATGGGAATAGGACCACCCCTTTGGTGGCAGTGTACAATTACAGAGGATTAATTATACCAGGAAATCTTTTGTTGCTCTTAAGGCAACTGAATGTAGGAGAGCGAATGGTGTGGTTCATCCACATGTAGCACGCATGCATTACACAGCAGTTGGCGTCTGCACTAGAGGTTTATGGAAACAAACATGAGGCTGAATTTGCTTTTAGTTTGTGTGCTATTGTGTACAAAAAGAAAAATAAGAGCTGTGAGAAATTACCTCCAAACCCAGTGGGCCAATGTGTTTGCGTTTTATTTTTTCTAACTCACTAAATCTGCTTGTGCCACGCAGGTGGTACCAAATCAGATCATACAGGTGTGACCAGCGGATACAAAACTCTTCCCATCTGTGTCAAGGAGGAGCACTCAGTGGTGTAAGGCTGGGCGAGGGAGAGGTCAGAATCCTGGCCAAGCAGCTGCCAGCCCCCTTGTTGTCAGCGCCGCCTCACGGCTTGCAGAGGCTCGAGGGCTGCGTGCCCTGTGTCCTTCCCAGGTAGCACTGCCCTGTGGCTGCCCAAAGCTTCTTGTCTGGAAATTCTGCCCTGTATGGTCTTGTGTTTGCTGCAGTTACTAATGCATAAGTTGCCTCTGAATCATTATTTCAGATTTTTGGGGGGAAGCTTTGTGATTCAGGGGATACCTGGTGCAGTGACCTTGCTCACACTGAGGATCTCTTTCTTATGAGGACAGAAGTACCGATAGCAGGAGCAAGGGTGGTGGAATCACTCCACGTTGATGCTTTTGAGTTCTACTGAAAGTATCTCTGTATTTAATTGCTTAAATTCTGTAAAAACTTGTTGCTCAAAAGCCATCTGAAAAGCAGACTTTAAGACTGCCTTTCTTTACCTCATGTGTGACTTTTTTGTTTCTCCCTTCTTATAGTAGCACTGTCATGACATGTAAGGAGTGACATTTCACAATAAGAGCAGTTGTACATAGTTCTTATTTTCCTAATTTTCTCCTTTCTCCTTCAGATGTTTAAGAACAACTTAACATGATTCACAATATAATTGACTAACATTTTTTTCCCCTGTTGTCCTATTTTTTACACATGTTTTTAAAATAGTTCCAACTGTTTACTTTCTGTAATTCATTTTGGTCGCTGAGAGATGCTTCCATTTCAGCTACATTGCTGCAAATGTTAACTTCTCTAGAGCACAAATATTTCCTTTCTCCCATATAATCCTGGGACTTTCTGACCCTACACAGATTAAGCCTCTTTTCTTTCCAAAGCTGGGATCCGCACAGTAAGAGCTGATGAACATGGGGAGTTTGGGATTGGCTTTTTTGCTTGCTGATGTTTATATTGATTGTGTGGTTGTTTTGGCCAAATGTTGATTAAACAGCAGTGTTTCTTTGGTGCTGAAGAGTGCAGTGAAGGGGAATACAGTTTGTATCCCCTATTCTAATACAAGATTTGGTTCTGTTTTAATTAGTAGCTATAAGACTTCTGCTGGCATGCTACTGTCTACGAGGTGAACTGAGCAGAAGACAAGTCCAGAAGACAAGCTGAATGTTTGGTACTTCCTCATTAATAAGAAATGAATAGGTGGAGAATCAAGCAAGTATTACCTTCCTTGTCCTGATGATAATGTTGTTCATCCGTCTAATTATATTACATAAACACAGCCCCTTTTAAAAATAACTTTTTAATCATTTATTGTTGGAACCCTTGACAGAGCTGTTTCATGGACATTCTAAATGTTACTTTGATGTCCTTCTTGCACAGTATTATAACTATTTTTTTTTTCCAGTCCTGTATTGCCTGTTTGCCCTTCAGGCTGCACAGTTTATAAAATAAGATTTCTCTGCTTCTTACCACTGATCTACAGTTTCTTTTCAGTCTTCTAATCTGCTGTTCTTTAGTACTTTGATTCCTCATGTTCTTGGGTGGCCTTTCTTATCCTTCTCTTTTGGATTTAGTGTTTTCTCTAGCTTTTCCGAGGCTGCTTTCTCCATGTTCATTGTCTGTTTGGCATCAGCATGATCTGTAGCTTTGCTCTTTCTTCTTTTCATCCTTCACAAGATCTCTGCTGCATATGGTGGCCACCTTTCTTTAAAACTGCTTTAGCAAAAGCGCTTTCAAAAACTTAAGCAATCTACCATCCATCTTCTTGCCTGTTCTTATCTTCAGTGCTCCCTCCCCACTATGCTCCTAGTTTGAGATCTGTCAACTCTGCATGATTAGATCAGTGTAAATAGGCTTGGCAAACAGTTTTGGGTTCTTATATATTGGCTCTCCCTGGGTCCTGAGATTTCCCCCTTCCTCCCCCCCCTCTGCTAGAAAAACTGCTCTTTTCTCTCTCCCGGCACCATCTCTTGAGCGCTGTCTCTTTCTCTGCTTTTTCTGTCTTTGTCTGTTGTCTCCAGGGCCTCCACTGTCACATCATACAGTTCTTCCATCATACCTGGCATTTCTGACCTGATCTGCCTCTCCAGCTTGTCTACATTTTCTCATTAGTTACAGACATCCCCTACTGATTCTGTCAGATTTTTTTTTTTTTTCATAAAGTATGTCCTACAGCTTTTCTAATTTTTTGTGTGACTTTTATAACCGTCCTCCAACAACTAAAATGAACTGGTGGGGTTTTTGTGTTTGCTTGCTTGCTTTCTTCCTTTTTTCCATATTGACTTTCGGGAACCATTCTGAAAAATCTTTAGACCATCCTATTTGCACTGCTTAACACCAGTGCCATGTGTATTTCTAAAACTACTGAGGAAGGTTAAGATTGTGTGGTAGCCTGCCTTTCTGATATGAGAGTTAACATATTAAAGTTATCTAATGACCATCATCATGCAATTTTGGGTCTTTTTTTTTAATGTGGTTTGTTCCATTTATGCTTCACTAACAGTTTATGCTGTCAGCATGTTGCCTTGAGTTGCACAGCTTTAGCAATCTTCACCTACTGACATCCTCTTTCCTAAGGCCAAGTTTCCCAGGAGGCTTTCTCATGTGACACAGCCCTCTCTAAACTCGAGCACTGAAATCTCTTAGCAAAATTAGTTCATGAGGCTTTAGTACTGGGTGACCTCTCTGTGAAACAGCCTCTAAAATATGTCTGTGTCCAGATTGTCCAGGTAATTCCATTAGTATCATTCTCTTGGTAGCTGAGTGGGTAGATTGTCTTATTATCACAGTGTCTGAATTAAATTCAGGCTAATTTAGAAGCTGGTAAACTCTGTTGGTGATATGGTTTCCATGTAACTCTTCAGTTCCATAAACACTTATCTCTTCGTTCTTTATGTGAATTTTTTTTTGGAGAAATACAATCATCTTTCTCTTTGCTGATACCCTGCTGTATCTTTTTTTTTTTTCAGTAAAGCACACAAAATAAGTGCAAATTAAGGTGATATACTTGATGTAGAGAGTCATAAAAGTAAGACAATTGGCTTTTTTTTTTTTTTTTTTGTGACATTTATTTGAGTTAATGTTTCAGTCTTTTGATATTGCCATGCGATTTGTCACAAATCCATGTCCTTACTGGAAAAGGGGACGTTGCACTCTTAAGATTCACAGGGATGAGCATGCTATTCCCACATAGTGAGACTGAAGAATTTGAGGAATTAACTGTTTTGTGATAACAGAAAAACAAATCCATCAATAATTGCATTGTTTTATCAAGGTTTCTTTTAAATCATACACCACTTCTGTTTCCTGAAATCAAATAGATTTTAACAAACTAGAAATACTATTTTGGGTTTTTAAACTAGGCAACACAGTGACCTTGGATGAGGAAGATTGTAATAATTATAACACTTTTGATATAAATTTATATATTCTTAACTTGTGATGTGTTGATTATCTATCAGGGTGAAAAGTGATTTAGGTTTGGTTGTTGGTCATGCCCCAAGTATGCTTTGTGAATATGGATTTGTTGGTCTTCATCCATTTGCATCTATGCAATGCAAACAGTACAAGCTGAGAGTTTCATTCTAGTTGTTCTGTGAAGTTGTGAGTTTTGCCAGTGGCTGCTATGTGTTGCTTTTGGTGGTTAGCCTGCCTTCAGAGCTAACCTTGATGTTTCGTATGCAGCAGTAACACCACAGTATGTTAAGGCTGCTTTTACAAACCTTATTTACTGCTTCTCAGATCCCTCTTAAAGCTTTTTAATGCTGGCAACCTTGTTCTTTACCTGTCAGCCACCTCAATTTGTTGGACTCTGCTTCAAAGCCCTTTAAGATGGTGCTGCAGTTGCAGGTGGCAGGAGGGAGGTTTCCTGCTCATGTAGAGGGGGGCAGAGTCTCCAAACGGCAGTGTCTGGGCTAGCTGCTCCCTCTGGCCTTTTTGGGACACCCAAGTTTTTGCAGTGTGTTGTCACTGCTTGAAGGAGTTGGAATGCCTTTTCTATTGTTTTATAGACCATGTAAATCTTGTTTTGGAATATGGCACATCGTATTGCTTACCAGGGTCTTCAAGGGGACACATCTTGATCCTGTGGTGAAAAGGAGCCTTATATGCAGTGCTGGGGAGTAACTGTGAGGTGGAAATAAGGCAATCTTCTTGGTGTTCTTTTGTAAAGGGAGAGTATATTCAGCTACTAGTTTGTTCACTAACTGCATATATTAACTTCTAAGAAGCTGCTGTCCACTGCAGTATTCTCATTGCTTTCACAAGTAGTATAGTTTTTTAATATTAAAATAATTCTTTTCATTTACCAAAAGAAATAGCAAGAAGAAATAAATGGCTTAACAGTCTATTGTCACATGCAAAATCCTTGATTTGCTAAAAGAACCATGTAGAGAGGAAGCATTTTATCTTAATCTCACTGAGTTCTGTTAAGCAGCAAAGAACCACTACTTTTGTGGCGCAGAAGTCCACAGATCTGGCTCTGTGGTGGGTATTTCCTGTGGAGATCTTGCTCAAGGTTGGAAAAGCTCACACACTGAATCAGTAGGACCCAATTATGAGCTCTTTTCCCCCGCCATACAGACTTGTGTGTGTGCACGCACGTGCGCACCATTGCAGCCACAGTCACTAGTCAGATACACACTCCTGGCTGAGAGGAGCGCTGGAGCTTTTTAATTCAGAGAGCTCCGTTACTTGTGGGGATTATGTTTTGAGTTAAAAAAAAAATACCAGCTTTGGCTTTAAAGTATGACTGTCTGACACACAGCTGTTACTGCATCTTCAAACAATGTATTTCCAGGGATAACTGTTGCTCCAGCAGGTATTCAAAGGTTGGTGAAAACCCCTAAACAAATAAAACCTCTCTTCTCCTAGTCTAAGCACAAACGGGATGTGGTTGTAGGCAGTTGCTCATCTTTACAAGTAGTCTAATTCCTGCAAGTCAAAGTAGTCCAGGGGCCTGCTAGAGAGGTGTACAGCCTCTGTGGGGTGCCCTTCCAGCACCACTGGTCTTACCCTGCTCCTCCCCTCACTGCACAGCGTTAGTTCTGCCAGCAAGACCTCATCCCATGTGGGCAGTGCCTCCTGCTCCATGTTTATGCCATCCTTGTTAGAGCTAAACAGTCCTTTTGGGGGTGGGAGGACTGTTCTTGTGGTGTTTTGGTGTTTATTCTGTGTGGCTATCCTGAAATAGTGTTGCCATTCTGGTTTTGTCAAATAACTTTTTTTTTTTTTTTTTTTTTTTAATTCAACCTTGGTTACATAGGATTCTACTACCTGTGAGTTCAGTGAAAGCAGTGCTAGATATACTTGAAGATCACTAAGCATATAAAAAGCAAATGAATGCAACACCAGCATCTGAACTGAACAGTTTAACGGTTGTAATGCAAACACAGAGGGAGAGCATTTGAAGTTCAACACAACTATTTTTTATTGCATGGAACTAGCTTTTATTTTGTGGCTTTCTTAGTTTCTTTAACATTTTATTAGTGTTTTCTTAATAAAAAATTGTGAAGCTGGGTTAATTAAGGTCTTACAGCATCTCTCTTAAGTTGGTTAGAGTTAGTAGATTTAAACATGCCCTGTTTGTTCGCTTATGCACCCTGCAACAGAGGCTGTGGAGTATTATTTTCAGTCTTGCCTTTTTGAGCTTTCATAAAAGGACCTAGGGTTGTAATAGTTTTAAAGGACACACTATGGTAGATTAACTTTTCAAGTGAGAGGAAGATTAGCTTTTACGGTAATTCTCTTGTTGGCCCTTAATAATGTAGTATCACATAAAAGGCTTCTAGCAAAATGGGCAAAGCTTCCTTAAAGTTACAAAACAGTTCTTTAGAAGAGCATTTACTAACTCTTACATAAGCTCTAAAATTTCTGTTCTTCATCTTGGGTGTCTTCTTTGAGGTTGACTTGTTTTTGATGTTTTACCTTTCTTCATCCTCTTTGCATAAGCTTTTACACTTTTTTTTTTTTTTTTTTTTTTTAATCTATACTTCTGGTGTTCTCTGATCTCTAATTGTTTTATGTTTTTAGGAGTCTAGGAGTTTTAGAATATTTCTTTAAGTTTAGCTTTATTCTCACTGCTGTGTCCAGGGACATTTTTCTTAGTTTTAAAGACCTGCTTGTTTCAACTGCTTTTGTAGCATTTTCTTTTCCTTGTTAATTACTGTGAAGAAATGTATTAAGTACTTCTGTCCTTAATATTTCACATCATGACCATACGAAAAACAGCCAAAGAATAAAGATTGTATCAAAAAAAGACCCAAGTAACAAAACCTTCCTCTATAAATACAGCCTTCTAAAATGGAAATTGACTGTCTCAGAAGAATCCTGACCATTGTTCATTATTTGTGGTCATCCTGCAGAAAAACAAACAAACCACGTTTATTTTGACACTACCATGTTACAGAAACATCCTGCTACATTTCTGAAACCAAGCAGAGAAGGATGATGGCAGTGTTTTGGAGGGGACATGTGGCACCAGTTGTGAGATTGCATGGCTTTGATTCTTGAGATGCTGCATTTTGCTGTGCTGTTTGACTTCCTTTTGGACGTAACGGAGGAGGTTGGTTGTTAGAGCTCTGCTGATGTATGTCTTCCCCTGGGTAAGGGTCTTGTGTGCTGGCAGCATGAATAGCAAGAAAGGCTGTGAGGCCAAGGTGTCTCCAGTCACTTTGTGCTGTAATACAATCAAGTAATACAGCTGTGAGAGTCCGGTGAACAGAACTAGAAATACAAAATAATGATTCATATTTTTCACTAATTTGTAAAGCAGCAGACTGGTTGTTCTTAGCAAAGATATTTATTTAATACTTGGCAAAAATTGGAAGTTTGGCCTCTCTACTTTTCCAGAAAACTGTTAGTTTCCTGTTATTTGGGAACTGAACTATTGAAAGCCTTTGAGTATCGCTTATGCCAGTTTTCTAGGAATTTGAAGTTCCTCCTGCGAACAGTCCTGGGGAGCGTCTGGTGTCAGCTTTCTGTTCAAACACCACCACAGCAGCTGTTTGAAGTGGTGTGGGCAGCGTGGTGGTGACTGACCCTTTTGTTCTTCTGTTTGTGTGCAGCAGCTTCCAAAAGCTTCCTGGGCACGCTGCTACACATGCTCTTCATTCTTCAGGAATCTGATTCTCACTGGTACGGTAGTAGAGCTTCATACCCAAATAATTCTCCCCCAAACAGGAAGCCCTTTCTTTGCATTCCTTGCCTGAGGAATGCAGTGGACTAAAGCCTTGTAGTTTTCTCTGTAGGATCTTTCCAGGCTGTGGCTGGCATGGCCAGTGCTGGGCTTTCTGCTGCCAGTCACTGGCTGAGGCCTCTGGGAGGCTCGTTGATCCTCAAAGAGTTAGTTCCTGCCCAGCCAGACGGGGGTGCCCCCAGAACTGGACATCCAAGTTGAAAGAGGCTCGCTGTACTCAAGGTAACGCTTTGAGTTGTGCCTGGAAACAGCCCCAGTACAGCCTGAATGCTTTCTGTATGCAGCAAAACTAAATGTTTATTTTCTGCACCACCTGATTCGTCTGAACAGATCCCCAGCACAGTTCGTTTCCCTGACTTACTCTGCAGATGGCAGATAAGTGTAAATCCATATCTGCAAGAATATTTTGTTTTGTACTTGTGTTGAGCACATGTTTAAAAAGCATCACCCTGCTTTTGGGACATGCAGCATTGGGCAAAGATCCAGACAAATCCCCAGATTCAAGCCAATGCATCAGATGGCACATCCCCTCAGCGAAAATATCCTTACTGTAGGTGTGGGGGGGTTCAGATAGAAATGCTGGGGCCTGTTCTGATGTAAAAAGAGGCTGAAGAGTGAGTGAGCAGTAGTGATAGCCATAGTACGAGTTTGGGGGACAAAAATAATGAAGTTAAAAAGGATGGGAAGGTGGCTCTAAAATAAATGGAAGGTGTCTATGCAAATTTTTAATGGATGTAAACCAAAGCCCTGCACAGTCTACCTGGGACTCAGCTTCAGTCAGGCCTTAGAAGGCCGAGATAGGCAGCTTCAGGAGAGGCTGTTGAGGCCAACAGAAATTCTTCTGTGTAGAAAGCAGTTTGGTCTCAGTACAGTTTCTATGAGCAGTACATAACCAAGGAATGCCAATTGCATGTGTTTTCTAGGCCTACAATATCATGGAAGGGATTCAGAAGGCTGTTTTAACAGAGCAGCTCACCTTGAGAGGACACCCAAAACCATAGCTAATGCTTCCACTAACGTGGAAAAATAAGCAGGAAATGGAGAAAACCAGAAGTTCTAGAAACTTCGTAGGGACTGCCCAGAATTGGGTGCAGGTTCTGTGTATTTTTTCTTTTATTTCAGCTGTTTCAACTCTTTCATCCAAAGGCCTTGCTGAGAAATATCTTTAAGTAAACCGGTCGGTATAATACTAGTGAAGGTCTTAGCAAGCTGTCTCTCCCTAGCCCTTCCAGCACTCACCCACACTGACCAGCCTGGCTTTACTCCAAGAGCAGCTACCATTTATAAAGTTTAACAAGCATTAAACACATTGATCACGTTAACCAAGAGAATAAAAACTGCTGCCTCCTACCATTAGGTTCAGAGAAGGCAGTCAATAGGGTTCTTTGGGACTATCATGTTGTAGTAGTGGAGAAATTTAATTTCAGGCGTCAGTTTATAACCTCTGTCCAACTGTTCTACAATTTTCCATATGCTTTATTTGAATGCCACCCCACCAGAAGCTGCCCAAGGCAAGGATGTCCTTTGCCTTTGACTTTCTTCCACTACTTTCTGTGTTTGAGATGTCGGCTGCAGCTGTGAGACTGGGGCAGCACCGAGCTGCAGCGCCAGGCAAGGAGCTGCTCCCTCCGCAGTTGGCAGCCTTAATGCATCAGGCTGGAACTTGGCTAAAAAAAGCACCCCCCTACTGAGCCTGGGTGATCTGCATTGTCCTAGTGAAGGGAAATTTCCCCTTCCTCCTGGACCTGACTACCTGTCCAGGTGCTCCCCGACGCAGTCTGGCCTGCTGGGATCATGCACCACACATCGCTCGAACCGATGGCCGTGTTGGTGATGCTCGTGAGTCACGTTACATCGGGCGAGTAACCTTTGACAAGGAATGGTGACCACAGCAGATGGTAAGAACATTTTCACCTGGTTTCAGCATTCACTAAGGACATAGCAATATATGTAATGAATCACAACTTCAGACCAAAGGCCCCTGTCCCAGTAGCTGCTGCGCAGTTGTGGATGCTCAGGGGAAACGTAAAGGCAGTATGTATCTCCTTTTGTTTACCCTTCCTGCAGTGTGCAGTTTATGGATTGTGGTATATCGTGCCTGGTTAATATCTTATATGCTACAGAGGTGTAACTGCTTTTGATGTATAGGTCACCGAAGAAGCAGTACCTTCTGCTGTCCTCTTTTTCAAGTGCTGTAATTCTCCGGGTCAGTGATTCCTTCCAGGTAGATTAAAATGTCTTGGCATACAATTCTCTCCCAGTTTAACCAGGTTAACAGTACAAAATCTGCAGTCTCTTTTAGATGCCTTACTTCACAATCCTCTGTAATGGCCTCTCTTTTTTTTTTTTAACATAGTTTCAGCAAGCTGGTAAATATGGATGAATGATTGTCCTTGAAAGTGCTCTCATAACTACCCACGGCAGTTCTGTTGCATGTGTAGGGATTGTAAATCAGTCTGAGGTTAAGGTACGGTTTTCATTCCTCTTCCGTCGTGCAGGTTTTGTGAAGGTGTTTTTGGAGAAATTGATTGAGAAATTAAGTTGGTCACTGTCTGGCTGTCTTGTATGCTATTTCTAATAGAGAAGTCTTTTTTTTTTTTTTTTTTTTTTTCTTTCTGTTTGTGTTGGTGCTCAACCTATTAAGCCCTGAGCAACACTTTTGCCCTGTGTACTAACATGATGCACAGGTTACAGTAATAAGAAAACGCAGTAATAGTTGTAAACTTACAAGGCAACTATGATTCTGTTATACCTTTGAGAATAGATTGTAAGAGGCTAAATATCTGCCTCTGAATTAGGAATACAGGACATAGCTCTTTTGCCCGGTCCAGCTGGGGCGTTTTGTGAGTTTATTGCCTGTAGCAACAAAACCTGCAGAAAGTCATAGATGAAGCTGGAGTGAACATTAACCTGTTTGAAGGAATCTGCAGAATCAATATCGCTGGTGACAGTTTTGCAAGCTGTAGGGAACGTATTTGTATCCCAGCTTTACTAAATAATCGATCTATTGACTGCCACTTTAGACTTGCTCTGTATTCAAGACAGTCATGTTTGTGCCTGAGATATTAGTCTTTAGTATTTGGATGAATACAGGGGGAAATATATTAGTTAGGATTACGTTTTTTACTTTCATAAGAAGAGTAAAGGAAGCAATTTTGATCTGATGAACACTTGCAATGAAATATAATTAACTTACTGTTGGACACAATGTGCCACCCTGCAATTCCAATAAAGTTATTTCTAATTGTCTCAAGAACACTAAAGACACATTTATTTCAAGGGGGGGAAAAAGATATAGGCAAGTCTGACTGTAAATACAAGCACGTATTTATGCTTTTAGAATTATTTTTATAGTTTGACTACTTGATTTCAGTTATTGCTTCTATGCATACGGTTTAAAATAACTACAGTGGTCATGTTTACTTTAGAAGTGGCCTTTTTTCCTTGACCAACTCAGATCATGGAGTGAACATGCAGAATTTCTCTACTTCATTAAGAATGAGGGAAAAAATCTGCATAAATTGCATAGAAACCTACTTCATGCCTTTTTTTTTTTTTTTCCTCTTCCCCTGTAAGCAACTTTTAAGTAAAAAAAAAAAAAAAAAAAAAGTTTCATTCCAAATGAGTCCGATAAAGTTAAAAATGGGTTTATTTCTTTTGTTCTTTCTTTATGAAGAAAAACAATCCTGCAAGGTTTAGTTGTTACTGACTTTCCTTTTGTATTAGAATTTGAGGTGGTGTTGAAGCAGTGTGTGACAGCTAGAGAATTAAAGAATTGGTGCCAGCAGGCGCATAACAAAAATGAAGACTGAGTATGCCAAAGGGAATAAGTGATTTAAAATCTGAATCTTATGGATTTCTTTGAGTCTTATCTGTGCATCAAATATCTAAGCATATCTTTAGGTAATATTTGAGAGAGAAGTCTTTGTTAAACTCTTATATTTCAAAATACATCACCTGTAAATCATGCAGGAAAACCAGTGTAGAATAGGCTTAACATGCCTAAAATATTTCTGAGGTATGAATCAAGCAGATAACAGAACTTAAAACCTGTCAGGCCTTCTTTATATACATCCTAAACCAGGGAAAATGCCTCTGCAGACTTCTTCCAGAATTTGATTCTCTTGTATAATCTTCCATGTTTCTCAGGTAATTGTGTAACTCTAAATGAGAAATGTTAAGGCCCCACTTTTTGTACAGTCTGTGCGGACCCTATGTTAGTTGTAGACCTTGGGTCAAGGTGAAGTCGAAAGTTGCAAATGAAGTAATACCAGTGGTTATAAGTTGCATAGGAGATATTGTGCCTGTTCGGTTTATGGGTCACAGGTATGTCTTTACCACTGCTTTTTATTTTCTCTCTAATTCTTTTGACAATTTCTTGTTATTTTCTATTCCAAATAACTTTTGTTCCTAGTACTTATCTAAAAGAGTCCTAAAAATACAAAATAGCCAAGAAGGGGAGTAAGAGCAGTGATGTTAAAGCAGAAGTGTTTGGAATCTCTTTAGGTCACCAAGCATTATTTGCTCATTGGGTATTTGGAGAAGAGGGTCCAAGAAAAAGGAGGTCAAAACAGACTCCGAAGGCCTCTCCCTTCCGTTAGAAACATTTGATTCAGCTCCTCTAAGTGAGGACAGAGGTATCTTGGAGTTAACTCCTAATCTAAATTGTTTTAAAAACATTTTATTTAGGTCTTTTGATTTTTAAGGTAGTTAGAATAGTGCCTCAGACTTCTCCAGAGCTACTCCTTGGCTTTCTTTTTTTTTTTTTTTTTTTTTTTCCTCCCAGATTTGGTAGGTATAGTATATTATGTGCCCTTTCTTTTTCTTCTACTTTTTTTTTTTTTTTTAATTCCTGGTTATAAATCTAGACTTAAATGGTGAATGAAGCACTTCAGAAGTTTGCATAGCTCTATAAATCAAAATTGAAATTTTTTTAACAGCATGGATCATGCAGTGATGGACATCAGTTTTGTGTTTGAAAAGAGTTTACATCTGTTAGTAAATTTAAATGATAAGTTAAATGGTTTTTAAATGGTAGAGTGTGAGGGCATATTCTTTACATAATTACTTTAAATGCTTTTTATAGCTTCAGAATTTATGTTGGTAATCACACTGCTACCTGACAGTGTCTGCGTGCTGTAATCCTGTCTTCCTGATGGCTTTCACCTTGTTGAAGGAGGCATTTGCTTGATCTCCCTTTAACTGATACAGATAACTTCAGTAAAGAAAAGTGCTCTAGTAACTCGGAAGTAATTTGAATGATGTGCTAGCATCGATAAGCAATGGCTGTTTTCTTGAAGCAATTACTTACTGACTTTCAGTTCTCACTCTCAAAGTAGCAGTTTAAATAAAGATACTAAGCAATATTGGGCTAGATGTCACAATATACTTTTTTAGATTTAATGAGAGTTCCCTAAAGATGAAGAATAGGATATGATTTCCTAATATGATCTAGTAAAGAGTGCTAGATAGACACAGCTATCTCTTTTGGCCTTGTGCTCATTAAAATCCTTGCCAAATAAGTAAATAAGTGGATGCTGTTTGTGTTATCTGGATGAAAATAATCCATCTCAGGCTTTGATTGTTGTAGGACCCTGGAAAATTCTGCAGCCAACCTGGATCGCTATCTCTGGAGGCTGTCTCATTCCAGGGAACACACAATCACTTGGCTTTGGCTCTATAAAGCCGGCTTTTTTTGTACGTGGTCACCTGAGCGAGGCCCTGCCCAGCAGAGCAGGCTGCTCTTCACCCAGCCTGACTGCGGGGTGTGGTAATTGGACTCTGGGGAGCGATGCCAGAGAGGCACGGAGCATCCTCCTGGCCTTGCTGGGGTTTTTCCTTAGCAGTGGGCAGGCAATGCTGCTTTTCATAGCTGACTGACAGACTAGTTAGAAGGTCTTAAAGCAGCTACAAAAGTGAGCTTTTCTGGTTAATAGCTTTGAAAAGCAATTCAGATAATGGGCATTATACACCACTTCTGACTTTGCCTTTTTTTTTCTCCCTTAAACCAAGAAAGAGGTGAAAGGCAATACATTTTAAGAATCAGAGAAACCTTTTATTTGACAGGATGGCTCCCATACAAATTTTGAAACAGCGTGATGGGCTCTCACAGATGAGCTCTGGCAAAATGAGCAGGTTGGTGTCCTGCCCCTCTGTTGGAGGCTAGTCCACCCGGGGTAGGGCACCAGATCAGTGTGTGTTCCCATGCCTTTGGCTCCTTGCTCAGCAGCTTGGTGCATTACTAAATCAGCAGGACATACAGCAGCAGCACCTTTCCTGCTCCTGGAATATACCTTTTTTTTTTTTTTTTTTTTTTCCTTCCATATCTTGAAGATGCAAATCTTCCATAAATTTGTGTATTTATCTGCACAGGAACCAAATATTCTTTAACAGCTACCTCATCTATTGTAAAGGGTATACTTTTAAGTACACAGATACTTTACTTTTATATCATGCTTGCTACTGTAAATTATTTCCGTGCAGTTAATCATGATGTGTTGTACACGGTGTGGATCCTTTATATCGGTCTTTGTCCCATGTTTGGTACACTAATGTGTATGTTTACAGGAGTCTGTCACCACTGGCATATTTGAAAAGATAGGGGAAAAATGGAGTGATTACCCTCTTAATCCACCCTGGTCAGTAATTTAAATATTTTCCATTAAGATGATCTGATTCTGGACAAATTTGCTCTACTTTTCTTCCTTCTGGGTCGCCCTGCTGTTAGGTTTGGAAAGTCCTATGCGGTAAAGTTGGCACCCTGGAAAAATAAAGACAAAAACCACAAGAAGAAGTTCAAAAGAAATACAGACTAAGAATGAAGTTTTCAAGCTACGTTCCAAGGCAAGGACTTTTCATCTTTATACCTTTGAATTGTGAATCAAGGCAGTAAAAGTTACTACTAGGTTAAAGTTTAAATGGCATAGAAAAGGTAGAAAAAAGATTAAACATATTCTGTCTGGACAGTGGAACAAAGACTTTGAATCCTTATCTATGCACCTGTCTATTGAGTATCTAAGTTCCAGGAGTCCCACAGAGGACATGCAATGAGCACTCTTATTGTTCGTATTAAGAACTGAAGTAATTGAAAGGAAAAGTAAGGTAAGGAGAATCAGAAATCAGATGTGACTGCCTGTATGGTTAAAAAATAATTTAAAGGGAAAGTGACTATCAAGCAGTTCATATTATGGAAATCTGACCATTGAAGATAGAATAAAAAAAAAAATAGAAAAAAAAAACTATTATTCTTTGAAAGAGTTTTTCCTCTCGAAGTAAGACTTAAATATCATTTGAAAACCAGTAATTTTCACAAAGTGCCTTACTGGCCACTTGTAAAGCAGCAATTCAAATGAATGTTTTTTCAGTCTTTGAATTTATATGTGATGGCTGGATCTGAGGCAGTTTTTTTCTTTTTTTCTTTTTATTTTTTTTTTTCCATTAGAGATGTCTGTTTTGTAGTTATTGTGAAGTGTGAAAATTTTACAGGTCTAAGTAAGCACGCTAAAATGACACGCTGTGTTTACTTTAGCTTCCTGTTCAATATAGGCATCTAATTCAAACTTGATGCACCACCTCTGTGTTGTTAAGAGGTTAATAGTTATAATTGTGATATTTTATATTTTGAATTAGTAAATTGAGATCTCTATCTCAATCTGGGTGCGCTTTTTGTTGTTGTTGTTGTTTTTTTTTTTTTATCTGTCCTTTCACTTCACCAAATAGATAAATCTGCAGTGGAAGGTAGTTTATTAGCTTATACATGTTACAGAAATATATACAATTTTCTTATTTAGATAAATACTGAAATCGACTTTGTTTTAGATTGTAGTTCATGCAGAACTTCTAAATTCCAGATCTGTGCTGTAGCTTCCCTTTCATTATGAACTTGGATAAGTGTGGGAGAAGGCTAGATAATAATTACTTTCTGATGGAAGGAAATGAACTTACCAAAATGCTTTTTAAACTAGATTTTGATTCGTAGCTTTAATTAATGCAGATATCCTGTGCTCAGCAGAAACTCAGCAGCTTTGCAAAATTGCCTATTGTCATGGCACTGCCTCTGAATTTATGGGATATCCAGGAATATATTGTTTAAGTTTGATATGCAATATTATAGATTGCATCACTATCAGATGTTAAGATTTTATTCCTGTTAAATATCTCTAGTGTGCAAGGCAAGTTTGCATCTAACTTTCACATGTCTCTTGCAAAGATATTTCTTTCTTAATATAAGATCCTGGAACTTCCAACTCCAAAGCTGAACTCTGGCTTTCCCATCCATATTTTATTACTAAGGTTCCCACAGTGTGTCCAAAGGAGTTTGAAGCATTGCTTCTCTGGGACCAGTGAAGCCAGAGGATGTTTTCTGCAGCATTAGGACAGGATTCTTAAAATCAGACAGCTTATGTTAGAAGGCAGATCCTTGCTGTCTGTGCTCACAGTATTACTTGTGTGCCTCACAAAGCGCAGTCTGCCTGTACAGTGGTGGCACAGTTCCTCTTCCAGTGCACTGGTGCTTCAGTTACAGAGAAGTCAACCCTGATGCTGTTACCCGTGCAAAAGACAGAGGTGTGCATGTAATTTGATTTTGGTGCATAGCCTTCTTCAAACTAACATGTTACCCATGGATCATGTCTTTGAAAAAGTGGCTGAGAAGGATCATCCCTCCAGTGAGCAAGGGTGGCCTAGTTATCTCCTTTTAGAATACAACCTTGTTTGTGTTTAGGACCTTAAACATGAACCTCTACCAACAAGCTGATTGCGTGTGGAAATGCTGTGTGCTGCAGGTGCACTGGACTGGCTGCATGTATTCTGAATACCTGGAACAAAATGTATCTGAGCATGTCTGATGTTTCCTGAGATACGTTATCTGGATACCTGGGAATCTTGGATGAATCTAGAATACAAGATGACTTTGCTTTTCTGTCCTGTATACATTAGAAATTCCAGATACCTCGTAGGCTGTTTTATGAAGTCAACACTCTTCTGACAATTTTGCTGGACAAGAAATTAGCATTTTAGACCTCTGTGCAAAACTGCATATGTAAACAGAATACACTTGTACAGCAAGAGCATGTAATGGCTTTGTGTTTGGTGTGTTTGACACTGGGTGGATGGCGTCCTGGATATGGGTTGCTCACACAGGCTTGTTTGGGATTTATTTATTTATTTATTTTACATAAACTATGACTCAGTGTGGTAGACATTAGAACTGGTATGGGACGTATCAGTGTAGTTACCCCAGTGTAAAGCACCTATATCCCCGCTCTGCAGATGGCCAGGCAGTGGAATGCAGTTCAGCACCGGTGCACTGACAGGTCAGATGGCGTTAAAAATTCCTCCAGATCAGCTGCAAGCACACAGCAAGTTTCCATCTCACAACAGCTAGTGTCATGCATCATGGGCCCTTTGCCTGGTACCCTGACTGCATTTTATCTATCATCTGTTCACTCACTGTGTGCTAGAAGATGCCAGTCCTGGTGCATAATGGTAGGCAGCTCACTTAAGATGTCACTTTTGGAGAAAACCATCACACTAGTTCATTCTGCTCTGCCAGAATCCTCATTAGACTGAAAAATGTGTTCAAAAGCACCATTCTTGCAGTTGTCTCTGCTTGGTCAGTGGAGCCGCGCTGGTGCTGAGCTTTTGGAGGCCAGTTTGTTTGGGGTTTTGGGGGGGTTATGGTGATTTGTCCCAGGGTGGTAATACCGTGAGAACATCAAGGGATGATTAATGATCTTGAAGCATTAGTAGTGAGTGGGAAGAGGATAAGAAGGAACTGGTGCAAAGAGCTGTGGTCTATCTGACAGATGTGCAGGCTGAAGATTGCAGTTACATGAGCCTTGTGAGGTTTTCCTCTTAAAAATTCTTTGAACAATATTGATCCAATGGAGTGATTTGGTGCCAGTGCAGTGCTTAGCATCATGTTATTGTGGTGATGGTAGTGTTGTGCTGAATACCCTACAATGTGCTCTATAAGCTTTTTAGAATGAATTACTCTTAAAGAAATGTAAGAATGTGTATTTGTATATCTTCATGGATGAACATACATCAATGTGAATGTCCTAAAATGTAGAAAGGCTTTGGTACAGGCCTTGCAGTATTCTGTTAGGTTGAATGATGGCAGTCATACAGTGTTTAAACTTATATTGTTAACACAGTGCAGTTTCATTGATGAGTTTCATTGTTAATGTAGATTGCACACACACAGTGTGTAGAAACCAAAAATGAAAAAGTCTGAATAGGTATTTTACTCAGCCAGTTTAATTTTCTTGTTCTCTAGTATAACCTATGTGCCATTCTCATGTAATCTTGCCAGATTTGACAAGATGAGCATATTCATATGGAATGTCCCTTAGGATAAGTGTCCTGTGCAAAGCATTTAGGTGATGCTCAAGACAAAAATAAATGGTGCTGTGTTTATAAACAGTGCCAAGAATAGCATTATGAGCCAGTGTACAGCTGGAGTGCTGACTTTGGATGATATTTAAAACGAAACTCTTGAAAATGTGTGATAATTATAGATTCGAGGCTACTTCACATACAAGCAGGGGTGTTACACCTCCTCACAGGCCTGGCTTGCAAGTCAGCTTGGGAAATTACATTCTTATCAAAATTCCCCATGAAATTCAGTTGGGATAAAATATTAATCTCTTATTGTCCTAGACAGTTTGTGTTACTAAAAAGCTGCTGCATTTCAACTCCTAAGCACTTGCATTGCATTAGGTTATTAGGTTATTATTTTGCATGCTGTTCAGTATTTTTAGGTGGAAAGTGTTTGTTTGCGTATTTTCCCTTGCTTGTTCCATGCTGAAATGATGAACTCTGCAGTCTTTTCAAACCTGAGCCTTCACACTGGGTTACACAGCGGTGGACAGGATTTCAGCAGAGATGGGTGATATACTGGCCCTAATTAAGGAGACAAGAGGAGGTTCCACTTGTTGTGGAGCATGTGTATGCCTTTCTGCTTTAAGAAAGCATGTGTATGCCTTGTCTTCTTAGCCTGAATTTCTTTCACAAAGTAAATTGGAGCTAGCAGATTAGGTTGTTGTCCTCTAGTGACTTTAATATGTCTCCTGAGCAGAGTGGTTTTGCCCTATGTACCATAATGAACATAGTGTAATTAACCATTGGAACATCTTGCCCCAGTAGGTTCTCTGTCACTTGAAGTCTTGATTTAAACACTGTAATTTTCTCCAGACACATGTTCTAATGCATCTCAGATCTAGAGAGCTCAAGAGAGGCATTACTGAGTGAAAGCCTGTGTCCTTTTTTTATCCAAGTATTCAGAATAAATAGTCAAAACACACTTTTTAGCTTTAGAAAATACGTGTGTGGTTATATCAAGCTATCATCCCATAGGATAGTTTGCTGCATTCAGACATGCTGTCACTGATGTCACTGATATGCCTTTTCTTCTTAAACATGTTGCAAAACAGGATACTGGATTCTCTGCAAATTAATGCTCAGGCATATCCAGCAGGCCATATCTCAGCTCTTCCAGAACTCCTGTTCCTGCTTGCTTCTTAAAAGTCAGCTCTGCCTTGTTCTTTCATAAAGATGAGTTTTTCTGAAGGTTTAGGAAAGGGAAAGGCTTGCTTGCTTCTGTATAGCATAGGTTAGACTTGGTAAAAAGTTCCATTGTTTGTCTTTACTTGTCAGCTTTATAGTGAGATCTGCATTTTATGACACTGCAAGCTATTCCCTGATCCTGAAGGACTTTACACAGAGGCACAGCACATAGGATCAACTCCGTATGTGGTCGGACTTGCTATCTTTCAAAATCTATTTGTTTTTTCGTATGTGCAGAGTACTCCAGGGGAGATGCATCAAAACAGAGCAGGTATCCGTGATGGCCTCTTCTGAAGATACCAGAATCACTGATACAGGCAGGTTATGGCCTTGTTCCAGAGTTGTAGAGAAGCTGCTGTGGGTAAGAGCTTTCACTTCTAGCAAGAATAAAACTATCACTGAAACTGGCCTTCTGTTTGTATCACCAGTTAATCTCTTATCTATGCACAAAATTCAAAGCAATAATAAATAGTTACAATTTAGTAGTCTGAAAAATAACTGATGACAGAAGCATACCTGAATGGATTTATTTAGGTTAAATCGTGCCTTGGGAATGGTTGGAAATTAAGGGTTATTTGAAAGCAAAGCAAGTGATATTGTGAGGAAGGAAGAATTGTGATAAATTAGTCAGTTGTGTATATCAATTAGAGGTTTGGAGTTTGTGTGTAAAACTGTTTGTGTTGTTAAGCGTCAGTTTCAGGGCATGCACACACAATCTGTGATTGCTGGTCCCTTCCTTTTGTGATGCAAGTGAAGAAGGCTGTGCTCTGCCCTCTTATTGTGCTCGAATTGGAGCCGTTGCCACCGCAGCAGCACTGTGGCTCTTTTTTGCATTCAGTGCCTGTGCAGATCTGAAGCAGCCTGCAGGCTGCCTGTTGTAGTTAGCGTTGTGCAGCACTTGGGGCTCAATTCTGAACGGCTTATGCATTAAAGAGACACTTTCCTTATTCTTCTGAATGTTGACGGTGTTGTTCCATCAGGCTATTTGCCGACTTTGGTTGGTTTAGCACTACTTTTTAAAGAACACATGTTCAGTCTGGTAGCTGATAACTGTTTTTTTGCGCTTCACGTGTCCGGTCAGATCACGTAGTACGTGTATGTCTCTGTGTAGTTCCCAAAATAAATTATATAATACATTGTCATGCCTGTCTGCTGTTTTCTGGAATTTGACTAAGGCTTACAACTTCAAAGGTAAGGGTAGGCTTCTCTTTGTGTTCAGAGAGTGCGACTAAACTATTGTGGCTGCCATTGCTGCGGAAGACTTGTAAAGCTCTTCCTTTGTTTTAATCTTTAAGTGCCTTAGGAGTCATCCATAAAGGGTATCCCAGCGGGGGAGCTGAGGTCTTGTGGACAGTTGGTGGAGGGGGCAGGGTAAAAATTCTGGAAAAATCTGCAGATCTCCTTTCAGGATTTCCACTTTTGTTCCCTTTGGCTAAAATAAGTCTTTGAAAATGGTGCTGTGGAAGTGGGTAAATGAAAGAGAACTACATGGGGCTAAGGAATGGCGATGTTCTTTTGGGAGTTCAAGGCATTTATGCAGTTTGAGAAAGGGAGTGGGGAGCTCAGTATTTGATAAAATCTACTGGAGCCCTCTAATTTGTTGGTAATAAAAAAGGAAAAATGGAAAAAAATTTAGGTTATTCCCTTGTTTAATTTGCTAGACTGGCACTAATTCTGCAGTTCACTTACTGTACTAGTTAATTTCAATATCCACTCTGCATTCTTGATTTCAACAGGGGAGAAGGTGGATGCTGAGGGCAAAAGGGTACTGGATTGGAGGGGGTTTGAGTGGAGCTTCGCAGCAAATTGTGCAAACCCTTTTCACGGCTGTACCTGAATACCTCTCATGTATTTATTATTATTATTTTTTTTTTTCCCAGGAGGTTTTTAATTGTGGAATTGTTTTGCCACTGAGCTGAGGCTTCGAGGATTTTTTTTTGTTTGTTTTAGATTTTATAAAACTAGGTGGAGATTCTCCAACAGAAAGGGGAAACTTGCAGGCACTGAAACAAATAATATAGAAATTCTCTTCTGACAGGTTCTAATTTCAAAGTTACTGCATGCTGCAAGGTTACTTGAATTTACAGCAGGGCAGCAAGCAGGTGCTCTAGAGATACTGTCAGCCTGTAGCCCCCGTTTTTCATTCATGCACTGTTCCATTTGCAAGATGAAATACGGTTTGCTTAAAATCTTTTCCCTGCTATATAACCTGCTTTTTAAGGAGGAATCACTAAGCAACTCCCATTTCTGGCATTGCCTTATTTTTAACAGCGCTGGTTAAATTTCCAAAAACAATTACATGAGCCACATTTCCTGTCAAAATTTCAGCAGAAGCTTGTGCTCTTGAAGGCTGTCCGAAGGACGCCCACAAAAACATGTCATCGCTGTCTACGTGCAAGCAAACAATGCGCAGAGGAGCGTTTCAATATTTTGAATAGTCTTTTGAGTAAAAACTAGTTCAGTTAAGTACCTTAGCTCTCTTCCGTGGGAACGTTTGTTTCACACAATAGAATTCCCTCTTACAGTTGTCTCTTTTCAGAGAGCTTCATTTAATATTTGTCCATGCTACCACCAACTGCAGTGCTCGCTGAATGGTCAAGAAGGGAAAGTGCCTGTTCTAAGCAGATTACAATCTAAGGACAGACAGCTAGACAGATAATATAAATGAGAATGTATAACAAATACCGAAGAAGAAAGGGTTTGCTGGTGCGAGGGGGAGGAGAGACACTTCAACATGGTGAAGTCGTATTTTAATCACTCGGAGGAGTAACAACAGGTTGCATTGTGGCAGGTCTTTTATTTAATGCTGGTGGTTCTTTTTTTGTTATGTGACTGCCATAAAATGTATTTATATGTTTGTGCATAAGAAACTGCATACTTTCCATATAATATGTTGGTTGTCCTTTCATATTGAAAGAAGGTGGGTTTATTTCGAAACTCTAAATCTCACGCCAGTCTAAAACCTGCCCAAATGGCATTTATACCGGTGACTTGCTTGACAGGGGTTCTTTGTGAAGGTGCAAATGTGCAGCAGTCTCCCAGCTGTACAGTTAAACTTTCTGTGCATAAATCATTTTAGTAGATTGGGCCAGCAGAGGATTGCTCATAGTGCATTGTGTGTGATTTAATATTATGCTATATGCAACCCTGGAACTTAATTCCTAATCCCCAACATGGTGTAACATGTATCAAAGATAGAGTCCAAACTGTGTTTTAGCACCTAGAAGACCAGCGGTATCAATGCTGAAGTACTTATAATTCCTTAGGCAATTAGAAATCTTTCGTGTTTCTTTTAAAAACTTTTTGCAATATTGACCCTTTAAATTAGATGAACTCCTGGCCTGGAACCACATGTGGACTGCTTTTGGAGAAGGGATTGGGCTGGTGTGCATTTCTCCTTTTTTCCAGTCTGTTTTCTGTAAATAAAAATTAAATAAAATAAAGAAAAAAGAGTTGTAGTACACCAATTTGTAAAGGATGTGCCATACACTGTCATAGAGAACAGGAGCGACAAGAAAACGTCAATGAATGTCGATGAATTCTTTTCTTTAAAGAAACCAAAATTCAACATAATGTAATACTCAGGGAATTCAAATTTTAATTTAAAAAAATCAACAGGTTCATCAAAGGAAAGTTGGCAAGTTCAAACGTTTATATTTGTAAGGATTCAGGCTGGAACTACGTAACGTGTAAGATTAAACCAGTTTTGTGTTCTGAAACCAGTAATGTAGGTGATTAAAGGTTGCACTTCTGTCCTCTTTGCGTGCAAGATGATTTTTCTGAGAGCTGCAAGAAAAGCTCAGTTTTAGTTCTTCAGGTCATCAGACTTTATAAATCATTAAATACAAGAAATGGATTCCATGTTTTTCATCTCTTTTATTGAGTTTATATGAAAATTAGGTTAAAACTTAAACTAAACCAACCAAACAAAAAACCACCTTTTTGAGCTTGGGCTGTGGCTCATGTACATTTTTGCAGCTACCCATGTTTTAAAACTTGCTTTGACATTTACAGTAGTCATAAATGGTTTCTAAGTTAGGGGTTTATTAAAAAATATAAGACTTTCAACTAGTGATGCTAAGGTGAGTTGGCTGCATCTTTAGTAAGATTAACTCCTGTTGTCTTTGTCTTGCTCATGGACTTGTGTTTTTCTGGGACACTGTGGCATAGAGAGCTCACTGACATTGTCTTGTTGCTCCCATTCTCTCTAAGAGTGTAGGATGTCCTCTACAGATTGCTATACTACAACTCTACAGCCTTTTTTGCTTTTTTCCTGGAGATTAGCTGGACCAGGCTAAATGTCCTCTCTTCTCCAGCCTAAAGCAAGTCACCTTGCATCCTGAAGGCAGGGAAAAGTTCCAGTGAATCACAGCGTAAATCAAGGCTTACAGTTTGTCTTCTGGCAGATTACGGAAGCTCAGAGTTACTTCTCAGCGAGCACCTGCACTGCTTAGTTGGCTGATGGAGGTGTCGGTGACAGTGTCAGGTGGCTGTTGGCAAATGGGAGAGAGCTCCTGCAGCAAAGTGAGGCTCTGTGCCCAAGAATTTTTCCTTTACTTTTCTTCGTACAAACATTTAACCTTTAGGAAAAAGACTGTTTATTCTGTGATTGTTTATTTTTATTAACATAGTCTTTTTTGTTTCCACTTACACTGAATTTAGCCTCTGTATTCTTGAGATTCACTGGGGAAATGCAAAAATAATTTTAGATTTATTTATTTATTTATTTATTTCATAAGATAAAAACTGTTAGTATTTAATTTTTCTCCCATTGCAGTTTTTTTCTTCTTCCCTTTGCTCAGTTTTTTTTTGTTGTTGTTGTTTGTTTGTTCCTTTTTAGGTGAAGAGTTACAAGAATGGCTTTCTCTTATCATTTGTCTGAGCTTGATCATAATTGACTTGCTGCTTTTAATACATTTTTCAGCAAATCATCTTTAGAAAACAGTAGGCACGGCTAAGTATTTCAGTCTTCCCCTTTTTTAAGTGTATCAAAATTAAATCCTTTAGGTCTTTCACTTTTTCAGCCAGGTGGAAAATGTCATACATTTTATTTTGAGTCTAATTAAGCTCTGTAATGCTCCAGGGATGGTATAGAGAAACGTGGAATTTCAAAAATAAGGTTAAGCTGCATGTACTTGGGAATAACGCCTCTATAAGAGGCACATTTAAGAATCGAGTGCAATGAGTCAGCAAAACCCTTACGTTCTGTGTCTTTGTATGTGAGAAACTAGGCTCGATTCCTAAATTTCTTATTCATATACATTCATTATTCATATAAAATAATAGGTAAAGATGTTTTCAGCTATTCTTTTCCGTTGGTGATATTTGCAGAGGTGTTACGGGCTGTTCTCCTTTGGCATATCAGCTGGTTATGGCACGTGACACAGACCAGTGTCTCCTCTGGCACTGAGGTACATTGCAGGACGGAGGAGGAAATCCTCAACCTACAGGAATTGTAGTCCGTGTGTTTTCATTAAGAAAACGCTCTTGTTTGAAACTGCACTGCACTCTTAAGGATGGCTTTGTGTGTAGCAGATGTGTGTTTTAGTATATACGTTGTAAGGACATAATTTGATTATCACACGATCTTTTAGTCATTTTTCCTTTTTCCCTTGCTGCCAGCTTGGGTGTTGAGCATCTGTGACATGTCCATAGTGTACCCCACTGCAGTGCAGGGACACTGCCAGGGTAAAGCAAGGAAATGCATTTGATCTTGTGTGACAGTTATTTTCTTGTACTGCCATGGCTTCTTTGTCTTTTTATCAATGTTTCGGTGGGATGTCTAATTCATCCTTCTGTTATATGCATTTGACAGAAACCTAACAAGAAATCTTGGGCAGGTATGTATTAAAGGAAACTAAACGCTTGTGTTGAAAAGTAAAGAAAGTTTTAAACTGTAGCAATGCATATATCAAACACACTCATACACATAGAAATATGTTATTTACAGTTTGATTTTGTAAACAAAAAGTAAAGAATAGCTTGCTCTGTAATCCCACTGAATAACCCGTTTTTAATTCCTAAACTGCAGCTGAGAACGGTAACGCAAGCAGAGCTATTCAAAAGGAACTGGACATATTTCAGCTGAATGGTGTCCTCTTAAGGAAGCAGCTGCTCACCTCTAATAAAGCCCCTGGCTTTGCCACTGCAATCTTATTTTTCCAGCTGAGTTAGCTGTAGTTGCATATGGTTTGGTCTAGACTCTGTGGAAATCCTTCCGTTGAGGAAGTCCTGCCTCTTGGGACCTAGAATGCTGACACAGCACTGTAGGAATACTGCACTGTTCATGAACTTTGATATTAATTTTGCTTAGAAATGGTGAGTTGAAGAAGTTGTGAGAAAGTTTCTGCTGCATTTCACAGAAGATATGGTTGGGAGACACAGCTGTGAGGGTAGTACAAGTGGATTTTCTGATTAACGTACTGTGGATATGACACTAGCACCCTCAGCGTGGCCACCATGTGCTTTCAAGGGAATTTTTAGACACCTCTAAAAGATTAAAAGATGCTTTTCATTTTTATTTTATTTATTTTTTTCTCTAAATGTATTTCCTCAGGTATTTGGGAGGTCATAGTTCATTTGCTCAGAGTCCCAATTCCTGTAATATCACCGGATGAGCGACAGGCTTGTCTCTTCACAGAGCTGTAGCGGCTATGGTGGGGTTCTCGTGCTTGCTGGAGTCCACCTGCATGGGTTTGATTGCAGTCTGTAAATTAAACAGTGTTCTAAATTCTAGTGTTCACCCTGTAACCGACACGGTGCCGACCCGTTCTGGTAATCAGATGGAATTCAATCATATTCGAAACCCGCATGACGTTTCAGCTCTACTGCTTGTAAGGAGGTCTGAAATCTGCAGTCCTCCCTATGAAATCAGCTGTTGCACTGTTTTTATTTTTTTTTTTATTTTTTAATCTTTAACCTGAAGTTCTAATAAGTGATGTGAATTGCAGAGTCTGCCTAGTCTCCTCTGTAGTACAGTTGTTGTGCTGTGATTTTTATGAGCCTTTATAGAACGGTTGATTTTGTGCTAGCAGGCCACAGATTTTTAATTGCAGCCTTTTTCTTTAGGAAGCTCATAGGAAAACAGTCAGAACTTCAAAACATAAACCTCAGAAACCTTTGAGGTTGCCTGGAATTTCATCTTATTTTTATGTATAATTTTTTTTTTTAAATGGAGGGTTAATCCTTAGACTATAAGTCATAACATATTTTCAGCTGTTCCAGTAAGAAGTAGTAGTTAAGGATTAACCTGCTTGAAGAAAGCTGTGCATGAATGAGAATATGTGAATTATTCAGGGATGCTTGTGAATGTGCAGGCCATCCTTCTGTTTTTGGAGTTGGATGTCTTTAATTCCCTGAAAACAGCTTGCAGCAATATTCTCATTCTGGAGAACACTGTGCTATGCTCCTGAACTTTGCGTCAGCTGCCCAGAAAAGTGCTAGACTACTGTTAAGACAGCCTTTGGGTATTTAAGGTCTTTAACTGTGTAGGCACTGAATATGTTTGAAAGTCTCTTCTGCATTTTCCATTTTATTGGTTATTTGTTCTCCAAAACCACCCATTTCTTCTGCTCTTTAGTTGACAGGTAATTGCACGTTGGCCATGGTGCATTTCTCCTCTTATGCTTTGACTGCTTTTTTGAACTATTTCAGTATTTTTCAGTCAAAGCTCAGAGGCATAGTGCTTCATTGCAAAAGTGTGAAAGCTGTGCATCTGTGTGAGGGCCTAGGGGTCTTAGTCTCCTTCAGACTTTTTTTTATATATGTTGTTTTCTATGGTGAAGGCTGGCAGCATTCTGTACACTATGTAAGGGTGAGTGCACTACACCTTAAATCAATGTATTGCTATGGTCTGATACGCCTCTTCCTATTTCAGCCTTGCTGGCTCTGGCCATCTCATCCACACAGCAATGAGATCTGTGGGCATTGTGCACACAGAAGCAGAGCTCAAATGTGGAAGGAAAAAGGGAATATGTGGTTTGTTTGTTTGTTTGTTTGTTTTAACGATGTTGCTTCTCTGTGCTTCCAGGTAGAGGCCAGGAGAATCGGGAAATTTTACAAGGTGAAATTTTGAGATATAAATAGCTTTATCTTTTCTTTTTAAAAGCTTCTTCAGTATACATGCTTCTGAATATTTTAGAGACTAGAGTTTTTATATTGACTTTGACCATGGTTTAGGGAAAAGAGTTTTAAAATTTCTAAGAATTTCAGAGTTGCTGGACCTGTCAAAAAAAAAAAAAAAAAAAGCTACAAAGACAGAAGGCTTTCCCAGAAACTGTTTACTGGCTTGTGTATCTTGTTGTAATGGCAGATAATGGAGAGATTAATTTTATAGAGAGTTTTGGTCTCAATTTGACCTGTGTGACTTTATAATGTATTTATTTATTTTGAATTTTTCTTCTTGTGCTGGAATTTACCGTACTATCCCTTTTTGTGATTTCATGCACTTGAATAAAGGTCACCTTTATTTCATCAAACCTAATCTGCTTTTGATTGCACCAGACAACATTGAAGACCATTGTAAGCCAGGGTGCATACTGTCCAAGACCCACCTTATTTTTCTCATTAGAAAACATGTGCATTTTTGTTTCATTATTTCTTCCTGGTAAATGGGCACTTTGTAAACTCCCACCTGAGGGCATGGCACCTCTAAAAAGGACTGTGTCAAGGTTAGTCATAATGAGTAAAATATGCAAATTCAAATTAAAAATATTTTCTTAATCGAGGATGCATAAATTATTCCCAGTGGGCATCTAAGTGACAATAAATTTCACATGTCTGGGAATTAATATGCCCCACTTATATTACTTCACTGTTCCATTAAAAAAATAAAAGCATTATTCATTTAAATGGCTTCCTCCACATTTGGCTTCTGAAAAAGAGATCCAACTAGTACTTCAAGGCCTAAATTTGAGTAACATGGAAAAAATGTGTGTGCTTGCATACTGAACTTGGGAAGAGAATTGCATTTAACATGACATTAAAAAAGTGTAAAATAAAACCGTACAAAACAGGTTCAGCTAATTGTTGTGATCATCTGAAACAATGTCAGCATTTGGGATACCTAATTTTAGAGTATTCAGAAGCTTTCTCTGTGTCTAAATATTTTGAGCTGTGGCTCCAACCCTGTTAAACCCGTACTGTGGCCAGGCAGTACAGTGCATGAACACATTTTTTTACTGTCCTCCTTTCAGGGCTGTCCCCGATCTGCGGCGCGGCTGTTTCTGCTCTGCCTGCTCCATGCAGGGGAGGGAGGGTGAGAAGAAAGCTGGAGCTGAAGCCTGAAGTTCTGAGAGGGGCCAAGGAGTATTTGAGCTGGGAATGGGCAGGAGGGTGTGAAGGTTTGTGGGGATGCCTTGTGGAGCTTTTAGGTGTCAACCGGAGCTGGCTTTTTATCATCTTTGGCAGTTTGTTCCTATGAGCAGCAATAGATGAAAATGGGGGTTAGTACACCTGCACACATCTCCTCCTCACCTAAGCAGGCTTGAATGTCTGAGGGGTTCTGCAAGCTCTTACTAAGTGTATACTAAGCACTACTTTGTATCTAATCAGTATTTTTTGGAAGCCTTTGGAGGTGCTTGTAATCCTACGGATGCCATACAACTCAGATTCTCTCCATGAAAATCGTTTACAGTGGGATTTCAAAAGTGCTCCGTCTATACCTGCTTCCTTAGAAATCAACTGTTAACGTCCGTGCGACTTCACTGGGAGGAGTAACACCAACACCGAGTGCCTGGAAAACGCCTACCTAACCTGTAAATGAGAATATACATCTGAGAATGCTGCAACCTAATTTTTATACTGAGCATATGATTGTAGTAACTGAGTGCCCTAGATTTAGTGCTCTATCTACTTGATGATGTCACTTCATCACCTCGTCTGAATTTGACACTGTAATTCATATTTGCAGAGCATTTATTTTCTTTGGTCTCTCTGGTCCTTGTATTTCTACTGATTTGGTCATATCAGTCCAGTCCTACACCCATGCTCACACAGACATTGAAGTAGCTTTTTATCCTAGCTATTTCAGTATGAAAAGGCATGGGGCATTTTCATTTATCTCTCTGTTTTTCTGCTGCTTGAACATGGTTAGGGACAAAACAGTTATGGACTAAAACTGAGATATTGTTTGTATTTGTTTATATTATTTTTTTCAGAACATCTGAATAAATACTTAAGTGACACTTTAAAAATGTTGGTCTGCTTCATTGTTAAATTGTGATTCTAATGTTAGAAATACTAAACGATGACAGGTTTTAAAGAATTTTTCAAAAATCGAGTGTGGAGGTAACAGCTTTATTACTGCAGGATGACTTGACCCATATTTCCTAATGTGATTTCCCTGCTGTAACTTGAATTGAGTTCATGTAAGTCTAATGATATCAGTTGACCTTGAGAGCTAGACCTAAAAGCCTGTAGTTGTCCTGTTTTTTTTTTTTTTTTTTTTTTATTATTATTATTTTCCAGTGTTTTTGTTTTCTTAAGTTTTTCACTGTTTTCAAGAAATGAAATTTCTTGATTAAGATGTTCTTAAATAAAGAACACCAAATATTCTACTAAGAAAGTATAATGAGTTATGCCAACAAGAATCTTAGCAATTTATTTCAATCTTGTGATCAATTTTATTTTAAATATAGTTGCACAGTGATACCTCTCACCATCGTAAGTCCTTAATGATGATCATACCTGTGTAGCAGAGGGATAGTGCTAATTATGTGGCCATATGAAAAATAATTATCAAATACTTTTGGCTCCTTTAGTGACACAGTGATGATTTTGCTATTGCTATTTAGTATTATTAACCTTCAGCTCTGCCCTTTAATGATTAATACCTTTTTATATGGTTATTCTAAAACCAACTATTAGTTAATATTTTCCCTCATTTATCAAGTGTTTGTATTTCCAATGAAAATGCCTGCCTGATACCTAGGGTCAATTTAGTAGTAATGATGGGTTTTGAGTCAGCTATTTTAATATCCACTAGGTTAAAAACATTAGATTTCTCCACAGTCATGTGAAGGGGATGCTACCAGCTTTCCAGTGGGTATGGCACTTTTAGCTCTGAGATCACAGCTTCAAACTTGCTTTGAGCCCTTTAAGAGCAAACCTGAAAACCACCTCATTACTATGCATAGAAAAACTACTTTAATCACTTTGAGATTTCTAAAATGTATTTGTTAAAATCTTTCTCTCTTTCTGAGGCTGATATCATTTGACTAAGGGCACTGAGGGAGCCTGACTTGAGAGGTATTGGGACATGAAAATATTGGAAATTCTTATAAGCAGTGTTTAAAATAGCTTTTCTGTAAATGGTTTGGTTCACACAGAAAATGTGATCGTCTGGTGCTGTGGTTTGGCAAGCACTTGATGAATATGAATAAATTCACAGGTGACTTCACCTTTTATGAGTTATGTGACCGTGTTCAATTTGTCATAACAACTTTTCTGGCATCATGATTTCTCTCCTTTCCCTCTCATGCTTGCCAGTAGTTGTAGGCAAGAGAGATGGAGCTGTTGGAGAGTCTAGCAAAGGGCCACAAAGACGGTTACAGGACTGGAGCATCTCAGTCATCTCAGCACCTATGAGGAAGGCTGAGGACACTGATAAAAAAAAAATAAAATAAAATATTGATTTAAAAAAAATGTTTTGAAAAAAAATATTTTTGTTTGGTTTTGATGTTTGTTTCCTTACACCTGCTTGTGATGTTGGAGGCATTTCAAGTAGGAACCCAGGGCTCCTGCCCTGTGGTTTTCTGGTATTGAGAAAGGAGGATGGACAGCCCTGTGTTATATAGATCTTGAGGTTATTGTCTAGGAAATTTTGGTTTTGTTTATTGGAAGGCAATCGTGAATGTGGAAAACTTTGAGTTCTGTGATTGTTTCTGGGAAGAAAGGGATATTCCCATGTAAATGTGAATCGGGAACAGTCACTGCATAGAATAAAGTTAATTCATGACGTTATTTTTATAATGCTCTTTTCATTAGAGATAGAGTTTAGAACTGAAGATAAATGATAAGGAAGATGTAATTCTTCTACTGAAATCACTTATATTTTTAGCATTTAAGTAATACTTGAAACACAAGGAAGATTTTTGCTCGTTAGAGACTTTAATTATTCTTTTATTTAACTCAGCTCAGTCAGATAAATTGATTTCCAGATTTTGGCCTTGAAACTAATGAAGATTCCTTTCAGATATTAGAATAGGTGTAGAAGACTTGGGGAAAAAAGTCACGATTACAAATTCTCTGAGCTGAACACCAACAGGTTGACAATTGCTAGCTGTAACATGATGTTTGTGATATTAACATTTCTTGTTCTTAAATTCATGGCAAAGTACTTTGGTATTGTTTTTTAAAATTTTGTATATTGAAAAAGGTATTTTGTTTACCTCCCAGCCAAGGAAAGCAAAGCAACTAAGAAGTGGGATAAAAGAAACTGGCGGTTGCTAATATTTGCTTTTGTCTGATGAACAAAGCATTTTTTTAAAAAACGATCTAGTAACAATATCTGTTCTTTTAATTTTGTGTTAAAAACTGGCGGAGTTTTGTGGGTAGTGAGCAGCGTTGTTGATAGGCTGAGAGGCTTATGAAATGTTAATAGTGATCTTCAAAAATATTTTGATAGATGTTAATATTGAAACAGCATTTGGAAATGAGGGAATATTTCAACATAACTAGCTTGTGTAGTTTGATCACCTGATCCAGTATTTTTGTATCCTTGCCCTTGCTGGGCTAGAATATGAAATTAAGCATTCAGATCTGGAAACCCCAGTCTCTGGAGAATTTTGCTCTTTTGGAAAAGGCAACTCTGTCAGCACAATGGAACCATCTCATGTTGCTGGAATAAAAGGCATTTCTGGAAGGCATTTCAATGAAAATATGAAACTGTAGAGACCACATAGAGAGAGGGAGAGCAGGAAAGAGATAAGGAGGAATATGGGTGTAAAAATGTTAGAGAAACAGTGGGCCAACCCCATTATTTTGTGCGAACTTGGGTTAAGTAAGCCTACAGAATAAAACCCTTTAATAAAAAAAAGGTTAATGTATTAGTATTAAAATGAAGAGGATACCTGCTGACTTGCTATGGTTTTATATGCAAAACTGTTTTTTTTCTAATTCATTTTTCTGCATGCTCCTATTACTTTGAGAAAGTTTTAATATAGACTTTAAATATCTTCTAACTGAAATTGATTAAAATGTGTTTCAATCCTTATGTGGGGTCTCAGTGAATGTATTTTTGCGTTTAGAATTAGTGATTTTTATTTTTATCTGCTTCTTAGTGCAAGTCGTTGATGTAACTTCAATGTGTGCTGGATTAGCTTCTACTGTTAACACTCCTTTTCATTTCCAGTTGCTGGAATTATTACAGCTGATTTTGCCCCAGGCACGGTTCACTGGGGAGCTGGTACCTGGGGTTCCGCTGATATCCCTGTCACTGGCAAGGTAAGGAGAGGCTGACTTGCATTTGCTATGAGTAGCAGACTAGAAATAAATCATTTTAATATGCTTTCTGAAGATAAAAAATTAGGCGGGGCAGTGGGTGTCTTGCTGATTATTTATATGCACGCTGGCAGTATCTGGGAACCTTGACTGTGGCTCTTGAAATAATATTCTTTCTTACTGATGTGTTGAGAAATGACTCTTGCTTAAATACTGAAGGAACTAACCTATTTCAAAGGGATCCTTTTCTGTATGTCAAATAAAAATGTTTTTGTTTGTTTGTTTCCCTTGGAAAAAAAACAGCCCACCTAAACTGAATATGTTATAATAAGTCTGCATAACAGTATGAAATTGTAGGGCTCTTTAGCCTCTTTTCCATTCAACAGGTTTATCGAGTGGTACCTCAAGCCCAGTTCATAAATATCTTGTGTCCAGCATGTCTGTTCAGCTATCTGTGATGCTTGCTCTTTTGATATTAGACCAAGAAATAACTCGCTTTCCAGAAATGCTTGCTAATTCCTTTTATTGTACTAGCATGGAAGGAGCTATGTAGCTGAATGACATTTGTTTAGTTAGTCATGTAATATGAGCATCATTCAAAAGAAGCCAGCACTGAGAATAAGCTGTTATTAAACCCCTCAGTTTTGACAAGTCTGCGCTTTCTGTCTGAACACTACTGAAATGAATTAGTTCCTTGCAACAATGCCATATTTAGCACACTAATAAAAGAGAGGAAGGAAGGTGGATCTTTGATAAGCTAATTATTTTTGGAACTTGCATCAGAGTTTAGTAAATCAGCATGCTGCATCTGCAGTGCTAACCAAACTAATCTAAAATACTTGCCTCCCTGTGGAGGTATAGAAATGTCATAGTCCATGGAGACCTGCACTGCATTTATGCAGGTCTGCCTTTTCTGTCATAGATTCAACAGACCTTTCCAGAGAAGAGCTACAGTACTTTAAACCACCTTAACATGGGGTTTAAAGAGATTAATGAATATCGGCCTTGTACTAAATAAATCTTTATCACTTGCTTTACCTACTACGGTAATTGCTTCAGTGCAGTGGAACACATTCAGTCTGCCAGCTCCCCATTAATCTCAAATACATCTCTGACAAAGAATCTACCTTATCTTTATTTTGTGTGTGGGCACGCATGTGTGTGCCAGCTCTGGCACTTAGTCAGGTCATCAAAATATATACTATATATTAATCTGTTTATTTGTACGTATGCTGCATGCTTGAGGAGTACTGACCTCATGTATGAGACTTTCAATTGTTTTTTTTAAAAAGGGCTCCCAAACCACATACATATGCAGTCCTTTAACTGAATAAACTGTGTTAACAAATATGAGGGCCGAGACTGTTGGATACAAACAATGTGTGTATCTTGCTCAGGAAAACATCCTTCCTGTCCCTCCCCCCAAAAAGGAATAATTTGGGTCATGCCATAGATACCTACACATGTATTTGTGTATGTGTGTGTGGGGGGGGTTCTCTCCATATCATGGCTTCAAAACAGATTTATTCTTACAGGCATGACAAAAAATATCTTTTAACATTGCTATCAAGTTATGAATTATAATTTTAGAATCAGGTTAGTGTGGTATGTAAATAATGCAGCTATTTTACCCCTGTTTCATAATTCAAATAACATTAAATTTTACTCAGCCACAATGTTACAATGAAATTAATTATGTATTTTTGTGTGAATTTAAGCTTCTTTAAACTGCCTGCCTTTTTTAAAAAAAAAACTTTTTTACATAGTATTTCTGGAGTTTTCCACTTATGAAAGCACTATCCATTTTCTAAGCTCACAGTCAAACATGTAAGCAGAAATTGGGTGATTCTGGAATAACCAGTAAGGATTATAAGAATGATTTATCTGAATGAATTAAGTTTTCCCTGGGAAGGAGAGCAGAAGCTGGTACTTAGAAGGAATATTAGTCTGGGTATGGGAGGGGCCTTGCAGACTTGCTCACATAGTTCATATCTGCACAGGCAGTTGAAGGACAAAAAAAGAAGGTAAAAAGCCAAATCAAGAGATGAGGGTGGGAGGGCTCATGGGGTACACAAACAGGGGCAGTGTGGAGTTGAACATGGGGCAGAAATTAGGTATAGTTGTACATTGTCAGCCTGAAGTTTAGTGCTGCATTGGATTCCTTCCCAGTAGATCGGATTCAGATGAGATTCATCGCAAAGTTTAGGAAGGAAGATGACCTAGACCTAAAAGAAAACAAACCAAATATAATAAGCCCCGAAACAGCAGAGCATAAAACGCCCCATGGACTGAAATCTTTTCTGTAAATGGTGCTGATCTAGTACGTGAGTGTCCAAGTCCTTGAGAATACTGGGCACACTTTGCGTTTTTTAAGTGAAGCTAACTTTTCAAAACAGAGGGCATGGTTGTTCTGGGTGCTTGTTTTCATAGGAAGAGTGTTGTCTGCTGTTGTAACTGCTGTTGCTGCATGTGAGATGAGGACAGTAGGACAGCAAGGAGGTGGGGGCTGGCAGGGGGTTGATGCAGTGTGCCTGGGGAGGGTCCTGAGCACTCTCTGCTTGCACAGTGGCACATAGACGACATGTGGCTCAAGTTCCCACATCAACATAGGCGTGCTAGCACTGCACCGTGCCCCACAGGCACCAGGCTGGTGAGCACAGGGCAACACGATGCTGTCCTGATGCCCTGTGCTCAGAATCAGCTCGCTCTGCTCTGATTAGAAAGCACTGGGCTCCCTGCGTGGCTGAGATGTGGGCTGTGTTATACCACTCTTAGCGGGACACCTGGGTCCTGTGCTTGACCGTGGGCATCTTTCTTTATACCTCTTCACTGCAGTTTGCTCATCACAGTAATTATGTCTTTTACTTCCTTTCTTTATGTGCATTGGCATAGATCTGGAAAGCTTCATATAGAAATATTAAGGATTATTGTTGCTAAACACTGTGGGAGATAGCCATGACTTTTGCCTTGTCATGTTACACACCCAGTTTCTTAATATCTTTAAGGAAAATAGATTTCTTAGTAAAAGTATTTTCAGTGAATAAGTAAGGCAATGTTTCATAGGTTACTCTGGAATTTCAAGTGACTTGAGACTGGTTAATGGAGCTGACCTGTACATTTATCTGAACGGTTCTTGATTAAGGGGTGGGTCTGTTCTGCAGAAAAACCACAAGTGAGAATTTGCCCTTTACATTTAGATTATTATTTTTATACCATGTTTCTTGACCTTTCGGTGCTGTGTTTGGTGCAGGTGGTTGCTAAGCACATTTTAGCTCCTGCTTTAAAAATCAGTTACAAGATACTGATGGGTTTGAGACTGTATTCAAGAGCTGGCAGTGTGCTTGTGCTTTTGGCTTTTTTACTCGCATATCTTTTGCTGCTCAGCTGCTAAGACCGTGACCTAGCTGATGCTGCAATACTTCTTCCTTTTTCTCCTTTGACCCACTGTTTTCAGAGTTTCCTTAGAGTCCTGCATACAAACCACACGTACTGCAGCTTGATGCTTCTGTGTGTAGCTGCTGGTTTTGCCCTTGCTCTACAGTTGACCTTGCAAGGTCTTTCTTTCACAGTAATGTTTATATTTTATTCATTTTCAGGTTTGAGACGGTATTCCTGTAACAGCGTTTATCCTGAGAGCTGTTGTTCACATGTGGACAACAACTGCAATAAACAAATAGAGTTACAGCAAAGCACTGTATGCATGCATGAACCTTACATGCATCTCCTCTGATTTGCAAATGTAGTATCTTTCACATGATGCCAAAATTAGAGCTGTTTGTTCTAACAGCTTCCCCTAAACATTTGTGTGACAATGCAGGACAGAAACTTTTCAGTACAAGGTGGATCCTTATTTACAAACTGTTCTTTAATTTCTAACATATTGGCTGAATGAACTAGAAGATGACAAGTAACAGCTACATGAGGTTAGCCAAAATTCTTTAACTTGGCAGCTGAGGTTTGATAGGCTTTGGTACCCAATTAATAATACGTTCAGTTCAGAGCTGGTGCTGAAGTCTTCTGCAGAGATGTCCATCAGACGTTCTTGGGTTGTAAAACTGATGTGGAACGGGGACAAGGACAGAGACTTCTCTAGCTTTATTGAATGAAGACATTGGGAATAAAAGGTTGGACGATAATTATCTTCCTGGATTTCAGCAGTGCTGGATGCAGAGGCTGGATAAGAATCTGCTCTCTTCAGGATCAGGGCTGGTAATTTGCACATTTGCATATGAGCACTGATGGCGCAATCAAACCAGAGGCGTGCTGGAAATCTTTACCCAGAGCTTTCCACAACTGCGAACATGTAATTGTGCTATTATTCTGGAGAGATTTTTCAGTCTCAACTGCAAAATATCCATAGAGTATTCTGGTTGTCCTACCCCTCTTCTATCTTACTCTGGTAGTTTTTGATTCTTGCTTGCTTTTAGGAGAGTGGCAAGTGCTTGTTTAACTAGCAGCTGGCACACTACATCAGGAGACTTTGCTAGTCCTGTTGAGGTAGGTCACCACTCCCAGGAGACATGTAAAGCATCTGTAAACTGGGGTTTAGGGTCACAGGATGAACAAGACCAGGGGAGTCTGTAGTCTATGGCACATTTTCCAAAGGCTCTGTCCTGAGTGAGGTGCTCAAGTCATGTTGAAGTTGATGTGACTTTAGGATCTACATAAAAATAAAACCGTGTCTGCAAGAGTAATTACCATCGGCTAGGCTTTTAAGGCTTGAAATCTTTCCTGTCTGAGTAGTCAATCCAAATCCTTCCGACCACCCATTCTTAAGTGCACTTGCAGATTAAGCATTATTTTTCATTTGGCATCTACAACTAGTTGATATTGCATCTGCTAAGGATCAAAATCACTAGATTTTTTTTTTTTTTATTATTTATTTTTTTGTCACTAGAAGCCTTTCCTGGGTAGCTCCTCTAGTTTGGGTGTATATAAGAACTCATTTCTTGGATGCTAACAAATTTTATGTTAGCCACCTAACACAGACATTATGGCTCTATATAATAGTTCTCAATTATCTTGCTTTTTTATTTTATCTATTTTATCAATTATCTATCATTTCACAAAAACCAGTTTAGTTCTCAGCTTTCAAGGGCTTATTTTATTTTATTTTAAGCGTGCATTATGTTGTTAGGCTTCCTTTTATATCCTCGCTATTTACTTTTTCACACTTTTTGTGTGAAATTAGAATAAGAATTTGAACTCTGAAGTCTCTCCCTCACACAGGCTGGAATATTTAAAGGGTTTGTGCTTACAGGTCCTCATTAGAGTCCTAGTCCTTTATTCCTTCATGGTAACTTTTAGATATTAGCTTTCCACTCACCCTCTTATAGCTCTGCATATCTTGTGCTTTTTTATTGCTGCAAATATTGTGATTTCCATACAAAAAGTTCTAGTATTCTGCTAGCAGAGCAGGTAAGACTTACGTACAAGGTAAACATACTTTTTCTCCAGTTAATTTTTTTTTTTTTTCCTGAAAGTTCTTTGAGGAATTTTCTTTTGCATACCACGGGACAAAATCACCTGATGTCATAATCTTAATAATACAAGATCTTTTTCTGTCTGAGGCTAGTTGCCTTTATACTCTGAGAGTGTGAGTTACCGGAGAGGGGCATTGATTCTGAAAGGCACTGGTTTTAAGTTCAAACACCTGATTATTTTTTTTTGTGTGCACCACGTGCTTATCAGACATTGTGAAAAATCTGTGATTGACTATGGGCTTTTCTTAAATCATGTTATTTGAAGTACTCAAAATGCTTCTTTTTTTTTTTTTTTTTTTTTTTTCTTTTTTCCTTGTATGTCTAATAGCAGTGACTGATGCTTTCCTCATGGTGTAGTGGGACAAAACTACAGGCAAGTTTGTAGCAGCTTGACAAAGACATGCAGTGTGGTTCACAAACCTCTACAGTACAACCTTGGAATTAGGCTTTCTCAGGAATAACTAAAGGAGCAAGTATGGGGTTGTCTAAAGACCATTTCTACATGTAGGAAGCTGTGCAGAACAGTATACAGTGGAAGGATGTCGTTTCTTTGGTTTTGGTCTTTTTAAAGGCTGCTAAGTGGAAAAAGATGAATGGATGAAAATAGATTTTTAACATATATATTTTTTTCTTTCTCTCTTAAGGCACTGCTTCCACCTAGAGCTTTCTTCCAAAACTTGAGATGAATGGAATCTCTTTCATTGAATTTAAATTGAATAAAATTAGAAGTGCTATGAGAAGCCTTTGGGATGGGGAATTTTCACACGTGTTTTCTAATGAATGGCATTCTCCAGCTGGCCCTGTACCCTGCCTAATGTTTTGCACAGCCCTAAAAATTTGGGGTCCGCATACTTTGTTCACCATGGATATTTGCATCAGTGAGAATATTTTGAGAGAGAGACTCTATTGAGAATAAGATTTTATTAACTCATGGAGGATATAATATTATTTTATATGCAATAATTTTCAGCTTCAGAATGCTTTTGTGTAATATTATAAATCAAGCTCAGCTAAAATATGCGCTGTGGAGTTTGTAATTAGTGCCATAATGATCGTTTATAAAACAATGATTAAGTTGCTGTTTTTGTGGGAGTCTCTATCCCTTATACACTGTTGAACAGGGATAAAAATCTCCAGGAGAACCTCCCCCAGTGTTGTCATTGAAGTGTAGGTGCTGCTTGCAGAAGTCCTGTGCAGAAAGCTTTTCCGTGCACGTGGATGTGCGTGCTTTGTAAGAAATGGAAGGATTATTCTAGAAAAGAAACTGACTGGTGACATCTGAAAATTCTCTTACTCTTTAAAATGTTACATGGTAGTTTCTTCTGCTTTCCTTTAACTTAAAGAGGCCTGCTTTGATGAATGACAGGTCTTCATCTTTCTCATGGGGAAGAAAGTAGCAAAATAGCAGCTTTGATTCACCTTTCTCTTGAGAGATGTTACAGAATATTTTGTAAGTTGCAATGTCATCTTTACATCAGTTGTATTTTCCTTTTCCAGTGATCTCGGAATATTTTTTTTTCCTGGGGTTTATGTGCCATCTTATGAAAACATGTAGAAGTCTTCCAATTTGCTTTAATGTCCTGGAAGGTTGACCTTAGAAATATTCACCCTACCCTGGAGACAATGAATTTGTCACCAAAGTGTAAGTCTTTTTTTCCCCTTCCACATGAAGACTTTTTTCTTTAACCTGTTTAAGACTCTATTTTGGCAACTCCCTGCAGGCAGGTACAGCACGGTGCTCCCTGAGTGCATGCACCATGGGGGTCTACGAAGACACACCAGCACAGACATGCACCCCCAGCTGCTGGACTGGGGGCTTATAAACTAACAGCTGGTTTTCATCAACCTCTGGTTTTCTGTGCTATTCAGCTCTAAAAGGAATACAGTTTTGTTTGTGGAAAAGATCAGTACCTGCTTATGATTAGCTCTGCCACAGTGTTTTCTTCACACAAGTCTATTGCTTATTTTATATAAACTTCAGAGGGTTTTATAAAAATGAAATGTTTAACTACTAGGAAAATAAAACTGAAACAATGCAGTGACTCAGAGGAGATCTTTTTTTTTTTTTTTTTCCCAATGTTTTCTGGGAAAACTGCTAACTCAAGGTACATCTGAAAGTCTGGCCCAAAGCACCTCTCCCATATTTAAGTTTACATGCAGTGCTTTTTCCTCCTATTAGTGTGGGTGTGTGTGTACACCCATGTACACCAGATTTTTATCAAGGACAGTGAGCAGGAGCATACTTCTGAAAAGCTTAATATGACTTTCTCCAATCATCTGTATGAGATGTTTTAGGGTTTCTTTGCGTTTAAAAAGATGATGCAGCCATACCGTTCTGTACGCATACTTCTCTTGAACTTTGTCCTTCTATCTAAGGCTGCTCCCAGTGACTTTCTAATACTTGTTACTCTCATGTCTTTTTTGTCTTTGCCTTATCTTTTGCCTTTCTGTAGTGAGCACTTTGATGTTCTGTTACACTTTTGGACCAGAAGATATTGAAGTAATACTTAAATATGCGACAATTAGAATGTAAAAGCCCAAATCACATTACAATAGAGGGTTTGGGTTTTTTGAGAATTCTCAGAATTACTTTTATCCATGAAGTAAATTGTTTCAAGCAGTGTGAGGATTCTTTCTTCTAAGTAAACCTTGTGGCATGAAACTCCAAGAAAGGCAAGAGTGTATCTGTCCTGATTTAATGGGCAACAGAAGAGGTGTTTTTTTTCTCTTTTCCCTTTGCTTTAAAAATAAATAAATAAGTAAATAAATAATAATAATAAAGGAAAGTCTGTTTCTATACCTAACATGCCCTTTATTTTAAATGATTGTTTTATCCCCTCTCATATTATTTTGGTTTAAGAAACGTGCCGGCACAAAGCTGGCCTCAAATATATAGATGAGATTGAGTCTTTTTAGACTTTTATTATTAATATTAGTGTACTAGGTCTTTTCTTTGAGTTATGCTCACTTATCTGTAGTTACCATATATTCTGAATACAATTCCTGTGTTATTCTATAAAACAAATTTTGGAATTGATGGAATCTCTTTTTTGTTCATTTCATTACATTTATTTAATTGGAGGTGGCGATGTCTAGTCCATACCAGACTTTCTCACAGAGAATAGTGTAGGTTTTTATGTGATTACAAGTTGAGGCAATCCACTCTAAATGAAATTTTTTAACAGCAGTAATAGTGAGCAGCTTATATGTGGGAAGAGCTTAAATCAGACCCAAAGACACATGCTGTGAGTTCTCTAACATTCTGTATCATTCTTAAAGTCACTTAGATTTATCTTATCATCCAGAGTGTTAAAGCGTATCAGATCTATTGCTGGTTTCTGCAGAGAGTTAGATACATTCTGTATGCATGCAGCAGCACTGAGATCATGTGTCATCTCGCTTTTGGCATTTTTAAAACAGTCTGATTGCAACTGGAGTGTGGTGGTGGGGTTTCCCATTGACGTTAATTGCCTACATAAGAGATGGCTAATGGGAAATATAACCCAAATATATCTATGTATCTTTGGTCGTTAGATTTTTGTTACGTGTTTGGGCTGCTGATATGCAGAACTTGTCAAGTTCTTGATATGCATGTGACTGGAAGCTGGGTCTGGAAGGATATGAAGCCAGGGAAAACTGTACTTCTGTACTTAAGCTGCAGTCCTTGGAAGTTCCTCTGGTCAGGATGTAGGCTCTTCTAGTTTTGCTGCAGCATGGCTGATTAGGACCTGTTTCAGCCTCAGTTTCCAGCAACCGTTATTCTTGGTTTATTGCTCTCTACTATGCTTGTTTGAATTGCACTTCTAGAAAACATTCAAATATTGCAGTTTTTCAGATATGAAGGACAGTAGGTCACTTGTTCAGTGAACATAGTAATTCAGGAAGCATTTGCTTTGCTCATTGGGAAAAAAATCACTTATTGTTTTGTTTTCTTTTTTCTTCAACAGAGTTGTATCAGGCCATTTAGCATCATGTTGATCCAGCAGCAATAAAGCGTTACTTCATTGAGACTGATGGAAATAACGCTTCAATAGCCATAAATCCACCTGCCTGCATGTTGCATTATCCACCTTCTCAAACATCAGGTAAGCTTGAGAGTTTCTTTATTACTAATTTTTGTTAAGGATTGATGAGAGCTGCGTGACATTGTCCCTTGCTAAAGGACATGGCAGACCTGTTTCACAACTACCTTGTAGTTTGTGCTGCGATTCATATCACAGCGGTGTTGGGGCTTTTAAACTGATCTTCTTCGCTCATACGAGCAATACTTTTATACTTGTTATGCCTTTCTTTAAGTGTTTAAAACATGGTAGAAAGAAAAGATCAGACTGATTGCTGTCAGATGACAAAGAATTGCTATCTGGCCTTCTACTCTCCCCCTTAATTTTAGTCCTTCATTCACAGGGGTCTGTTCTGGTATAGCGTAGGGCTAGCTTCCACCTGCAACCAGTTGCTGTTTCCCCGTGGCAGTGAACAGTGCTTAGACTTTGGCCTGGCAGAAGTAGAACATGGAATAAGTGATTGTGGAAAGCTTAATGTCCTGCTCGGCCTATGCAGTGGTCTGTGCACACCTTCCTGCTCATTCTTCTATGTTTCCAAGACCAGATTTTGAAGCACCAAGTTCTTTCAGGAATTAACCAGCTTTTGGCTGCTCTTAGCACTTCAGAGGCTGTCATAGCTCAGCTCCATAGTTGGTCAGATGCCTCTGTTGCAATAATTCCTCCTTGTCCTGGAGTAAGTAACGATGGGGGGATGAGGGAGGATGCTTCAGCTGGCACCACAAAAAAACCTGCCCTCTCCTTTGCCTCCTGGGAATGGGTCTGTGTCTGGCTACTTGCCATGCATGTTGGAGTGTGGAGTGGGACATTACAGCTGTCTCTGTTGAACTCCACTTGTGGCTTTAAGGTTTGTTTGGGTTTGTTTTGAAAGACTTGGATGCAGCTGTCTCGAATTTCCCCTCAAATATGTTCATTTGGCCTTGCTTGTAATGAGCTGAATTTCATATTGCCTGTACTGCACAGCCAGATTGCTACACAGAATCTTAACAGCTTTAATAATTCCCTTAACCATCCAATTAGACTAATAATAAAGGCTTAATTACATATCCAGTTAATCATCAGATTTGTTCACTGAATGGCTTTAATTGGTAGATAGAGCTGTTACACTATTGTAGTTTGAAAGCTATCACCCATTTTTGCTCACAGCTATATCCACCCGATTGTTTTTATGATTGAGACTTGACCAGCATTTATTAAGAAAATAAAACGGCTCAGGAGCAAAGAAATACAACGACCCAGTGCTGTTGCAGCACCCTTCCACATCCTGTGTTCCAGCCAGGACCTCTCTTTACTGTGCTTTGTACTGTACATGTTGAAGGAACTCCAAATAGCAAATGGCTGCTTTACAGGTTTCCAAAAATGAAGCTGTTCTGTATTCTGCCCAGGTAGTTCCCTCAAAATGACTGTTAAAGACTCTGGGACCTGGAAGCCCCTTGGCTTTGTAGGATTCAATAATGCACCACCTAAGCCATTTTGAAATAGATACTTCAGTAGCCCTGAGTCTTTTCTTATTATGGAAACATATAAATTGGCTCATCCTGTAAAACCCTTCAGTTTTAAAAATGTAAAACCTAATTGCCTTATGGACATTCAAAGAATGGAGGCGCTTCTCTGGGGAGATTTTGCACTGAACCAAAAGATGACAGAACTAGTTAGTGATTAAAAAGAAAAGAAGAGTTAACCTCTTGATGCCAGTTGTCAGGATTTCCCCCTCATATATTTCTGCCTGGTTTAATTGCTACTGTATTTCTACAACATACAGATCTTCTGTCCTTTTCTTTAGGGTTGAATGTGGTAACTGTTTACAGAAACCTCATTGTCCCAGTCATTTTCCCTTAATGCTTTCAAATCAAACACCCTGTCAAATTGCAAATTATTTTTCTTCGTTTAACAAGTCTTCTGGTATCCTGAGTTCAGAAGACCCATGTTCAATGTTGAGCTTTAGCTGACAATATTGTATTGACCTTCGCTGTATTTTACAGAGGTATCATTTGAAACTACCTTGGGGGGGTGGGAGGGAGCCTTCTAGTATGTCAAGAATAATTATTCTGCCTTTGCATAAATAATCTTTTATCAGAGGAGAAGAAATGGTGATATTTTTAGCAGGCTTTACACCCTGGGGAAGTAAATGGCACATAAAAATGAACTTTCAAAGTGTTGGCCTATAGAAAAAGGAGCAGTGTGTGACAGCAAAAAAAAGTGAATTTCTGTGAATTCGTACAACTCATTATTCGTGCCATACACACTTGCTGCCTTACATTCCCTGCATTGTAGCTGGAATATAAAATAAAACCCTGGCAGCCCTCTCCCCGGCCCTCGGTGGCGGCTGCTCTGATTGGAAGCCACCTACAGAATGGCAGAGAGCATCAAGGAGCTGGAAGCTGGGAAACATGCAGAGCAACCGTTTCTTAAAGTGCATGTCACAAGTTACCTTTAAATATATTTAAGTGGTTTAGGTTTAACAGGCACCTCAGTTCCCCCTTACAACTCATTTAAGAGTGCGTGTGTGGGGAAACACACAGATCAATAGCACTTTGACAAACTGTGATTCCATAGCTGGATCCTTTACAAAATAGAATAAAAGATTTCAGAAATGCACAAATGCCAAACCTCAAGTAGGAGAAATGATCCTACTTCAGTAGTTTTATCTTTACCATCCTGGGTTTCTGGCTGTTTGCTGTAAGAGCTTTAGGTTTGTTTAATCTTTGTGTGCAAAATGTGTTCTAAACAATGCTAGTGAGCACATAGCATGTAATGTTTCCACTAATTTCTCTTCAGGTTATTCACAATATACATGTCTTCATGATACAGATCTAGTAATTTCTGCAGTCAAGGTTGGAAAAATCAAGGTCTTGCTGGTTAAGCCTTGAGGTTCTCATGTGGCAATATGCAATATATGGTATATATATATATATACACACACTAGTATCTCACAATAGCATTTAGCTGACACCAAAACACCAAACCTGGAAACCTCCAGTGAATTGACTCTGGTGGGCTCCAGCTCTCTCTGTACTGCCTCATCTTGCCCCCAGGTGCATCTCCCTGCCCCAGCACTGGAAGGAGAGTACCAGCCTGGAGTGCCCTTTGCAGAGGACAGGGAAAGGATTCCTGAGCAGAGCCCACCACTCCCTGGGTGCCTTTGAGTGCCAGAGGAGCGCTGCCAGTGCATGGTGTCCCCCTTTGCTGGCCTTCCTTCTCCTCCTGGCTGGCTGCTGAGACACCTCCCTGGCAAAGTACGTCTTTCATTGTGAGGGGCTGTAAGCAAAGAGAATTTCTGCATGACTAGGGAATCCTTTCTAGAATATCAAATTTTTAGCACTACTCTAAAGTTTCATAACTGTCCTTCAACTTCAGTTCTTGCCTTGGTGAAAGTCAGTGGTGCTTTCTGAACTGTGGGACCTTCATCATCATTTTCAGACTGATTTTTGCCTGCTGAAATATAAAATGCTTTTAAGATCTTGGCAGTTCTTGTTTGTGTCTGTTACATCATGTCCACTGTAACCATTTAGTAATCAGGTTGAGATTCCTCTCTCTGTACCTCCCATTATGCAGTATAACACTTGCTTACAACCATATCAGGAATCTTCCTAGTTTATGATGGTTCATTAAGTGCATACAATTAAGCATCTGTTCAAACTACAGTGTTAAACTTTATGGCATTTGGGTTGACAGTCAAGTGTGTTCAGTACAAATGCCACATTTCAGTACTCGCCTCTTTAATATTTTATTATGTTGCCTCTAAATTAGCTTTTTTCTGATTATTTTTTTTTTATCTGACCCTTGCAGATTCTGCCCAGAAAGAAACACTACAGCTTCTTCTTGCTTTTCCAAAACCACTTACAGTTCTGCCCTGGCCTAGCTCTGTGACCTGACCATTGTTGTTTGCCTCCTTTTAAATGATGTGAGCCTTGAGGGCCTTTCCTTTTCATACTCTGCATCAAATATGTTTTTCTGTCTCTATTTACTCACCTCCTTTTAAAACTCTTAAGAGTTCACTTTTATTTTTTCACTCATGAGAGCAATAATTAGTTCTTAGAAAGTTTGTAGACCTGCAAACTCTACCCGTGCCAAGTGAAGTTGAGATCCTGTTGCAGTGATTCTTCCTCTTCTCAGCATGCATCCCTCTCCCTTCTTATCACTTGTCATGGTCTTGTCAAGGATTCAAATGTAAGCTCTTTTGGGAAGGACTGTATGTTTTATTATGTTTCTTTATAGCTTCTGGTGCTCTCAAAGAATAAATTAATGTTCAAGGTCAGACTACTGAAGTTTATTTGATATACCAAAACTCTTATCCTGTGCTTTGGATCCAGCAGAATGAGCAAATTCAGTTTTATGTCCGCCGGCCTTAACTGCCAAATTATGAATGCAATTTAAAACTATTGCACTGGTGCTAACCCTTCCTGGCGCCAACCTTACTAAAGGGCTGCTACAGCAGAAGATAACCTGTTTTCAGAAGCGATTGTCATAGGCCTTACATTGAAGGCTACAGATAGGACTGAGAATGGCTGTATGGATCTGGCCTTATTCCGGGCCTTATTCTGGCCGGGACTCTGCAGCCTTTCAAAAGAGAACGAATGCTATGGTTTAGGCCATGCAAGCATGAAGCACAAATCTGTGACAGACTGCTAGATATCAGCAATACTAATTGGGACTGGTCATAGGATTAAGGAAGCAATAGCATCAGTACGAAGGCTACGGAACGTGTTCACAGAGAAAACTGGAGCAACAGCATCTGGTAAGCAGTTAGGCATACTGCAGCAGCACGACAGAAACTCCATTCTGAACATGTACTCATTAGTCTGCATTGTGTGAGTCTAGAGTACAAAAGGAGGAAGGAATGGAGACTTTAAAAGTGGTGTTGTCTTCTGATGTAAATGTGCTTCTGCTGCTGGATGCACTGCTTAAAGCCAGAAGTAAACAGACTGGGTTATGAACTGGAGCTGTTACAGAAGTGAACTCATTCTGCTTCTGAAGTTCCGTGCAGCAGCTGTTTTGCTGTTAGTTTTGGTTTTGAATATGTAAACATTTAAATAATGTTTGAGCTCAGGTATCTCCCTCTGCTACTGTACTGACTGCATAATAACTTCATTTTCCCCTTCCAAATCCATTCTAATAACAATGTATTAAGTAACAAAATGGTGTTCTGATGAAGGGAACCATCACTGTTAAACGTCTAACTCTTCCTGCCTATGCTGAGGAGTGGAAATATGTGAGAGGAATTCACCTCTCTAGGAATTTCAAGGGAACTTCTGACCATGTTTCTCATTTATAGTGATTCTCATCATGGAATTCTTGGAAGAAACTTAGTATTTGTAAGTCGGTGTTAGCATGAATGTTATTGCGCAGAACTAGATGTTGGCCACATAATGGAAGAACCTGGAGAAGTCTGAAAACTGAGGCTGATAGCTATAAACATCTAGAAAGTGAGTACCGCCCAAGTGGTGTGAAGATACATGTAGAAGTATCCTCTACTCCTTTATGTGACGATGTTCATTACTTATTCATGCAGTTACTGAGAATTCATTCCTCCCATTCTTGTGTAGCTTTGTCCTCTGCTTCAGACTTGGGAGAGCTGCCTAAGCTTTTCTTCCCTTCTTCCTTTCTTCTCTTATTTTTTGATTAGCAGCCCTTAGTTCCCTTCTTTTCTGTTTTGTTGCTCCTTTTTTTTTTTTCTTTTCTTTTTTTTCTTTTTCTTTTGACTCCATGCCCCCAGCTGCAGCTGTAGGCTGGAAGTGGGGCTGGGTGATGTCTGTGGCAGTCAGAGCCTGCTTCTCTGTCTGCCTCCTCTCCCTGGTGACTTCTGGCCACTCTGCTCCCCGCGCCTGCCTCCCCCCTGGGCTGTGCAGCCAGGCGTGCAGCCAGGGGCAGAGGCACTGGGTCTGGGCAGCTGCCCAGGAAGAATAGTTGGTCTCCTTCCTAGCTCAGCAGTCAGAAAAGTCTCTCCAGCATCAAATAGAAAAAGAAGATCTCTGAAAGTGGAGCAGCTCTAGCAATATTTTGCAAAAAGCAGTAATTATAAGCAGCAACATAAAATCTGAATTTGCTTTCAGTAGTGTTATATTTTCCTAATGTTGCAGTGTCAGAGATCTTTATCTCACAAGTGTGAGTGTTAAATAAAACTCCACACGGTAGAGGAAAATTCAGTATGACAAAAGAAAATTCAATATTTGCCAAAAGAAAATATTTGAGAAACAGGCTAATATTTTTTTATGTGCCTAATTATTTGTAGTCTGAGCTTTCCAGTCTCCTTTAGTGATGTGATCTGCAAAATATGTGTGTTTCCTTTGAGTCTTGTCGTAAGACTGTGAGGTTTTGAGTTCCGGCACCCGTTTAGAAAAAAGAACTGGCATCAAATACAACATTTGTCATTTTAGGGCTGACTTTTGTCATGGTATGTTGGTGACAATGCATGAAAAAGACTTTTCTGCATACAGATTTTATTTAAAATCTGATGCATCTTGAAGGCTAATCAATTGCTAGGTCAGTCACTGTCTGAAAAGATGCTCTTGTGATTACATTTGTGGAAAAATATTGATGGAGTGCTACAGTAGTAGGCACCATGTGAATCAAGTGGGTGCTGCCAAACCATGTAGTCAGAGGCACTCTGTCTTGGAGATACGGTTTTTATTGCAGAATTGGGATTAGCCTGTGCAGAAGCCAGGTCTGATAAGCCCCCTGGAGTCTTCAAAGCTGAAGTCACATAATTTAGTATTTTTTTAAACACATTGACTATGGCTTTAAACTATTAATAACGAAACAGATTTACAGGCATTTATCTTAATTATAATTTTATATTCTCAGCATTGTAGCTGAGCATCTGATGGACTTTTAAGTTATTCTCTCCTATTTTTGCATTTCTTATCTCCTATTTTTACCTACCATTATGGCATGTCTTTATCAAACAGGTATTTTGGGGTCCCTGCTGCTGCTTATCCTTAGCACACTATGTTTCCCATTGACATCAGCCGGAGAGTACCCAGTGCTGAGAGAACAGGCTAAAGCCCTTCCTCACTCACAAAATCTATCCTGAGAAATCTGCATAGCTAAAATGGAAGCTCCGTTATTTTCTATGGGAATTATTGCTCATGCATAACTGGGAAGAGGGGGAAAAAATAACATAGCAAGGAAAGCCTTTAGAAAGAGAGAAAGTAGGTGATAAAAATAGGGCATTTCCCTGACTGAATTTCCAGGCTGTACAGCAAGAGGTTTCACTCCTCGTTTTTGACCTTAAAAAAAAATAAAAGGCAGGGGGAGGGAGACTGCTATATCAAAACAACATTGGAGGTTTCTTAATAGATTGGAAGTTTGCCTTAAAAGAATTGCATTTTATTTTGCTGTTACTGATTACACTGGAACTGGATGTAGCATGTTGTAAATTAGTCTGTAATTCTAAGGCGTGTAATGAGACAGCCCACATCACAGGTCTCACAGACCTGGAAACTAGTTAGAAAGCTGCTACTATAATTCTTGAGCAACACATCCCTTCTTGCTGCTATCAACTTGATCTAAACTGGCCTTACAGTGTAATCGTAGTTCTGGGATTAATGTTATTAAAAAAAAAAAAAAAAGAAATAATAATAAAAAAAGAAATCTTTAACCAGCTGTATCACTAAATAAAAACATTTTTTTTTTTGATGAGACGAAAAGTGTGCAAATATGCTGTGAAAATGAATATGCATTCAATAGATGTGTTGTGTACAACATAAATTGTGTATGTACTATAAAACCGTGTCATGTCCAGCGAGTTCAGCTATAAGTGAGCCCCATCTGGTGGTGATGTAAAGAAAGGACCGAAATGGTAACTGCAGGGAAAATACAAAGGACTCTAAATCTCTTCAAAAGATTAAAGATTTAGCAAATATAAATGATGCAAATGCATCTAGGTACAATATAATCTCTACTTGTTTTTTAATTCTCAGCTCTGCTCTGCAAGCTCACAGTTGTATCTTAAAAAAGAGGGAATGTTTTGGGGACGTTTGCAGGTAGTTTTCTGTCTTTTATGGGGATTGAGTTTTAATGCAAATTGTTGTACCAACTTTTCACGTCTTTGATTCAGATAGATGGTGACAATTGTTTTTCTAAGCTGAAGCCATAATGAGTTGGCTTTTGTTTTGTTGTGTAACCCAGTCACAATTCACCAGCTGATGAGAACAAGAGTAAATTGGAAGGGTAGCACTTACCGACTGCGTGCATAGGAAATTTGCGTTGAGCATCTCCATCTTCATGCTTATCTGGACTTGGCCTAGATTTATTTGTGCCCAAGGCTAGTAGCAATCACTGAAGAGTTACTGTTTGCCACACCAGTGTCTGTTTTGGTCTGACAGCAACGTCAGACCTTGCCATCACAGTGTGTTAGACATTTTGGTTTTCAGCTTTGTGTGGAGTCCCCATCGCAGCAAAAGGAGGTGCAATGCCCAGGTGCTGTCATGTGGCCGAGGTAGGCTGGGCTGACCCAGGGGCTGCTGAGGTGGCCTGGGGGAGCAGGAGGCATAGGGACTGATGGGGTGATGCTACAAGGCTGCCGTGCTGTATGCCCACACCAGTCTGGGGCATATCCTGGTGGCCTTGAGGGACTTGCCTGTAAACTAGAAGCAGCATCCCTTCTGCCTCCAGCTCCTCTCCACACCACCTGCCAGCCCAGCAAGGCCAGCCTGTTCTGGGTTTAATCCCGCAGGTAAAGTTTGGGGTGGACAGAGAACGAAGCTGCAGGATTGTGAGGTTTGGGAGTTTCCGTGCTCCAGCCTTGCATGGAGGCCTCTCCAGAGGCGTGGAGAGCTGGGCTGGAAATGAGCATCCCAAACCACTTTCAGGTCTGTATTATTCCACAGGCAGAAACTTCATTCTCATTCATTTCCCAATACATGCATATTTTTATACCCTTCTTTAAGTTTAATTATTTATAGCTCTATACAGCTGTATATTGCCCATATTCTAGTTCCACCTAACGTCAAAACTGATTTATTGCATACTTTTTATGAATTACATACTTTTACGAATTTAATTCATTGGTTTACTGTGCTTAGAAATGCTCAGGTATTTGATGAGTCGTTTGCTCTGCTGTGATGTGAGTCCGAGTGCCCACACCGTGGCGGTGTGTTCAGCACAGGAGTGAAGTGCAGGTGCTCTCAGGGTGCTGCAGGCACCGCATGGCCCCTGGCTGCTGGCTTTCCCCCTTCTGAGGGAGGACAGCTGACATGCTGGTGGTCTGTTCTCTCACTTCTGCTTGGTATTTGTTAATGATACACTCATGGTTTTTCTTGTTCCAGTATGGCATCTTTATCTGTCTCTGGGGATAAATCTTTTAGTTCTTTATTTTATTTTATTTTTTAATTATTTTGCATTTACCCCCTGCTGTTTTAGGGAGAACAACAGGGTAATAGGTGTGGCAAAATTCCTTTAGCAAGGAAAAAAAGAAGAAGAAAAAAAAGAGCACCTTTCCATCTTCCAGGCAGGGTAAATTAGCCTCTGGATGGAATAAACTTTTGAGAAAGTGGAAAAATATTACAGAACTATTAATAGGCCAAAAACCTCAAGCTGGTGGTTTCTAGTGGGTGTAGAAGATTGAATAAAGCACCTTCACACAGAACTAAGTCTTTCCTTAGCTCAGAGGATTTGACTGTCACCAGAATGAGTTATAAAAACTTTGGAATTGTATGCAGCATTGTATGCAAAGGGATGGCTGAGTTCGATCATTTGCCAGTGTGAATCTCCTTAAGAGCTGGAGCACAATGATATTTGGAGCACATAACATAAAATATAATTGCTAATCTTGATTGCTTTTAAGAGGTGACGATTCCCAAAGTTGTATTTGTTAAGGCTTTTATTTTTTGTTACTGCATTTGGATAGATACGCACAGCGAACCCAAATTTGTGTATGTACCCAGGGAAAAAGAAAGCTTTAAAAGATTATTTTTAAAATATTAATTTATATAAAGTACAGTTTGGCTTCAAGTAAATAAGAAATATAAAGTGGTTATAAATGGTGTTTGTATACTGAAGAGTTATACTGTTTGATTTATGTAATGCAGTGTGTCGATAGGGAGAGAAGTTATTGACCAAATCTTGATTTAAGTGGACCTGATTTCTAACCTAGGTCTTTAGTTCTTTCTGCCAGCTTTTCTGAATTGTTCCCTGCTGCCTGCAAGATGGTTTTCATCAAAACTGTATTATACGGGGAAATGTGCGTTTTGTTAAAGTTGAAAATCTCCACAAAACCATACATTTCAATGTTGTTTTTTTTTTTTTTTAAACAAAAAGTTCATAAACAAGTTTTATTTTTTAAAATTTTCTCATTTTGAATATGTTACAGAATTTCAAACACCATTATTTGAGTGCTACAAAGTAATATGTATTGCATATTTACATGTAATACTACTTTATAGAATACAATATTTCTATTTCTTGTTTTTCAATCACGTGTTAAAACTACTCATTCCAAAGAAGAACCACTTTGATCCACAAGTTTACAAGTGACAGCAGCTTCCTGTAACGTCAAAGATAACATAGAGGTGAACGTGAACGAGTATTTCAGACCATGAAGCATGTTATCAGCATTATAATGGTCATAAAAATTTTCCGAAGCAGAAATTTTGTAAAAAGTTAACATTTGCCACAGGCTTGAATCTATGTGGGGAACTAATGGGAAATAAGTTTATATACATATATGTGTATATAAATGTATATCCCCTGGAACTGGGATAAAGATAAGTGCAGGAAGAGTATTTAATCCAGAAGCTGCGGCACTGTTTTTCTTGGTGTATTATTTTTAATTGGCTTTCTTATTCTTTCCAATTGGTCAATAAATTTCCTTGAATACATGTTGTACTTATAAAATAGTGGGGTAATTATTGCTGATACAAACAGTGCATTACCAGTAGGGCAGACTTGAATTTAAAATCACATCTTTTGTAGCTATTTTACAGTTTTTTCTTCTTGCTTTTTTCTTTTTTACCCTAAGGAAGTTGTTGTGGTTATTATACAAGGTGTACTGTGATAGCACACTGGAGCTGGAGGACTCTGTTTCCACGTTCAGACCAGAGGAAAAGGAAGCAATGTCCAGATGGTGGTGTCAGTGGTTCTGCTTCAAAATTATTATAAGTTTAGGAAACACCTTGCGTTTTAAAGGCTTCTCATCCTCTCTCATTTCAGCTTCTCATCCTAATTAAAGATATGAGTAGAAAGCTCTGTAGAAATGGATTGAATGGTGATCTCTCTTTTAAAAAACAACAAACAAACAAAAGCAACGTGAGTTTTTTCAAGGATCGAAAAAGTTGGGCATTGATTTAGTATGATGTTATCATAATTAAAATCTGATTTAATGGCAGTAAATGCTAGTTGAGAGAATTCAAACTTAGCAGTGTCACACTGAGGTTTGAGGAGAGAGCAATCGTTGAGTTCAGATTCTGTGATGTGAAGGCGAATGTCTACCTGAGCTCACGGCTCCTTACACAGCTCCGCAGCGCAAATATTGTTCAGACAGGTGCGGGTACCCGTGTAGAACACAACAAAACGTCCTGCAAAAGTTTAAGTTTTTGGTTCATTTTTTTTTTTTTTTCCAAATGTAGTTGTCACTAAGTGATTCCATATTGCTTCATCAGAGAAGTTCCTTGAGTTGCGTGCTGTAAGCTCACATCCTTCTTTAACGAAAATAATTTCAAGTTGATGGCTGCCTACGGCATGCTCAGCAGTATTTGGAGAAAAGAGGTAGCCTATTAATTTGCCTGGTTTGAATTACTGGTGCTTGAAAATGCCAGGGTATATTTTTATATTAATTTAATGAGTAGTCAATCACTAACAAATCCCCAACACTCTGTATGGCTTACTAGCTAGCTGGAGAGAAAATCAGGGGGAAGAAGGAAAGGAAAAAGGAAACATTTTATCAGCAGAGAATTTGGCATCTTATAAGTGAAAATACATGAATATCTGTAAAAAATTACCTTTATTGGGAGACAAAAAATACTATACAGAGGCTCCTTTTTAGCTTTCAGCCCCCAGTGACACCACTATTAAGAGTAACATTTTTCAGCCATCTGGAAAGTGTTCTCTGCATCCCACCTGTGGCCCAAGGGCACAGGGTAGGAACAGAGGTTGGGCAACCACAGAAAGCCAGACTTCTCCCTCCGCGACAGTGCTGGAGCAGGGAGCGTCACTGAGCAGGTCAGCTCATCGCCACACCTTTCTGAGGTTCAGAAGTTGGGAGGAGTTAGGATAGTGGTTGGTCTGGGGTGGTTCGGGTTTAATTTTTAAAGGTTTCTTGCTCCAGTACTGATGAATTTAGTCCCAAAGTCCAAGTCAACAGCTGCAAAGTTAACTGCGTGGTGTGCTTCATGCGGTTTGACAGCGGTCTTAAAGACTTCTCTAGATTTATAATAGGAAGCAGTAGGAAGATTTACTAATACTTCTGATAGTTGCAATAGTTCCTCATTATCATTTATCATCATTTTTGCAATGCAGTAGCTGAATGGATGCAGCCCCATATAGCTGTTGCCATTAAAAGATCATTTGCCAGCAGCAGCACACGGTGCTGTGTAGGTTGCTTCCCAGGCTAGCTCCAGAAGCTAAATACAGTAGCTCATGTGACATCGTATGCTCGCTGTTGGGAGCTGGTGAGTTGTTAATGACACCCGTTATACCTATTTTGACTATAAATCTTGGAGATGTTCTCCTTTTTCAGCAACAATAGTCTAACCTGCAGCTCTGAAATTCTTCAGGTCTGACTGGGGGTAGAGTCTTTAGTTAAATTTGTCTTCATCGCAAGCACTTTGAAATAATCTTCCAGCTACTGTCAGCTGCAGGAACTGTTTGATGACTAGAAAGCTAAGGACATGACAGCTTCTCTCCCATTTCTGATAACTTTTGCAGGGAAGGAAACATTGCTGTAGCTTCCTGTTTGGGTAAGATGCTGTTATCCACATTACAACTGTTTTATGTTGCTACCTGTCCCGGGGACACTGGTCATTTGGGACATTATGGGAGAGCTGCTTTTGGGCCACTGGAATTTATAGATGAAACTGCTGGTGTAGAAAAGTTGTTTCTGTTAAAGGGGGTGAAGTCACTGGAGTAATTTTGTTGGGAGATAGAAAGGGGTGGCGGTGAACAGAAATCTTAATATGCTTCTTTCTCTGTTTTGTCTTTTACTTCTATACTGTCTAAATCACTTGAAATTTGTAACTGTTTATTTAGTCTCATATTCCCCCTGTGAGTAATTGAGTATCCCCATTTCACAGATAAGGTACTAATTGATTTCCTCACATTATGCAAGGATTTTGGCAGAGCAGAGAGTTGAACGCATGTCTCCAGAGTCTGAGATTCCCTCAGTAGTTACGGGGCTGTATTTTTTTTTTTCTCTCTCTCCATTTTTTCCTCATTTCATTCCTCTTTTTTTTTTTTTTTTTAATCCATTTTTGGGAAATGTACCCCACTCTGTAGAGGGTAGATATAGATAGCCTCTGACTATAAATGTCAATTTAGAAAGGTGTCTTAAAAAGTAAAATTACAATCCAGAAGCCCAGAGGACACCGCTCCAAGAAGAATGGGTAGTAACAGATGTCAAAGGATGGTGCCATAGCTCTGCATCAGTTTGCATCACTTGATGATCTGCTATTAGCAAGCAGGATCACATAATAATAGAATATTCAAAGACCTCTAATAACGGGTCAGTGTTTTTCACTTTAAAATGCTTCCTTGTTTTCTTGCTGTCATTTTCCAGACAGGCACATATTCAGTGATTGATATTTGACAACATAAAACTGCCATTTCTTTACAGCTACTGCTGAGTTGTGTTGTTCCTCATGGATTGAAAAGCTCTGGGATTTGTTAAGTATAAATGCTAATATTCGTCAATGATACCATGTTCTGATAGATACCAAAATATAAGTCTTTTTTTTACTCTGCTTTAGATTTTAAAAATCAAAAGCACTACTACTTTACCTTCCTATTTACTATATTTTATAGGAAAACAATTGCTGCTGCAGAATTTCACATTGAAAATTAGGTTTTCCATCCAAACTCTCATAGATGTCATTTTAAAAGTTATGCAAGAAGACTTAGTGATGGCAGTAGTCCTATTAATTTTAGTGGGACTTCTTTCCTGAGGAAAGCTTTGCAAATACAGCTTATGAATCAAAATTTGTAGGAGGAGAAATCAAATTTTGTGTGATTCTTTTGTTTAATACAGAACTTCTGTATATATTGTTACTTAAATTTTCCACCTTGGCTAGTGTTAGGAGAAATATTTAGGATGGATTTTCACAGTAATTGCAAGGACATGCAGACAAAAATTGAATTTTTATGCATCTTCTATGCATCTTCTAGGTGTTTGTGATGCCTTGCCTTATGCTTTGGTTAGTATGCCAAATATATGCTTTCTTGATTCTCTCTCTCAAATTTGGGATATGTAATTTTTAAGGCTGTAATATTTCCTAATATTTTATTAGAAATCATTATTTTGGAGTTATAAAACATGTATGCTCTTTTTCCTAAGAGGCTGAAATGGCTACAGGTCTTTCAAGTTTAGTACCATACATAATTAGATAATTTTATAAATGCATCTTATTTACCCAGAAGTGATTCCAGTCTCTTGACAACACACAAATAAGGCAGATAATTTTTTCACTGTGTATTTACAAAGCTGCCTAGCCTTTCAGTCAATATGTAGTAAGGCAGCTTACACAAATATATACTTTAGTACATTTAAGTGGTAACTTGCAGCATGCAAATCCTAGCTGGGAAGCCATCACTGCAACTGATGCTGCTCTCCCTGTTCAGACAGAGACTTAGGGAACAGTTTTAAACCTCCTCAAACCTGTCTCAGCACATTTTTTTGAATAGCAATAGTATTTATTTGGGGAAAATGTTAGCACAAAGCACTCTTTAAAACTTAGAGATTTCTGTGCATGAGTATAATTTTGGCTTCCTCTCTGAAGTGTGAGCTGATTCATGGTTAACAAGGCAGTGAGCCTTTAGCAGCCGAACATGTCAGGTTTGTCTACTTAGGGAGTTTTTATACATATGTGTCATTCTGAAAGGTGTTATAGTTTTCTCTTGTTTTCAGAGGTGCTGAGCACCACATGTGAAGTGTCCAAACATAATTTAAAGTAAACTGTGAATTGTTAGCAACTGCTTTGGAATTTTTTAATGTAGCTTTTTTGCAAAAAGGCATGGTAACTTCTGGGTTGAAACCGTCGAGATTCATGTTACCAGCAAGGTTCTAGACATAAAGCGCTAATTCAAGAGATGTTGATTGAGAAGATTTAGAAGAATTTGAAGAGACAGCTTGTTACAAGGCCAAAGCACTTCCCAACCACTATTCCACTGTCAGTTTAAGGAGGACCATGGCTTAGTGGGTTACAGATGGGTGATCTGTCTGTGTGAAACGACGACATGGTTAGCTGCAGCCTAGTTTATCAGCACCAAGCCAGCGTGTCACCTTGGTAGAGGGGGATCCAGATGCAGGAGGGTTGCTATTTTTTAATAGAACTGAAAAACACTTTATAAGTAATAATAATAGAAAAAATGTTGTTGCCTATAGGGTATGCATCAAATCCCTTTGTTTGAAATTTTTCCTGGTGATCAGAGCCAGTGCACAGGAGAAGGCGCTAGCAACGTAGAGAGATCAGACAGATGAGGTGTCATGAAATGCTGAGGCCCTTGTTTTGTTCTGTGTTTTTCAGTATTATGTTTTGACTTGTAAACTTGAGTGGTCTTCCCAGAAAGTGGAGGCAGCTGATTTTCTTTCCGTCCAGAGGCGAGGAGGTGATTTGCTTGGAAGCCATCCCTTAATGTACAAGAACTGCAGTGGTGTCTTTGTGGGTCACTGGAGCAAAAGGCATTTTCATTTACTCCTTGTTTGAACCCTTTGCACAGTAGTTGAGTCTGCTGCTTTGATTATTTGTCTGTGCTTTGCATATGTACTCAGGGCTTCTTTTCTTGTTCTGCCATATCACGGTCAGTCAAGCCACTTCAGAAACTTCGAGATTTCATCACAGCCTCTGTAGTCCTTTCTCATTTTCAGTGCTTTTGTCCCTGCTGGATGCAGATGCCTCTGTGCATCTGCAGAATTTGTGCTCTTATTTCACTGTGGGGCTGTGAACTGCCATCATTGCCCTATCGGGTGGATGCGAGGATAGTAAAAGAGAACTTGAAAAGGGATTTGTTTATAAACTAGCAAAAAAAAAAAAAAAAAAAAAAAAAAAAAAGAAAGGTATGGATAGTCTTTTCCCAGGACAAGTGAAGACATCCCCCCAAAATGGAGGAGTCATCTTTTTCCTCTTTCTGTATGTAGATGTATCTTTAGGAATAGATAAGCCACACTCACTCTGTTGAACTTGTACAGCGTTCTGAATTTTTGTTCTCTGCTGAACCAGGTGGATAAATGGAAGTCACATCACCACCTGTGCTAGCTAATATGTGGTTTGAGCTTTATTCACCCTTTGCAGAATGTACAAAACCAGCCTTTGTAACAGTGCTTTAAGAAGGAGAAAAATCCCAGTGTAGTGAAGTGCAGCCGTGGAGAACCGTAATGCTATTTCTCTGCTAGTGAGAGTGGTGCCAGGTTAATGAGTGCTTCCTTCTCAAATCACTCCACATTAACAATCACGTGTGCGGCAGGAAGACCTGCGAGTCAGCACGTGGACCGTGGCAGCCCACGCGACGTACGGCTGTGGCCGTGCTGATGCACAGCTTTGTGCCATGCGCCTTCTGAGGGGGGCTTCTGCTGATCAGCGCCGTCCTGGCTGCACCGAGCGTGGCGTGTGTGTGCGTGTGGGCACGGCGCCCCGGAGTCGGCGGAAGGAGAACAATTCCTCCTCCCCGCAGTGAATTCATCCAGCGCGGCTGAGGCCTGAGCTGAGAACCATTCCCCAGAACCTTCCCTGTGCTCCTGCTTCCTTAGCTCCAGGCCATTGCTCCTTGTCCTGCTATCTTCTGAGACCAGAGAATTCCCTTCCTTCATTTATATTATTACCTTGAAGGTATTTATAGACTGTGATTGAGGCCCCCTGAGCCTTCTCTCTTTGAGACTATGTAAGTTTAGCTCCCGCAGTCTCTCCTCACACATCTTACCCTCTAATTCCTCTATTGCCTCTTCGTATTTCCTCTAATATTTTAAACACTCTTCCTAAACTCCAAGCACCTGAGCCAGCTGTAGTGTATCACTAAGCAGGGCAATGCTATTAATGCCTACTTAATATTCAGTTTCCCTGAAATTCATCCAAGACCAGTACCAGCTTGTGCCCTTGCACATAGTATTGTGTGCTCCCATTTTGTCGACTGCTATCAAATATTAAATCTTTCCTTCTGCCTTTGTGCAAATCTCAGTGCTAGTGCTGTTTTGGTCCTATTTTTTATAGTTATAATTCATCCTGATTTTCATCAATCATCATCATTTTTTTACTTGTCTTGATTTGCTTTTTACACAGTTCTATTTTTTATTTGTGTTTATTTGTTTGTTTTAGTTTGTAACCTGGCTATACCTTAGTTGTCTGTGTTTTAGGTTACCTTGTGCCTGTCTAAATGTGGTACAACATGTTGGGTCCTGTAGGGTCCACTGTGCCCTCAGATGCTGAAAGATGACTATGCAGCACACCTCAAAAGCATGTCACTTCTCAGAAGCGAAAGCCATTTTTATCACAAATAGCAGCATATGGTGTCAAAGAAATGCAAATGCATCCTTATCACCAAGAATTCACCTGCCCCCCAGACTGAAAAGTTGAGGAACTGTTATTATTATGACCAATGCACAAAAGGCTGAAGACAGAGCAATGAGTCATCACTTTCTTTATTCTGCTAGGTACTTTATGACAGGTTGAATATTAAAAGTAAAGACCTGATTTTCCATGATACTGCTAGGTCTTAGAGCCTTTCTTCCACTGAAATGTTAAAAATCATAGGGCTGATACTGAGCACATTCAGTACCGTGGATCAGACCCTGAAGGAGAACTGACCTTGTCAGTAATGATGGTGAGCACTGGAGTAGGAGTTGTTTTATTGATATAAATGGCAGGTTTCCTAAAGGGAGCTGCTGCATTTTGTATTGCACTTGTAACAGAGTGCATCCAGTGCAAGGGACAGAACACAGTGTCTCTTGTGACATATTTATAGGCAAGCATGAGGCTTTTTATTTAATTTTTACAAATGAACACAAAATGTAAGGCTGACTTGGTGAGAAAAGCAATCAAATTGGTGGTAGTTTAGGAATAAAGTAATCTTGTGATAGCAGCAGCAGTAGTGAATATTTTACTGTAGGAAAAAGGGATAAGAAACCCTTTTGACATATTGAGAACAAAACTAAGGATATGCAGAAACTGCAGGGCTAAAATTACATGAAAACAAGTAAGAAAATAATGGATGCAAAAAGAGCAGATCAGTCCCTTCGGTACCAGTACGTGTCCTGGAAAAGACTGTCAGTGCCCATGCTCAAAAGCTTTGTCACCCGTGCCCTCGCTGGTGACAGGGAGCCCTAATGCCCTGGCCCTTCTCTTTCCAGATGCTGGAATGCACAGATTTGGTACCTGCCAGATCAGTCTCATGGTGACTAACTGTTTGGTTTCTGTTATTTGAACTTATTTCATGCCCACGTATGCAAAGGAAAAATGTTCAGCTGGGGTGGAGGAAAGCGTTCTTCCCAGATGCTTCAGCAAATTTCCAAAGACAATGAGAATGTAAATCAGTGTGCATTTATGGTACCAGCTTTGTCACTTCTTCACCAATCTGTCAGTCTGTTGTACTTTAGATGCTAATCAGTTGGTATAATAGCAAATTAAATCACTGAATTAAAAATATACTTTTTCTATGCTTTTTTCACCTTACTATTTGTCTGTCAGCATGAGATCATTATCGCCTGGCAAGGTTCTGTTCCATTGACTTTATCTCTTAATTATATAAAAATGAAAGACAGAGGAAAAACTAATATTTTACTGTTCAGGAAGCATTTCTAAAACTATCATTTAGATTTAAAGGACTGTCAATAAAGCAGAGGGGGGATGCTCTTCAGATTAGATCTAATTGCTGTAGTAAGGAAAATGGATTACCTCTCTTAATCTGATAAGTAAATCAATCCTCATAAAAAATGGCATGAGTATTATAATCTCTCCTAGCTGAACCTTCTCCTTTGGTTGATGGCTGCAGGAAGCTGGAGAAGTCGGGAAGGTGATCACCAGAGTGGCTCCATGGGGTTTCACTGGAACCTCCCTGAGCTCCAATGTAAGAGGTTGGCCTCTTGATTCACTTCCGTAGATGGCGCCTTCCAATCCTTTTCACTGCCAACAAAAGTGCTAGTCAGATATAGCTTTTTTTCCCCTCCCTTTCTTCTCTTTCTGTATTTAAAGCTAATCAGGCATTATCGGATCCTACAGGTACAAACTGGAAGTTTGGGATGGTTGTTTGAAGGAACATAAATATTAAATGGAAATAGAACAGGACAAACTTAATTTGAAGTTCACCCATACCTAACAGTAATATGAGTTAGTTGGTCAGATTGTGGGCCTCTTTGTAGCTTTAACTGCAGGATGGTTGGGATGGAATTGAGTTTTCTTATTACTTTGTTTTTAATCCTGTTCTCTGCATCTGCATGGCAGCCACTGTTTTAATTGCTGTTGAGTGCAACCAGAAAGGAATTTGCATTCATTCCTCAGAAGAAGCAAATGCCACAAGGCTGTACTTGAATTGGGAAAAAGTAGTTCTATCAAAGAACTGGTCATGGCTCCATAATTAGGAGTGGATTCAGTTTTGCTCATAAATTAGGGCTGCCCAAACAGTCTATATGTGCCTAATTTGATGGTTTAATAAATCCAAAACATTCCCTAGACTTAGTTCAGTTTACAGGTTACAAAAGAATTAAGTACGTGTCTCTCGGAACATTTGGTTCCCCACATCGAATGATTTTCTCCCCTAACAGTCTTAGTCTTAGCTATAAGGGCAGAACCATCTAATCTGTCCTGTTAAAGTAAAATTTATAAGCTGTGCAGGGAACAAAAAAATAACTTAGGTTTGTTCTCAGTAAGTGAAGCTTACATCTTCTGCAGAGGTTTAATTAGCAATATTTTTTCCTCAGAGAACTTTATGCAAAGGGCTTTCTTCCAGGTCTGTCTGCCACCTCCTTCTGGTCTGGTCTGAAAAAAAGGAGTGAGGATTTAAAAAGAAATAAAAAAAAAAATAAATAAAAAATTATTCATTTTTGAACTGAGAAGCCATTTCACAAAACAGCCATGAACTCTGTTCCTGCATTAATGGCTCCAAATTGGTCATAATTTGGAGCTAAGGGGCATAATTAATATTATCTTGGAGTCAAAAGTGTTCATTTCCATGCTGGTAAAAGTTGCTTATTTGTATATTTAAGGTTAATTCTGCAGTTCGGGCATTTTATAACACTAGGGGTTTGTTACAGTTATTTTCAGCACCCCCATAATGATTTTACTCTAAAGTTGATGCGTCTTTACCATTAGTGGAGATGTGTTCTTAATGTTTAGCACAGGCAGGTGGTATGAAACTAAAAAGCCTGTCTAGATGGCAGACATCAAGAAGGCAGGTTTGAAGGGGTGGTGAAGGAATTTGTTCCACGTGAGGCATGGGGAGAGAGGGAGAAAAGTCGGATCCTTGACAGCCGTTTGTTTGATAGTTATAAAATATTTTGGGTGTTCAGAGTCAGCAAACTGGAATGGCTTGAGTGGCCATGGAGTATGTTAAGTGTACTAGATTTTTTTTTTAATACTTGGGTGCATCTCTCCCAAAATGAATACATTAGTCAAAGAGGAGAAATTATAATTCCTTGCATTATATTTTTCCCAAGAAGAAAGAAGCAGCTTAACAACAAGTGAGAGATTTAGATGTGGAGGCAAGTGAGGCAATTTATTTCAGTTTATGCTCGTTGGAAAGCTGCTAGACCTTTGCTCTGTATTTTCTGCAGAGAGGGTGCCATAATAGTTGCTTTAAAAGCAAAGCAAACCTCTGCCTTCTGCGCTCTCTTCTCATGCAAGTCTCCAAATCCTTATGATTTACGGAGTTGCATCCAGTGCCTTCAAAATACACATGCTGTAGATGAGACTCAGCTCAGATGTGCTAGTTAGCGCTCATCTTCAATGTCTCTTTGCAGTTAGGAACTGGGATGAAAGGAAGCGTGATGGATACTCAGGCTGGGTTGTGATGAGAATCTTTGTTTTAAGTGAAGGCCAATGCATTGCCAAGTTGTCCCTGGGAAAACTACGTTATTCTGTTATAAAACATTTACTTATTACAGTCTGTCCCTGTAAAGATATGCCAGGCAGCAATGTTTTCTGGTTTGCTGGTACAGGTAAATGTTTAGCTTGTTTTGCTAGGAATCAAGTCTTCTTTTTTTCTCCCCCTCCTGCTTTAACAGGTTGTCATTCATATGTCCTCTAGTGTCGGGGACTGTTAGCCTTCTCGGACTAAATGCTGAGAGAAGTGTCACAGCTCTTAGGCAGTTGGCATTCTTCAGTTAGCCACAACAGTCTTGTGTTTGTGAGAAAATAAAGATTTGTCTATCTTTTGAGTTACCTGAAGCTATAGCCACTGCCATGGAAGTGATTAAGATGTCTCCAAGCTTGGTATGTGTAGTTAGACCTTCTCTTTCATTAGATTTTCTGTATATTAAAAATTAAGTTACTTTTTGTTTGCTTGTTTCTTCTGTCTCTAGGTACTAGTCTAGATGTTGAAAAGATAGAAGTACCTATTTTTTTTTTTTTTTTTTTTTTTTTTTTCTCCTATAGCATAGCTGGTATGGCTTGCTGTCATTTGAAACTCTCCATGTCTGCTCTTTTCCTGCCCAGCTGGTCTGTAACACCCCGACTATGTTCTTCCAACCCGAGTCAGCCAGGTAGCTTGTGTTCAGGTGACCATAACAGGGGCCAGTTCTGAAGCTGTTTACTGCAGAGAAGCATTTTGAACAGAGGAATGACTTAAGCAGCTGCATTTCTGTTCTGCTTTCAGCATCTTTACCAGATTATAAAACATTTTTTTTTCAAAATACATTAATATTGTAGATGCTTTTTCTATATCGTATTTTTTCTGGAAACAATTTTTTTGCTCCATGTTCATAGCATCAGATAAATGTATTATCTCCTTATCTGCAGCTGAATCGCTGTAAAACAGCATTTTGGTGGAAGAATGCCTTCACTGCCATGGGGTTCGAAACAGATTCACTTTGTTACCCATTGTTTGCTGCTTAGAAAATAGCATATGGCTGCTGGCCACGGTGCAGGTTTTACTTTCAGCAGCATTAGGATCCTGTTTTCTGAGAGGTTTTAAAAATTGCACAAATGAGCAACGGTATACATGTTCAGAATGATTTACATTTAATCTGTGCATGTTCAGAGCAGGCTACAAATGGCAAGCGTTGGAGACCTGTAAAAATATGATTGGGACCAAAAGTACAGCACAGGCAATTTTTGTTCCAGAGCTTTTGCTGAGCTCTCATTGACTAGAGGAGAAAAAAAATCTAAACTTTATGTTTGGAAAATGTGTCTGAGGGCATTTCTCCCTTCTGAAAGCAGAATGTGTGGCTTTTCATCTCCAGTCAGGCATGCTCTTCTCTGTTTGCGTGTGTTTCTTGTTACAGAGCTTTAATGCACTTCTGTGTCACCATCTTCAAGTGCAATCAATATTAATGTAAGTAATCTCCAAGAGGATAAATCAAGGGGCAGAAGAGGCAATAAGACCCCGAGTAAGAGGTATGGGCCTGAGTTCAGAGCTGCGCAATCAGTGATGTGTGGTTTGGGAGAAGGATGGCTGTTACAGGTCACAAGGAGAAGGCAGGTGTGTTAGTGGTGTTCACGTAGGGTAGCTATCTGCGGAGACAAACAGATGTGATTCTGTTTGCAGACATGCATTGAATTAAACCAGTATGTCTTTTGACACAGCAGAAAAGTCATTCACCTACAACCATCCCACAAAGGTGGAATGTCAGGAATAAAATACTCACGTAAAAGTCTAGATTCACTAATCTGGGGCTCCCAGGGGCTTCAGGTCATCTAATAACTTGATGAAACAGAGTACCTTAAAGGATAGTGCTTCTGCTGGGACATAGATAACAATGGCAATGGGCCTCTTCCAGAGCTGTGGGATGAGCAAGGAACTACCAATTGTGGGATGCAAGGTACAGGGAGTAGCTTTACAGGGGAGACTGGTGGCTTTTGATGGGTATAGGATATGCTAGATATCAGACCCTGGAGATTAAATAATGTATTTGTTATTAAATGAGAACTTCACTACACTGTTAGAGGAAGGCAGCAGTTTTCTGATAGTCCATGGTATAGATTCTGCTTAGCAATTTACAAAAGGACCTGGCGGTGAATCTCTGCAGCTCTGGCTGAGGTGACCTTTAAGTACATGAGAGGATGAAGCCTGGGAAAACACACCATAGACAAGTTCCAGTAGGGATGTTTTTCTCCATGTTTGTATTGTGATTTAAAGTAAAACCTTCTGTAAAAGCCACTTTCAGGAAAACACAAAAATGCAGTGTCTCGTGTTATTGACAGTTCTCTACCAGGAATACAAATCAAAGACTTGGCACCCTAATTTTCCCTTTCAATATATAATTATAGTCTGCCTGAGTCCTTTGTGTCTGCTGGGCAATACACATCTTTCTTCTGGAGGGAAATAACCCTTTGCTTGCAGAGTGCAGTGTGTTTGGCCCGTGGGCTGGGCATGGGCAGGGTACCTGGGGGAGCTGGGGCTCAGCAGCCCACGTTGAGCCTGGCTTTGCTCCGGGGCTGGGCTGGGCGAGGAAAGGGACCCTGTGCTTTCCTCATCTCCCCCCAGCTGGAGGTTTTGGTGCTGTTGGGAGTGGGAAGGCCAGGGGCAGGCCGGGTCAGACTGAGCTGGCTGCTGTACATGTCAGCACAAGGCTTATGTCTTGGGAGGAGCGTGGGCTCCTGGGGAGCTGAGAGTGGAAGAGGGAGACAGGCTGGAGTCTCCTAGGCTGCCCCACCCTCGCATGGAGTCTTGCTGCTGCAAGTGGTAAATACAAAATAAGTTATTTTGTTCCTCAGGCTTTAGGAGAAGAAATTAACTTTTGCCTACGCCGCTGGAAAGCCTTGAGCTGCCCATGACACACAACCTTCACAGTCAGTAGATGGAAACTAAAGAGCTTTCTCTCCTAAATGATGCCTCCAGAGGTCTATATGCTTCTGAAAATGTAGTTAAAGCAGAATGGCCACCAGTAAAAACTGACTTTCTGAATCTGCAAGTGGCATGATGGCTGGGACAAATCTTTAGTCTGCCACAATTCTTATATGTGCACTCAGCCATTGGAACAACTGCAGGAGCATTTTCATGTCCAGATTAAGGTATCAATGTTTGACCTACTCCCTGCCTTTGTCCTTCAACCTTGTCTCCCAAAACATGGCATTTTATTTTCTTAAGAGGAAGAAACAGCAGCAGCTGAAATAGTGCTTCTGTAGTTAATGCACCTGGCTACAAATATGATAGGAGCCTATAATTTAATTTAGGAAAATTAGAAGGCTCTTTCTGACCCAGCAAAATTAGACATTGAAATCTATTTATCACCTGCAAACACAGAGCTCAGACAGCAACAGTGCAAACTTCTTCATATTGGTCCCTAGTGTGATACTAATGTCAGCCAGGAGTAAGAGAACTCATTTTGTGGTCCCTGCTTCAGAGCAGAGATTACCTATTGTGCTTAATTGTGTGCACTGGTTAGGAGGACATGGTATGGCTAGGGACGCTGCTGAAGCTGCTACACCTACGCTCCCTGGGTAGGGATTCAGGTTGCTTTCAGGCTGAAGAATTGGCACACACAGTTCTAGTGGAAAAAATGAGAACAAATACAGCCTTTTTATTTTTTCCCCTCCTCTAGATGCACTCACTCATAATTAAAGACTCGGAATTGTCAAATCTTCTAGTGTGATGTTAGCATCTACTGTCCAAATGGAAATTGGACAGACTGCATTGTAATATGTGTATAATAATGTGCTAAGTTTTGATGTGGTTATTAAAAAAAGAATCTAGAAGACTGATTACTATCTTATTTTATCTATAAATGAGCTTGGACTTATTTATCTAGAAATTGGTGACCATTACCTACACCTTCTAAATTCTGATTCAAAGAGCCACCTTTTCACTGAGAATTCAGTATTACCACTGAGTTTTGCACTTGTGATTTATGGCATGTATTGCATAATTAGCAAGTATTGCAGTGCACGAGGTATTCTGTTGGTAGAGACATGGATGCGGTTTTCTGATTTGCAGATGTAATTAATTTATCTTTCCAAAATTCAGCACCAGAATTTTTGGCAGTCTCTGGAACTGCCTCCTTCTCCAAATAGTGACACCGTGCGCTGGCATCCAGGTGCTGGCACTGTAACACATTATTTTGCCTAATACCATTTTATGCTCTTTCCTGTGAATTTCAAAGCTTTACTTGACAGTTTTCAGGCCTGGAGGCTGTTGTCATTCAAGAAAATACCAGCATCTGTTGATTTTCTTGGAATCTGTCAACATGGATGATGATATTTTTAAGAATCTGTACTTGCTCATATTTCAATTCAGAAGAGCACCAGCTTTGAGTGCTTACAATCCTTTTATGCACAGCCTGATTCAAATAATTTAAAACTTGTATTGATTCAGCAGTGGTTTTGTGCTGGAATAAACAAAGAAAAGGATTTAATCTTTGATTAGCATGGTGAAGAATAGTTGCCATGGCCTGCATGTCATGATGATGAATTGACTTTCTTGGAGTGTAGCTCTTCAGAATTTCTTGGAGTTTGAGAGACACACACAGAGTTTGTAACTGGACTGTTGTAAGGCTGACTCTTGCCACTCCAGAAACAAACTGTGGCTGGCTTTGTGTTTCTGTTTCGATAAATGGAAAAGTATTTGCCAACTTTTTCATCGCAACTGCGTAAATTACCGGAGTAGTAATTAGGCTGAGGTTGGATTCCGTTCTCTGACTTGTAGCATTGCCTCACAGAGAAGGCAGCAAGGGAATTATTTACCTTTTAATTGTAGTTCTCTGAAGGTGGTAGTCTCTATGGATTGATGCTCAGGGGGTCTCAGCTGTTGTGACCTTGGGTACTGAATGACTAGATTAAATGGTAAAGTTTAGAACTGGTCATAATGAGTTAGTACAGAAAGATGCCTTGAGGGGTCTATATGGCATATCATAGCCCCTAACTCCCAAATCCTTTTCAGACTAATTATAATAATTAGAACTTAAATAGGAATAAAACCCCAGGTCTCAGGGGGAGGTGGGAGGATGAGTGTGGCTCTAATAGCGGACACCGTACTCGGAGAACTCAATTATAAGCAAGTAATTTCCTTCTCTCCAAAAGGTAATTGGCCTCTTCCACATCTCTGTTCTCGCAGATGATGGGGGAGAATTGCATGGAGAAGGCTCTCTGCTGCCAATAGGAGCCAGGATTGCTGGATAATGTGTGGAAATGAAAACCAGCAATGGCCTTAATCTTCTCCTGGACTCAAAAGGAAATACCCTGAACAGTACGAAATGCCTGGTAGGATACGTATGAAAATAAATAAATAAGTACGGTACATAGTTGGATTGAAAGCACGTCATCTTTATTGCCTTGGTGATGGATGGCTTTCATACAGACCCAGAACAGGAGCAATTCTTGAAGCTTGTGGTTGCATCTCAGTATCCTGTTATTGAGCCCACCCCAGGAATAAGTGTTATAATTTGGCTTTAACCATTCCTCTGAGACTGCCTGTAATGGCCAGTTAGTTCAAATGTGGCAGCAAATTCATTATAAAGAATATACCTTAGGTTTTGCTTTTTAACGGACCCATTTAAACTCCACTTTTATTACACTTTTACTTGAGGTTCTTCCCTGTAAATTGTTGCCAAGGAAAGAGGCTGCAGGAGTAACTGCACGCTGTGTTCAGCCTGGCACACAGTTCAACTTCTGGGGATCTGAATGAGTGGAGGTTTGCTGCTGCAGAATGACAAATACTCTGCTAATATTTGTATGTGCTTAAGCATGGATTCTGACTAGGTTGTGTTTATGATAGGGAATTTGTTTTACTGGGAATGTTAGCTGTAAGCCCCTTCTGTGTTGGTTGGGGACAAAACCAGCTGAAAAATCTGATTTAGCTTATCAGATTGTCCAGTGTCTTACAGAGTGCAGGCTAATGGACAAGTTGATATCTTTAACTTGACATTATTCTAGAGCCTCTGAGATTTGCTTGCAGTTAGTCAAATGCAGAAAGTTCTGGGGCAGAAATGTATGGCTGCTAGTCTTAAAACATTCTGTAACTGGTTTCATCTGACAGTAGTCTCAGCCCAGACAGCAATTGGACTAGATGTTTTTGTTTCATATCCTACAGTTCTTTGCAGTCAGGGAGAAAGAATCCATTTCTTTTCCAAAGATACGTCTTCGTATAATAACAAGCTGTCTTTGCAGTCTGTGTGGTCTCTGCTCTGCAAGCATCAGAACTCTAGATACCCAAATGTCTATATTACCAGGGACTCTTTCAGATGCAGCAGCAGTCCTTTTCTTCCAGCCCCCCTCCCTAATCACAAAGTTAGTGTTCAGGCCTGGTTCTAGCTGCTGTGGCATACAAGGACATATCTGAAAATGGGATTACCCCAGGAACTCCATGTCTGAAGATAAGGCCAATTGTTCTCAGCTTCCCAATAATGGGTAAAGAACTGCACAGTGCTGTGCATCTGCAGTTGCTTCAACCCCTTGAAGCAACTACTTGTTGCTTCTTACTTCAAATATTGGCAAACTTTTACCTAGCAAATCTCAAAATAGTGTTTTTAACCTCGCTGGCGTTCAGCATCTGTACAAACTGTAGTTACCATAGTAACAAGTTGTTGCCTGAGTGACCGTATTCTTATGATATCATAAGAAAAGAGCCTATTCCCAGGAATACCTTGAACTCCCTATATAAAAGTGGTGCCCTCGCTATAGTTCGGCATGGAAACAATTAGAAATGCATGGTTTTATGTTGTTATGAAATACCTCTTTTCTATGTGCTGGCACATCTTGACATCTGCAGTGGAATTTTTAAAGAAAACAAGAGAATTACTTTGAACTTGTTGAAAAAGGGTTATTATGTAAAATGCGTATCTGACAGCGAGTGTTTGTTGCGTTCACTGCAATCATTACATGCCTGTCTGCTGTAGACTGGCTGTTGTTTAGCTGCAATGTTTTATTCTGCATTGCAAGGTTCATGTGAGTTTCTTAGCTGCACTCCTTAAAGAATTACAATTTTAAAGCTTAATTCTGGTTTATTCTTCTCCGTATTTGGTACTTGACAAAGAACACCCTTTTCCTTGGCTTACATTTCTCTACAGAAATAACGGGCACTTCATGAATTCTACCTTTTCACTAGCTCAGATTCAAATATGGTAAGTACCAGATGAAGATGGAGGACCTCAGCGCATACAGGTGTGGGAGTGGCAGCAGGGAAGTTGCCAGTGGTCCTGGTGGTATGTGGGGTTACTCCATGTCCTTATCTTGTACCAAGAAATTTTAAATAGAATGAGTCATGTGGCCACTCTTCTGGCTATTTCCAGCTGTGTTGCCAGACATCCAGAAACCTTTACATGGCCAGCACACATCTGCAGTGAGACCAAGAATCTCTCACATGGACCATGAGAGCATCGGCTGAGACTGTTGCTGAGCAGGCACGTAGTGACACAGCTACTTCTCATGCTGTGAGGTGCGTGATCCATCACTAACCTCACAGGTCAGCCTCTTCTGGAGCAGGGCAGAGCTCTCAAGCTATCCAGCCCCTTGTGTCTGAGCTGAGGAGTAGTGTGACCCAGCAAAGTCTTGGTCTTTCTGAATCTGCCAGTACAGAGCTACACAATGAGTGTCCCTTCTGGTCTAGGTGTCTGCCCTTATTTCATTTCAGATATGCCATCAAATGGCCAGTTATCCTCTGATCGCTTGTTTGACTTGGATTTCGACGAGACTGACAGCACCAGCAGAAGACACCCTGCTACCAGCCCCACTGTGCCTTCTCCTTGCTGTAACATTGCTTTTTTCCTTGCGCCTTTAAATTGGGATGTGTTACCTAAGATATGTTACAGTCTTATTATTTCCCCAGGTATGTGCTCCAAAGATGCTGGGCCATTAGAAAATCTTCCATCCATTTATTTTAAAATATACTTGAAAAGAAGCCTTTTGAAACCAGCAGAGATTGGCCTACGTAGAAAGAGAATTGTAGTATTTGCAAGGGAACATTTGCACTATCTCCCTCTCACTTTAAGTCAAAAGAAGTATTTTGCTGAATCTTTTGTATATATTATCAGTCTCCCTCACCCTTATAAAATGAAAAGGATTATTTTCTACCGTTAAGCATCATTGTTCAAAAAAAAAAAAAAAATAGCTAGCCTACCTAGTGCTGGGAATAAAGTATAAAAATACTGTTCTAGCCTTTTATTTCTTCCAGAAAAAAAAAGTTAATTGACCCAACCTGCTTTTTAATAACAATGTTTATTATCTATTGAGGCAAATAAGTTTAATTTAGTTTTATTTCCTTGGAAAAGCAGACCATTTATATTTCATTTCATGTAGGACACTCTGGACTTGATCTACCTAGCAGCAGAAAGAGCTAGAGAATCGAGCAACAACTGTATTATTGAAGAGCTCCATAGCCACAGACTGGGAAAAGCATGATCGGATGTGATTTTCAGAACAGATGCCCAAGCAGAGTTGGCAGTTAATTAAAAGCACTATGTACTTAATGATTAACTAATCACAGCATGATGGCATTCAACGGAGATGCAAGAAACTTCTCTGCTGGATTCAACAGAGAAACTCCTAATGTCTGCCTTCAGGGTACCGTACTTACAGCCGTTTGCTTTTGCATTACCAGCAGAGACAACATGAGCAGTTAGTCTAGCAAATTTCATTAGGCATTTCTTAGTTAAAACTTTAAAAACAGCAAAGATGAGCTTAGTCAATACTGTAACAGATGTAAATACTGAACAGTTTGTCTTTAGCAACAGTATTCCACAGCCATACTATCAAACAAATGGCTGCAAAGCACTGTAAACATTGAATCGTGCTTCACGAGGGAGATGTATTAAGCATGATTTTTTTTTACCAGTTTTTTGTTTACTAGTTTACTGTTTTACTAGTGAGTAAATGAGGAGACAGAGAGGTTATATGACATAACATGGATGTAAAAGTCCAGAAAGTTCTGGATTTTCACAATAGTTGATATTTCCTTTCTTTGCAATGGAAGTATAGAATGAGGTTTAGAGTAAAACACCTGTGGTGTATTTCATTGTTATCTTTTTAGTCACTCTCTCCAGTATTTTTTTTCTTACCCTAAATTATTCATTTCTTTTGCACAGAAACTGACTTTTTGCCTGAATTTATAAACAGCATCTAATACCATGAGATTCTGTGGTGTGACAAACCACTTCAACAAATGCAATATTGCATTTCTGCATTTTGTAGACTGTTTATAGAAAACCCAGTTGTTTGCAAAATGTGATGCAAAAAGCAGTTGCTGAGGCATTTTCTACCAAATCAGAAAGCAAATTTCTAGGGAATCCCTGGATGATTGCTTTCTTGTAACAATCCTGCTTCTTGGTGTGGATGCACTCCAAATCATTTGAGCTAGATAGGAGAAAGATGGTGAATTGTTTAAAGGAAATATTATATTTTGAATTCAATTATGATTTTGAATAGGACATTTTAAAATTATTTTTAGAGACTGCCAAAGATAATTGCTTTAGTGTGCATGTTTGGCAAAATAAAACAGGTATTTTTTTCCCTCTGCCTGGCTGTCAGGATGTCTGGGTGCTGTTCCTGACGTTGTTCCTGGCATTGGCTGCAAGTGCAGGGTACTGAGCCCCTCGCTTTGCTTCTCAAATTCTAGGTTACCAATATCTGACATGGAAAGAGATGCTTTGAGTAATTAAATGTGCATGACGCATAAGAGATACAACGCATGAGAGATGCTTGGCTAGAGCAGGCTATCACACGTGACACCAAGGCAGGCTGGGGCTTATTCTATTGATGCAGTTCGAATGTGTTTTTCTTCTTTGCAGTTAGGTCTCCTTCAGGAATAAAAAAGAAGGAAAAAGAAAAAGCAAAAAAAAAAAAAAAAAAAAAAGGCACTTATTGACACCCTTGCCTCTATTGCCATGGCCAGCTGATCTGCACACTCACTATTTCAGTGTGAAATCAACTTTTGCCTAAGCAGAGTTTTCAGAAGCATCAGCAACCAGCTTTTCTTTTTCAGGACATAGATGGAACAACAGGACTGGCCAGCACCTCTGTGGTGGCAGCAGCCGTTCAGTGTGCTTTGCTGTTGTGCCAGGTCTGTGCCCTCTCTTCACCCTGATAACGCCCCCTGCTTGCTCTGCCCTCTCTCCAGTCTTGCAGCACCAACTCTCCAGCAAAACAGATGAGCAGTGAGCTGCCAGGCAAAGCACAAAAGGTAACTATGTCAAGTAGAGGTCTCTTTGGTGTCTACTTGAAGCAAGGATGTCCTTCTCTGGATCTTTGTGGCACTACTGCAGTTTTCTGGTGCGGCTGCAGACAGGAGTTTGTTCTGCTCTGCGTGCCACCTTGTGGCTGCTGGCATGCAGCTCAGCAGAGCTGAGACCTTGTTCCAGGGATTTTCACACACAGAGTAGGGTAATATGAGTGTTGTTGGTCATCGACCAGAAGCCTTAAAAAGTAAGGAACGTGTAAAACCCCTTGATTTTCAGTTTCAGGTTTCTGGTTGTGCTATGGATAAGTCAATGCATGATTCCCAAACTAATGATGTTTACAGGGTACTCGTTACTACCAGTTGAAGTTGAGCTGCTATGTTTTCAAGGAAGATATATTGAGAAAATATAGAGTCAATCCTACAGTTTCGTGTGTGTGGGGGCTGCTGTGTTAGGAAATTAATATTTTATACTTGGTCCTAGGTTGTATAGACTGCTGTGGTTCTGGGGCTCTTGTCAGTCATTACATAGGTTTAAATTCTAGTGGCTAGAAAGAAAATCCTGAATGTTTGACCTGCCAGGATGCAGTCGGATGGTAGCTTGAAAGAGGTTTGAGGCAGCGAGCTGCGCTGGGTGGCTCCGTTAGGGTATTAACACATGCATCTCTGGAGTCCTTGGTATCTACCAGCAAAAGTCAGGGCAGAATGAGGTGAGGTGAGAGCAGCCAGCCCATGTGCTGCAGCAGGAATGTCATTGCCACCAGGCCACCAGGAGCAGGATTCCCAGCAGCCAGGATCTCTTCTGTAATGATGTATTTCCACAAAGCAGTAGGGGAAGGTAGGCTGTGAGGTCAGCTTCTGTGCTCATTGCAGCGATCTTGTACCTCCTGATGTTTCCAGCCCCACAGCTGCCTCTTGGAAGAGGGGAGACCCCAGGGCTTCGAGGCCATCACACAGCTACCAGTGATCAGGACTGGGGCTGCTGATGGACCTTTGTGTGTGGTGAGTGCCTGAATTGCTGGATTGTGTCACCTTTTTTTCAAAAGGGGTACCATCCTGTGCCTGTAATTTTCTAGTTGTTTTTCCACACCCAGCTAGTTGTTTTGCTGTGAGGAAAGGCACCAGTGGGTAGGCAGCTGTCAATAAGCCTGCCAAGAGAGGTGGTCTGTCTGTTAAGAAAGCAAAATAACAGTTTTATTCAGCGACTGAACAAGTTGGAGGCAAGAAGGAAATCAAATGTTAGCACATACTGATCTGACAGTGGATCTTTGCTGTTCTGAACAGAGAAGAGTAAACAGAAATGATGCTAAAGTGAATGTGCTTCATGCTTTCCACGCGTAGAAGAATACAGTGTCCTTGCTTTCAAGGTAGAAAAACAAGTGAAGAAGTGCAACGTGAGCAAAGCGTGAAGTGGCTCCTCTCCATGGTAACGTGTTGCATAAGTAACATCTTTTTGGTGATCAGGCATATAGGATGCTCTTGAACCCCACAGGAAAAAAGCACCTTGACTAGCTCTCTGCGTACTCTGGGATAAATGACCAGGCACACCACAATGAGAGACTTGGAGATTGTAGTTCAGAAAATGGTGCTGGGGGTGTGGGCTTTTACTTGTCACAAGGGACTTGTACCATCATATCAGAACTTTCCATGGTAATCAGAGATGCTTATTTTTTTTAAAAAATAACTTGTAAAACCAAGATTATTTTAAAAAGTGTCTACAAAGCTCATTGAAAATGCCATAGTTTTCATGGAAAATTAAAGGTGTTAACTTCATATTACAATATCCAGGGCCTAGAGGATGCTAACTATTCTCACGTGATAGTAACATAGAGCTGAGAATCATGGGAAAAGCCAAGTAAGGAGAATGTGTTTCTGATTTTTGTGTGCACCTACGTGCCTGTTATTCTATACGCTTCTGTGCCCATATTTATACGCTGTAGCAGTTCCTCTGCACACTTGTGTATCTGTTAGGATTTCCCACTGGCTATTCAGTCACCTCAGGACAAAACCCCAGAAAACAGATAGCAAGAAACAATAAAACCAGAAAGCATAATTTGTGGTGTCTGAAGCACTAAGTCACTCCGTGGAAAGAGCCAGCCCCAGCCACAAGAGCTCGGCTATCAAGCCCTGATGTCTGCTGGCATGGCAGTTGAGGATGATCACAGGGGGAACTAAGTACAGCAAAGTTGTGATGGTGTTTTCTGACCCCTTCCCTCGGGTAGCCACTTGACATTGTCCCTTCAAAGAGGAACAAACTAGCAAGAGGAGAGGATCAGAGGGAGCGGTGTTCCTGCTGATAGTTCAGTGTTTGTATGCGCATCTGGCTGAGGGTGAGCTCTCCTCTTTCTGTATCACTTCATGAGACATAGCAGCTGGTTCATGCTCTGACAGAAGCATTAATGGAAAATCGATGCTCGCCAAATGGAGAAGGAAAAAACCTCCAAAGCAGTAACAAAAGGATGTTGGAGTTGAAATGTTCAAATAGTGGAGAATAAGCTAACTTGCAAAAAGTATTTGAGTGCCTTTTTTAAATGCTAAAGACTACGAGGCAAAGATTGCTTACAGTTAAAGCATGAGCTGGGATATGAATAACTCATTTCCAGCACTGCTGAAGAAAGGCTGTTTTGGATAATTGTTTGACTGTGAAAAATCACTGGGATCTGAACTTTAACCAACACCCCTTACCAAATTGTTCCTTTTTCATACCATAGACCATCAATGTCATTTATTGAGTGACAAAAATAGTTTTTCACTTTTGCCTAATTTCTGTGTTAGTCTGATTTTATAAAAATGTCTGTTCTTCCTTTTATCATGTTTCACCTTGATATTCTTCCTATCAGGGTTGACATACTTTCCACAAAGCAAAACGATAATGTTATGCATAAAATACTGTACACCACAGTTCATACTGAACAGCTACTGTCATTCTGTAAAAATCACTAACTAAACATATTTTCTGAAGCCGAATCCTGAATTATTTCCACCAACCTCAGGGGTTATTCTCCTTTTGTTAATACTTACCCCTAACTTGCAAAGCGTGGTAGTGGAGTAGATCTTCTATGAAGAGATCTGTACACATTTCACTTTGTACTATGTGGTGTATTGTAGCATGTCTACCTTCCTTAGATAAGAAATGATCACGCTTTAGAATAGGTGTTCATTAACTGATGGAATGTTTCAGAAAATACTTCTCAGAGCAATATAATAATACTTCTTCCTGTATTTATACAATAGAAACTGACTTAAAAAGAAAGACTTCCTACCGGCAAAACAATCCCCAAGATCTATGTGGTGATTCTACTTGTTGCCCTGTAAACTTCTTACTTTAAGCTTCCGTATGCTGAAAATTGAGTATGAGCTGACCTTGCACAAACTTAACCAACTTAAGCAATATTCTTCCAGATGTGTGCTTCATTATTTAAGTGATGCTGCACTGTCGGACTCCTTCTGAAATGACGTGGACATGCCAATCCAGCATCTAGTCCTCAGATTTTTAGTTCCTCTAAGTAGAAAACACTGTATAGACAGAGAGATGATTCTGCTTACTCCAGGGATATTCACATGGATTTGAAATGTTAATCAATGCAGTTCAGAACTCTCTAAAAAGTTCTGTTCTGAGAGTGGTAAAACTTCTGCTTCATATCTGCAGTCTAAATGTGTGTTTATAATAGATGATTAAATATTCAGGATATTAAATATTTTTGTTAGATTTGATAACAGAGAAGCCATTATAACAGTTTTTGTAATGCTCTTTAAGTTTATTTGATTTTAGGCAAAAAACAGGCTCTGTACTTTTTTTTTTTTTTTTTTTTTTTTTTTTTTTCTTCAAGTAACTGTACACTGCAATATTATAATTGAGACTTCCACCCCTTCCTTTCTATGTTTCTATGTTTCTCCACAAAGTAGTGAAAGGCAGCAGAGGCACCTGAGAGAACTTACCCTGCCCTAAAGGAAGAGGACAAGCAGAAATAGCTCAGCGTAATCAGTGCAAGCAACGCAATGAGAGGGTTTCAAAAGAACAATTTAAAAAATGTACCGTGACTTTTGCAGAGAGCGGGAAGGATTTATAACAACATTTTTTTCCCACCTAACTTGATGACTGCTGATGAGTTTATTTTCCAAATAGGCATATGCACGTGGAGGCAACAGGATGGCAGCTTCTGTCTGACCCCGATGTCTCTTTTTTTTTTTTACAAGACAGCTTAAGAATTTCACACCTCACTTAGTGCCAAATTTAATTTGCTATTTTTTTTAATAAAGATTACTTGCACAGTGAGGAGGCTGTTGGTTTAAGCAGAGCCTGAAAGATTTTGAGCTTTTAGAAGTGTGCAGTAGAGCATGCCAAATTAAGCTGGTTTTCTAAGTACAGGCAGTTTCTTTGATTTTTCACTAATTTATTGCATGTGTAATTATTTAAGGAATTACGCATAGAGCTAAAAGACAATTCTCCGAATTGATGGAGAAACAATCCATTTAAGTTTAACAAGTATGTACAATACTCTTACAGCTACAGAATCACAGAATGCTTCAGGTTGGAAGAGACCTCTGGAGGTCATCTGGTCCAATCCCCCGATCTTCTAATGAGAAGAATTAAAGAGCTTCACTTAGGACATTTTATAGGTTTCTGTATCCAATGCTTTTGGGGAGGAGGAGTTTTCTCCATTAACTGACTGTATTTAAAACTTTTGACATTTCTTTCTTTGTTCATTCAGCCCATTCAGCCTTCATGCCAAGCAGCTTCCACTGTAGACTTCGGTCCTGAATGTCTTTGTGTATCTGAGGTGGATCTTCAAGTTCCAGACAAAAAGGACTATGCTCGCGTTGAGAAAACATTTCTGCTTCCTCGATCTGCAGTCTAGGTAAGCAAACCAGGAAGGGCGGGAGGAAGTTGGATGGTGTGTGAGACATCTGCCCAAAAAGACATAGGAAATGAGAGTCAGAGCAGCGAAATGAATCAAAACTCATGACTAATTACAACCTTCCACATGGCACCAATGTTGTCTGCACCCATAGTGCAAGCCTGTCCTGGTTTTGAAGGAACACCTCTGACCTTTCCTTAAAGTCATCTTGTGTTATAGACATTGACCTTAATAAGATGTGCTGTGCATATTAGTGAATCAGGCCTCCTGCCAAAGCTATGGGCAAAATCAGCTTTAGCTAAAAGAGCAAGCTGGTGTAGAGTTTCTGCACTTGAGATCCTAAACAAAAAGAGGTTTAGCAGTTAGCATGTTTCCCCATGTATCTTAGTCACAAGCAATCAGTTCACCACTGTGTATAGGCAGGTCTACAAGGTCTCTTGAACTCACTCACACTTGAGTAAAATCTGCCTATGATTTGTCCAAGCTTGCAAAAGCTATGTAGCCATGGTCAGCTTGCCTGAGCTTAATACCCTGCTTTCTCAACTAATTTTGTTAGGACTGATTTAGGATTGTGTTAACACAGCTGTATTGTTTCAGTTTGCATCAGAATGTGGACAGACCTGACATGAGTCAGCCCAAGAAGGTCAAATAGTTGTACTTGCGAGGATGTGGCTGCAGGTACTTTCAGGAGAAGAGCACCAAAACAACTTGTCTCTGTGTGCACATACATTCCAGAGGTGAGTCAGGCTACTGGCATGAGGAAGAGGGACAGAAAAGCACAAGTTGCTTGCCTTAATAGCACTGTCAAGAACTTTTGTTTTTCTTTCTTCAAAAGCATTTGACAAGAAAACTGAGGGGACAGCTTGAAAGAAAAGTTGCTCTAATTGGGAAGATGTGGAGGCAGGTCATCCTGAAACTGCACTTTAACTGTATCACCATGGATTATTTCCCATCTGACAGGCTCTTAGCTCTTTAAAAATCCAAGCACAAGATGTTTAGCTTAAAATTATTTAACAATATTTTTATTGTGTTAAGGCCTTTTTTTTTTTTTTTCTTTTTTCCCAGTGTAAGTATGCCTGGCCCCCAGCTTGTGCACTGCTGCTGGAAGGCAGAGAGTAACTCTTACTTTAGGGGGAAGTTTTGTGCATGAGCGAATTACTGGAAATTTTGAGAGTATGTTTTGCCTCAGAAAGCTTTCTTCAGTTAATTCTTTTGCAGACCTGCTAAGAACCAATGCTTTAATAATTATTGAAGCAAAAATCCATTTCTGAACAGATAAACAAAGAATGATTTTCAGTTTACTGTAGCAATAGTGACTAGATTTGTTCTCATGTTCATTTCATCTTTTGGAGAGAAACCCACTTACACATAAAAGGAATTCAAATAGTTGTTTTTTTTTTTATTCATTTTTGTCTGAAACGGTGACAGAGTTTTATCTCTAGAAATGCCATTTCTTCTGTATTACAAGTACCCAGTTTTCAGGGCTGATCAACCTGGAGCTGCGTGAACAAAGGCTAATACTTGACTCCAGTGGAATTCATCTGTTGAGGAATGTATCACTTAACACCTCAGCAAACTAGGATTTAATAGCTCCTAGATCATGCATGGACTATTCTCCAGGACATTAAATTTTACCCTAAATGCATCACAACCATAAGCATAGTTTGAATAACAAAGCAACTGTGCATGAAAACTGTTAGTTGCAGATGCAAATAGCTTGCTGCACTCTGATGGCTCTGAGTCGTCTGGGCTACTTCGGTTTAAAAAATTGTATCCCCATGGTTAATTGTCCTTCTTGCTTCTTTTAAAATTCCTTTAACAAAATATCCCCAAAGTCCAGCAGTTTTTCTTTCTGAATGATGTCCACTTATCAGCCTATTCTAAAGATTCCTTTTCATTTGAGACATTTTAGAGCAGTGTTTGACTTGTCTGAATTAAGCTGCCCACAGTTCTTAATCATCTTTGACAACTAATTGTCTAACTCACACTGCATTCAACCTTGTCAGCATATGTGCTTTGTACAATTAAGCAGCAGCTGTGCTGTTTTTGACTGCATTGTTAGAAATAGGTGTTACCTGCTAAACACATCGCATTGGTGGAGAAAAGCAGAAAGAGGATTGAGAATGTGTTTACTGCACATCTTTGTTGGCCCAAGTAGCTACACAGTAAACTTGTCGTGTACTGCAAGTGTAGGTTCTTTATTTGAAGAAAATTTTAGCCCTAGTTAAAAGTAGCATTTCTTCAAACTGTCCGGTTAAAAGATGGAAGCGAATCAGCTGAGGCGTGCACAGTGTGGCGATGCTCACTGAAGTAGTGCATAGCAAATGATTTTTGTCGATGATCAGAAATTTTGAGCCAGTGCTCAGGGTCCAGCTCTGATCTCAGAGTGTGTTGGTTGCAGTCCAGAGACAAACACCCTTACAGTCTTTGAGAAGAGAGTGCATTTAAAATGTTTTTCCTGGGAAACAGTGAACAAATTTCTCACTTCCAAGAGCCCCCTGCTGCTGAGAGGGATGAAGAGCCCCAGTGTTACCAACGGTCGCAACAGGAATTTGGTAAATTAAAATCACTTTTTCTTTCAGTGTAAAATCCCCGTTTTACACTGACAGAAGCCCCACAATGTCATTTTGCAGAAGAAGACGCTAAAGCCAACATGGCATTAGAAACATTAAGAGCGGACAATCACAGGGTGTTTTGTGAAAGTCTTCCTAAGTATGTTGTCTTTCTGCTGCTCCTACATGGCTGTGATGTCATGTTTGTTGTAACTGAATCCTCACGTCTGCAAACTTAAAATCAAAGCTACAAAAATTTGCTTGCCATCAATTATATTAATGAAAATAATTCAAGCAGTCTTCCATGGTCACTGAAAGAAGAGTAGCAAACCAAATTTTTCATTTAAGATTCTCTGTTATCACTGTATTAAGATGCTTTTTGGAGTCCTTAAAATGTGATCTTGTCCTTGTAACCACAGGGACAGCATAATCTTATGTATAAGCTCTCCCCATTGCTGCTATTAAGGAACTGCACAGCTATAATTATGCCATGGAAATAGATGGTACAAGAACACAGAAAGCTGAAAAAAAATAAACAAGAATGAAGAATGACTAAATGCACTATCCTCTGCAAAGCAGAGATTCCAGCCTGTATATTTCATAGTGATTTTGTCTCATGTGGTGTTAGGAGGGTTTTTTGAGTAAAAGAAAACAAAAAGCTGCAACATGGAAATCTTGAGCATCACTGTATTTGTGGGACATTGTCACCAGTGTGTGCACGTGTATATATCTATGTAGAAAGAGATTCCTCCTCTATTGATGTTTTAACAGAACTCAGTAGAATATGGGAGAAAAAGGGAGAAGGAAAGGACAAAATCTGAAATTCCGACAAATTGTCATGCTTCTGTTAATTTTCATGAATTAGCATTTTCTGGAATATTTTATAAACTAGTCTTTGGCTGGTTCCTGATATATTTCATAAGTAATATTTTTAATAATCAGGGGGAAGTATAATTTAGCGTTCTACCCTGTGTGTTCCTCTCCTCTGCAGTCCTGCTTCTGTTGGACTCCCTTAGGTGACAGTAACTGCAGTGTTTCAGCTCAGGAGTGGTAGCACACAGCCAGGTTCAGTGCCAAGTGTAATGCAAAGGAAACTTCAGCTGTTCTTGCAGATGATCACGGTTGTGATTTGAGAAGGGGTGATCAGGGGTTAGTTTTCCTGTGACTGCAGGCTTCAACTTCAGGTGAGAAATGTTTAAATGTAAAATCCATAGGTGGGATTGAAGAATGTGATCTGCCACATGATAGAAATGTTTCTAAGGAATTATTCACAACAGAACAGTTTCATGTTGCATCTTTCTTACTTTTTTGTTTATTTTCCAGTAGGTTTAGAAGAACAAAATGGGACAACAGACTTACATCATTCCTGATGCTGGTCCATATTTTTTTAAATGATTTCTGCTGTCGTTTACTGTATATTTATCTTTTATTCCCAACTGTAGGGCCTGTAGATTTTTAAACAACAAAAATATTTTCATGCTTTTAACATATCGTAACATGGCATGCATCATCCTGTGATCTTTTTTTTTTTCTCCCAGAAAGATGCTGAAACTGCTCATTTTTAGTAGCAATACTTTGATCAGTTGATCAGTTATCAGAAATATCAATTATTGTGTTTATTCCTTTTTTCATAACAGAGACACAGAGCACAAATTCAGTTAATCAAACGTGAAACAGGATTATTTAAGTACTTTTCAGTATTTAGGTATTTAAAGTATTTAAATTAAGTATTTTATTATTATCATTAGATTATAATTTACAGAAAACATTCAGTACCCCTTTGCCCAGTACTTCATCCACCTGAGAGATCACTGAAGCAGTTACTGTCCTCTTTCGAGTGATAACACTATTGGACTCATTCTGCTACACTGTCATTCTCTGAGTAGCGTTTTAGTTCTTCTGTCATTCTGCAGATATCAAAAGCAGTGCAAATCAAACCTTTTGTTAACACACGAAAGCTTTACCACCCAGAAAAGTGTGTCAGCTTTTTTTTTTTTTTTTTTTTTGATTTATTTGTTCTGAAATTTTCACTTACTGCCTTCTGGGTCAAATGACAAGTATTTGGAGGCAGAGTGTAGCTTCAAAGTCTCCTTTTATAAGGAACCTAATTATGTAGCTTGTCCTACTAGAAAAATATTCCTGATCAAGAAAGTTTACTGCATCATGTTTCTCAAAGGATGAACCTACTAAATCTCTAAGCTGTTTTTCTTCACTAGCCTGATTTATCTAGTGAAAATGAGGGAAAGGCAAGTACAGTTATCAGGGCCCCAAAGGCAGAGGATGAAAGCCGACAAATTAGCTTCTCCTATTCTTGACCCTCTCATTGGGAAACAGCTTTTGCTTATCTCAAAGAAGAAAAAACAGGTAACTTTCAGAGTATGCAACTCAACATGTGGTCCTATACTCAGTGACATATTTTCTTCCTAGTGTCTTCCTGCTCTAATACTGTTGACAGTCTCAGTTAAGCCAAATATATGTAATGTTTTCTTTTAAGCCTGGAGTAGCAGCTTTCTTTGGCTCTTACTTTAGGAAAACAGATATTTTAAATTTCTTTGCATCTTTCATTAGAAATATTATAATAGATGGGGAAATAGAGAGGTGGAATTTTTCCTTAGATAAGCATATGCCTGTTCTGCTTGCTTTTGAAGAGCTGTGATTGTCAGAGGTCCAAAATGGGCCAAGTCAAATTAACACTAATTAACGCTTCAGCATCATTTGTGCTGTAAATAGCATATTCACCACAACTTACTACTGCCTCATTGTGGCAGCCTGTGAATAAATCCACAAGTACCTAGCAGATGCTCAGATATTTAGGAGATATAAACCATGCCACTAACTAGATAGCCAGATAGTCTAGCTTTATGAGAACTTGACATGCTAGAAAATAAAATGATACATTTCTTCCTGCTGCCAGGGTGTGCGAGTGATGCATTAATATTAAGGCAGTGGCTTCATATGCTACAGGGTTAATTACCCTCTGTTTTGTAAAGCACTGTTCAAAATTTCTCTGAATTCTATCCAACAGTTGTTTTATTAATCTAGTTTATAAACTGGAATCTAGAAGATTTATTTACAAGAAAGGGCCGTTTTACACAAGCATCTGCCTGCCTCCCTGCCCAGCTCCCCCCTCCCATTTAGAAATCCTAGAGTGAAGGTAGCTGAATCTAAAAGAAATAATGTGGAGGATGCCTTAACAAACCAAGGGGCTGCACATTCTTTTCTCTTGCAAAATTCAGCGGCACTGCTCCTTGGCTGTATGAACAGCTGTGGCAAAAGCCCCAAGCAGGAGGAAAAAGAGTGGGTACAGTGGCAGATGAGATGGAGCAGGAGAAAGAAGGCAGCATTTGGTTGAGCAGTTGGGTAGGGATGAATTTAAAGCAACAGAGGGTTGGCAGGAGAGTTTTGAAAATGGTCAAAGCATGGAATAGAAATGGTAGCATGTCCCATGATGCTGACAAGAGATCACTGAAAGCCTGGCTGGAAAGAGTTGCATAAGGACTCTTAAATATGTTTGATCTGAACAACATTTCTAATGCTAATGAGACTGGACACATTTTCTAGGACTACTCTCAACTTGTTTTCATATTTTAATCATACTAAACTTTTAGACAGCAAGAAAACAAAGGAACGATGCTTCCTCTCCCCCCCCAAAAAAACACATGACTGAGAGAGAAAAGCTTTGGTTTTCTTTGGTTTAGAAACCTGTTAATGCCCAAATATGTTTAAAAAGAAATCATCTAATTCATCATCATGAAAAACTGCCTCCATTTCTTTTAGTGAACATCTTATCCAAGGGGATGAAACCTTTCAGTAGTAAAGGAAGAAAATTGCCTTGGAATGGATGAGTTCATTGGTCATCCATCTGCTGCACTTTAAAGCAGTAAATGGTCCTTCTGACGTCTCTTCCCACCAAATATCAGTTCTCGTTTTCAGAGACTGTCTGGAAATTGTATATATTAGGGGATGCTGCTTAGAAGTAATAAAACATGGTATGGATGTGATGAAATTAAATTAATCTATAATGCCATGGAAGAAGCATATGTTGAATACTTCTCCGAGGGATAAGTGGGGCATTTAATCACCAACGTTTCGGTCTTTGGCCTTTAAAATGCTTGATTACATACATTCAGGAGTCCTGGCCCCCAGGGCATTACAAAGAAGTTAGGAAAGGTTGGGGTTTGGTCACTGAACGCTGCTGGTATTGATTTGTTCTGATATTCACTAAAACTTACAAAAAGCATTAAATACCACACTTCTGTGTTTATCATCTCTATCATGATAAATACATGGAAATGGCCTTTTTTCTGTTTCTGAATTTTACTTCTGAAAATGATCATATCAGAGATGATGATTCAAGATTATATTTTCACTTGTCTTGACTGTTATGAGTAGTGACATCTGCCTGCCTTAGAGTTTGAATTAAAAAAGGCATTACTGCCTGGTTTATTATTATTATTGCTCCTACATTCTCACACAAGGCATAAAACCAATTTGGCATAAATTCTTTACATAAATGCTATCTTTAAGTGCTACCAGGGATGAACATCAGCCATTAAGTCCTTCCGAGCAGTAACAACCAGGAGGGTTAAATGGAGCCCCCATCAAACACAAACATGGAAGAAAATGGAAGAAGGCTTCTGTGCACGCTGCCTGCAGCACGGAGGGGAACAGAGCAAGGAGAACTTCTATAATTTACTGTGCTTCTCTGCCATTGGGAAAAAAGAATTAAAACACATAACCTAAACCAAAGCCCAGTAAAGTCTGTGGGAGGCTTTCTGTTATCTTCAAGTGTACTAGATCTGGTTGATAGATTTCTAAAATATAAAGCATCTCACATTGTTCAAGAGATTTTCCATGCAGTGGACACATACAATGAAATCTTTTATTCTTTTTTTTCCCCAGATTTGGCCTTGAAAACATCCTAGAGCTGATTGTCGCCGAACTTTGGGCAGAGTTGGATTCTGATCTGAACTTTGAGGATACAGGCCTTGTCTTTTCTTGTTTGCTGCAAGACATAATTTCTTTCTCATTTGCTGCTCTTGGTTATCTGCAGGACAAAGGATTCTGTACCAGAAATAGAACTGCAGATGGAAATGGCCTATGAGGGTGATAACTCTTCTGTCTGTGCCATCAGAAGTGCTTGCTGCTTTTCTCCTGTATCCTGTAGTCCAAGAAGTGTGCGGAGAGTTACCTCTACACAGAGATGCTGCTAAGTGTGCCTTCTTGCTGAGAAAATAATTACAAGGTAGAATAACTTGTAAAAATGTTAAGATCTGCTTTTCAGGTAGTTACACGTGAGCACACCAGCACGTTGGTGTATGTCCTTTGTTTGGTCATCTGTTATTTAGCTTCTTCAATGCATCTTTGTACCAAGCATCTACATGCAGGATTATGTGAGTCAAGGGCCAGGATGACTGTGCAGATCTGTGTTGAGGGTGGCAGAGTGCCCCAAGGGAACTGTGATCGGTGACATGAATGTTTCAGAAAGGTGGAAGGGATCCTTACCAGTTCCACATGCAGAGAGAACCATGCAGGAGCCAAGTCATCTCCTGTGGAAGACCGCTTGCTCCTGTTCACAAAGGAAACACCTTTGCTGGAGAGGGGTCATCCATGCTTCTTTCTCAGCAGTGTTTGATGGAGGCATTTGTTTTGTCCCCAGCCAAGCTCTCAGTTCAGGCCTTCGGACTCAGACTGCTGCAACCCTCAGGGAGTCTCAGCAGGGGAGCCAGAGCAAACCCCTGCGGCCAGAGGCCCAGGACTGGCAGCAGGCTGCTTTTTCCACCTCTTGAGCTGTCAGTTTTCTGACAGATTTTTTCATTTCCCTAATGTTAGGGCTTCATTACAAATCTCACCTATTATATTGGGTGTTTCTAGGGGAGCAGGTGTGTAAGGTATGGGGCAAGCAGGAGAAAGGTGACTTGCTATTAATTTAGGTTAACCTTAGAAAAAATAATAAGTTAGCGTGAGAGGTTCAAGAACAGAAAAGGGGTGAGGGAAAGAGGTGCCTTTGTCATCAGAGTGTGCATTTATGCAAGGTTTATGTGAAGTTTCTCTTGGTGGTTGATGTGATGACCGAGCAAAGCTTCTGTTTCCAGCTGCTTGTTGCCTCTAACAACCTCAGGTTGCTGTGTTTTGTCCTGAGATTGCATGGACACCTCCCAATCTGTGTACAGCTGCGCACAGGACAGAGGAAGAACACCTGCACAAGCATTGTGTAATTCCATTAAATGCACATCTAGCTGATGTACTGTGACCGGTACAGTGGAGGCTGTGACCATTTGTGTTGCCGAGCTATTTTAATGTTTAATATCCTGAATTGTTTCGGTGAATAGACAAGGTGTGAGGTGATACTGTACGTGACAGAAGGGCAGGGCAAGTAACTCACCTTTTGGGCTTTTTCTGTTTGCTGTATTGTCACTGGTGAGCAGATAGAGCTTTAGAGAACTGCAAATAGTCCGTGAAGCTAATACCCTTGGGTAGCTCATTTGCCTAGCACAGAGCATGTGAAATACTCAACTGGCACAATGCAGTACAAATATTTACTAAAATCAGTTTCTAGTGTTTACCTTGAGTGGGAGAGCACATCCTGAACAATTAGTCTCTATTGTGCTTTGGTATGCAATGCCTCTACCAGAATCTGTTCAGCATAGTCCTGTCATCAAGCCATGGATGCACGTGTAGATGGTTTTAGACAGTAAACCAGTGAAAGTGTATCCTATTTTATTGTGCTGAGCACAGGAGAAATAAAAAGTCTAACCAGGCCTAGGATCCTGCAACAAAAATGACTTGTTTAAACATTTATTTATTTATTTATTTTTTTAATGTGTTCAGCCCTAATCAGCTCAGAAAGGCACTTGAACTGTTTACTATGGCACTTTCAGCATCTTGCCTAAATAGCGAAGCTGACATTTTTGGCAAGTGCCAAAGCAGCAGCTGGTAGCCATGAATGTTTTTGCTGCACAGAAAAGCAGCAAGCTGTTTCTCATGGTACTCAAAGCTGTAGGCTCCTGAGCAGTACTGTCAAGGTCTCTCACAGGAAAAGTATTTGTGCTTTTGTGCCCCACACAAGGCTGTCAGTGCCATCATAGCTTTGGCGATATGCTGCTTCTGTCACCGGCAAATCCGTGTGTTCATGGAAACAAAGGACTGCCTCATGTGATCCCTGTTGAGTTGATAAAGTGTTGTGTTGATAAAGTGGTCACATTCTGCTTTTCACCCACTCGTTTAAGCAGTTCTTCAGTGTCTTTGTTTCTTTGCAGTTGAGAGCGATGAGTTTAGAAGGATGCAGATGAAAATAGTGCATGGAAAGAAATTTTCAATGAGGTCACTTTGCTTTTCCACCAGATGAGGAAGAGGTTAAGGACAAGCATTCAAGCTTGCTGAGAATGCGGATCTCTAGTAAAAGGTAGAGATTCTCAAACATTCACCTGAGAGTTTATACCAGGAATGTCATAATGTTTTTCAAATACATTATTTTCCAACTAGTTTGTTTTTCTTTTTCTTTTTTTTTCCCCCCACAGTTCACTTGATGGAAAAAAAAAAAAAAAAAAGTCTGTTTACAGGGAGGATTTTCTTCTGTTAAAAGTATTTACACTGCTATAAAGAGCATAGCAATATTAAAATGTCATTTTTCTCATCCTGATTTCATTTTCTATCTGATTTGCCCTGATGTGAATGACTGTTCAATGGTTAGGACAATGGAAACTGGCTCTATTTGTGTGTTGTGTGCTTTTAAAAATTTCCTGTATGTGGGCTCACCTGCCCATATGGAAGTTTGTCAAGTGCTCATAGAAAATAGCTAAGTTTGAGCTCCTTTGCTGTCTGAATTCTTACTCTTCTATTTAATAGTTGGTTTATACAATTTATACATCTAAAATACTTAATTTTTCCATCGACATGATTAATACTTCAGAGGACATGGGAACAACTGATGCTTTTTGCAATTGCACTGTTGAGGTCTACCTTTCCACCTTAGCAAGAAGTCCACTGCAGCATATCAGCAAGTCAAAGCCTCCAGAGATGTTCAGGCTACTCTGAGTGGCACGCTGACTGCCACTTAATATTGTCTCAGGGTACCTGGGGTCTTTTGTCATGGAATTACTATGCCCAGACTCCAGAGGAGGGTATCCTAAGGGAAGAAAGAGACCTGTAGGTTGAAGAGGCTCTGCAAATGAAGTCGAGATTAAAGGGAATCAACAGCTTGCCTTACTTCTTTGAATCTCATAGAAGAAGTCACCATTCCAATGGCAGTCCTGTGTTGTGGCATATTCTTGATCATATTCTTTTTTTTAATATATATATTATTTTCCCAGAAGTATTTGAGTATATGTACAGATAAATTCTATCAAAATAACATGACGATACAGGTATGTTTAATTGTTCCTTCACACGTGTCTGTTTGTCATTACAAAGCTGAAAAGACACAGCTGCAGAATGGAACAAAAAAAATGTAATCTGCTTGAGGTGGATGGGAAGCACCATTCATGAAAACTTTTCTGGTTAAATTAGAGCTGGTAACTGGTAACTGCAAAGTCTTTGTTTAAAAAAAAAGGAAAAGAAAAAGAAGAGGAGAAAAAAGAGAGGTAGTTACAAGCCTCCTGCAGAGTGGGCAGAGGGGAGATAACTACAGGATTTTCAAATCTCTTACTGATCAATGACAGTGAAAGGAGGTGAAAGATGTGGAAATCTTTCTGCTGCCCTAACAGGGTCTGCCATGTCCTGGCAGAAGCCTGCAAGGGACTGGTGATGCTGCACAAAGGCATTTGCAAACCACCTGGAATACTTTTTTGCTCCTGAAGTATGCAATTTTAAAATGCAACTTTTTCTATACCCAACTGCTGCATAACAGCACAGAATTTGTATGCTGTCAGGAGAATCTGAACAGTTAACGTATGGACTAATTAGAAGGGATCTGTGATATAATGAACTTCTAAGGAGGTCACGGCTGGAAAACAACAAGAAATACAAGTTTTTTCTTCTTTGTCTGGGAGCCATTATCTATTTTAGTTCCTCTTTATTGAAATATGAATCATGTGAGTCCTACCTTTGATTTATTTTTTTATCTGTGCTTTGTTGACTTCATAGGTTATACAAAACACAGCAGAGGAGAGCCGTGAGACTATATATCAAGCATTATAGTGCACTAGAGTAATCACTTTTCCCTCGAACACATTAGATGTTGTCATCAAGTTTTACGAGTAAAAGGGTTATTTTTCTCAGAATCTCCTAAAACTATTCATCTTAATTAGCAGTAATATAATCTTCTTCATAAAGTTAGAAAACATTTTATTACAAAGAAATTTTGTGGTAAATGTACCCACTTAATATTTCTAAACAAACTGATAGGAAACTTTTTTTTTTTTTTTTTTTTTTTTACAGCTCAGAAAGCTTTGTGCATTAAAAAAAAAATAAAAATAAAAATAAAAGAAAAAAAGAAAACATTTTGCAACTAGTGTAGTAGAGTTAAAAGTCAAGGTACTTTCCCCTGAAGGAACAAGGTGGTGAGCTCTGGTTTGTAATTCACAGGATAACTGCTCCCAGCACTTTTGATGCCCCTCCACCTTCTGGGCTGTAACTGCTGATGCTGTGGCAGTGTCCCGGGTACGTGACTAGTAGTTGTTCTTTGTTCTCCTTGCTGTGATGTGACATGTTTTCCTACAGTCCCGTGTGAAACTGTAAGTACTTTTTGTCTTTTGACCCTGATCCAAAAAAGCTTTTTAATCAGGGGTCAGACTCCCACTGACCTCAGCAAATGCAAAATGGATTGTGTTATAGAATGCCACATTTTGAAAAGAAAAACAATACAAAGAGATAATCCAGCTGTCGATGGCCAACACTATGAACAAATTTCTTAAAGATGAGCTCAGCCGCCATCCACCAAACTTACAAGGTGAAAGAAAATATGGGCTAAATAGTCCTCATTCCCTGAGCCACGCATGACGGTAAGCCAGGACACCAAGTCACAAGTGGCAGCTCCCCAGCAAGCTGGCGCTGGTGTTGAGAACATTGTTCCACACAGTGTTATTTCTAGTCCCAGTGTTTTGCTCCCTTTTCTTTTTTTTTTAAAAGGGGTTGATGAATAGAAGACCCTGAATGAAGTGGTTCAGCATTTGTTTTCTGATGTGGCAAACAACAAACGTTGCACTGTCGTAGCTGTGTTCAAGGCCTCCTTATTCATCAGCAGCCTTAAACTAGCTGTGTTCTGTCATTATGAAACACTATAGATATTTTTTTTCATCAGTCACAAAGTGGAATTTGACAAGAGAAGTGCTTGGAGAACAAGCATTAAGAGACATCTTGTACATTTGAATAGGGCATTTATAGATTATTTTTATCATTGGGCCAAAAAGCTTACCCTTTAAAAATTCTGAGTGCTATTCCCAACAGCAGTGTTACCCTTGCAAGATTCGCCTTCAGCTGAGCGTGACCCCTTCACCCCTAACTTCTTTCTGGCCCCATGCTGGGTGCTGTGTGGCTTCTTGCATTAAAAAAAAATAGACATCCTACGGTGCTGATCTCCTGAGGACAAGGAGCCAGTTCAGCACTGTGGGACCCCAGATTGTCCCACCCTGCCCTGGCTGCTACCAGGCAGGAGTCAGCAGAAGCAGGGCTCTGAGCTGGCTCTCTTTCACCTATCATGTCCCCTGGGCAGTAGCTCCCACGCAGCGTGGCTCTGGCTATGCACAGCTGCTTCACAGTCCTCTGAGCACCCTGCACTTCCACGTGCTGTTTAACTGGTGATCCAGTTGAACTAGCATGTTTTTACCTGTGTTTTGCCATCTTACCGTGTGAAAAGATGATGAATTACCCTCTCAAAGGGTCATGCATATAGAGTTATTTTCCCCCACTAACTTACTTTTTTCCAGTGTTGGATTAAGTATGTGCATTTGAGTGTCAAAATATGTACCTCAGGTTCTGTTAAAGTGGGAAGATGTGGTGTGTTTATACAGTAAAGCTTCATAGCTTTGTGCAGGTGGTGATTACTCCATATGGAGCCTGGGCGAGAGAGGTTACAGTAAATGATGGCATTTATGGAGAAGCTGGTTGTCCATTATGTCACTCAGTCCAACAGCTTCGTCTGAAATTTGTTGCCCTTTGCTTATAGACTGATCCTGATATTTGAAACACAATGAGTACTGTGCTGCTCAGGTGTCCAGAATTTGAAACAAAATCCGTTATAACTGCATTAGGCAGGGGGCTTTATGGTCATGAGGCACCAATGATAGTGGCAAAGGAAAGCATCAGGAACTTTCAGCTAATGTTTGTTCGCAGACATTTCTACACAGTCTTAAAATAACCGTAATTGGTGCAGAAAAAGCAGGTACAGCATGATCTCTGCCACTACAGGAAAGTAACTGCACAGATAGATATATAGATATGTAATGTCAGGAATAGTGAAAATGAGATGTGATACAAAAATGCAAGTCATACTTTTAGATGGAAGATGGTTGGTTTTGCTGCACTGGCTTCTAATGGCAATTTCTTCACAGGATGCTTCGGAAGTGATGGATTGAGGCATACACGTAATGACCTGTTCCAGTCAGAAACTGAGACAGCCTCAAAAGGAGGTGCCAACCAGATCTATAGAGTGAGACATGTGAGTGTATACAAGAACAGCGCTAGCACATTTTGCATGTCTGTCTTCCTGCCAAAACAAGAACAAGAAGTCAGGACTGCACATTTTGGAGGATTAATCATCTGAGATTTTTCTTTAATTTATTACCAACAAAAAAAAATGTTCACTTTGTTTCTATTTTACAGGGAAACCCACAAAACCTTTAAAAGGTATAAATAAAATTAAGTCCACATAGGCTGTGGGTCTGTGCAGCAGCTGTTCACATTATGCTATATTTTATCTGCATTTATTTAATTTTTTTTATTATTTTTTTTTCTTGAGCAACTGTCTCAATCTATCAAAATATTTGTGAATTGATTCAGTTTCTGGTGAAATTTGCTCTAACTGGCACAACAGAGAGACAGGGAAGGGTTATGCCCAGTGGGAAGGAAAATAAAAAACAAAACAAAACAAAATTGTTTTCCATTCCAGGTCGAACAGCTCAGTCCTAAGGCATTTGCCATGAAGACTATGTGAAGCCAGTACTCTCACTTAGCAGCTACCTCATTTCTGGGAGATGTTTCATTTCATCAGACAGCTTTCTCCACAACTGAACAAGCACAAACAAAATGGTAGGTGATGAAGGACAGTTGTGGATTTCAGCAGAGGAGGAATTCACTTAGGGGATATTCGAGGACTGTTCCTGTTTTAACTCCTAACTTACCATGTCCTTATCTTGTTTTCTTCTTCTGTGTAATGGGTTAATGCTTCATCCCTGTATTTTGGAAACTTTCTATAGTCAGAGGGTGTCTGGGGGGCAGCTGTGTGACAATTTACTACCATAATGAAACAGGTAGGCTGGTAACCACATCCCATCACTTATCCAGCAAATTGTGTCTGCATTAGTCCAGACTCCTTTGAATTGACCCTGAGCTGACAGGTATGGGAGGAAGACCACTTAAGCCTTCCAAATCCATCACTGCCTTTCTTGTGAGATAACACAGATCCCTGTGATAGACTCATCACGCAGGGAGGAGTGACGTTAAGTCCTGAGAAAATGGCAGTGAGGGCAGATACCATCATGACACATAACCACTCTTCAGAGCTATCCTGGAGGAAATAAGTTTGTTAAAATCTTGGGATGTGGGATTGTTTTCAGGGATGAAAACATACAGACATGCAGATATGGCAGCATTGCCCACCAATATGCTCACACAGGCTTGTCTATCTTCAGCTTCTGTGCCTGCAGTCATATGAAAGCTGTGCACCTGAAGTTATAGAAATCCACATGCTTTGATTGCACCCTGAATAAAATAAGCCTTGCAGCTCAGATCAATATATTGAACTTTAACTCTGCCTATAAAACAGAAAATCCAGATGTCAAGTCTATTTTTAAACTGTAGCAACAAAAGTGAGTTTGATGTGCTTGATAAAGCAAGTTTTCAGTGTGTGCTGCGCTACCTGAGGCCTCACGGAAGGGTTTGCAGGGTGAAGGAGCTGGCTGGGCTAGTTGTGTAACTCGGTGGATGTTTCAGCCCAGGCAGGAGCTGCTGGTAGGCTGACCGGAGCAAAGAATCATTGCTTTATGCACAGGCAGTACCAAGCATTGACTGATCTGTACATTTGTCATTATTTTGGGCTCATTCTTCATCCTAAATTAGGTTGCAGGTAAGCCACAAGCTTGTTACAAAGCAGAACAGTAGGCAACCACCCTGACTCAGCTGAAACTGGTGTGTGTGTGCCAGCTGGGCCCACTGATGCTCCTGTTGTGCCCAACTGTAGTTTAAGGAGGGCACTGGGGAGGTAGTGCTGCCAAGCAGGCACCACTCTCTGCTGGCAGATGGGCAAGGACTTTCCCAGTGCCTCTGCTCTGAGACCAAGGCCTACAGTCACATTAATTTTGCTTTGACCACTGATGGAAAGGAGAAGTGGGGGAAGCACTCTCAAAGCACTTGTTTCAGCTGCAAGCCAAGGCCCTACCACTACCTAGCTGAGATAAACGCCCCCCTGCATTTCCCAGACTTTTGTCCTGCCACATGTGACCTAGGCTAGAAAATGCACATTTCTTCAGATGTGATTTTTCTTGCCATCAAGATTCCTTGTTGTGTTCCTACAGCTCCCAGGAATGTTAAAATCTCGTGCAATTGATGCCAGAACCATGCAGTCTGTTGATGTCAGCGCTGTGTGCGGGGTCTTCAGTATAGGCGAGAATCATACCGCTGATTATTTCACTGATGGCTCCTTTGACATTCCGGACTTCATCTATACTGGTTAAGTGGCCAGATGTCCTGAAGTTGTTGCATACAGCTGGACAATAAACTGTCTGCTATAGAGAAATGGCAAAGGCTTCCCTGCTTTATTAGGATAAAACTGGCAGTTTTATTGGCTGGCGTTTTGCCTTGATCATATTTACAGTGTTAGAGTCGACCTATTTAAATCATCTCAGTAGTGAGCTGGATACTCTGTAAAAGCAGTTCTGGTTCCAGCCTGAAGAATAGGTAGCTGTTTAATAGAAACAGAGGAATAATTATTTTTCATATTAAAATGTGGATATATGACAGTTCATCGCAGCAGCTGACAGCTTGTTTTGCTGCAGGCAAAATACATCTTTGATAAGGTACATTGCCAACATGAACCCAGCTAGTTTGAGAAACACGCACCAGCAAATCAGTGATTTTGCTACCTGTGTACGAGATGTAGTTTTATGTGTTAATACATGAAAGAACCTACTACAGGTGTTGTTATAAACAGAAGTTAAATCAAAACGCGACAAGGCCAGGAGCAAGCATCAGCCTGCATCAAACGAATCAGAGAGCTGATAAATGAAGGATCCCCGTGGCCCTGACTGCAGGGCTGCTTCTCAGGCTGTGGTCTGTGGGACACTGCTGCTCTGGAAGACATCAGAAGGTTTTCTGTCAAACAGCTGTGAAGGGAAGAAACCCCCTTTTCCAAAAAGCCTACATGCATTCCCACAAGTTGCAAGCGCGGTGCGTCCATGGGGTCATGGCTGGATGTATTGCAATTGGGGGTGCTGCTGGGGCACAGTGCGGCAGCCTTAGTGCACACATCACAGGGAGCTTCTGGTGGCGGTTGGGATTGTTTTTTTTTTTTTTCCTTTATTGGTTTGATTCTTTCCCACTACTGCAGAGAAAGTCGGGGTTTCACAAGCGCGGCGTGGGGAAATTGCACGTAAATATTGCTGAGCCGGGAGAGCGGCGGGAGCTCCGCGGGGCAGGGCAGGCTGCGGGCTGTGCCGGCCTGGGGGACCCACGGGGAACCCACAGGGACCCCACAGGGACCCCACAGCGACGTGGGGCGGGCTGCCCTTGCTGCGGGGACCCGAAGCGCACCCGCGCTGCTGTGCCGCCCAGGGGCAGCAGGTGGCGATGGAGCTGCACCACGGCACGGCCCGGCACGGCCCGGCACGGCCCGGCACGGCCCGGCACGGCCCGGCTCGGAGCCCCGGCTTGCGGCGCTTCCAAGGCTGCGCGGTGTGCTGGAGGAGCAGAGCGGGGCTCTTCTTCCCCAGTTATTGCAGTTAGGGAGAAGCAAGTGGTAAATATGGATAAATTCGAGTCGTGAAGGCGCAAACAGCCCGAGCTTTAAGTCTTGTGGTCGCAGCAGCGTTGTAGGAGCTAAGGAATACCGATTTCACTCGGGGCCAGACAAGGGAGAGGAGCCTGGTTTAACAGTCCCGCCTGAGCCCCTGGCTGAAAGAGATTTTCTGAAAGCAGTGCAAACATTTGCTAGCCGAAGTTATGAAAACCTCTTCAAAGCTTTGGAGCAAACGGTGCTGTAACTGCCCTTTGCCAGTTTAAAGTTTAGTTCTTTTCATACAGTTCGTGAGAGAAAGCTCTACATCCATGAAAGCTTGCTGGATGCGTTACCAGCTCTGTGCAAAGGTGAGGGCAGACCCACAACTGTCTCCATCCTCACCTGCCTGGGAGAGTGCTGGAGATGCACTTAAACATGCATGATGACAGGCAGAGCTAAAGCAGAATATAACTCAAATAGTTTCAGAAGAGAAGACAAGGTTGTAAAGAAACAGCATATTGGGACATATCTGGGTACTCAGCAACTAAAGAAATGTTTTGCAAAGTTTTTTTGTTGCTGTTTTTGTTTTTTTTTTTTAAGTTTAGGAAACTAGAGGAAGTATGCCAGCAAATTAAATGGGCTGATATGGATGGGCACAATGCAGCTTATTTCAGATTCTCTCTGCTGCATTGGAAATCCATCCTGATCCAATCGTATCGGTCCATTATCTCATCCTACCTTTTAGGCTTGCGCAACCAAGCCCTTAACTGATGTCAGTTGTTATACCTCAACTGACTTCAGCAAGCAATGCCAGCATATATAGGCAGTCTTTCCCTATACACCCCCCTCCATCCCTGCCAACCCCTTGACCCTTCCTGGGAAGCCCTCCTTTGTTCAGCCAGTTCTTGTCTTACAGTGGTTTAACACCCTCTTTGGTCTCATGAAGTGCACACTGTTCTTAGCCCTGGAGGTTGCTTTCAGCCTTCTAGTTATTTCTTTAAGACCTCTTGCTGGTATTTTCTTCTGCTTAGGTACTTGAGCATCTCTCTCTGTTTCAGTTGCCTATATTGTAGCAGGTGACCTAAAAGGAATACAGCAATTTATAAATAAGCACTGTGTTATTTCTTTGCTGCCTACAGCATGTTGCTGAAGGGGCTCACATAAAAATCAGAGATTCTAATGATCATGTCATTATTTTTCATTCTGGCTTGGATAAATATTTGTTTAGCAGCCACAAACTTCTTTGAACATATTAGACCTTTCAGTCAGGAGCATGATGTGTGTCACTACTTGTTTGCATGTCACAGGTGCTATATTTTTGAGTGGGAATAAAAGAGGTCTCATGATTCAGCTACTTAAGTATTGACATTAGCCAGATTTTCAGAAATGATTTTCTGCTATTTGGACTCCTCAGTGAGAAAATTACCGGTCCCTAAAATGTGGCTGAAAATACAGGGGACCACTGAGTTCTTCTTTGGTGATTTAGGGATTTCACAATGGTATTTACTCTTTCAAAAAATCTGGACCCAAGTGGATTTGTAGTGTTTTCTATGTAAAAGTCAATAGCCGCTGCTAAGTAAAAGAAAACTCTGTAAACTGGTGTCTCTGGGGAACTGCAAAGAATTAATGTGTTAACTGTCTAAGCTGCTATGCATTAGCATGAATCTGTGGGTTAAATCATTATTTGTAATTTGAGGTTTCCTGAAAACCTTCTGAAGAGAGACCAGGAAGAAGCTGCACAATTATTTTTTGTTTTGCCTAATGAGTCTGGCAAAGTAGAAGGTCACCTCAAAGTAGAATTTTTCGAAGATACCAACATCTCCTCATCCTAAAGTGTGTGTCTGATAAAATGGCTGGAGCTCAAGATGTGTGTACTTCACTAATTGAAGGTCGTATTTGCATGAATTGTTCTAACCTTAGCTGATAGCTACCATTTCAATTCAACATCACTTTTCTTATAAGGCAGAGAGATGCATTTCCTACAAGAGATACTTTTCATAATACAGTCTCATCAAATCTAACATAGAATGGTAAATTCACATCTATGAATAATTTAATCTTCCCCATTTTAAACAAATAGAATGAACAACTAAATAGAAATAAAATCCATATACAGTAGTGAAAATGTAACAGCGTGTGTGTATATGAAACATCACATAACTCTTTGTACAATGAGTTAAGGATTTGTTGATCTTAGGCAATAAAGAATCAATTTGATTATAATGCGTAGCCTCGGTGAGGGTTTCCAGGATCTTAGAAATGAATGCAGTATTCATGAATATGGAAGAGGTTTCCTTGTGGGATTCAGAAATGAGGTGACAGTGCAGCAGCTGGCCAACAGGTCGGTGTGACTTTTGGATAAAGGGTATAAATATCATCCATTGCTGCAAGCACAAGTTAAAGATGAGGCTTATACAATTATTTGTTAAGTTGGTTCTGGTGAGAGGAAAAAACAAACAAACAAACAAAAACCAACTGTTGACTCAATCCAGAAACGCAATAAGCAAAAACTTTTATTCTTTAGGTTACATTGCAGGTAGAGGTATACTCCTTTGAAGCTTCTGGTGCTGGTCAATGTCAGAAGCAGGATACTTGCCTCAATGATCCGTTGCTCCTAACGAGTTTAGTAGTTTCTTCTGAACATAAAACTAGCACTTAGAAGGTACATAGGTCTTTCTCAGTTTATTGTACTATTGAGAAGTGCTCTGAGAAGAGATGTGACTCAAGTTCACAACATTTTCAGATTCTATTCAAGCAGTAAGAATTTTTAGTGCATTTTTAGAATATTTGGAGCTAATGGGAAACAAAATATTTTGAAATTAATCTCAGCTGATAAAATAATGATCCTAAATCAAAGTTCTCTGTAAATGTGCAAATGCCTTCCAGCATAATTGCTTACAGTTGCTGTCTAGAAATTACAGATAGCTATCACCACAGAGGAGCAGTTACCAGGTGTGAAAATGAGTTTGTGTATAAAATAGCTCTGGCAGGCCCCCAAACTAAAACCACCTGATTTCATGGAGCTCTATTTAGTCTTACTCCACCAGAGACTGCCATCTGAAAGTTGTCTCTTTACTGATTTGGGGCGTCATGGAGGGTTAGATTAATGATAGCTGAGGTAGCAGCAAAGTACAGGATCTTAAGAAGGGGATAAATTACAGCCTCCTTTGAGCGTCAGTATGCGACACTGGGAGACTTTTATGCCACAAGCTGGGTTTCTTGCAAGGACTGTAAAAATTTGTCAGGGCAATTGGAATTACTAATTGCAGGTTTATTTCTGTATTGGAAGGAGAAGAAATTATACTAGTAAGTACAGTTAAAAATTGTTCAGCAAAAAGAATTTGTGGCCATATTGGAGAATGCTGAGCAAGGAGACAACTGTGAAGAGATGCTTCTGTTTCTGAGTAATTGGGCAGCAGGATCCCAAGGCAATTTGTTTGTTACAGAATCTTCTTCACAAAACTCTTTGCTGAAATATGTGGATTCCTGAGATGTGTCACCCTGAAAAAATCAGCATAGGGTTTCCTGCAATTTAATTTTGTACACATCAACACATTTCTTGATTACACTTCAAGCTTTCAAAAAAAGATGCCAGTGTTTCCCTGCAGTAAAATTAGGACTTAAATCTTCATTCACTTGTTACACATAGCTCTGCTCTCTGTGGACAGAAGCAGACAATCTGCACGTGCTTTGTTCTCTACCCACAGCCCTGGCATACACTCTGTGACATTGTATAGACCAAGGCATTAGTTAGTGCAAACACTGGTTTCCCAAATGCTGTCAGATCAGAAAAATGGTTGACCAAGCTCTGGTGAGTTATTTTTCATTGTTGGTTTTTGTTTTGTTATTTTAATAATAGGTCAGAGGAAGAAAAGCCTCATTACAATCACAATGTATGCCGTGCATAAACCCTAATTTACAACTGCAGGGGAACACTGTATTCTGGATTACCTGTCAGCTGTAGACAGCGCCTATCACTCCACAGTTGCAATGAGGGAGAAATAGAAGGCTGCCTTTCTCTGCTCCCAGGTACTCCTCTTCTGCAGTGCCATGGTGAAATATTAATTACATTTATCAGAACAGGATTAAACGTGGAATGAATGATTAATTATTTGGCACTGGGATAGATTAAAGTTCTGTCCAGGGTTTATGTATTCATTAATTACTTGTTAAATCAAAACCACACTACTGTCTTTGGAGGAGCTGTCTTTTCAGCTGTGTTGGTGCAGTGGTTTTACGATCAATTTGGTTTTCATTGTTGCCTTCTGTAACAAAACAGTTGCCACAATATTTTTTTCTTCTACCTAAGCATGGTGAAGAAGTCTTTACATGAATAGTGTGTGATTTACATCCTTACTGATCTTACCTTCTTATTTTCTGACTTGTTTGATGCTTTGAAATGGTCATTGTCATAGGATTTACCACAGCACATCCTTGCTAAGGTTTTGCTATCACAGCAGGGACTGATTGGAATAAATTTACTTCTGCCCCTTAGCAGCAGGGGAAGCTGCTCTAGAGAGAGCAGATAAGCATGAGCCTTGCCTGCTAGGTGGTGCCTCCACCAACGTGTTCATACCACACCGAAGTGACACCCAGATGTGATAGTAGGAGGGTCATATTTTTGATTGTTCCAAAAATACAGCATTTCTGAGCTGACAAGATCTTTGGAGAACTTTGTAAGGCTTCACTTTGTGTTGACAGTATCATATATGTGGAAATTGGGCTTGGTGGTATTTTCACTTAATTTTTGTGAGGGAGATGTCAAGAGTGACTGACTACTGCAGTGATCATTTGGATCTGATGGCACTTTAGTCCTATAGTGTGTCACAGACTGAAGGCTGTCAAGCAGGTTCAGTTTTGCCTTGTACTACCTGCCTTAATGTCTTTTTTTTTTTTTTTATACTGCTGGCCATGCTCTTCTTCATCATTGTTTATCATAGTAAATAACTGCTGTATTGCTCTGAATGGGAGAGCAAAGGTCTTTGTGGTCTTATGTGCCATTTATCTTGGCTGATATTTTGTGAGTGAGGGAAGCCAACATATACGTGTATTTGTCTTCTTTGTATGACGAATTCCTGTTTCTCCACAAAAGTCCCGTGCTCATGATGTTCAATATTTAACAAAGTGAATCAGGATATAGCTCACAACTACGTGATTGAAGGCTTGCCAATACATCCCAGTAAATACTGATCCTTCAAGTTTTTGCTTTCTCTGCTCTGACATCAGTATACAGCAACCTTTTGGTGCTTCTATGAACATTATTGATAAGGGAACACTTTATTTCTTTTCAAAAGCATTCTTGAGAGTGCAGAATCAAGAGCTGTAGGTTTTTAGTTTTATAAGAGGTGCAGGGGTTGATTAAAAATAGATTCTGTTCAGGTCTATGTGGATGTTGCAACACGATGAGAAAAATAACAGAATCAGTCAAAATCCCAAGTACTTCTAGAAATGAAAAATGGAGAAAAAGGTCAAAATGAGTGAACACAATTGAAAAAGATTAACCTCCTCCAAACGCACCCACCCACCCACTCTCCCACCAGAGAACTCAGCTGTTTTGGACCATGCACAGCAACTGCAATGAGCTGGTTATTCTTTCAGGCAAGCCCTGAAATTCCAGGGCTTGATGAGCAATATTATGGATGTAGCACTACTGAGGGATACTAAAGAAATGTCACAGTGAAGATGTGAAATACCACACTGAATCAATAAACAGGCTTCTGACTAACTTGAAAGCAATGGGGCAGATTCTTGTTTGTTGCTCATTTAAATAAATCCATGAGTATCAGGAATCAAGTTGTGTGTCCCAGTGGAGCGGTGCCATGGAAGGATATTGTCTAACTGAAGTGTAGGGGACGTTGTGGGGAAACTCACCTTTTCTGCAAAGCATTTGCCAGGTTTTGGAGGCTCCTGGATTTGTGAGATGTCATATTTATTAGTCAGTCCCCATTGCTCACCATCATAAATTAAAAAAAAAATGAACACCATTTTTTGTTTCCTGGACCAACTGTGTTGTATTGGTCTAAGTAATAACATTCTTTATTTTTAAGCCAAGAGCATTTTGTTTATGTATTCTCTCCACAAGGGAAAATATACTTCTGCTATCGCTGCAAAGCACAAGGGACAGTTAAATCTAATAAGTTAATCTAGACTTCTAGAAACAAAATTAAATTTTCAAATAAAGGCGAACTGACAGCTAAGGCATAAATCTTTTATTTAAAATAGAAAATAAGCCCATTCAAATGCAATCAGAGAAGACAGATGTAGGTAAAAACAAGCAGAGATAGGATATATGGTGCATAAATTTGCTATGTCTGTATGATAGATCAAGCAGGGTGACCTTAAAAATGTTCCTAAAACACCAGCTAAAATATGAAATTTGCATATATTTAAATACTGCTTGTTAATATAAGATGGACTAGAAGGAATGTTAACACTGAAAGTAAAATACAGCACAGGTATAAAGTGTACAACAGAAAGGTCACATTAGCTATCAGAGTGGCTGAAATGTAAATATTTACTAGCTTAGAGCTGGCAGTAAGTTCTATAAATGAGAAATATTACCTTCCACTGTTTAATATATCATTTCAGGTAAAACATTTAACTGAAAAAAGACCTTGATTCAGCGAAATTCATAATTAACTAAATGTTAAACATCAAACATCATCTTAGATCCAAATTACCTTAATGGACTGCTCACAGATGTGATTTTCATTGAAGCAGAGGCAGGTGTCTCTAATGAAGGATGTTATCAAGATCATAGATATGGATGCTGTGAAATTTTGCCTGCTTTTGGAATGGTGAAAGGAGCTGTTTATACTCAGATTTCTCAAGTATTTTTCATTCCCTCTTTCTGGGTGCAAAGCTGTTGTAGATAGTTGGGTTTGCTTAGGCATGGTATCAGATTGCTACTTGGAAGGTGGCATTTATTGCCTGTTTAGGAGAGAGAATACAACTTCTCAAGAGGACCTAATATTAAATTATAAGGAGCTGTTTCCTTGGACAAAAACTTGCCTGTGGCTTCTTGATTCCTGCTCTTTCACTCATTCTTCTGTCACCCTGTCCTCAGAGAAGTGCCTAAGCCATGATGCTTCCCAGTATAGGATGTTTAGATCCAGTCCCCCCAGGTGTCTGCTGTAAGTGTCCATCTTTTTTCATCATATCCTCAGAATGGGAATTTCTTCAACTACATAGGCAGCAGCATAAAGACCACTCATTCAGCTCTGGTCCCCTCGAAGAGTTTGAGACTGGCTTGTCCATCTGGTCATCCCTAGAAGTACATCATAATTATCTCCTGGTTCTCAATAAATCTGGGTTTTCTAGAGATTTCCACTGTAATTGGATCAGTCATTAATGTAGCCCAGATTTCTCACAGTATTCTGCTGAGATTACATCTGTTCCAATACAGTGACCCAGTTAGAGCTCAAGATATCCGTGACTATGAAAAAGGAAATATGTTTGTAAAATGTTATACATATTGTGACATACAGATGAAGTCAAAGAAATGTTAACGTAGTTAATTCTGATGGTATTGTCCAGCCCCTGGGAGCTGCAGGTGAATGTGTGGATGACTCCAGACGTGGATGTAGGTACCAATAGGCACAAGGGATTTATCCTTCACTTGTCTGATGTTTTGTTCTGTTGTTTTGTTAGCTCGTTAATGTTCTTTTCCATGGGTTTTGTGAACAATTTACTTTTAAAGTGGTATAATTCTGAAAGGTCTTTTTTGTATTCATTTCTAGGAAGAGTGTAAGTTCTTCGAGTCATTGATTAGTGACAAATGCCATCTATTGAGAAGTTCTCTTTATCTTTGGGATGTCTGTTTTGAAGGTCACTTCCATTTATTAAAGGATTGCAACTGTACACTTGAATATTTCATGAATTGTCAGTATTGTTTCTGTTTTTTTGTTTTGTTTTTTTCTTTTTTTTTTTTCAATACTGCCCCATAGAAAACAACAACAACAACAAAAAAAGACAAAGGTCAGATAATAGATTTTTAAAGTTACCCAGAAACCTGCACGCTGACCTAATATCTTGCCATAGGTCAAATTGGATTGTTTCCGTCTGTCACATCTGTGTTGCATAACACAGGACAAACGGGAGTATGAGGTGATGTATATGGTGCAATATGGGAACACGGTTTTCATACTGACCCTCAGCTACATGTGGTTGGCAGACTTGTATGTATAGACTCTGATATACAGAATTACCTGCAAACATTCAGGGTGAAAACACAAAAACAAACAATAGAAGATAACCAGAGGGGCTTGCAATGAATTTATCTAGAGAAGATTAAGCACTGGATTCCCTTGAATGCGTGGCATGGTCTGGAGTTGCTTTACTTTGTTCTCAGTTGCTGAGAAGTGTCATTGTCTGTGGAAGGTAGGATTTAGTGCGTAATAAAATGCTTAAGTCTCTCACTGTCCCTTGCTGAGAGCTCCTCCTGTGCAGGGCAGGGGTCTGTCGCTCAGTAGCAAAGGTCCTAGACTCAGCCTTCATTGATGATCTAGGTTTAGGTGTTTGCAGTCTCCCCCTGTGGGGAACAGACTGTTGAAGAGAAGGTCCTTCACACTGAGGGATTACTAAATCCAGGTCATTTACAAAAGATTTGGTCTGCGATAGAGACTTTCCTGTGTGTTGCTATAATAAAACATGCCTTGGCGGGAGACATTTTAGAAATGCTGCTTGTAAGAACACAACATTAAAGTAAAATTAAAATTTTGCCCTGGACTCCCAGCACTCTGAAAATTGAACTCTGCTTCCAGGAGTATATAAACTTCATTCACATATTTTTTTCTTTAAACACTGACTTGAAACATTTGGCTGCTTTATAGACTAACTGGGGTTATATAATCACTAGGGCTTGCTAATTTAGGGAAACAAGGCTGCTTTGTTTATAAAAGGTCTGTTCAAAAAATGATGCGTGGCTCCAGCATGGTCTTTCCTATAGATTAGCCACAGTACAGTACGTGTATTGGGGCAGCCAAAATACATGTAGACAATTAGCTTTTCTACCAGAGACTAGTTTTGTTAACATTCCCTTGATTTGACAGCTGGAATAGATGAATGTCATTCCTGACCTTTTCAATTTTACAGCTTCTTCACTTTCATAATTCCAACTCCTGCAGCTGCAGCATGGAAATGAACTTTAATAATGTCCCCAAACTCTTGAAAATGCATTACTTACAGTAAAATTTTATAATACTCTAAACAATAAGAACCCTTCATATCGTTGCTGTTTAAACTATAGAATAGTTGTTAGCAATTAAAAGGGGTGGACTTTTTTTGACTGCTTTCATGGAGCAGATTTGAATAATCAGACATTAGGTATCCACATCTCATTGTGATTTATGATGATGGAAAAAATTATTCTGCCCTGAGTTTTAATTATGGCTGGAAGATATTCTCTAGGTTCTTCTATTAATGCCTTTCATTTACTAGTAGAGGGTCAAACACTGTTCCTTTTACTGATATAATTTCACTAAAGCTTATACAAGTAAATAGAGGGCAGAAAGCAGTTACACAATCTGAATTCAAGAGGTACAATTGTGTAAGCTGTGGTATGCCATAGATGATACAGTGGTGATGTGATACTGCTCTAGATGACCCTCTGCTTAGTTAATTAGACACAGAGTAACTAGCATAAGCACAGATTGTGACTAAATTCAAGTTAAAGAAAAGGAAAGGTCAGAGGGAATACTGCCCCTATAGAGAATGTGAGATTAAATAACTGGAATTTAATACTATTATTAGGGGTCTTTTAGTCATAGCTCCAATGTAAGGCTAGTCCAGCTTACCTGTTCAGATTAGATAAAGGATTTAGAAATTGCTAAGTAAGGTGTAGCGTATCAAGACCCATCTGAGAAACATCAGGAATCCAAGCTGTTGGTGCTGTTCCTTGGTGGGCTTTAGGGGTGACTTGAGCCTATGAGCGGCTGTGGCTGCAGGACTTGCGGAGAAGGCCGCCAGTAACAACCTCCTGCCGGGCAGCCTGATCTGAGGGGAATCCTGGTAAAGTTCACAGCGCATTAACCACTTTCTAATATATTCCTATAGTCCTTTCAAAAGGATTATTTCAAAGCTTTCATGTAGCTAATGGTTTGAGCCTCTTTTGAGAGTTCAAACATCCTAATGAGATTAACTCATTAAATATCTGCCCATCACTTAGTTGCTGATACTCTGATTCATTTGTGGCACTGCAAGACAGCGTGGCCCATGAAAATGAAGACTGTTTCTCTCTGAATGTTTTTAGATTATTACTCTTTCCACCCCCATCTCCTTTTCTCTGTCATACAAGTGGATTGAACTGTGCATTAACAGTCTTCTTCCCTTCAGACTGGTTGGGCAAAGGTGACAGTTTTTGCCACCATAACGTTACCTCCTTCCTTAGGCATCTGACTGTAAGCCTCCCCTCGACTAATTGCTTGTCTCTCAGGGATGGATTTGTTAGTGCTCACACAACCAGAATCGCACAGATTCCTTCCACAGAACCAAGTGAAGTGAAAAGTACAATAACGTCACCTCGAATTTTACAAATTAACCAAAAACCACGAGGGGAGACAATACGCACGTGAATATTTCTGAAATAGCAAAAACCATGGCAGCTAATGCAGGGTAGTGCCAAACGTGCATACTGGCGGGAGGTGGCAGGAGCTGCTACTTGACTTTAAGAGGGGTGGGCTGAGTCTTGCTTCTGCTGCCTCGCTTGTGTCCCAGTGGTCAGGGAAAGCTCAGGAGTCAGTGTTTCTTTGGAGAAAGGCCAGAAAAGAGCTTGGTTTTGGAAAGGCCTACATGGGGAGCAGCTGAGGCTTGGCATAGAAGAGGGCGGCAGAGCAGACGGGAAGAAGTCCGGGCAGCACGACCTGGCTTGGCTGCTGCACTACGCTGGTTGCCCCAGTTTCAAGAAATAAATGCTCTGTCCCTGGACAATCAACACAAATAATGCCAAGGCCAGGAGATTCCTTTGAAGAACTGGCCGGCTGCTTGGGCTGCTGGCATGTTCTACCTTTAATGGGCCTGGGAGTTTCCAAGCATGCTTGCTTAAGAAGCGCTGAAATGAAGCAAGTGGCTGTTGCAGGGATCTTACACAGATGCAGGCAGTGGCTTAAAGGAGCAGCCCTTGGGAAAATAATAGAGAGCCCCATTTGCAAAGCTCTAATTTGAGGAGTCCCTGCATAGCACAACCAGCATATAGGCATGATTTGAATGGCCTGAAGAGGTTTGGACCCAACAGTTAATGAACTCGCATTCGAAATCAGACATGCGCTATTGGGATGGCTGACTAAGACCCCACTGGTATTGTGATGATGCTAGTGTATAATCAGCAAGTTTATATTTATAGCTCTTAAGATATAAAACAGAATTAGATGCAACACTTAAAAGAAACAAGGTGCTATTTTCCTTATAGTCTGTGCTTCTCAAGTGTTTGTCTACACAAAGTCTTTACTACTGCTTTTTAAAAAGCTCTGGTTTCTGAGGAATTCTTTAACTCTTTTTAGTGGCAAGAACCTGTCTTGCTTTTCAGGTTCTTTTGGTGAGCAAAGCTAGTGAAAATTATGGATTTGAAAATAAAATGCGAAAGCTTTGACTGTCGGTGGAGAGAAAATTTAAACAAAATCTGCATTATATTTTTTCATGTTTTAACCCATTCTAGTATTGGTTGAAATATTTAAAATAACAGTATTTTGACTGTTGAATTGGGAATGAAAGTAGGAAAAAGGGAAAGGTTTTTGCCTGGTCTTTTTGCGGGCATGGTCTCTATGTACCAGACAGCCATAGAGGGACACCAAAAGGTTCTCAGTACATGTTCATCTCTATGGTAAAAAACATCCAAACTGTGGAACCTACTAAAATAGATCCTTCTTAGTTTCAGGGCTTTGGTGTTTTGTTTTGCTTATTTTATTTAATTGAATAAGTCATTTGAAAACAACTAGAGCAATGTATGATTGCTCTAGTATGATAATTCACTGGAACAGGCTGCCCAGGGAAGTGGTGGAGTCACCATCCCTGGAAGTCTTCAAAAGACGTTTAGATGTAGAGCTTAGGGATATGGTTTAATGGAGGGCTGTTAGCGTTAGGTTGGAGGTTGGACTCGATGACCTTGAGGTCTCTTCCAACCTAGAAAATTCTGTGATTCTGTATTTTGAACATAGCTTTATGGATTGCCTAGTCAAACTTTTAGACATCCTGTATGGTATTCAATAGATTATTGAAGAGCATAGGCATTAGCCCTTCATACCGAATGTGGGAGCCTAAATTACACGTACTTTTACTATTTTTTGTATTGTAGGCTAATGTGTTGTACTGCAGAATTGTCCTCCACATTCTTGGAAAGCAATCATTGGAATACAAAAGTGGAAATGCCTCAGATTCCTAATGGTGGACCCTGTTTGGGGCCATTCAGATGAAATGGCAGTCAACATCCAATCCATGCAGTACCGTTTGTAAATGAAACAAAAGAGCAGCAATACCTCATTGCTAATTTTTTGCTGGCTGTGAACTTCCTTCAGACAGCAGAAGGAAAGTGGAAAGGGTGGAAACTGCCAAAGTCACATCTGTACCTAACTGTGTCTAACATTACCTTTTATGTCAAACCATTAGCATACCCAGGAAAAAACCACTGTATTTAGTGCCAGATGTCTGCTTATTACAGCAAGGGAACTGGGAGAAGACACTGGGAACAAGACAGGCACTTAAGGCACAGTACCTTTCCATTATTAACACTTGCAGGTTTTACCAGCATCACTTTGGGATAGTGGGCAGGAAGCATCATGGTGAGGAGCTAGGAAGCACATGGTAATTAATGACTTGGTCCCACCAAATCGTGACTTGCAGAACTTGCTGCCAGTCTGCTTTCAGGGGCCAGAAGAGCAGCAGCAGCACTTTGGAAGAGCGACCAGCACAGCTGCTCAGCCAGTGGTGGTTATGAAGTGGTACAGGCTAGCAAGCAGTGGAGGGAAACAAGCAGAGGCTCACCTGCAGACAGAATAAAGCAGAACCATTTTGTCCAGTCTGGGTTAGTGGACAGAGTGCCTGGCATTTTGTACAAATATGTTGCTAATCTGAGCAAGGGAACAAAATGGATTTGAATGAGGAAGGTACAGGTGGCAGTAGGGTTCAGGACTGGCCCTTACAGTGGGCATCCCAGTACTGCCTTTGGTTTTGTTCAGCAATGAAGTTTGGTAACTCAGAAGTTTGGTCAATATTTTATGCAAGATACACTGTGTGAATGCTGGCTTAAAAGAGAAGTGCATGTTCACTGTTACCTCTGTTTTTCTCAGATAGGAATGATGGCAGTTTTTCATATTGCATTCAGAGTTACTGTGGGAAAGAGCGTGTTCAGTCCAGGATGCAGCCTAATGAGTGAGGTGAGCTCTAGAAATGCAGAATAATAAGAGCTTATGTTAATAGCCTAAACCATTGACTACATCTGCTTTGATAGGAGAACCCCACCATCAATTGAACTTACAATCACATTGTAGCTGAAGTCAGGGACAGATGCACCTCAGGAGTGTTTTTAGCCAAACAGTTCTGATTGATGTGCCCGTAATTGCTTCAGATTCCTATTATTGATCTCTGATGTCAAAATAATTGAACTTTATGGCTGACTTCTGATGTTTATTGAGAAATCATATAATTACTTCCAACCAGCTGTGAGTCAATAAAAGTTGAGTACATACCACTACTCAGATTGCTTAATGCATAAATTTCTCTCCAAATAAACACAAGTCGTACAGTATATGAATAAATCTGGTAGTGCATGCTCCTAATTACATAATTACATCCTCTAATATTTGAAATAACAGATATATCCGTCACACGTTTGTATATAAAATGTACCTACTTCAACCCCAACCATACGATGTGGGGAGGGTGCTGTGCCTGCAGAAAGCCCTAGCATGGTTGCACAGGTGCGGCAGTCTGCTGACATGCAGAGCAGGGATCAGGGTCTTGCTGGACCTTGATCTTCTTATGAAGCAGTGGGATCCAACGTGTTTTATCATGCTGGGACTGACTGGGACATGTCCTAGAAGTTCACACCTGTCTAGAAAATCCTATCCTATATATCACTTTTTTAGTTTTGCCTTCACTCTTCTGTTTATACCAACCATCTGGACCCTTACTTGCAAAACTCTGCAACCAGGACTTCCTGGCCTTAAGAGAGAGTCTTCAGAGTAGACGTACACATGCAGTGTCTTCAAAACGCTCATACTTCTATGATTTCACAAAAGCCTAACATTTTTGCTGACTACACGATGGTGAGAAGTAAACAGTTACACTTTTGACAAGCTTTTAAAAAAGCTCCCTGATAACCTGAAATTGTTTTCTAGAGTGGTTTCATGAAGCCAAGAATTTTCACACCCCACTGCTGATGGTGATAGACTATATAGTGTATACACACACACACAGCTGGCAAGGTACTTAAGTGATAAAAAAATGTTTTACGTGAAGGTAATGAAGACTTCATCTTGCCTAGTTGAATAGCTTTAGCTGCCAATTTCTAGATCAAATCCTGTCTGAGAAAGCACATTAGCTTTACCGTGTCTTGTTTTCTGTGTAATCACTGTGCTGCGAGTACTGGTTTTATTCACTCCTGCATTTCTTTTAATATTGTTGTAGTAATTCTCCTTCCTTCAGGGGAAGGAAGCATTAATCAGCCAGTGCATTTAGCTCCTACTTACATTAATATACAGACAATGCAGTGATTTAGAATTCTTTACACCTTTTTGCAGGTTTTTCATTATATTTCTTAATGTCTTGAGGATGCCTTTCCTCATGACACCTTCCAGCAAACCTTTGCAAAATGAATAGGTTTCATTATGAAATCAATGATATTCCCTCTAAACTTCAGTGGCAATGTCAAAGAAAAGCTACTATAATTGCTAATGCCAAGCAGTTTTTTATGACCAAATTCTACTTTCCAGATGTCACAGCAATGCAGTCATCACCTTCTTCAGCACTTTTGCCCTCTCTTGTCACCGTGGTTCTTCTTTTCAAGAAAGTGATTGTCAGCTATGGCTTTTTCTATTCTTATGGCTTTTCTCTGGTTCTGATTCAACCTTAAAGCTACTCTTTCCAGCAGAAACAGTCTGAAGTTTACACTTCTGACTCTGCCTAGCAGGAACCTTTGACCACTGCCTCTCCTTAAGCATGATTATATGAATGAATTTTAATTCTGAAGCACAGTAGTAGCTATTAAGAACTTGCAGCATTTATTTTAACTCCAGTTTTATTTTATTTTATTTTATTTTATTTTATTTTATTTTATTTTATTTTATTTTATTTTATTTTATTTTATTTTATTTTATTTTATTTTATTTTATTTTATTTTTAGGAAGATCTACTGTGCAGACAGAGAACAGTTACTGTGACCAACCCAGTCTTGGCCAATCTGGTTTATTGGACACAGTGCCTGGTGTTGTGTTCAAATATGTTGCTAATCTGGGCAAAGGAACAAAAAATACTTGAGTGAGGAGTGTAAAGAGGGTAGTACTGCCTCTGCCACATGTACACTGGACCTTGTTTTTACAGTCTGAAAAAGCTGAAATACTGTAACATGGAAATTCTGGTTTATGCATCTGAGTATATGCAGTGATGTGGAGTCATAGGTTTGATGAAAGGCTTATAAAACAACAGGTAGACGTAATCTTTGTCTGTTCTTTAAACACAGATAGCATTGGGTCTAACAATGCAAAAGGCATCAGGCTGTCTCTCAGAGAGACACAAGTTTCTTCCACTTGCAAAATTAATACCTATGTTTATTCCGGTTGACAAGAAAATGCAACTGAAATCCTAAAAATTTGGCAGCATTTTGATACTATCTTAATTAAAACAGTTTAACTTGTTCTTCCCTTTTTAGTGCAGAAACAGACATCTGAGCCACTAATTTGTTTGCCCTCTTTGAGGTTGTTGAAATGTAAAAGAGATGAGTTAGCTGCCCCTGGCAGTGGGGGCAATGAGGGAGATGCTGGCAGACTTGCTTATAGCGTAGTGATGCTAGCAGGCATTACAATAATACATTTCAATCGAGGAAGTTAGTTTGACTTCTTTAAGTCATAGCTGTAGTTAAACAGCTTTCTAAAGCACGTCGTAGCACCACATGTGTTTAGACGATTGAATTTTTGTCATAACCTGGGTACCATACTAGTGGTTGTCCTGATGCTCTGTTTTACTTCGAAGGCATAGAATTGGCTTTTCTCATTCCTTGCCTTAAATACTTTAAATGTACTGACAAGCACAACTGACCAATTAATAGTACTTTTTCTCGTCTTACCTCATTTGTTATCCACGGTGCTCTTCAATTTTTCATGACCCAAAATAGTAGATGTACATAATGAATACAAATAGCAAATTGATTAAATGTAACATGCATTGTAGCACCAGTGAGATTGTCATTTGTTATTAATGAGAGAGATTTGTCAGGTTCCTGTGAAAAGGCTTGTGACGCACAGTGATCCAGACCTAGCAGCTGCAAGACTGCAGCCAACCGTCAGCTCTTTCATTGTCATGCAACAAAAATAGGGAGGACACATGATTTTCAAGATAATTTCATATTTTGGTACCATCTCAACATTTTCAGGATTATTTTCAAAACATGCAAGTCAGGTTTACTGAGGATGTTGCAATAAATGGTGCGTCATTGTAAGGCACTGAATTTCAAGGCCAAAGCCATCCTGTAGGAACCAAACCACTGAATTTTACAAGGATGAAACTGAGTGGGGCCTTTTGGCTAAGGCAGTGTGGTCAACAGCTCAGTAGTCAGGCAGCTCATGCAAGAAAATAGCGCTCAGGTTTCACTGCCTGATTTAACCAGGCACACAAATATGTACCTCTTTTCACATCCTTGCTGAGTCACCGAGCCATGAGGCAGTGGACAACTCCAGAGCCTTGTTCAGTTGCTCCTGATCAAGCTGGTTTATTTTACATAAGTATCCATTGAAAGTCGCTCTTCTATGTACCAGGGAAGTATTTGCTAGTGTGCTGTAGGCAGGGAGAGTTTGTGGTTTTGCGTGATCTCTTCCATGCCAACATTTTACAAGAAATTTATCTGAAATCCAAAAGCTTTTTGTGGAATGTGGAAAAATTGTCTTTGTTTTGCACAGAACGTACTGCTGAATTTTCCTAATGAACAGCAAGAGAGGGCTGAAAAATGAACATGGCAATGCGGGGTATTACTTCCCACCCTTGAGCAACGAACCTAAAACTCCAAACAGCTGAATCCTTGTCCCCAAATGCAGCTCACTGTTTCAGTGTGGATCAACAAAGTTTTTTTTGTTTTATTTTATTTTTCTCCTAGAATCAGAGACTTGACAATAGTTTAGTTCTTTGTTAATGCGAATTGCTTAAGCTACACTGACCAAGAATACTTTGCATCTGCTCAGGTCTGCCTGCTGGTCGGTTTGTTCTAGCCATGGACTGTACTCAATTAAAAATAACAAAAAACGGGTTTCCTTTTAAATTACATTATAGTGTGAACGTGTATTATTTACATAAATTTAACAGATTACTGGAGATCAAACCTTGCTATTCAATTCCCTGGAATTCTGCTTTCATAAGGGAATATAGGAATTTTATGGGCATTATTTAAAACAAAATTTTGATTGTAATGCCTCTGAAGAACTAAATAAAATGTTATGCAGTTTTTTTACATCTCAAGGTGAGGAGAATCTTTGAAATTTATTTTGAAATTAGAGGCTCTATTCTGCATAATTTATACACTGAGTATTCATAAAAGGCACTACCGTTGAAACTCACCTGTCATCAAAAGGAAAAGCACAGAAACAATGGCTAAGACCAAGGCAGGGAAATGGTGTTATGGATGTTATTTCCTAAACATTTTCTATGGAACGGTTTCTACCAGTTACTGAGGAAATTAAGGAAAAGTGACAAAGCAACAATCATTTCCAAGTAATGGTTCTTTTTTCTTTTCATTATCTGTGCTGTCTGCCCTCAGATCTCCTGCATTGTTCACATTTCAAAACATTTCCTGTTGTAATAGACAAGCAAGAGCTGTTCTGCAGGGGCAAGGAGGAGAGCTCTGCTTCTGCAGCTCAGTCGTGTATGGGGCAGCTCTGGGGTGTGCTGCCAGAAACCTGGCCTGACCAGCCAGCTTGGGCATCTTCATAAATTAAGGGATAATTTTTCTAGGCTCAGAACTCGGTTTAGGTAAACCTGTAAAAACTAGGCTATAATTTCATTACAATGAGCTGAAATTTGGCTTATTTTCTTTTTCTGCTTCTTAACTTCCTGGGAAGGAGAAGTTTACTGCTACTTGTCTTTGGAACCACTTTGGGCTCATCAGGTTTTTCCTCTCTGCCCTGTTACTGGCAAAGGTTGTCTCAGGAGCACCTGTTTCGTCTTCAGCAGCAGTGTTATTATTAAACATGGGTCCTGAGCAGGATTTACACCCTTCCTCTGGAAACATAGGAAGCTTGTGACAATTCCTACTCTTTCACAGACACGTGTCAGCTTGTCAGGGACTATCAGTCATTAAAAATTGAACAGAGCAAACCTGACAGGATTGGTCTCTTGGTGCTACAACAGTATAAATATTTAACAATGACATGATGATACATTTCTATTAACACAGCTGGCATTCTGCACAGCAGGGTAATAGTCCTTTTTATGACTACATAGGTAGTAAAATATATATGTAATAGGTGGATGGACCAAAGCTACAGTGAACAGTGTGGAAGAGGCAATGTCTTATGACCAAAGTGATGGAAATCCCTAGTGATTTTCACATAAAACATTGCTGTTTGTGAACTCTGAAAGGTTGGTTTCCTCTGAGGTAGAAGTTCCACTCATGTTTGCCCAAGCCCATTGTGCATGCCCTCTTCTGCTCACTCTTGCTGTACAAGGCTAAACAGACATTAGATAGAAGCTCTTTCTTTGCTATCAGGTTAATTAGCTGCTCTGCCATTTTGTTTAATAATTCAACTGCAGTGTCCAGGAGGTCAGTGTGACACTGCTTGTTGCCACAAGTCATCAGTGTTGATTGTTGCTGCTTTTTGCCTGTTGAAAAGTTGTCTTCCAGTACCTGGGTGCCACTGTGGACTGGCAAGTCACTACCCAGTACAGGATTTCATTTCTCCAGCGAGCATATCTCTTTTAAATCCAAACAGCAATTCCACTGAGTTTTAAACTGCTAATTTATGATAACAAAGTAAGAGCAAAAGAGAAGGTCATGCAAGATTTTAAGCTAATGATGGACAGGTAGAATCAGAAAGCATGGGGACTGCCCTCCTCCCTACCATATCCCCTAAATTACCTTTTTGTGGAATGCAAACATCTCCATAGGCTCTGGAGAGAAAGGGAGAGAGGTGTCTGAATGGCAGCACTCAGCCTTCCTCCTACTCTTACCTGCTGTGGCAGGTGACAGGAGAAAAGCTCAGCAGCATGGTCCTCTCCTTCAGGGTGTTCAGGCACTGCAGGCAGCCCTTCTCAGACATTCAGTTAGCTCCTGCCCTTGTGTATCTCTTCTAAAAGTCCTTAAAATATCTTCTGGGGAAAGTCCATCAGCTAGATTCCATGTTTGAAAACAGAGGAAGAGCACAGGTCATAGAGGTGTTGTTTTGGAAGCTGATGTAACTATTGAGCCGTAACAAAGCCTATCTGTATCCAAAGGGTGTGCCATGGATTTGATGGAACCAAGGGAGCAAGAGCTGAAGTTCAGACTACCATGCCGTGTCCCTGGACCTCACAGAGATTTCAGGTACTTGATCTAGATGTGCTAGGAGCAGATCATTATAGCTACACTTTTTTACTAAATTCTTCTTTCATGATTCTGGCCACATTTTGAGATTTTATTCTGTTACCCGAGTCCATGAGTTGTTCTACTGACTGCTCTGGAGACTTTGCAGAGCAGGATATACAGACTGCTAATATCAAAGAATCGTAAGCTCTCTTGGTCCTCTCTCTTTTTACATTTATTAGCATTTTCTCATGTATAAAGTTGTGTGATTAGAGACAGTTTGACCTGGGGGAGGAACAATATATTTTTACCTTCAAAAATGCACCTATTTGGTTTACCTATGAAATTCAATTTTCTTGTTTAAGTATTCTTGAATATAAATTTTTGAAACTGGATGTAATTCAGAACATAATTGGAAAATTGTTTAAAGATTTTTTTTTCTCTCAACTCTGTCTTTGAATTGATATAAATAACAAAACGAACCTGGCAATTTTTAACAGTATGATCAAAAGTACTGCTTTTTCACTGCTCATATTTTGACTTGTTTTGTTCACTAACTCATGCCAGTTCAGGGTAGATTGGAGCAGAATTACTTATTTATCCAATTAAATAGGTTATTTTTCTACAAACATGCCTCAAAAATCTGTGCCACTCAATCAAGTGTAGGTAAACTGGGCAGTGTACAGCAGGGACAGGCCTGTTCTCAGCTGTGCACAGTGACACTGAACTCAGTCAATCTGAAAAAGCAGATGGTTTAGCGTATAGATAGGATGATATACCTGATACAAGACCTGCTGTATACTACCTCTGAGCTTCTTTCAAATCTAGGGTGCACAGGCTTAAACTAGTGATGCAACTAATATATGTGCAAACATAAAAGTAGTCTTTCCCTCCTTTTCTTCTCAGCTTAGAGGAATATTCTAATTAGTTATTGCTGGCAGGAGAAGAAGGGGAAGAAATTTGGAGCAAGGGAAATGTGTGACTGTTGACTTTGCAGTAGCCCTGTCAAAAAAAATGTATTCTACTTTTAATACATACCATTTGGAAAGCAAAGCCCCTTTTAAAATGCTTCGGAACTCATGTCCTTTTTAATTGCCTGGAATTCATGGTGGCTGTGTGAGAAAGCCATAAACATATACAATCATAAAAACACATTTAGACAACCCAAACAGAATCAGTGCCATATTATTTTAGTTTATTATTCCTAGTGGAGTACAGATTGGTCTTCCTACTTTGATATTTATTTATACCAAAGAACTACAAGGACATAAATGCCACTCTTGGGATAATCCTAATGCTGGGGCTGAACAGAATACACATTGCATCTGTCTCATTTGCAGTAAAATGAAGGCGTGTTTAGGTGTAGTCCTGCTAATGAAGGACAAAGTTGAAGGTCAAATGTAGTCTTCAAAATGAATGTGTCACTGTGAAGCTGAGAGAACCGTACTTTTTGCATTAAGAAGTTTTCTTACAATATCCAATAATGAAGAAAGGGAAAAGGAAAATGTAGCTCTTTGGTTTTATTATTCCTTTTTCTTTGAAGCCACTTAAGGATTCTGCTCAAGACTTCAGTGCTCATATGAAAAATTAATGATGGGTTTTTGCTAGACAGAAAGCCTTCTTATTTTGCACATGATTAACAAAGAAAACTCAATGCAGAAGTGAGATACGCAGCAGGGGGTGGTTCTCTCTGAGGCCAGCTCACAGCTTCACACCAGAACATTTATTGACATGGGAAAATACCCACTTTTATCCAAAGACAGTTAAACAGATAGGCTATGTGCAGGGCTGTACATGCTGAATAACAAGGAACAGATTCTTGACAAAGGAAAATGTCAACCAAAATAAACAAACAGCCTCACAGCAGTCTGACCCTGCACCGTGCCTGTGGGCTGCTTTGAGTCTACTGCAGAGCCAGGCGCAATGTTAGTCTTTTGCTAGTTATTGTCAGCAAGTAGATTATCAGCTGAAAGGCTGGAGGGTGACTTCAGACAGTCTGCCTGTAGCAGAAGAAAACCAAGGACATGTAGGCAGAATATGTAAGCCAGATCTGCACTCTGCTCACATGCTATTTTGATTTGATGTTCCTCGGCTACAAAGGTCTCATGTGGGGGGGCTGGGGTACTTTTCCCACAGGTCTTTTCCTACAAGTAAGATCACAGATTAAGGTCACGGGAGTTTGTCCAACTGCAAGCAGCCTGGTTTAATTCTGTTGGTCCTGCATATACCCCTTAATTTTTAAACCTTCTTATTTTGGTCTGGTCAGCCAACTTGGTGCATCTTCTGGGGATTCAGAACGGCCATCTGCTCCTGGCACCCTGAAGAGGAAAGCCAGCCAAACAAGGTATAATTTTTACAAGTTGTGATCGAAGTGCAATGAGTTTTATTTATTTTAAGCATAAGACAAGACAAACCTCTGTTACTGGTGTATATTTATGATTTGCCCCCAAGTACAGGAGGCCCTTATAAATCTCCGTTAAATACAACGGTGCACTACAAAGAGCTGAGTTTGGTTACGAATCTCAGGTCAGATTCAGGGTTTCAGGTGTAAAATGGGAATGAAACAAATCTCCCTGGGTGAACTGAACCAAAAAGCTTTTTTTCCCTTTCTTGTTATGCATGTAAACAGAAAATGATCCCCCAAATACTGCCATTATGAACTAGAAGCTATGTTTATCTGAAGGCTCTAAAAGGAGTTATGCTAGCTTTGAAAGTACTATGCCTAAGTATATATGAAAGGTGCAGAATTAGTGTCAAACAAACAAAAAGCAGTGTTCTATGTAGAAACCTGATTTCCTTAAAGCTTTATTCCAGATAGAGAGTAATGCTGAAGTTTTCCCATGCTATCTGGAGTGCCGCTTGCTTTTGAGGAAAGAAATGTAGTGAAAGTTAAAGCTGATAAGAATTGGTCTTTAGCAGGAGGAGGCAACATAGGGCTTATTTTGACTAATAAGTTATTATCTCTAAATGATAGGGAATCAGTTATGCTAGATATAAAAAGACATTAAGCTTCAAATAGAGCACCTGATAACAGTACTTATAAGCTTTTCTAAAAGGCTTCATACTTTGTCTGATTTGGTTATAGTTTGTTTGCTTGAGCGCTCCTTTTGAAGTTACCTACAGTGGTGGCACTGAAATGCAGTGACTAGCGTACAGTCAGGGACCGGGGTTTGGCTGCTGACAGAACTGGCTAACAGCCATTTTCACAGCAATTATTTTTTTTCTTGTGGACTTTCAGATCAGATCCCTGCAGGAACAGATTGAGTGGAATTTTTATTTTGCTATTATGAATGTTTTGATACTGCAGTAATGATTTTTTGATATTTGATAGTAAAACCTTGAGATGGTAGTAGTGGAAGCCTCAGAGTAGCTTTCATAATGTATTGATTTTGTGTTTTGTAGTGGTGATTTTTTTGCTTTGTCACCATCAGTCGTTCATTTATGTTTTCATATATATAATTTTTGTGTGTACTTCTCTCACTGCTTTTGCCTACCAGCAAGTACTGCTACTTACAAAGTATATAGAAATAAATGCGCTTACATTATCCTGTCAAGTGCTAGCAAACAAACACAAAGCAGCACAGCCCAAGTTTTGTTCTGCAGGACAACTGAATTCAGTGGGAGCTCTGTTTCAGCTACCCACACAAAGAAGATCGGGCCCTATCTGAGAACAGCTGGGATGTTTTTGATCAGTGAGGTTATATTCCAGCCTCTAACTCAAGATTCAAAGAGTAGGTTTTAAGAATTAATATAATTTATGTCCCTAAGTTGTAACATCTCTAAAACAGGAACTGCATTGCCATGTGTCATCTGCAAAACATCCAGAATATTTTGGCAGGGGAGACAGAATATGACGATGCAATTGTAACTACAGCTGTGAAGCGCAGAACTAGAGGCTTGCCTGCGAGAGAGCCATGCCCTATGCTCCTCGGAGCCTCTCGCTGATGCAAGCTGCCAGGTCTCACTGTTGCACCCTCACCAGCCAAGAAGCAGTTTCTGCTCTGGCTTGTCCAAACTTAGCCTTGTGCTGATGAGCAGCCGGTACTGGCTTGTTCATCAGCTGCTGCCAAGCAGGTGGCACGAGCTGCATTTTCCTCACCTTTGCTCAGCTACAGTGGAGACTTGTGTTTCCTTCTTCTCTCCAACCAAAAATGCCTGTGAAGTCATACAGTTACCCACTTATCCTCAAGATCTACACTGCTTTTTTATTTCAGCTGAAATTGTCTGACAGGCTAAAAAGTTTCTGTGAGGCAGTATGAGAGAAAAATAAGGACAGACAGACGGACAGCAATGGCATGACCCTCATTTCCTTAGGAAACCAAGCTAAAAAAGAAAATGTAACCTCAGACCCTTTGCTGAGGGCTTTGAAAGCCAGGATAAGAACATATATATCCCAGATCAGAAACGACATCTGTGGAGATTACTCTGTTCTTGTGGCTGCATTAAAGGAGTCAAGAAAATAAACCAGTTGAAGATAGCTCTTAAGTCCTTTTAAATGATGACTATTATTATAATTATTAATAACAATTTTAGTGTGTTCACTTTTCAAATTAAAAAAGGTGATATGGTACAGCTGAGACCAGAGAGGGACACCTGGGGGGCAGAACACGATGTGCATGCAGTGCCCCCCAGCCCCGCTCCCTGCTCATGGGGCAGACTGAGGAGTGGGCTGCTGTCATGTGCTGTGCCGGTAAAAACAACCAGGAAAGGAGGCTGGCACCAGCATCCCTTCCCTAGGTAAGGTCTGCAACAGAGAGGACTTTGCATTTTGCTGTGTAGCAGCAGGGGGGCACATCTGTGGAGCTTGCTCATGAGAGGAAAGCCACGCATCCTCTCTGAGGCCACACTCACCTATACGCTGTACTCACTCACTGGCAATTTGTAACCATTTAGGTGGGTGTTTGGCATCATTTGACTTTAAAGCTTTATTAAAGCCCTTCAGTCCATTCACCAGTGACCTTGAGAGGTTCTATCATGTGCTGGCAATTGTGTAGATGCTGCATTTCCATATGAGGCACTAAACCCTTCCATATTGGAAAAGTCATTTGGTCTGTTAGAACTTGCATGGAAAAAATACAAATATTTCATAAGGACAAGTGGGCAGATTATTCTCGGGCTATTGATTCCTCATTTTGATCTGCTGAAAACCTACTTGCTGCTGAACAGACCTCCCTACTGGAGAGACTGAGCAAAACAGACATTACAGGGAGAGGCTCTGGGCATTTATTGATTACACATGAGAACACTAATCATGCAATAGCAAAGATTGAGCATGTTGTTGTGATGACTATTTGCATAAAAAGGTAAGATTTGACTGTTGGTAAGCTAGATCTTTTCAGAACATTAATGGCAGCTGTCTCTGATCTGGTCACATGCCTTGCCACAGCCAGCTGGGCAGCTAGTTCCTTGGGCTTCTCCTTTTCCAGCATCTAGACAACCAGGGCAACACACATAATGTCTGCAACAAGTAAGTTAGCAAATATATTTGGTGCACTAATTGAAAATGAAACTCTAATCTCCAGCAAACCTACAGAATGTTGTTTTGTCTCTCAAGAATATTTGGAAAGAGCATCAATTTTGGATTTTTGAAACGGCTAACAATTTTCTATTTGACTCTTGTAATCCAAATGTCAGTTCATTTCAGTCAGTTCTTGTAGTCAAATTCTTGTAAACTTTCCTAACTCCTGACAAAATGCTAATGATGCCAACTTCAAGTATTCAAAACTCAGAAATGAGGAGGCCCTTAAAATTTTGAGCAAAACTATTACACAGCTTAATCTTTCACAACAGTATTTGTTTCTTTCCCGCTTTATCTTTCTGATTTTTTATGCAGTTCTTCAAAGATACAGACCAAAAGTGAGGATAGAAACTTTCTACGCTGTTTTTTTTTTAACAAATGACAAATTTTACACATATTTATATAACTCCAAGCTTTATGACTTTAAGAACACACACAAAATTATAACACTTGTCATCAGACTAGGTAATGCTTCCTAAGCTGCAAATGATTGCTACAAAACTTACCTTTATGAAATACTTTGTAGTTTCTCCGCCTTCCTGTCCTTGTTACTGTAAGCTGGTAGACTTAGTCATTGGAAACAAACATCCATAAGTGCATTCATTGAGCATTTTGCTTGGAGAATAATGTTTATAGCCAGAAAATAAAGCATGTTACTGGAGAGGGTGTAGACCTTGGTCACAAGCCCTCAAAATCTGGGGACAGCAGTCACTGGGCTCTGACCATGCCCTTAACTGGGCTCTGAAGAGCATGTAGGTGTTTGCCAGAGGCAGGGGAATGTCAGTCAGAGAAGTAAACAACATTTCTGCATTTGTTTCTTACGTATCATGTGTGCTCAGTCTTGGAGAGAGACCATGGACAAGTGCAACCTTTTTGTGCAGCTTTTGAGGTACCTGCTGATCCTCTGCTTTGTCAGTGGATGCCCAGGCATCTCCTCTGGCAACGTCACTGGGGGGACTGCAAGATTTCCATAGATGGCAGGTGGTTATATAGCTCTATAGGTGTTTGGACGACTTACGGCCATATATACTTAATCTCTGTTGTGACATTTCTCCCTTGTTTTATCACTGTATGGCTGGTCATGCCAGCTGCCTTGTGAACATCAGAGTCCCACATTTAGAAAATAGATGCCCTCAGCTATCAGTCTTGTAGCTTAAACCCCACAGCAAAACATTCACAACTTTTTCTAGAAGCATCTAGAAGTAGAAGCTGAGACAAATAATAATTTAGCATTGTTTGTGCTAGGGGCTGGAGCCAATGAAAGATTCAGTCTGTATTTCCATACACACGTGGATGCCAGCGGCACTGGTTCAGTGAAGAAGACAAAATTGCTGGAGTTTCTGGTGCTGCTGTGCACTTGGGCATGTTGGAAACAACCAGTTCTGAACGAATGTATGAAGACACCACACTGTGCACACTATGTAGCTCCATAAGTGCAATATGGTTTTGTTTATTAAGTTAGAAATGAGAATGGCCCAGACCGAGCTCTTCTTTCTTAGATTAGACCCATTCCAACTACAGAACTTTGCACCTAGTGCCTGCAAGTCTCAATTCCTTGCAGGTGGGATTCAACAAGGTATCTTAAACACCAGTACCTCCGTAAGGTACTAGATGAGGTCCTGAAAGATATCAGTCCCGTATATGCCTGTTTGGCTTGCTGAGGGACTGGAGGATTTACTCCATGTCTGATGAGAGGAATCAAATTGTCTGTTCAGTAGGATAATCTTTCTGTTGTAGGGATGAAAATCTCAGAGGACTTCACTCATGCTCAATGGTCTTGTAATTAAATGTTACACACTTGATGAGCATTGCATTGCAAGCCTCAAGGCTAATTTACATGTTACCACCAAAATGTCTTATTTCAGTTTGCTTATAAAAATACTGTGCAGGCATCATTGCATGTCATTGCAAATGGTTTGTTTCAATGATGCTTGGGTGAGTCTTAAAATTACTAAAAGCTGTACATAATTACCATTAAAGAGCCCTGTACAGAACCAATAATACTTCCCCTACAATAGCTATTTTATGACTAAGATGGCTTTCCTGATGTGACTGACAATGCTAGGATCACAAACAAGCAGCCTGCCAGCAAATAAAGAATAGCTTTTTCGGGAAACAAAGTAGTTTCATTCAATTATAGTATTATGTGCATAATTAAAGTGTATGTCACTTTTCCAAGAGTTGCCCATAATTCACAACAGTAAGGCAGGGTAGGAGGAAGGAGAGAATAATGAAAGTAGATAGGAGCGTGCTGTATGAATGGTGATAGGTATGATGCTGTTATAAGGTATTTAGTGGCACATTTAAATGCTTTATGTAGTAAAAGTTGCTTTTAGTGATTTGGGGCCATGACTTATGTCAGTGTTTTCATAATGGATGAGTGATGAGAGAAAAAGCTTTTCTAGACTCCAGGATCCATTTAGCACACGCGGCTTTATCAGTTTCTTGTTCTGAGGAGGTCGTCCCGCAAGTAGCATTTCAACACAGTTATATCAGATGGAGTGAACTGAGGTTTCTAATAACTCATGGTTTCTTTAATACTTATTTGACTGACTTCAAAGCAATGCTAAAGCTCTGCAACCGTTTATTGGAATATATTAATAATAATAAATTAGAGTTTCATTCACTGAATTCAAACCCTTAGAAGAAAAAATAACCTTGTGCAGATGCAGAAAAAAAGTCAGAGAAATATTAGGTGACTTACCCAGTCTGCAGCACATGAGTGGAAGAATTAGGAACAGAGCCTTTGGTCTCTGGCCTTTCTTCCAAATCATTACCTTTCCTGTGGTTTTGCCACAGTAAAATGATTTTGCATATGTCCTGTCTTGGAAATATGAAAAATATATGCAAAATGCAAAGCAGCCAGTTGGACTGCCTTTTGGAATGTATCATCATTTATGAAAGGTACGTCTCGAAGCCTAAAGAGATCGTGTGCAATTAATTACACACTGTCAGAGAGACTGCAGCACTTTACTGCCAATTTGTAAATAAAATAGTGGTCATGCAAAAGGGCTTAGGCCAGTGGGGTGGGTTTTCATGGATAAAGGAAAGGCAATGTGCAAAGACAATGCAACCCAGTTCCTACACTCTTTAAGAGTTGTGCTGACCTTGTAAGAAAATGGAGTAATGCAGAGTCATTGAATGCAGCTAGGCTTCTCCATTGGTAATATTTTGCATGTTCCAAACAAAGAAATCCCTGCTTACTTGAAACGCTAAAAGAATAAAAAAGTCATCAAGCCCAAAAAGAAAAAGTCCTTTTAGATTAAAATCTTGGTAAACACATAAGGCCTTTTATACCTTTAAGACATGTTGAACAACGTTGGTGAAGTGTGGATCACTCCAAGTACAGGGGACTGCAAACAAAGCAAAATTTCCTTTATTTCCCGATTCTGACTGTCAAACGATCTTTGTTAAAAATATGCTCCTCCTGGTAGCTGGCCAATACCTGACTCAATTCCTTATCCGGTGCTGTCTAGTTCCCTTTGTATCACTGCTGTTTCCATCCTATATCTCCCTGTTCCCCTCCATTATGTTCAATAAATACAATATGTTTGGTGCCACTGCTGATCTGCTGAGCCAGTCAGTGGCCAGCCCAGTGACTCAGACTTGGTCTCAGCTTCAAAGGAAAAATGATGATGCCTGTCTTTCTAGGTCTGAACTCCTCCGGTGAGCAGTATCACAGATGTAATATGGATCTTCAGTAATTACTGAAACCGCGGTTTGTCACAAGCTGCTAGGGGCACTGATGGACAATCGGCTTCTGGGTATAGTTAGGGGGAGGAATATGTAAGAAACTGATATTTGCGACAGGCTCATCTAGGATTTTTTTTTTTTTCCCCCAGGGGATAAAATGTACATGTGGAAGCAGTGCAAACGATAAGCTAGTACCTATATTCATCTATAGTGCTTTCCACCTCTCTGATATTTAATGTATATGCAAAAATTACTCCAGTGTAAATGAGAAGCTGGGCTAAGCAGTAGCCACATCTACATTAAGTGCAGCTTGTATCTCCTGTGAAGTTCATGCACATCAGCCGTTTACTAAACAAGTATTTTTGGTCCTTAGGAAAGAGCAGAACTGCCTGCATATCCCAGCCACCCTCCACACCAGTGCCACTAGGGGATCCTTATGATGCTCAGCGAATAAAAAATTCCTTCTCCACAGCCCTGAGCCCTGTAGCAGACCCAGAGCACTTTCCTGTCCCCTGTGAACCTGAAAAAAAATAAAAAAAAAAAATAAAAAAAAGGAAATCTAAAAGTTTACTCTTTTTGTGAAGCAGTTCTGCTTTTTATTCTTTTTCTACCCTTATCTTGTAGTTCAAATACAGCTTCAGAAACTACATAAAACATCCAAATCCACAGATTGTGAAGTAAATTCAAGATAGAGAGAGGATGAAAGGCAAAATGGACTCAGAGCCTGACAGGCTTTGGATGAAGCTTTCCGAGGAGCCAGAACTGCAAAGGATGCTGTTGCAGTGAGGACCTGACTGTGCATGTGAACCGCAGGCCCGACAAGCTGGCATGCTGCACAGTTGGAAATCCAGCATTCAGAGGTAGGAATGTACCGTGTGGTCCAAGCCAAATAATTAATGCCCCTTTGTTTTGTGACTTAATATTTAAAACTATATTGTTCCAATTACTGAAAACATTTAGTTTTCTATTAGAAATATCCCCCTCCTCCAAAGTAATGTATTTTAACTCCACTCAGGACTTTTTTCTAAGTTGCACTTGACTCAAGAATTAGGCTTCCTTCAAAAACCATCACTGACTTTATGGCACAGGCAGCTATGTCTCTCCAGCCTTTATTAACTCAGCCGCACAAAATCTCCATGTCCGCAGCTCGACATTTGTTGTTCTGTTTGTTGCACTGTTGAAGACTACCAGCATTTCACCAGCAAAGGCTCTCATGTCTGCAGCTATCCTATTTTCTCTCATGTCACTCAAGCGAACTGCCTTGCAGCTTGCCTGCACTGAGGTCGGAGCGGAGCTGCAGGAGCCCGGGGACCCTGCTGGGGGCTGACGTGCCAGGCACCCGCTCGGCCCGCGGGAGCTGCGGGTGCAGATGCGAGCAGGGCTCCCCGGCAGTGCCGGGAGCCAGGCTGGCTTTTGCCTGAACGAGTACTGGGGGATGGGGCACTCGTTCAGAGCCACAGCCAACTCTTTAAAATACCGAATGTGTGCAGAGGATGGAAATTGGCAGTGTTACGAACTCAGAAGGCATGGGATGAACACCTGACATAGTGACGATGACCTCACCCCCCTTTCTGACCAGCTACCCCAAACACAGCGAGCCCCCTGAACAGTTTAACTGTAGCCCCTGCCCTTATTCATTAGAGTTATTTTGATGTGCTTTGATGAACGGGGAAGATCACTATATATAAAAAGAGTTCAATAAGCAGCATGGAACAGTGCTCATGTGTTCGTTTACAGGTTTATTCTGTCCTTACTAGATTGTTAGTTTCCAGCCTGGAGTCATGACAGTTTGGTTGGCACTCAAATTTTGCCCTCCTTTCCCCATGTCTGTCACTGAAGTCATCATTTTCAACCAGGTATTTTTGAGTTTTACCTTTATTTTAGTTGCCAGTGTCTTTAAGAGCTTAACCCTGTTCCTCTTACCTCCACCTCTGCAGGTGCTTCTGGAAACCAGGAGGAGACTTCTACCTCCTGTGCTTGTTGCCAGCATGATTCTGTGGTTTCCCAGCTGTGGTGAGGAACTGAGGTATGCTGAGAATACTGATGCTGTCCTGGCATAACAGCAGGTATGTAAATACAGGGTACTTCAATGCCACAAAGATTTTGGAAGGTAGAACAAGGAATGAGGGAAGAGTCTATTATTTTCTTTAGAAATAGCCTTCATCCTCTGCATTCCCTTGACGCCTGCCTCTCACAACACCCCTGTGTTGCAAAGTGCACTTCTTCTCCTGCAGAGGCTCTGCTTCTTTTGGAAAGGTTTCCAAAAGGATAACAGCAACATTGAAATCCCACTTGGCCTGCTTGTTCTTTTGCCAGCCCTACTCAATTGCCCTGCAAAAACAGAGAGGAATATTTTCCTTGCTTTCAAGAGTAAAGTCCTCAATTATCATGTCACAAAAGGAAACAGGCTGTTTGGTAGCTAAGTAAAAATGCTGACTTTAAACCTGAGATAAGGTTCTATCATTTACACTAATGAGCTCACTGGTGGGGAATTTGTAAAATTTTATGATAAAAAGTAGCTGTAGTCAGTATTTGATGGAATTTATTATTTCAGTCTTTTGCTGAAAATACACATAACTACTAATAATTTTCTCATCCAAACCCAGAGAGAAATAAAAATACAGTGAGAATTGTCCCAGTAGAAGTTCAAAGAATTTGTAAGTAATCCATTATTTTAGAGTTATTGCTTAACCACAGGTTGTTCTGAATTCTGCTGGGAAGCCTGTAAATACTTTTAACTAGTTGAGTAATGAATTAGTTACTCAGAAGGAGGAGACCTTAATGAAATATTAATATTAGGATTTTAATTGCTGATAACTTGTGGTTAAAGTTAAGCCTCCAGACCTGAAAGTCATCATTGCCATGTCAGATGTTGGTTTCTGGTGGAAAGGCACTCTGGGATCGCCCTGTAATAGTTTCTGTGCCAGGCATTGTATATTTCCAATGAGTGCAGTGAAAAAGGGGGAAGTATCTAATAGCCTTTTCTAGCATGTACTGTCAGAGCACTGAGAAACATTAAGGAAATCTTCCATTCGCTGTAGGTTACAAAGAGCTAGACTGTTCTGTTCAGAACCAGAATAGACGTGTCTGGCTGGAGAGAGCAACAGAGCAGCCCTGCTATGATAGTGGTATAAATGGATGAAAGCAAAGGGATGACAGAAAGCAGAGAGGAATAAAGATGTCTTCAGCTGAAGGACTGGAAAACTCCCACAGTTTGGCACCCGTGTGAGACAGGAATGAAATTCCAGCAAGTTTTCTCTCTTCCTCTGATGTTTTTCCAGATATTTTTCCAGCCTACCCACTGAGCTTGAGGTGTTTAGGATCCACAGCGTCTCTGGTTCAATGCCTGGAAAAGCTGGCCAGAGCTGCAGTACAGCACATGGACTTGCTTGCGTGACCACTCGCCACTGTCTGCAGGCAAGAAATAGGTCCTTACAAAATATTCCACGTGCTGGTTGTACCTCTGCAGCCTTGTTTTCTACCTATGGGTAGCTGGGCTTCTGCAGTGCTGTCTGAGCCACCTCATCCTCCTAATGGTCATGGGCTTGTCTCATCACTGTGACAGCAATTTGGGAGGGGGCGCAGGGTTGCATTATAGGCACTAATCCCATAGTAGAAATAGCTGAACAGTAAACGATGAACACAGAGACTTAGGTGTTGAGAAAGTATGTAGTGGATAGGAGAAAAATGTTTGGAAGAGCTAAGTGGGATGGCTGGTTTGTGGGCAGTTACTGACGGTTTCTAACTCTGAGTCCTGCAAGGTACTGGCAAAATGGGATAAACAAGGCAAAACAACAAAAAAGATTGGTGTGAGGGACGGAAATGGCTGAGAAGCTGGTCTTGCATGTAAGTGATCACAACTATTATCTTCTCTCAAGCAAAATATTGCATTTTTCACAAAAATACCGTCAAATCTACAGCTCTTGTTGCACATCTCTGTCTTGATAAGGCTCATATCACTAAGCGATTTGAATTTTGTAGTACATTAAATATTGTGTCTGCTTGTTTCCTTCCTGTCTAGCATCCCTCCATCCTGTACCCATCACTTGGTGCCTAATACAGATGAAGCGCTGACGTGTTGTTACTTTTCTGTGAGAAGAGCAGCCACTAGAGGGGAGGATGTACACGGAGAAGTCCCGCTCAGTACCTCTGGTGCAATCAGAGGCTTCCTGGGTAAGTAAAAAAAAAAAAAACTTCAGAATTTTACCCATCATTTGTAGGCTGGTCTGGTTTATCCTTTCAGGTAAAATATATTGAATGAGATTATTTTTAGTAATGCAGTTTCACTGTTCATCTTGAAACAGAGCCAAAGCTAAGGGCCAGGAAAAAAAATCATTGGCTAAATTACACAGAGAAGATTGGATTACCTGTTCAAACACAGCTCTTAATTCTGCATATAAATAGAATCCCCGAATACAAGAGAACTGTAGTAGAAAATAAAGCCAACCAACAGTCCCTAATAACCCCTAATTATTAGGAGTTTCAGTTAACATTTGGACAGCACTGGTCTTAATTCTTTTAAGTCTGAAAAGGCAGCATGACCGAGGTAGCCCCGTTCACAATTACAGCAAGCACACACGCTGTTCCAACCCACGCTGGCTTTAGCTGAGTGTTCTCTGGCTGCTTGGGTTGGGATTTTGCCCTGTTAAAATACAATTACCTATTTGAATAGCGACTAAGTTTCAATGTGAGATAGTTATTTGTAGCAATGAACATGTTTTGACAGAAGTGTATGACAAGGAAAACAGGTCAAGCTCCTGACTTTGGCATCATTGCTCACTTTGGAACTTTTTGTTACTGAAAGAAAACCTGCTAATATCCTATCCAAGCATTAGCTTTCATGCTGTCAGTAAATACAATAGAGATCTAGCTGTAAAGCAGACAGTCTCTCAAGGCAAGACCGAAACCCAACATTACTTTAAAATAAAGAAGACAGAAAAGCTTGACAGCACTGTGGACTTATGGACAATTATGGTTGTATAAACCAGAATGTTTCATAGTTGTCTCAAGGATGGTGCTTTCAAATATCTTTGGCATTGAGGTAACATTTTTCCCACTTTTAAGATTATCCTATGTAATGTATAAATGGGAGATTAGATGTCAAAGGCTGCAGGCAGCCAATAAAAAGCAGCAGACAAAATTACCCATGTTATGTTAATAAACGGTGTTGTTCTTGGAAAACATACAAAACCCAATATCCATGCTGCTGAGTGATCCTTTAGGGTCGGCAGTTTCAGATTCATGTACTGCTGCACTCTCCACTTTGGTTAAGATCATCTAACAGTTTGTCTTTTAACCTTCTGTTTGCAGTTACCCGTATCCATCAAAATTTCTCCCTTCTTAGGCTGAGATTTGCCATGATGGTAACTGCAAAAGGTGAATTTTTATTTCAACATTTTATCACTGTCTTTGTGAACATTGCAAAGCATGTTACAATACAGGGAAAACACCAAGCTTAATTTGTTTGATATTCTCTGGCCAGAAGATCTGAAAGTAAAAAATCAGAACTATTCCTCTAGGAAGGAGTGTATGATTAACCTTGGGAAGCAATCTGGTTTAATTTGATCAACTAAAATTAGAGAATGTTTGGATATGAACATTTGCAAATGTCTACCTGGTGGTTGTTCTCAGGTATGCACCCAGCAAGCACATGCACTCTGTAGGGGTCCATGTTCCCGGCTGGGTTTTACCCTCAGCGTCCCTTCTTTCTCCTACAACCACAAGTGATCACAAGAGAATTCCTTTGGCCTGGTGCTGCTCTGCATGGCCATCTGAAGCAGACCGTCTGTGCCATTTTCCATCCTTCCTGTGCTTGTACAACCTGTGCCGGCAGCCACGTGGCCCAGCAAGTCTCTGCGGCCTGTCTTATTCCACAGGGTGTGGAATGAGAGATCATTTCTGCTGGGTGGGACCCTAACAGCTCATCTGCTCCTGCTGTGTACTCTTTCACTGAACTCAGTCTGCTCTTTGAGATACCTTAATTGCTTGCTGTGGAAGCTGAAGGTGACACCGTAAGCAAATCTCCATAAACACATGCAAATCTCTCTTACAACAGAAAATGAGATGGTTGTAGATAGTGCTCAGTATGGATCAGCAAGGGCTGTTTTGCTCTAAATCTCATTTTCACACATCTTCAGACTTTGTACAGAATCCCAGTAGATGCTTGGAAAGAGGAGTATCTTAAGTTTATATGGCCATATATGAATCCCTGAATTGCTTTTTGATGTTTATCCTTCATAAACTAATACAGCAGCGAACAAACTGCATTTCATATAAGTTATCTAGTTACGGGCCAAACCTTGTATTTTGTACTCAGGAAGTATTAAATCAAAAGGCAAGCAGTCTGTGAAAGGGTGGTTTTCTACACAGCTAGCTAAACTCTTGATAAATTATTCTCTTGAAGGGAAAAACAAAAAAAAAGGCTCCTAGTAGATTTTTCTGTACTTGTTTTCATAAAAGCTTATACTTGTCCCCCTTAGAAGCTTTTTTCATAAGTGGAGCTAAAGTTAAATGTCTAGTCAGATTGAGTTTCCAGTGGTGCTTTCCTTTAAACAGGATTAAGGCTCACTGACAATGTAATGCAGGGTAGGTAATGCTGTTGCTCATGATTTAAACTGCTTTGTGGCTAAATTGTGTTTTAGTTTCTAGAGATTTAGATCTAGTTCAGTACCTCTTAGATTTAAATTTGCTTCTGTAGGGTAAAAAACAGTTTATTTTGGTCTTTCTGTATTTTTTCTTGATTGAGACAAGCAACCCTCTCATTGTCTGAGCAGGACAGTAACTGGTTCTAAAGCGGTTCTTCAGAGATTCCTGGGTTCTTCAGGGTCATTCCATTGTTTTGTTTTGTTTTTATTCCTCCAGATTATCTCCAAATTGGTGCTTTTCTTTAAGCATGGGTGAAACATTCAAGGCATTCTACAGACTGTGCTCAAACTGTCAACAACTAGGTCATGGCTAGGTACCATGAAGTAGACAGTTCACACATTTTCTCCATACCCACAGAAGTACTTCTGAAAAACAAACCAAAAAGGGTTCTGCTTGAGAAATACCCTAGTTTCAGTCCAATCCCTACAGCATCTATTACAGTTTGTTAATACCTGGACACGGCTGCCATTGTATCTGAACATCAATTGCCCTACTGTATCTCAGTGACATTGATTAACAAGGCAGTTTGTAATTAGATGGAGTAATGTAATTCCTGGCCCTCTGTAAACATCTGGATTTGCAAATCTGCACTCCTAGCTTGGGAGCTCTCTGCCACACATCACTAATTAAGCCATGTTCTTATATATCAGTACATACATCCTCCTGCTGAGCATCTTTTCTTTGTTCCCAGTACGAGTCAGAGCCTGTTGTCAATACAGAGAAAATCAACATAACTGCCTAGCACAGCGTGTGACATTTAATGAAAATGAAGTAATGTCTAATTTGCATGGCTGGCGTTACTTTATTAGAGCCGAACTGCCGAAGCTGGGTGCTGCAGCACTAGTCAAGTGTGCAAGACTGATAGTCTGTGGGAACGGCGGGGTCTCGCTTGGGGCCCTCCACATCCCCTCCTTCCCTGCCTGCCCACCTCCTCTTTGCAGAAGAGGGCTTCTGGTAAAAGGGACAGATTCGTTTGTTTTTCCAGGTCCCTCAGTTCTTGTTCTTTGTGTCATCTCCATCCTTCAGAGCCTGGGGAGCTGGCGGGATGGCTGGAGGATAAAAGCCCACCTTGCCTCCCCCCCAGAGGGGTCCCCACAAACACACCAAGCCACTTTTGATTTGGTTTAGCCTCATCAGTGCCTCTTAGAAACGCTCAGAAATAACAGCTTCATTGAACTGCACTTGTTGATTCAGACTTCGGCCCTCGGTTAGGCCAGGCAGCGCTGGCACCTCCCGGCCCCAGCCCGGCACCTTGCGGGGGGCACCGCACCCTCCTACACCCCCCCGCCCCACTGGGCGCCCTTTGCTGCTTCCCAGGAGGGTTTTTGCCTCTCTGCCGTTAGCTCCCCACCACCTTCCTGGCCATTTCCCTTGCCCCACACGCCTTTTCCCCCTGCCCTACAGCGCCAGCCCGCCGGACCTGCGGCGCTTCCCACTTGCGCTGAGCGACTTTCCTGGTGCGCGCTCAGCGAAGCGGGGCAGAAACCGTGGCTGGGAGGGTTTGGGTGGCACAAATAAAGGCGATGGGAGCAGCCGCTAAAACAAACTCCAAACCGAACCAAAAACTTCAACCAAAGCTTTATCAGAGTTCGTTCTGCTTCGCACTCGGAGCCCGGTTTCGAACGGCGTTCAACTTCCCAGAGGGGTCGCTGCCAAGCCCACCTCAGCCGTTCAGCCCCGACCCCCGGTCTCACCGCGGCCGCCGCAGCTCCCGTGCCGCCCGCAGGGCTCCGCCGCTCCTCCCGCAGCCCCAGGCGGGGATTTTGCCCCGGGGCGGCGCCCACCGCGCCCGGCCGAGGCGGAGGCGCTGGGGGGGGGGGCAGGACGCGGAGCCCCGCACCGTGAGAGCGGCGGCGGCGGCGGGGTCCCGTCCCCCCCCCGGCACCGGGGCCACCCTGCGCCCAGCGGGGGGCCCGTCCGCCGCCCTCCCGGCCCTCCCCGGCCGCCCCGGCTCCTACCTGCGCGGTGCTGCGGCGCGCTCCGGGCACCTGCTGCCGAGCCGAGCCCCGGCGGGCGGCGGGCGGGCCGGGCGGGCCGGGCGGACCGCGCGGCCATTGGCGGCGGCGGCGGGCGGCGGGCGCCGGTTGGGCCCGGGCGCGGCGGGGGCGGGCGCGGGGGCGCTGACGGCAGCGCGGGGCCGGTGCGGAGGCGGGGCCGCGCCCCGCACGGCTTTGTGCTCGCCGCCAGCGCCGCCGCCGCCTCCCCGGGCTCGGCTGGGCTCGGCTGGGCTCGGCGCGGCCCCGCTCCGCTCCGCTGCTATGCGCGCCGTGCCTCCCCGCGGCCGCTTCCCCGCCGGCGGGGCGCGGGCGGCCCCGCTGTGAGCGCGGCGGGGCAGGGGGCGAGCGGAGCGGAGCGGCGCGGAGCGGGGAAGGGAGCGCGGCGCCATGCGGGGCCCGGGGCTGGGGCCGGCGCTGGGGCTGCTGCTGCTGCTGGGCGCGGCGTGGCCGGCGTGCGGGCAGAACGAGACGGAGCCCATCGTGCTGGAGGGGAAGTGCCTCGTGGTGTGCGACTCCAACCCCACGTCCGACCCCACCGGCACGGCGCTCGGCATCTCCGTGCGCTCCGGCAGCGCCAAGGTCGCCTTCTCCGCCATCCGCAGCACCAACCACGAGCCCTCCGAGATGAGCAACCGCACCATGATCATCTACTTCGACCAGGTGGGGCGGCCGAGGGGGGGGGGGGGGCGAGGAGCCGGGGGGGCCGCCGGGGGCGGCCGCGGGGCTCGACGGCGGCGCTGACGGTGCCCTTCCCTCGCAGGTACTAGTGAACATCGGCAGCAACTTCGACTCGGAGAGGAGCACTTTCATAGCGCCCAGGAAAGGGATTTACAGTTTTAATTTTCACGTGGTGAAAGTCTACAACAGGCAAACCATCCAGGTCAGCCCCGCTCCGCTCCGCGGGACCGGCGGGCGCGGGGGAGGGAGCGGCCCGGGGCGGCGGCGGGGACGGGACCGGCCCCCGGGCATCAGCGGGCTCCCCGCGCAGCCCCCCGGCGGCGGCAAGGGGCCGCGGGCACCCCCCGGCCTCTGCGCAGCCCCTGCCGGCGTGGGGTGGCCCGGGCCGGAGGTGGCAGCCCTCCCGAGGTGGTGGCAGCCCTCCCGAGGTGGTGGCAGCCCTCCCGAGGTAGCACCGTGCCCGAGCTGGTGGCATCCTCCTGGCCAGGGCGGGCCCCGCGCTGTCCCCAGCGCCAGGCACACCCCTGGGCAGAGCCCGGGGAAGCGCTGCCCGGCCCCGGCCCCGGCCCCGCACTGCTCCCGGGAGGTCTCACGGGGGCTTGGGGTGCGGGGAGGCGCCTGTGGCACGGATCCCATGGCGAATGTAGCTCGGCGTGTGCAGATACCTGTACGCATACGCGCCTTTTGTGCGGGGTTCGATGCGTATGCGCCTCTAGGTAGGGATAGGAAACTATCGGCGTGAAGCCAGGTAGCATAACCTAGGCAGGAAATCTGCCTGTGTAGCGATGCACGTTGAAAAGGTGAACGCGGAGCTGCAGCACCGTGCTGGTGTAAGCGGCTTCACGCATCCAGATCGGGCAGGTAGTGTATTATTAATGTGGGGTACACGGCCCTGAGATCATTAGAGTGAGCTGAGCAGAGCTTATTGACTGTTGTGGCATATTGTCTTTGCTGCCTAACAAAGGAAAACTACCTCCTGAATGCACTTCAAACGCGCTGACTCTGGCGGCTGTGGCTCTGCACCTCACGTCTCTGAGGTTTCACATAAAGCCATCTTTCAATAAGTATGAGCTCTTTTCATAGCCTGAAAACATACAGGCACCCTATTGAAATCCTTCAAAATAGGATCAATGTCCTGTTTTATATGCACCGGGTGTTTTGATGTGGGTCTGAAACAGCGGTGAAAGCCTTATTCCTTTAGAGTACATACCTTAGCTGGGTTCGGATTGATATTTCATTTTTATGGGGATGGAGTTTCAGCTGTCAAAAGAGGCCCTTTCCTAACTAAGCATTTTACCTGCTAGGCGAGCCCCGGCGGTGTCATTGTCTGACTTTAATTGACAGAGGGCTTTGTTTTATCTTGCTCTTTAGGTGAGTTTGATGCTAAATGGGTGGCCAGTGATTTCTGCCTTTGCAGGGGACCAAGATGTGACCCGAGAAGCTGCTAGCAATGGAGTCCTGATTCAGATGGAGAAAGGAGACAGAGCTTATCTAAAACTGGAGAGAGGCAACTTGATGGGAGGCTGGAAGTATTCGACGTTCTCTGGATTTCTAGTGTTCCCGCTTTAAAGCACTTCTCAACCGAGCAAAGGGAGAACCGCAAGTCAGAGAATCTCTTACAAATTCCCAAGTCGTAGCTGGGTTTAAAGAGCCGTGGACAGCAGACTTTTTACATTCAAATATTAAAGAAGCTAAATCCTGCTTAGGTTTGTGTACATCCGCTTTGAAGAATTACTACTTATTTTTGTTGTGTTGCAGCCAACAGGCGGGAGACACTATAATTGATCAAACCCCCATTTATATTCCTCTCTCTCCTCCCACAAAATTAGTTCCCATCTCTGTGTCACTGGTGTAATCTGCCATCGTTCCCCCATGGTTTCTGCCTCACACAAGTAGACTTTAGATATTTTCATTGTCCTTTACAGCATATTTTGTAGTTTTGTTTTTAAAACATGTTAATCTTGACTCTTTCTCTGAGTTTAACTTTTAAAAAAGCAAAGTATTTTTGAATACGTGGATGCCATGATGGAAGGAAAAATGCAATTCTTGCTGTGTACTGGCTGGCTAAAGGAAAAATTTATACACGAAGAACTATTCACAGCTAAGGCTGACTAGAGTATTTCAATATTTCTATGTAATTCTGAGTGATTGTGAAATTTAAGGCTGCTAAATGTTTTGATGCTTGTTTTGCTCTTGTAAAACGTGGCCCAACTAAATGCCAGGAAGTATATTGAACTTTTACTATTACTCTGTAATATATGTGTGAATATCGAAAATTAATTTTTGCTTTAATTCAATAAAGTTTCAATGGGACTTTTATTTTTCTTAACCAGAAACGAGGTTCCTCACTGCAGGCAGGCGGGGGGCGGCGCGGCGCAGGCAGCGGGGCGGGAGAAGCGCGCAGCCCCCGGGCAGGGCCGGCGGCTCCCCGCAGGCTCTGCCGCCCGGCCCCCGGCAGCATTTACCTGTACGATATTCTATAGACCGGATCGCATTTTATACGGCCGTCTAAAACTATCTTACGATGTATACTTCGATGCTCGTATTATTTATTCGCTCGTATTATTTTGTTTACAGCCTTTTCAAGATGTAAATGCTATAATTTTGCAGTACTCAAAGAGATGACTACTTTTATTAAACGGTGCTGACCCGGATTGCGGTTGTATCTAAACTTCGGCGTGAAGCGAAGGGGCTCGGCGGGGCTCGGGGGCAGCCCCGCGCCCAGGCTGCGGCACACCCCGAGGGGGCTTCGCGGCCCCGGCTCCCCGCGAGGAGCCGAGCGAGCCCTCGGGGAGGGGCAGCGAGGCGGGAGCGCTGAGCGCCGTGCCTTGCCCCCGGCTTTGGCCCCGGCCGGGCGGGGAGCGGGGCGGACAAGGGCTGCGCCGCTTCGCTTCCAGGTGCGACGCTGGAGCCGCTCCGCAGCGGCCGCTGCCCTCTCCGGGGGGCTCGGCGGCGCTGGGACCCCCCGGCCCCCGGCGGGAGCTGCTCGGGAGCCCCGGCAGCCGCCGGCGAGGAAAGGACGGAGCTGTGCGGAGCGCGGATCGCGGCGGGAGGCGGCTTGCGCTTGGAGTTGGGACCCGCGCACCGGGGCCGGCTGCCGAGCTCCGCTACCGCCTGCCCTGCGGCACTGCCCGGCTCTGCACGGGGCCGCGGGGCTGCTGGCGGTGCTGACGGGGCTGCTGGCGGTGCCGATGCTCCTCTTCTTGTCCTTTTTTTTTTTTTTTCGTCCCTCTCCCTCAAGGCGAAGCAAACAAAGCCGCCACCTTCCTCCCGCCGCAACTTTCCCCGGTCGTTACAGCCGGCTCAGCGCGCCGCAGCCGGGCGGGGCCGTGCGAGCCCCACACCGATGGCCGCCGAGCCCCGCGCCGCCGCCGGGCAGCCCCTACCCCGCCCCGCGGCGCTGCCGGCCCCGCCGGGACCCATCTCGGGACCGATCCCGGCCGCGGGCGCCCCGCTGAGCCTCCGACGGGGCGCCCCGGCCGCCGGCTCCAGGCTGCGCCCGTGGCCGCGGCCCCGGCGGGGAGCTGGGGGCGGCGGGGTCAGGCCCCCGCCCTCACGGGCCGCAGCCGCCATTTTAGGCAGCGGCGCCGGCCGCCGCCTCACGATGGGCTCGGGGCCGGGCGGGAGCGGGTGGGGGCCGGGCGGGCGCCCTGCCTCGCCGGGGGGGTCCGAGGGGCTCCCGTGGGTGCTGAGGCCTCGGCCTCGTCTCCTCGGGGTGCCGGCGGCCCCGTGCCCCTTCCCTCAGCCGCCCTCCTGCTCGGCCCGCTGCCAGGCACGTGGCCGTGCCTTGGCATTGAGCCGCGAGCGGCTGTGACTCTTGACAAGGCTTTAATGTATCTTCAGTCGATGTAAGTAATGTCTGATTGAATTTATCGCTGATTAGAGTTGAGCATCAGTTTACACAACAAGAAATTATGTTTCATTCAGTTCATTAGCATGACTAGTGTTTGGTTTATGAGCATATCACTAATGGTAATGACCAGAGCTGATTGATTTCTAATGTGAATATAATTACGCAGATGTAGGGGAATTAAAGAAAAAAAAAAATCCGCATTGTTAATTGTTGGTTTTTTAGGGAGTGCGTGTGGGGGCGAGGGGGTGGAAAGGGAGAAACAAACCAACTCGCTTCTGCGTGAAAAATGTGAACATAAAGATTAATAGCTCCAGCAGGAGACAGCGAGTTGGATCCCGGAGAAGAAGTCAAATGCCGTTAACCCTGGGAATAGTTAATGCACATCCCATATTGCAAAACATAATTTTCCCTCTTCTACCCCCCCAGGTACGGCTGGAAGCTCGATAAGTTCGCTGGGAAGAGGTCGTTCCTGAGGAGCGGCCAGAGGCTGGGCTTCGCGCATGGCCGGGCAGCCAGCTCCCTGCAGCCTGCGCCGGCAGCGGGTGCCGAGCGGGCTCGGCTGCGGGGCAGAGCTGCTGCCGGGCAGAGCAGAGAGCTGCTTCGTCCTCCAGGGTCGGAGAGAGACTCAGAGCTGTGGGACCGTGGATGGCAGCGCCTGACGGGGAGCGCCTCGCCTGCCCCGCTGCCCCGATCGTTCCTGGCTGCAGCAGGGTGAAGGTGAGCGAGAGGTAAGAGGAGCGGAGTGGGACGGCGTGGTCCCGCCGCCGGGTGGGATTCTGGAGGGGGGAAGGAGGGGATGGTACTCAAGTACGGGGTTAGAGCTGGTCTGAAGCAGCTCCTGCGCTTCAGCGCTGTCTCATCAGTGTGCTGTGTCCCCGAGGGTGACCTCTGGGATCATCCGTTCCACTGAAGTGGAAAGGTTATCAGGAGCACAGTGATGAGAGAGTTTTGCTGGAGGTGTTTCCAGTGGCGTGTGAGGGACGAGGGGTACAGGCTCATGTTCCACGGGAACCCCTGTGGTGTAGAAGTTGGGGGAGTGGGGGCAAGAAGGAGCGGGAAGGAGGCTACTTGCAGAACTGCTCTTCCTCTGGCAGGGTCAGAGGGGGAATTATGGGGTATATTATGCCAGCTAAGAGTTGCCAAAAGGCCTGTCTGATTGCTTTCCCACAAAGAAAAGAGGCCTTGTGTTTCTGTGGTGAGAAACGGGCCTCACTGAGGGAGAAGAGGGCTCAGGCAGGACTGGCAGTAATTGGTCACAGCGTCCTTGGGACATTGCTGGTCTCTGTGCCCTCAGCACTAATGCTGGAAACCCAGCATGAACCAGAGGCTGCACTGCCTCCACTGGGGATATCTGAATTAAGCACATTTCTCCCAACTTCCACGAGCACCTCCAGGCTTCCATGGATGCAGGGCAATGGAGTGCCTCTGCTTCTAGTGGTCCTGCGTCCATAACCCTGGTGTTAGCAGCTGCACACATCTGAGTGTGGAGCTCTCCCTTCCTAACCCCCATTGCAACTGTGAGTCTTCTGTTGGACAAGTGAGGATGATGATGCTGTTCATCCTTCAGCTTTAGACCTATGTTGGAGCCACAGTAAAGAGCCATTTTAAGTTTTGGCAGTTGAACTGAGTTTCTTACAGTGTGAGATTTCTAACAAGAAACAGTTGATGTTCTGAACTGCTGAAAAGCCCAGTTTGGGGAATTTTCCTTCAGGAGGGAGTGGTAGTGCTGTTGGAGAAAGGTTCTAGCATTGCACAGGCATCTGGACTTGCAGTGAAATTCGCAAGAGTCTCCTGCTTCTTGTGCCAAGATCACTAACAAAAACGAATGGAGTGTCAGGAGTTTTCCCTGAAGACTGCTGCTTCCAGTGCTCTGGTTATCAGCTTATCAGCAGCCTTTTAATTCTCATTCTGTCGTAGCGTAGCAGGTCATACGCATTTTGATCTTAGCCTCATGCTTTCTCTTGTGTGCACCCCTGCTGCATTTTGGAGAGTAGTTCTATTTGGGGAAGACTGTGAAACTCTGCTAAGCTATCAGAGGAAAGAAGACCTGAGGAAGAGAAGCTGGAAGAATTTAAGCACAAGAAAGACAGATGTGATTACTTTTCATTAATTAATCTTGTTGTGTACAGTATATTAGAAGACATATCAGTGCATCAACTTCAGTTGTATTTCCAGTCTGAAATATTGAAAATTTCTTTGCCAGAGATATCCAGAAATAATCTGCCTTTTTTTTTTTTTTTGTCTATACAATTTTCATTCAGGGGCTAGAGGATCATAGAAGGACTCCTGCTTTGTTTGCAATTAGTAGTCAGTCAGCTTATAGTGGAAATGCTTGTTTCATTCTTGCACTTCAGGGTAATAAATTTTAATGTGCTTTTGATATTTTGGGCTTCAGGGTCATTCAAGTCAGGGCCATCCTCCTTGAGCTTCTTCTATACTGGCAGAGTTTCCAAACTTTGTCAGTAGTAAATAACACTTTTTAAAAGGTAAATAGTAGTGAAAATAAATGTAATCCCGAACGCTTTCTGTTAGTAATGAAAATAACAAGTAGCTTCATGACGGTTGTTCTCAGTGCTGCTGTCACCAAAGTAATTCTGTATTTCTCTGTTATCAAATAAAAAGGCTGGGTTAAAAAAAAAGTGAGCATGTCATATTGCTCATTCTAACATCTTTCCTTCAAAATCCCTTGTGAAACACTGCAGACTACCTGATCTGCTGACCCGATTAATAACATTTCCATTGAAAGAACAGGAAAGTATTGTGTTTATTCCCACTTATGTGGTACTGTTCTTCATTTCATAATTCTTAAAATCTGGTCTACAGAACTTGAAATTTCATGGGTCAGTTCTCCTTCATACTTTGATTTTCCCCGTAACTTGAGTAATGTGCTAAAATTATTGATTGGCGTGGATCTGTAACTCCCCTCTGAATGTTTGTATCATTTCTTTATCTGGTTTTGTATTTCCCAGCTGTCAGCTGAGCTGAATTTCCTTATGATTCTGTCTGTTGAGGTGTAGGGAAAGAGAAGCTTCTGATCTCTCTCCTTTTAATCTGATTTTATTGTTCCTTTGCTGTCTCCTTTCTGGGTGATTAATCTCACTATTTTAGCCTTCGAAGAGCCTTTCCAAGGACTTGATTGTTCTTAGAACCCGGAGGACTGCAGCCCCTAGTTTTAAAACACCTCCTTGGAAATGGCACGACCAGTTTTATCCAGAATAGCGAGGTGATGCTCAGCAGTTATTATATACGTAACAGAAATAATAATTCAGGTAGCCGTGTAGTTTGTCATGTGGCCAACATTTTGCAGTGATGAATTGAGCAGAGATCTTTACTGAATTTCCTGCAATATTCCCAGGTCCCTGTCGTGGCTTGATTAAGCTAATTGAGAGCTCAGCAAGTAATTCGGCACCATTAATATGCACAAACTTACCAACTTCGCATTTAGCTTATCATGGATGTGAAAAATTGCACGGCTCTGATCAGAATTAAGTTAGTTGCCCACACTGGGCTAAGACATCAGCGAGTCTTGAAGTGCTGGTTTAGTGCAGTATTTTTGGTCCGTGAAAGTCGTAGTTATTTTCCTAATGGAGGTAGTGGAAAGACTTTGACTAGAAGGGGCTTTGGAATGGATACGTGGAGAGAAAATCAGCTTCTTTCTCTAAGTGGAGGAGGAGGATCTTTCATTATTAAAGCAGAGGTGCCAGCGCTCAGATTTCAAGGCGTAGTTTTAAATTCCAGTGGGTTGTTAAATGAGATTTTTCTGCTGACGAAAATTTGCATAGCTGTATTGCAGTGCAAATTCTTGCAACTTATTTCACCCATGGGACACTGTGGCAGAAACCAGGAAATAGTGTTGTTACAGAAATACCTCCCAGTCCTATTACCTCTGCAGTTGCACGCAACTGCTGTATCTGTGCGAGATGAAGATTATGTGGATAACTAGAACTTTGCAAGAAACATATCCATATTCCTGTTCTTCTACTCTATTTTCATTTTGGCTGTGTAGCACTAACTGAATTCTTTTGGCCTTGTTTTTGAGATCATATAAAATATCTGGATAACTGGGGGGCATCCCAGTGGCAAAGGCATGGTGTAAGAATGTCGTTGTCCAGAAGTCAAGATGTCTAAGATAGGTTTGTGAAGGTAACTGGAGTGCCAGAGGGTCAGGGCTGTCTGGTGTTACCTGGTGGTGGTCATGTTAAGCTGCATCAGTATAGAGTTCCAGTGGCCTCACCTGTTCTAGTCCTGTGACAAACTTGCCCTACTTAAAGTATTTGTAACCATTTATTGAGGATGCAGAAAAGGAAGAACAGTTAAAAGCATTGAAACGTAAATGTCAAGTAAAGTATTTGCTTGAATAACATCCCTTATTATTTTTTCTTCAAATGGTAGATGGATTTATAAAAAAAACCGTCTTCTCTCTGTCCAGTAGCAGTCTTTTAGATGATACTGAAGGTTGGAATATTTGTCCTGGGTGGGGAAAAATGTTGTTGAATTGGTCTGGAGCTGTTTTAAGACAAAACAAGTGAAATGCGTACAAAAAAGAGGAGAACACGGTATCAAAGACAGAAACACAAGTTCTGTTTCTTTTCCTTTTCTGTGGATTTTTATGGCTTAGGTTGTCATAGCATAAGGCAGTGTTGGCTGCTCTGAAACCAGGCAAACTGATGTTCAGGTTCTGTAGGGCAGCCAGTCAATACCCACAGGTTTGATCATGACTGCTTTATGGTAATAACAGTGGTAATGCAGCCAAATCCCTTTGGTTATACTTAGCAGCTGGGAAGATAAATGAGTCCTATATAACTACGAATCAACTGCAGAATGATAATTTTAGTTTAATGTTTAAGCATGTTTTTAATGTTCCCCTTATTGCAGTGTGTTTTCAGCAAAGCTGGAAGATGTTGCAAATACAACGTTGGGGTGTTGTTTCTAAATTGATATCATTAAGAGCTGGTCTGATTAGTGCGATTAATGTCAGCATGTTCCAAAGAAGGGGAGGGTTCTGTTTTTCCGTTTGGCTTCCCGTGTATGCTCTTAATTTGAAGTTGTGTGAATACATTTTATATTTTCTGAATACATCTGTCACATCTTGCCTTAATGGTGACAGCATATCATACCACGCTGTGTTTCTGTCTTACCGTAGCTACACTGGTGTCTCATGAATACTCCTGCACAAAGGCTGCTGCAGGTAGCGCAGCTGAGTGAGTTCCTGTCTGACTCAGATGCCTCTAGCTCAGGCTTTTACCTCTGCAATTTATGGAAATTTTCCTCCTGCCACATTGTGGCCAGGTTGCAGCTAACCTCATGTCCATTCTCAGGGTGGGAGGAAGAATGCCAGACAACCCTTACTGTGTCTGTGCAGCAGGAAAGCATTTTTGCAAGCCTGAAGAGGGGGGACTGTTACGTGGTGGGAAGCACTAATTGCTTAGGGGAAAGCAAGGTAAGGTCTGGCCACAGCTGACCACGCAGAGCGAAGCTTTGAACCCTTTGCCACAGCACTTCTTTGCCTACAACACTGGTAATGTGCTGTTGAAGTACAGTCCTTTAGATGTTGAAACATTTTCTGTGTATGTCTTCTCAAGCTGTTGCTCATCTTCTGTGATCCCTCTATCACTTGTGCAGCTTCTCTCTTTTTTTTTTTTTTTTTTTTTAACTGGTTTAGTCAGCTGCTTCTGGTAAAGCCCCATACTTCAGCCCTGCCAGTCAAGAGAAGGCCGACTCTTCTGTGTTAACTCAGTTTGTCTGCCTCCTTATATGTCTACTTCTGTCATCTCTGAGCTGAACTTTAAACAATTCTTCCCATTAGTACCCCTTCCCAGTTTTCTCCACAGCCTTTATGGGTTGTTCATGCTGTGCTTGTGCTTTTCCTTTTCTAACTTAATCTTACTTAGAAAGAAGAATCCAGTTGATTTGCAGTATTACAATCTGTGCTGGAAGCCAGGAATATGTTAATTCTGACTGAAGTGCTGGCTACCCACATCTCACTGGTTCTTTAGGAAATGATAGATATCAATATATGGAGTTACTTTGTTGAGAGGCCTACAGTTTTGCAAAACACTTAAAAATGTGCTTGATGTGAAAAATCTGTTTATCCAGTTGAAAGCAGCAAGGTGCTTCATGTTATTAAAGTTAAAGCACTTATGCTTAAGTTTATCAACCATGTATACGTTCAGACTGGGTAACAGAAGAGGGTTATTTTCTATTTAAATCAGCAAATAAGTGACCTTTTAAAAATTGGAACATTCTTTTAGAAGGAATTATGGGCACCAGTCAGCCCATTCGAAGGTGGATCTTGTCTGTGAAGACAAGAACACAGTTGTGTAGCTTAGTTCTGTATTTCCATTTAAGCCCAAGATAGACAGTGCTTTTCTTTTACTATTATTTAAAAGTGTATTTTTATTGATGCTCATTGGCATGCTGCTGTGCTGTTAAACACAGTACCAGAAACTAATAAAAAACATTGCTCTGGGTTGTAGACTTAGGCAAGAGCTGAGGTGTGGTTTCAGTGTCTGCCTTGCTGAACCAAGGAGATAAATTGTACACGTGTCTTTGGCTGGCATGCTTTGCTTTATTATCTGTACAGGATAGGACAATGACTCTTCCCGTTCCCAGTCATGCATGGCATAAGAGCCCAGAAGAATTACCCTAGTGGTAGCTCCTTAAATAAGCATCCAGCCAGGTTCATGACTGAGCATGAAGTTTCTCATGGTTTAGAGTTCAGTGTTACAAGGGAATAAAATAACTTCTCACTAAATAATAGTGGGAACACAGTAGGAGGCATTTTGTTGAGGGCATACAAGCTATTGTCCTACCCTTGCCCAGAAAGCAACATACGTCAAACAGAAGATGTCTTCCTTACATTCTAGCTAAATCAATGTTATTTCTTCCAGAATACTGCTGCTTCCATTCCTGGAGATAAAAAAACATAGCTCACTGTCAGATAATTCTTCCTCTTGGGCTTTCTGTACTTGACCAGTGGTTTTTAGTTTTGTTAGAAAAGGAAGACTTTCGTTATCCCCGGAAGATTAAATTGCCTTGCTGGCAAATCTGGTTCATTGAAGAAAGAGAGGAGGAAAAGCAGATAGGGAAGAAATAGAAAAGAAAATAATTTCAGGGTATCTTTATAGTCTCCTATTGTTAGGATGTCAATTACTATCATATATCACCTATACCACAAACTTGTCATACCTGATGTTATTTTTTTCTTTTTTTTTTTTTCCTTCAACTAGTAGGAAATTTCTCAATTATCCATAGGATTCTTTTATTTTTATTATTATTGTTGGTCTCATCTTTAAATTATAGCCATGATGCTCAGAGATTTAGTTTTTAACACCCAGTTGAGAAGGATGAATGTTAAAGGATCATAGTTTTCCTATGCAGTTCTGCATTCCATGGAAATGATTGCAGAAAATAGTGCCCTTTCCCACTTTTTTTATATGGTACTGCTCTGTTTCAAATGCTGTTACCTCACACTACAGAACTGCCAAGAATGCTAGATTAAGCAGTGTATTCCATAACCGTGGGCTCTGATTTAACACTGTAACACCCCTTTTGATGAGTGCAGAGTGTGTTCAGTTACTGTAAACATGGGCTTTCCAAAATGGGCTATAGGAGTAGAAAGAAGGTTAATGAACCAGTTACTGAGGAGAAGAAAAAAAGCTTCTCTAATTGACAAAAAGGTCTGCAGGGAGTCAGCTAGATTGCATGCAGTTGAGGCAAGCAGGCTGTGGTCTGTGATCTTGGACAGTGGTTAGTTATTGATGACTGTATTAGGCATTCTGACTCTGAGAGACAGCTGCAGTGTGCTTAGCTCTTAGCAGTTGTGGGGTTGGATTTTTTTTTTTTTTTTTTGCTTCCACCGAAATCAGACTTTCAGGGTACCAAGAATTAAGGGAAGCACATAGTCTCAGTACATGTCAACTTGCTAACTCCAGGTACAGATCTTCCCTTTTCTCAGTGATGTGAGAACAAGTGACTGATGTCCCTTGGAGAGCAGGTATTCACCCCAGCCCTGGAAGGACAGGCCAGATCCACCACTACACCCTGGTAGTGCTTTTTTGACCTTCCTAGAGCAGCTCCTGTCCCAGAAGCTCTGCTTTCAAGCTCCAGGATTGACTGTGGCCACAGAAAGTTTGTCAGAAGGGCCACTGGCTCTCTCAGGGAACAGAAGACAGAGGGTAGATAATGAGCAGAGCTAAAAGGTGAGAGGTGTCTTCTAGTTCAGCTCTGTCTTGGTCAAGTTCTTGATCCTTCTTGATCTACCTAGTTCTTAGGTAGAGTCAGTCCTCGTTTTCCTTTCAATTACAGCTCCATCCTACTTTTCTGTCCCTTCCAGTGTGGGGAGTTTAATCCTCTCTCAGTTCTATTTCAGTTGTGTGTGTTTTTTTTTTTTTTTTTTTTTTTTCTTCTTTGCTTTCATGACTCAGGACTTTTTTTCCTCTTTTCCTTCATGCTATGTCATTTCTTCTGGCTGAAGTGGTGTCCTCCTTTTCTGAAAGGAAACATCAACCCTGCAGGAGGATTAAAGGAGACTTTTAAATAAATTCCTATGGAGCCTCTACCCCTTGCAAAAACTGGAAGAAAATGGCAGTGAGTTTCAATTGTAGCGAGCTTTATTTCTGTACAGTATAATGTAATTCATAATGTTATCAATATCTATAAAAGCATAAAGAAAGGATGGCAGTAGGAGTTACAAAGAGAAAACAAAAAACACAGACATAATAAAATCAAAAGTCTTATTAAACTTCAAAACACTGTAGAAGAGGAGAGAGGATTGGTCAGAACCACAAATCAGAGGCTATTCTGGAAAAAAAACAACTCTGTAAAGATACAAAAGTGAAGACAGAAGATGAAGCCCCCCTCGAGCCAGCAAAAGAAAAGCTCGCCTAAGCCAGTTCTAACTGAATAGTTCAGGAACTGGAGAGATACAGAATGCTTGGCAATTTTGGCTTATATTGTGTGCAGAAAGAAAACATAATCACAAACTTTCCTCTGGGTGAAGGGGATCAGAGACGCACTGTCAATTTGACTATATTATTGAGACAGTGTTTAAAAAATAAACAACCCTGCAGCTTTCTCTTCAAAATTCCCCGCTGTCACAACAAATACAAGTAGTCCAAAATTTAAATCTCAAACATCTCAATCAGTCAAAACCTAGACAGAATAAAGCATGATAGATTCTTCAAAGTTAGTAAATGTGTCAGAGGTGAGATCGCAAGATCTCTTCTCCTTTAATGAACGTGATTAAAACCGTGGGGCTTCCTTTCCATACCACCTTGAGAAGCAAATAACACAATAGAGAACTGCATCAATAAGGTGTTAGGTGCTCCATTCTTAGTTCACACTGCATTTTGTACCAACTCCAGCTGCTGGTAGCAGGATACGGGGCTGGGTAACTCCTGTCCGTTTCTCTGGAGTGGAGATGTGTCTGTCAGCAGTGGGGAGCTTCAACCTGCGGCATGGGCACAGTGCCTTGAAGGCTTACAGTTGTTTGCTGAAATAAAAGCAGAACTGAATGAGATTTTTATGAGAGAGCATCAATAAGATAATGACAAGTTATAGCAAGAGCTACACCGCGTTTAGTTTCTTTGTCATAGGGATGGCTACCATTATTTTGCCCTGAAGACTATTTTCAGGTTATTAGAATCTGCATAACTTTGAGTGAGTTGCTTTTCAAGTTTATTTTATTGAGTCAAATGATCATTTGCATCAGTTCTCATGTGTAGGAATCACTGCTTCATTGCATAATAAATCTGTTTCCTTAAACATTCTGCCTAAGGCCTGTGCAGCATTATGGATCGTTACATTTGAAATAAGGAGCGCTTCTTCTAGTTAAAAAGACTAAAGAAGTGATGAAGCCGGTGAATCTTTCCTTGCATCTCGTGAGATAAAGGTTGCTGTTTTCATGTTCCCAGTTAACTGAACTGTTTTGACTCAAAGACGGACTAAGGTTGGGAAATGACAAAGAAGCCTTGGACAAAACAGCGGATTTCTGATTTGATTAGTATTTCAGGTTGATACTGATTCAGAGTTGTTACTTCTACTTGGACCTAGCAATAACTACTTGTTTTCTTTTCCTAGCAAAATACTGGGCACTTAAGACAAATCCATGTTACTGATATTAGGGTATTCAAGACTTTTTCCTCGTCAAATAAGCGAATTCTTGGTTTGGCTTTTCAAAACTCAGATGTTTAATTTCTCTTTCAAGTTTTCACAGTGCTATCTTTGTAAGCTGATCCATTTGTAATTCGGTTAATTCCAAATGTTCTTCTGCAGAAACAGGGAAACTGGAGATACGATACCTGTCCCAGGCTAGAGAAGTGAAGAACAAAATCTGTGTATGCTCCCTGGTAGGTCCTGGTGTGTGTCAGGGCTGTGTTGTCAACCCCACAGACCAAAATGTAATTCCCAGCTCGTGTGATACCACCTGCTAATAGGAACCGCTCTTGCAGAATTTTGCTAGCCATAATAAGGTGCACATTGTGTACAAATAAAAACAGCTCAGCTTTATTACCTGGCTTGCATGCCTGGTAATGAATAGAAGGGAGGCTCACTCCTTCACGAACAGCAGAATTTAATATAGTCTCTTCCTGGAGTTGCACCAGTGGGACTAAAAGTTTATCTCAGCATTCCAAGGGCAATAAAAATCTAAATTTAAACTCAGAATGTCTTACTGGGGCAAGACTACCCAGAGGCTATGTACTCTTCAAACTTTGTTTAGGTCATAACTGCTTATGTAAAGTTAGTTTATACCAGCTAGTTAGTTTTTATGTTTTTGAGCAGTATCTTCATTACGAAGGAGAGACATATCAAGTGGACGGGTTGCATATGAAAGTTCAGCTCTGCTTTCCTACTGCCTGTAATTTAGCTTCTTACTGCTTAGCGCATAGCCATGTGAAGAAATCCCCAGCTCTTAACCTTCATTTTACATATGCCTTTAATTCTCTTCTGATTCATTCCCGTAGTTAGACATCTCAGATATTTGGGGCTTAAGGTTAATATGAAAGGGAGAGGCGGAAAAGATACCGGCTGACGGCTGGCAGTAGCAGGGAACCTCCTGTTAGCTGGTCACGGACTGGGAAGACTGTGTGGTGAAAGTAACCAGATGCTGGCCAGTGGGCTTTTAGTTTAGAGCTTTGCTGGCCCAGTGGTGGCTTGTTGTCTTTACCAGAGTGTTAAAGGAGGGGATGGGAGGCGGAGAAACTCACTGCCATTTCTGCAGCATGAATATGAGTCAGCCAGGTTGAGGAAACCAACTGGAGGTTTTCCCGAGGTCGTATAAAAGATCTGGTAGCCAGGACATCCATCAAGCACTGTATGAGAGTGTGAATCGCTGCAGCCCGTATCCTAAGACCCTCATGAGCCCTCTTTCTTCTGGAAGGGGTTTGACTGTTCAGTTTAGCCACCAGAAAGGAGAAGTGGACAAAAGGGGTGTGGGAGGGCGTCATTTTGGTGATAAAACCTGAGGGGGAAGCAGTATTCTCACCTAGTGCCCCTTTGTAGCCATTTCCCATCTCTGTGTGCAGCTCTCCTGTGCAGGAACACAGCCGTGCTGCCACAAAGCAGGCAGGGGGACATTGAGCAGAGCTGTGTGCCACAAACACTTCCATGAGTGTGGCTGGCAAAGCCTCAGCCTGACTTGGAGAACTGAATGTTTTGAGTTCTGTCAGGACAGATTATCGACGTGGGCAGCCGTGGGATGTGAAATGTGCTGGTTGTAGGTATTCTTCCTTTCCCTTCGGCTCAAGGTTATGGGCTTCAGATGTCTCGTGTGGCTCTATTGCTCTCCGGTTGCATATCCTTAGCTTCTTCTGGGTTAGAGAAACAGCTGCTGTTGTGTGTCTGTGGGGAGTGCAGAACAGTGCAGGGGAGATGGAGTGACATTGGGACATCTGGCCAGAAAACTGGCCCTTGTAGCCTCGGAGGGAAGTGTCAGAAAGCCCAGCGGTTGCTTTGGGAACGTTTACCTGTGCTGTGCCGACCACTGCGTTCTTTTCTTGGGTAGGCTTTGAAAATGCCGTGTTTCCAGTAACACCATGTGACAATGACTTAGCTCCTTGCTGCTGTATAGAAAAGCTGAAATCAAAACTCTGGTAATGTACTTGAAGGTTTGGCTATGCTTATATGTATGCTAAATAACTTCCTCTGACTTTGGTGAGAGAACCTGCAAATTTACAAGCATTGGAAATTCTCACAGGTTCTGTGTGACTCTGGGTAATCACTGAAGTTGTTTGTGAACACCACCAGCACATCTGTTTACTCTGTTTGTTCATTCTTTGAAATAGTTGTGCTATGGGGAGCATGCACAATATCTTTAAGGTATTTGATGTGATGGCAAAGATTAGGAATTACAGTGAATCAGACTAAATTACATAAACATACCTCTTGTTATTCAGAAAAGGTCAAAAAAATGTTTCAGTATATTGGAGGAATAATATGCATATGATGTAATCTCCAGAACTGACAGCCTCTGAAACTATGGACGAGTCTCGACACAAAGAAAATAGTTGAAGAGAAATCCTTGCCTTTTATAAATGTCGAGACTTATTTACAAATCACCTTATGTAAGTCTCCTGATAAATGTTCACACTTCTTTTTGAAGCTTCCTCTTTTTCTGTCAGCTGCTGCTTTATGTACCATTTGTCAATTTTGTCTGCTTTCCCAGCTCTACTTAGATTTCCTTTCATCTTTTGATACCTGCCTCACCATAACTGCTGCATCTTTCTAATTTCCTACACTTTTTGCATTTACTGACATTCAGCCATTTGCATTGCTAATTTGTTTTTGCAGACCCACACCAGTGTTTTCATACAGCTATAGCTGTTTGTTGGTTGGGCGCTGCAGTCCCCACCAGTCAGATTTCCTGTGGTAGGCAGATGTGTAGGATTTCCTCTGATGTCTGTTGTTGTCCAGGCTTCCAACCACCAGAGCCACAGCTGACTCAGCATTCCTGAAAACTGAAACTGCTGTGTGCTTTCATCCTTTCCTTGAGTATCCTGCTTCACACATGCTATATTCAGAGGTTTTTGTTAGTTTTAATATAACATTTTTCCAGGATTGTTTGTCTTCACCACTCTGCCTGTGTAAGACAGCTTTCCAGCAATGAGCAAACGTTGGCTCTTCTCAGGTTCTATTTGTGTATGTGTCGGTAGTAGTTACCACCATGATAGTAAATAAATAAATAAAAATAATAATAATTTATTATTTAGTAGAGCTGTCACTTTTAACTACAGACATGCTAGGCCCTTTTGAACAAAATGTTGTTGGTTTGGATTGTGTTAAGATTGGACGAACATCTAGATGTTTCCAATCTTTCCCAAATATATTTTGGTTTCTATGAGAAAAAAAGATTTCTGTTTCTCTTTGTTCTCTCTTTTACATGCCTTATTTTTGCTCCAGCTCTAACTGTAGGAGCTGTAAAAATTACACATTTTCAAAGCAAATGAAACATCAGTTACAGCCATATAAACTTCTCTGGGCCATAGCTCCTTCCTTGAAATTCACTGAAGACATCGCTTCTGGGAGCAAAAAATATATTTGTTCTTTGTGGCACTTTGTTGTTTGGCTTCTTTGAAAGAGGTGGTTGGGGAGCTGGTTGTTTCTGATGGCAATAGCGGTTGCTGCAATCTCAGTGAAGTATCCAACTGTGGCTTTAAGGTGTATATGTGGCATAAATTGTAGCATGAATAACTTTTCTGTAATACATTAAACTTCACCAATTTGTTTCACAAAGGCGCGTAATTCTATACTGTTTATAGTGGGTATCATGATCAAGTTCTCATCCTTTCTGACTTGCATGACTTGCAATTACTTTTTGAATTTCTTCTTAAATATTTTGTAGCCTTTATACTGCATATTCTTCTCCACCGTTTCACTGATTTATTTTTACTCACAGGACCAACAGTTGCAGCTCCTTATGTTTTCAGATTTACTACAAAAGAGCAAACATTTAGAGCTGTGCCAACAAGACTATGTGCATCAGAATGTCTGTTCACACGTGCAGAGGCCTAGTTAAACACCCTACTAGCCACATGCATGTTTTCCAGTACTACATAGTGCCTGCTGATCGTATGCAGACATGGTGTAATGGTTGATGCTACAAACATGGTCCTCAGGAAGTAAATAGAAAAGATTATTTCTTACTTGCCATTAAAAATCACAGAGCTACTAGAAAAGGAAAAATAATCAGCTTTAGTATCTTTCCCTTTCTCTTAAATAATATTATAATAATTAACTTTTAATATGTAAGTTCTTTATAGGTCATTAGTGGTAAAACTCTGCATATATGTGCCTGTTTCAGAAAACAATTCAGTCCATAATCTCATAATGTTGAATTCTACCTGGCAGGTTTATTTGGACTTAATTTCTTTTTCTTCTAATGCTGTTAGCTTGAGAGTTATGAGCCAGGCATCAGCTGACAGCACCAGGGGAAGGATAGGTATTGGCAATGGCATAAAAGCCGAAGAGGAGGAAAAAGAATAGCTATTGTAGCATTTATCAGTATTCTACTAATAGTCTGCTCAGACACAACTCTGGAATAAAATAGACATTCATACTGCAATTTCTTTCAAAGGTTGAAGCTATTCATCTGCAGGGTTACAAGACAAAAGTCTAAACCTTCCAGATATTATAGCTATTTTATTGTATTGTTATAGTAAGAAAAAACACCTCAGAAACCATTTCCTTAAGTGTAAATATTCCACCTCCAGTCTCTTTGGAGGGAATGTGGATGCAAGCAGCTGACTTTCCTAGAATGCATTTTAAAATAGTTGATGATTTTACATGTGAAAAGAAAACCAACTATAGCCAAACATTTTGGACACGTAATGGAGGCAAGAGGCTTTTCATTTTGGGCTTGATTGACCATTCATTGAAATATACAGAAAGGCCGCTGTTGGTTTCCCTATTTTTGTTACTGTCATTTCAGTGAAGGAGCATGGGTTAGCGTGGGCAACGAGGTAAAGAGATGCTCCACAAGAACTCATCCTTTTTCAGTAGAAGAGACACGAGCACCAGGGTGGGAAAGGAGTCTTCAGTCAAGTCTGAGTTTGGAAACTCGCTGGACATATTTCTGTGTGAAGGTAATGCAATAAGCATGGAGGCCGTTGTAATTCTGATCCTGGGTGGCAGACTTTTGTCCATGGTGTTATTAAAAGAATTCTCTCCTTTTGTACAAAGTGATTGCTGAGCAGGGAGAAAGAATTTCAGTGGGCAAGTAAAATGTTGTATTTTACAAACTCTATAATGTCCAAAAATACTCTTCAAAACGGGTTATATTTACCCAACAGTTTCCTCAAGAAAAATGAGGAATTCATTCAAAAATGAAGTGCTTTTCATCTACTCAGATATTCAATTCTTATATTTTATTGAGATCAATCAGTCTGTTTTGTTTTAAGTTTTAAGATGCGCTGTGAGGATTACAAATGAAGGGACAAACATTTTGAATTGAGAAATGAGCCAGAATTTCTAATTCTGGTTGAGAAAATGAAGTAAAATATTTACTTACATAGAAAAGCTGTATTTTTTTCCAAATATTTAAACAAATGTGTTTGTTCTTTTGAGAAATCTGGCTTTCTGAAATGAAATGTCACTGAATTTTCAGTTGGAATATTTTATTCTTACAACTGCAGAACAGAGACAGTTAACTGGGATCCTTGATAAAGCTTATTCAGTCAAAATATTAGAACACTGAAGTGGGTTCAGATTACATTAGAAAGTACTTGTCATATTCAATATTACTGCCAGAGAAAAGATGATGAAAAAATAAGGAATACCATATCAGTATTCTCAGTTGTAAGCTCTAGGTATTATTATTTTATGGATTTTACATCATTCATTCTTCTATAGTCACTCATGTATGTTTAGATTTGTGCAAGGTGAATAAGAACATTTAAACAAAGTACTATTTTTCCATGGAGTGGTTTTCCATGGTTAAAGTTAAAAGTGATAATTGCATTGTATTTTTAAAGGCAAGTAGCATTTGGAAATATATAGGAACTCTGTAATAATTACACTGATGTCTTCCACAAGTTTCTGCTGTTCTCACTAGCTAGCCCTTGAAGGGAAATATTTTGTGTGCACGTTTCTGTTGTCTGCCTTGTGTTAGAAAATGCATGTAAAATGCTACCAAGTCTGACACCTACTTTGTCTCCAGTGTTTTCCCTGTGTAAATGACTACCCAGCTGCATGGAAATAGGGAAATGTCTCCTGTTTCAAAGAAAAGTTCCAGCTTTCTGTAGGTTATTCTCAGGTGAAGTCAATGAAAAGGAATAACTGGACATGTTTTATGTCAGGTAAACAGGTATGAGTCTGAGATGAGCTCAGCACTCTTTTTTTTTTTTTTTTTTTTTTTTTTCTTTTTTTTGGTGAAAGTTACACACAAGTAAAATGCATCGATGAAATGAGATTAAATTCTCCCCAACATTTGTGAGAGCGATTTTGCCTTTTTCATCCAGTTTTGTGGTTTCAACATTGAGGTTTCCATTGGCCTGAAGTTTTTCTCTCTTTGATAGCTGCTGTAAAGGAGGGAGCGTTCTAATTATGAATGAATAATTTAACATTTAACATTACAAAGGTAAAATAGAAACTCATTTACAAGAGAATAAGCTTTGTCAAATGCACTTTTGTATTGAAGTATTTTAGAAAAATCTCTCACTAAAGATTTTTTAACACAGAAGCATAGGAATATAATTTCCTTTTTTTGACATGCTTTACCTTTGCAAAGTTACTGGGCTGTTGACAGGTACAACAAGACATATGCTACGCTTACACGCTATTAGTGCAGTTGGCTTTGAAAAATGTCTAATGCATTGGCATATCTGACAATTTAAGGTATTAGTTAACAGTAAGACTCTGTAAATAGAGTGAATTTTAGCTACAACTGCTGACTTGAGCATTCAGTCAACATCTGCAGTACAGGGCTGAACTATATACAACAAATAATGCCATTTTATGCTATGGAGATGGAAGCTGGCATTATACGGTGTGTATGGCTCAGTCTGAAAGCGGTGATAATTGCAATATATTGAAGTTTTGCATTGTAATAAAAATAGAGACCATTAGTGGATACCATTTATGTCATTAGTATTTAGTGGCTGTGTGTTGCAGCTTTTTTAGTGCTCATAAAACTGTCTCTGCTTGCAGATATGTGACAACGCTGATATAAATTTAAATGCTTAGAAATCCATAAGACATAAAATATAGATAGTAAATAGGGGCATAACGTTATAGACAAAAACTTAATAATTTGGCACACAAATGTTTATATATTTGCATGTCTAGTGCAGAGATTAGCATTATGGTGATCACATTTATACTACAGAAGACCTTGATTAAACAGACAACAACAAATAAGGTAAAACTGAAGCACATCATGCGAAAGCAGTGGAGAATTCGTTCAGGTCCCCTAGAAGAGAATTTGTAATGTTGGAAGGTACATCTTCCACATATGTCTCGTGGGATGTTGGGTTTTCTCTTTATAGACTTTGTGCCAGTTATGGCACCTGTTCCACTAATTAGTATTATAGTTGTTCCTAAGAAGCAGTTATGTTAATTAACCGATAAAAGTGAGGAGAAGGCTGTTAGGGAACCCTGAGATTGAGCTTGGCCGACACTTCTTTAATAGTAATGGAACCAGCCAGCAGGGGGAAGATCATCTAACATCTAGACCAAAACAGCAACGTCTTGCCAGGAATTTGGAGGCTGGCATGAGGGCTGGGGAAAGATGTCTTTGGAGGGTGTGGTGGAAGGAGCCCAGGAAGATTTCACTAAATACCAAATGTTGAGTGTTAGCCAAATATGCGATCCGCGTTATTAGGACTTCCCAGTGTAAGACTTTTGTTTAAGACATTCAAGACATTTGAAAGCCTATTTTCACTTCCATGCAGAACATCTCTGGGAAAGCCATCTTCTTTTGATTTCAGGAGTGTCAGTTTTCAGTCCTTCTAGGATCTTTGAGGTTCCCACCACAGTTGGTTTTCCTTTAAGAGACTACCCACTGTGCTTTACTGTCCATTTCTTCTGTCAGTGATGGGTTTAAAATGAGAGATTCTCATACTTGTCTTCGGCATGCTCCGTCCCCATCTTCTTCAGCTCTGACCTTTACATACTGGAAACACCCTGGAGGTTTGTCATAGAGCTCTTGGGGGATTTGGAACTCAAACAAATTACACAGCTCTAAGGGAGAACACAGAAAACCATAAAAACACTTCAGTCATTAGGAGTGAAGTGACAGGAAGCAGTGTTAGAAAAAGTATCTTTCCAATTAAAGTTCCTTTCAGAGCACTTTTCTCAACATTTTTAATTCTGTGTATGTATGGATGGTTTGGCAACATTAGTTTTGTGTTTCAGAAGAACAGAAAACCTTTGATAAACCTTCTGAATCTTGTAATTAAACAATGATGGGTGAGCTGAGTGGGAAAAATTATAGTAGAAATGGTGGTGGGCATGAACATTTGCAGAAAGCTTATGGCTCACTTAATAGATTCTAAGGTTAGAAAATCAGATGCTCTTTGGGAGCTCAAGTAATAAGGAGAAGTGAAACATAGGCCTTCTGTATAGTGAATGTAAATAATTCCTTCTGTGGTGCCTACTGTTTCTTACAACCTACCATGGAAAGTGTTACACTGAAAATCTTTATTGTTCCTTTACAAAACACATTTTTGTCTGTTTATCTGTTCAAAACAGACTGAAATGTAAATCTCTAAAATGCTTTCCATCTTCAAAGCATTCAGTGCAGCTATTTATATTCATGTAAATTCTGAAATCTTTTTGAAACTTTATTTTTGATTGCAGGATTCAGTGTCACTTCTTAGCACGTTGAATACCGACGGCTTTGAACATACAGCATGGCGCACAGCGATAACGTCGCTACGAGCGCTACCCTGCTGAGAGACAATTCTAAAGGAAAAGTGATGTGTTGAGTGATATGTTTTATATTGAGGTTGTTGGTTGATTTTGGAATTACGGAAAATATTAAAAAGGATAAAAAAACGCCTCTAATTCCTCTGTACACTACTAAATTGCTTGTTGCTTTATTTATTCAACAGATATCTGAGAGCAGAAGCCACTTTCTGAAGCCATTCTGTACATAGATTTGTACTAAAAGCACTAGGGGACTGGAATCATAATACAGCTAAATGGGTGAGTTTTGCAGTAGAGACTGTTATGTTTGACTGGATCTGTGCATGCTTATTAGAAACATATGAAAAGGAAGCATATGTATTAGAATGATCTTAGTGGGCTCTCTAAAATATATTGTGTCATAAGGCAGAAAACTATTTAGGTTTCTGGCAAAACATGGGTGAATCTGACAAAATTCTTCAAAGAATTTATATTGGAATAACTATAGTTACCATACAGCCCTATAATAAAATGAGTGTAGCATATTCCAGTAAAAAGGACATGCATATGTAATGGTTTGAGTTGGAAGAGAATGTTGAAATGCTGGCACTTTAAAGTACCTGTAAGGCTATATAAGCAGATTTCCCTATTCTTAATAACGTTTTTTTCTCTTGTATTTTTTAATATATCTATTTTTTCATTTCCTTTTTTTCTGACTGATAGGTGATACTTGGTATCAAGTTGCTCTCTTGTACTTTCTCATGTCTTGCAGGTAGACAGTGTATCATCCCAGATTCTTATGGGACAGTCAGCCTTATTAGGTTACCCAAATTGCTACAGGTCACAGCTGAGATGTATTAGTGGAATTTAATAGGAAAGCTTGCCCAGTATAGGCTCAGCTGTTCGTACTGCTTGTTATTGCTTTCATGAGAAGCACAGGAGATTATTGAAAGATATGTTTATAAAGTGTACAGTGCAGTACAGCTACAAACCAGCTTTATGCCAAATTAGGTCTTGAACCTGAATGGATTCAGGCATCTACTGCAGTGTGGATTACAGTTCTCTGTGTGACCCCACACATATAGGTTGGCCTCCTCCTGGCTTATTTAATCCATCTGCAAAATTGAGAAAAGCAAGTACCTCAGTGAAAAAACAGGTACGCATCTGGGCCCAACTGTCCTGGGCAAATAAATTACAGATAAAGCAGTGGCTCAAATGAAGGGATAATAAAGAGGAAATGCAAGTCTCTTTGTCTCCTACACACATTTATCATTAACCTAGTGCTGTACTGTGTTTACATTTATTGGGTATGTTTAGTCTCACTGGACTTCCAGCAGAACAGATGTGGAGTCATCACCTTTCCCTGCAATTCAGTACGCTAGAAGCAATGTGTGGTTAGTCTTACTGGAGGAAACCTAGGCAGCAGGCTTTAGTGACTTGTGAATGAATCGATAAAGCATGTTCCTGTAGGTTTCTGAATTGTCTTATTCATTAAGAATGGAATTGGGCAGTGGAAGATTGATTTTTGCAGCAAATCAGTGGGGTTTTTTCCAGCAGTCCTTCATTTAGACACTAGATTTATGGAGTTGTAAAGCTTCATCAAAATATTATGCAGCATTTAAACTACAACAAGAATGTCGGTAAACAGTTTAGATGTCCCTTTTCAGAACACTTCTGTGAGCTCAGAATGACATGAGAGCTGATCTTTAGTAATCCCCATCAATTGACTTGCATCACTGGAAAGGTGCTGAGCTCCCACAGCTGATGAATGTGGCTCAGACAGTATCTGAAAGACGTAGGCAGGAGACACTTGGAAAGAGAAACATTCATGAAGAAATATTACCCATTGTCTAAGGATGTAACTGAGTCACATCTTTGTATGTCATAGTGGCTTATGCCAGCCCTTGACAATTGAGACGTGTGACATTAAATGCTACTTGAGAAGCAGCCATGCTTTAGAAACATCTCAAGTGATGATGATTGTATAGGCATGGAACTGGTTTAAATTTTGGCAGAGTTGTTTTAATTCTAGTTATTTTTGCTCAGTCACCATGTGGCTGTGAAGTTCTGAAAGAACTTACCTTTACAGATGTGCTTCACATGAAAATACTGTTCCTGCGTGGTACAGAGGCTACCTGGGTTTCAGTTAATTGAGCATGGCAGCACGCCGTGACAGCGTGCTTTCAGGCTAGCATAACTTGCCTGGGGGTAATGCAACGTTCGTCAGGGAACCTGTGTTCTTCATGCACACGTGCATTTCCAGCATTTTGAGCCAATGTTAATTTCACACATAGACTGGGGACAGGTAAGTGGAGTGCTGCATACGCAGTTCTTAATTTATTTTTATTTTTTAAGTCTAATCAAGTAGGAATTTGGAACCCTCACATCCTGAGGGAGCTGGGGAAACACTGATGAGCCATAGTGCTGAGTCCAGACAAAAATCAGCTGAATCAAAATCAACAGCAACATCAACAGTAATACTTCTAAGCACAGTGCTTTATTAAGAATTGATAAATTGCCAGGCATTAGTTCCTACATAGATACTGTTGTAAGATGTTGGCTAGCAGTAAGTCATTATATATCCTAAAACAAGTCTAAGCCATGTGCATTATCATAACATATATCGTCACCTGTTATGAATACTTAGCTATCTCTTGCTTTTACATACCCACAGAAGATCATAATATTCTCCAGTAATTCTCATGAGAGGCAGTTACATTAATTTTCTAGTAATTACTATGTAAGTATTGATTAATGTTACCCACATATAAAACGCTTAGGAATCATTCATTGCTTGGTGTCAGCCTGAATCTGGATTCTGCCCTGCTGTTCTCTCAGTGGGGCACCTGTATAGACAGCCTTCCTAGCTGACTGCAGGAGCATGCACAGTTGCATTTATCCCTGAGGGCTGCCCATAAATACTGTACATACAAAGTCAATGTTACAACTCTTGTAGCGCAGTAACAGATGCTGGTGGTACAGTGCCTCAAAGGGTGGGTTCTAGTTCAGTTTCCTCCATTACATAGTCATAATTTCTGATACTGCTTTTGCATTGTGCACTGTGTTGTAAGCTTCAGTGGTCAGTAAGTTATTAAGGATGGTGAACATTGGAGAATACAGAGGTTTGGCTGAGGTAGAAAATCTGAAGCTCTTGAGAGCTTCATGCAAGGTGGGCTTTTCTCTTCTGTGTTTTCAGGTGGCCATCTTCCCCTTCAAAGTGGATTATCAGTTTCTGTGGGGTGCCTCCTCGCCCAAGAGCAGGAGGCAGTGAGCTGCAGCAGTGCAGTTTCTTTCTCAAACAGAGTGTTTCTTAGTTGGGAGGAACATCAGCAGATGTTTCTGAGGAGCTTTCCTAAGCAGGGTTTTAACACTGTCTTTGATGTCCAGAACTCTGCTTTAGCCTTGTAGCATTCTCTGGAGCAATTCATAATACAGTAGCCATAATTAAGGGTCTGACACATGAGAGTAAGAGAGGAAAGGAATAAGAGACTAGTTGTTATTCATTGTCACGTTTATAGAAGAGCTTATAGCTTATACAGCTCTCACTGGAGATGAACTGATAGCTGTCACTCTGGGGACTGTTTTTACACCAGCTAAAGGCAAGTTGGTGTACATTATTTACTTAGACTTTTACAGAATCCATTGCAATGGAGGCCTGGAAACTAAAGGTTGTATTCTTAAGAAATACCCATTTAGATTAGTGAGTATATTGTTTGAATGGGGGCAAGGAAACTAGCCCAGAGTGGCTATTTTTTTAAAAAGAGAGATGAACAGAATTTTTCTTTTAAAAACCTGAGTGTGGTTAAACGACAGGAAATGGAAAAATCCGGTAAGCTGGTTGCCCTAAAATTAGAGCTGTCCCTCAGAGCTGTGGGCACATTCTCTCTGTGTTAAACTTTTCATCGTCTCCCTGTGAGAGTGCCCCAGAAAGGAATGTACTTGGATCTGCTCAGGAGGAAGAGAACAGAAGTTGTACTTGACTCTGGACTATGGTGCGTCCGGCAAGGTAAAAGACATACTAAAGATGTGAATGTATGCATGCAGTTGTTGGCGTGTTTCTGAATGGTAGAAATGCTAATACTGCTGAGTGCAGCTGGGTTATAGTATATCAGCACCTTTGTGGGATCAAAATACAGAATACCGAGTCACTGCGTAGCAGAGAGAAGTTAAAACCAGAGTCTGGGGTGGCAGGGACAGGCTGACAAGCTCAATTGAGAAGATGTACTTTTGAGTGTGGGGTAATAAACACTAGTGTAAACGGGTGAGAGGAAGTGATGGATTTTCCACTTACGGATTAAGACTGGAAGTCTTTCAGGAAGATGTGTTTTAGTCAAGTATGTTGTGGGGATTGATATAGAAGTAACTGAGTAAAAAAAAATCTGATGTGGGAGGTCAGACGAGAATGTCTTATGGCCCCTTCAGCTCTTAACGTTTTTAAAATGTTAAACGGAAATCTCTCTAAACTAAGGTTTGAATAGCACATCTCTGTGGAGTTGTAAATAGCTCAAGCTGAAGAGCCATTAAAGTTTTAAATGCTTGCATCAACCCATGTTACATGCTTGAGGACAGAGGCCTTATAATCCTTGATTGTGTAATGGAGATAGCCAAATAATGGACGTGAACAGCTAAAAAAGACTGATGTGCCCTGGATGAAAAGGAAAAGGAAATTCAATGCATATTAAAAAAATATCAAACTGTCATAAAAGGATAATAGCGTCTTCTGGCTTTGGTTCCACAGCTGGGCATTTAAAGCCCTCAAGTAAATCCTGCTGAAGTGAGGGGCTGAGGGAACAGGGACTGAGTCCTTCTTAGTGAACTAGGACAAGGGATGAGGATGTTACTGACAGATAGTCACCTTTTCAATCTAAGGCTTTTGTTCAAGCCCTGATAAAATTTGAACCATAAAGGATAGTAAATAATAAGAACTAGAAGGTAAAAAAAAAAAAAAAAAAAAAAAAATACCCATAAGAGAAATTTTTATTCTTGTTCTTCCTCTTCCTCCATTAATGCTCATGTAGGATTTGTATGAGCCTAGGAAATGTAAATGGAAGTGGTCCCCAATTAGTGATAAACACTGCTGCAGAGCTAAAAGGTGGAATCAGATAAAGGCCTTTACTGAAATTCCCCAGGATGAAATAATGTCACTTCTGTCTGAATAGAAATATTTGTCAAAACTTGTCCTTTGGGGTGATAGTTTGTTAAAACAGAACGCCCAAACAGCAGTGCTGAACTGTGCTATTTTAACGCTTTCAGGCAGAATGTTCAGTCAGTAAAAAAAGTTTATTTTAACTTTCTGGATAGAAAAATTTCTAAGCATTTCAGTTTAAGAGATGGTATTAAACTAAAATATACATACATGCTTACCCAAAACAAAAGTCTTTTTACATTTAATTTCATGAAAACTTGAGGTCCCTTCGGCATTTCTATTGTTTTGAGATCTCCTTCTTACTGACACAGAACACTTGGTTGTGTCCCAGCTCTGCCTCACAGGTTCACAGTTTGGCTTGGTTCACAAATGCCACAAGAATTAGTTTAAGACCAAAGCAATTAAATATTTTTTTATGGTTTATTATCAAATTCTAAATACAAAACAGTTCTGACAAATGCTCTCAAAGAGAATAGACAGCTGACCTGCAGACTGCGCACTGCATTTGCTTACATATTTAAGCTATTAGTATTTCTATGCAGATATAGTTTATTAATTCATTGTTATTTTATTGATGTTCAATTGATGTCTTATTAAATGTAAATTAGATATTTGGGAATAATAATGTAATGGGATGAGGCAGGTGAGATTCCCCCAGGATAGTTTGTAATGAAGCTTCAAATTATTAATAATTCTAAGCTCATAAATAAATTATTAAGGGTGAACCAAATCCAAAAATTCTAAAATAAGCTATGAAAATATTAAGTGGTGGTAAACAGACTGTGACTTTTGTGTGATAACATATATTTGTCACTAAGTCACGTAAGTCAGAATCATTCAATGCTCTCCAGTCTTTCCAAAACATTTCGTATTTAGGCAGGTATCTTCCCCTTGTATCCCATTATTATGCTGCACCATTCTGTTTGCAGACTTTTTGCCTTGCCTGGGAACACTGTTAATTTAATATGCTAAGTTGACCTCGAGGGCACTGGGATGACACGGCGGCAGCAGTTGAGTGCTGCAGTATATCCTGCTGTTAACAGCTGGGGAGACTGTGCACTTTTCTGGACAGTCAACTGAGAGCTCTTTGGGGAGAAGCAGGGAAGCTGGCTCTTTGATCACGCTGTACGTGTCAGGAAGGATATGTCCTGTCCCTTAGCTGTCTTTCCTCTTTTCCATGGAAGACATTTCCCAGGAACCGCTCTTGTTTTCTCTAAAGAGTTAGCAACAAGACCATTAGTGTCCCTCATCTGAGAAAAGAAAGAAAGGAGAAAATACACTCAGGTAAGAAAAGAAGGAGTGCAGAGGAGAACATTCTCTTTAAAGTATTTTCTCCTAGGAGAAAAGAGGTGATATGGAAGAAATGGTCAGTTGAACAAACTTTTTTTCAAAATGGCCTTCACTTTTGTTTGCTACCACTGCTCAGTCATTGTTACTTAGCATTACAGTTCTCGTTTGGGTTTCTTGTTTTTATTTCAGGATCTCCAGCATCCATCGAAGGTCTTTAGAGATACAAAGTAAGTATTTTTTCAGTAAAACCATCAAAGCTATCCCAGCCTGTAAAGACAGGCCTAAATCCCAAGGGAGTGTTTAGTCTCTGTATTTTCTACTCATTGCAGAGCAGGGAATTGCAGAAACTCAGCACTTAAAATACTACTAGTAGTTACAAGAGTTAAGTCACGTGGCTACTTAATAAATATGAAAATAAATATTTCACTGACTTTCTGTCAGTGAAATAAGAGATAACTGAATTTGAAAATTTGGCCCCATGGCTATAGTGTCACACAAGCAGTGGTGACAGGCATTCAGATACAGACTTGCATGTACCCAATGGGGAATTTTGTCCCAAGGCAATTCTTCAGGGCTTGTTAGATGGGTTTCCGGTACGCATGGAGCAGTTTGGGGGGGAAAAAAAAAGTTCAATTAATATTTTTTTTAGAAATGAACAATGAGGTGGCTTATTCACTGGCTTAGACTTTCATCTAAAATTATATTCCAGGTATTTGATGATTATTGAATGGCCAAAGGGTTACAAACTAGAAATTTGGCTTAATACAAGGTGCAGGAAAAAAAAAATGCTGCTTTTCTGTTGAAAGACCTTGGTTGCTAGGAAGAGAGTATTCAAGTGTTTGCTTATGTTTTGCTGGGGTTTTTATCAGATAACACTGTGCCTTTTAAAGAATGTTTTCTTAAATAGTGAAGCTATAACCTAATGAAGAAATTGCAGTAATCACATTTCCTCAAAAACTGAGAATTATGATCTCTCTGTAATTATAGCACTGCATTTTTCAAACATAAATCTGCTGGCTTATACTTTTTTTTTTTTTTTTGTAATTATAGAGTTTGAAATCAGCTTCCTGTTGGGGAGAAAAAAAAAAGGAAAATGCTGATTCTGGGTAAGTACAGAGAAGTCACTTGCATGATTGGCAGCAGCCATAGCAAAATGACATTGTTTGGTAATTGGGAGTGGTTAATCATGTCCATCTGTCAGGAAACCCACAAATACAGAAAGCAGATACAGTTTGAATCAGTCTTAATTTTTTTTCCATGATGTGCCAGTCTAGCATGGTTTGGTGAAACTGTTGGCAGATTCCTGTCCATACACAGATGCTTTTCTGGGGGGACATCTTAAGCAATTCCGTGGGTCACATGGTTCCTGTTTCCCCTTCATCTGCTTGCACAGGCTGGGCTTGGAAGAAGGCCGTGCTCTGCCCTTGATGCTGTTTGCACACTCCCCAGATTATTTGTGACTCTTGTCAGCATGGTAAGAAACCGTTTGCATGTTGCTCTTGCTGCCATGGATGTCAGAGCACTGTGAAAGATGAACAAATGGTTTGTAAGATCTCTACCGCTTTCTAATTTAGGAATAAGAGAAGTCTTGAGGCTGGTTTCACACTTGGGGCTTGTCTTTTTGCTGTCAAATAAATATTTCTTGTCCTGAAAGAAAATAAGATAAAAATAACTTCAAACACAGCTCCTTTTTCTGCAGCCTTTTTGCAGACAAAGGTGTTATAATTGAGAGAAGGTATCTGTGTAAGAACGGAAAGATTCTAATAGGCATTTAAGCTGTTTGGTGCCCTATCTACTTCTGGTGTGTGTACATAAAAACCAGGCACAGGGAATGTAGTACGTATCCTGCAGTCTTCAGGGGCACCTAGAAATTTGTGAGTTGCTCCATATCCTTATTCAAAGTTACAAATGTGGAGGTGAAGTAGAGGATAACATAGTAATTGGTAATCAAAATGAAAGAGGAAACAGAAGAAAAGGCCAATAATGCAAGGCAATCATTAACTGCCAAATATAATTTGTCAAAGGTATTCCTTCTAAATTAGACGGTGGCAGCATTTTACCAGATCAATATTCCCTTAGTGACTCCAGTGCAGTCTTGGTAGTTTTTGGCTAACAAATATGAAGAATTGTGGTGTTTCCTATGATTAAATTACAAAACCAAAAATTTGTTGAGTTAGTAACCCTTAAGTGTGGTCAGAAATCCCTATAAGACTGGGATTGGCAGCATCCAAGGTTTGAAAACGTTGTGCATCAGAGCTGTTGCTTGATTATGAAGCTAGACAACCATAAGAGCAAAGCTCAACAGCAAACTGAGGTCGGTAGTAAATATTACAGCTCAGGGAATGCATGCCCCAGTGCTTGGTGATGTTAGTGGGAAAACATCTATTGACTGCATTTGGAGTTTGAGCTGCCTGTGAAAATAAGTACATTAAATAGTTAACCCAGGTGTTCTTGCCCATCTTCTTCTGCACATCTTAGCTAGCCTCATTCATTTAATTAACAACATAATGTGTCCTTGCTGCAACTTAACACTATAATGTATTCTAATTCCATTTTATTCTGGTGCAGCTGTATTTCCTGCTACAGCACTTGGATGTGCACAAGTCGATGGGGCCGGATGGGATCCACCCAAGGGTACTGAGAGAACTGGCAGAGGAGCTGGCCAAGCCACTGTCCATCATTTATCAGCAGTCCTGGCTATCGGGGGAGGTCCCAGTTGACTGGCGGCTAGCAAATGTGACGCCCATCTACAAGAAGGGCCGGAGGGCAGACCCGGGAAACTACAGGCCTGTCAGTTTGACCTCAGTGCCAGGGAAGCTCATGGAGCAGATCCTCCTGAGAGTCATCACGCAGCACTTGCAGGGCAAGCAGGCGATCAGGCCCAGTCAGCATGGGTTTATGAAAGGCAGGTCCTGCTTGACGAACCCGATCTCCTCCTATGACAAAGTGACGTGCTGGGTGGACGAGGGAAAGGCTGTGGATGTGATCTACCTTGACTTCAGCAAGGCTTTTGACACCGTCTCCCACAGCATTCTCCTCAAGAAACTGGCTGCTCTTGGCTTGGACTGGCGCACGCTTCGTTGGGTTAGAAACTGGCTGGATAGCCGGGCCCAAAGAGTCGTGGTGAATGGAGTCAAGTCCAGTTGGAGGCCAGTCACTAGTGGCGTCCCCCAGGGCTCGGTGCTGGGGCCGGTCCTCTTTAATATCTTCATTGATGATCTGGACGAGGGCATCAAGTGCACCCTCAGTAAGTTCGCAGATGACACCAAGTTAGGTGCGTGTGTCGATCTGCTCGAGGGTAGGAAAGCTCTGCAGGAGGATCTGGATAGGCTGCACCGATGGGCTGAGGTCAACTGCATGAAGTTCAACAAGGCCAAGTGCCGGGTCCTGCACCTGGGGTGCAATAACCCCAAGCAGAGCTACAGGCTGGGAGAGGAATGGTTGGAGAGCTGCCAGGCAGAGAAGGACCTGGGAGTGATGGTTGATAGTCAGCTGAATATGAGCCAGCAGTGTGCTCAGGTGGCCAAGAAGGCCAACGGCATCCTGGCTTGTATCAGGAACAGTGTGACCAGCAGGGCTAGGGAGGTGATCGTCCCCCTGTACTCAGCTCTGGTGAGGCCGCACCTCGAGTACTGTGTTCAGTTTTGGGCCCCTCGCTACAAGAAGGACATGGAGGTGCTTGAGCGGGTGCAGAGAAGGGCGACGAAGCTGGTGAGGGGCCTGGAGAACAAGTCCTACGAGGAGCGGCTGAGGGAGCTGGGCTTGTTCAGCCTGGAGAAGAGGAGGCTCAGGGGTGACCTTATCGCTCTCTATAGGTACCTCAAGGGAGGCTGTAGCGAGGTGGGGGTTGGCCTGTTCTCCCACGTGCCTGGTGACAGGACGAGGGGGAATGGGCTTAAGTTGAGCCAGGGGAGTTTTAGGTTAGATGTTAGGAAGAACTTCTTCACTGAAAGGGTTGTGAGGCACTGGAACAGGCTGCCCAGGGAAGTGGTGGAGTCACCATCCCTGGAGGTCTTCAAAAGACGTTTAGATGTAGAGCTTAGGGATATGGTTTAGTGGGGACTGCTAGCGTTACGTAGAGGTTGGACGCGATGATCTTGAGGTCTCTTCCAACCTAGAAATTCTGTGATTCTGTGATTCCAATGCTGTGTTTTATTTCAAAATAGAAGGCAGGAATTGAGAAATTCAATGTCATGCAATAAAGTGGCAACCTTCTAATAGGTAATAGCATTTCAGTTACATTTGCAGAGGAGGAGCACTAATCTATGTATTTGCTGTATCATAGTAACCTGTTGACAATAGTGAGCATCTCTTTGTTTCTTAACTGGCTTTTGTTAGTGCAATAGGAGTCCCAGACTTACTCATCTGTGGAGATGAATAAGCAACCTTCAAAAAATTTGTCCCAGGTCCAAAGCAACCCAGGCCCTGTGTTCTTTGGCCTAGAACCCAGGCATCTGGAGTCATAGCCAGCACAACTTACCTTTGAGACCAGCCGAAGTGTGCCTCTTTAATATCTCCTTGAGGGAAAAAGTCGTATGTATGCACACACACACAGCTGTGCGTCTGGTAATTCCACACCTTGCTGAATGCAGACCTGTGGTAGGAAGGTGCATCACAGCTGCATTCTTCAGAACTGCAACAGTTGAATATAACCTGACAATTATTCTCTTCAGTGTCTTGGGTTAATTCTATCTCTGGTTGAGTTTAGAATCCCCAAATGGTTATGTTATAGGTAAAAGATACCTGATAGGTCATTTTGATAGTTTTTTTTTTTTTTTTTTTTTTTTCCTTTAAAGCTATATTAATGTCATTTCTTAGGTGTCATTGCCTCTTCAGTCCATTGTGAATCATGTGCACACAGCAGAGAAAGAACAGAACCCACCTCAGCCCATGAATGGTAAGAAATTTCATCTGGATGACTGCGTAAGGGGTTTGCAAGACTGCCAGTAATTTTTTATATTCAGAGTTAAATAGAGCAATAAGATGGAATTTAAGCTTTAGTGCGATGGATTGAGGCTCTTCAGTCAATCAAATTATAGTTCAATCAGTTCATTTTAATCACTTCTCTGGAGAGAAGTAAACCCCTATGTTGAAGAATATGCAGCAATTTTATTGATGGAAAGTTTAATTGTTTCATTTTTCCTTACCGTCTGTAACACACTAGACTTTTAATCAGTGGGAACTGAAGTTATAATGAAGTAAAGTCCACTTTCCACAGTTCACAACTAGCTGAAAATAATTGGGTTGAGACTCCCATCCAGACAGTGTAATGCCTCTGGCATTTTCCTGAAAACTACACTTAATTGCTTTGCTGATGTTGTTAAGTGGTCCTGAGGGGGATGAAGTAGTAAAGCTGCCCACATATGCAGAGAAACAATACACACAAAAAATGTCTTACAAGGTCCTTAAAGGAGGACCAACTGGTGACTAAAAGAAAATATGTGGCCTTTTTTTTCCCTCCCTTCTCTATACCAGAGGGAGCACACAGAGAGGCTGATAAAATAAACCAGGGAAATTCTATAAACACTAACGGTATTTTTATTTAAAGACAGAAAGCTTGGGACCACAAGTACAGAACACGTCAACTCTTGCAATCAAACCTGCAACTCACTTGGCATTTTTACACTGAACGCCAGTTAGCGTGCTGCCTATCTTCAGCACCTTGAGTTTGAGCAACAGATGTACTTGTGTCCCTACAGAGGGAGGACAGCTTGCTCGCTGTGCTCCAAAGTGGCAGCATGTGAGCCAGCTATGAGCTGAAAGCCTTGTCCGGGCATCAGTGGGATGAGCAAGTGTACTGCATTAGGCTCTAAAAATGGCCAGAGAAGGAATAACACTTCAGAATTGCTCCTTATTTGGTACAGTCATAGGGAAACCCTTTGTGGTGGTTTTACCGTGCTGGGCAGCTAAACCCCACAATCGCTCTCTCACTCCCCCTCTTTTTAGATGAGGAGGGGGAGAAGTAAAGCAAAGAACAACTCACGGGTTGAGATAAGGATAATTTAATTAAAGGGAAATAATAATAATAATTAAATAAAGATTATTATGAACTAAACAATTTAACTAAAGGGAAATAAAAAGGGAAAGGGGAAAAGGGAGGGGGAAAGGGAAAATAAAAAGAAGGGAGGAAAACAAACAAATAAAATAAATGAAGGCTATGTGGAAGTGCAGAGGAAAGAAATTACTCTCTACTTCCCACAAATGAGCGATGATTGACCACGTCCTTGAAGCAAGGCCTCAACGCACGCAGCCGGTGTTCGAGAGGAGGACCGACGTTTTCCCAACGAGAGCCCACCCCTCCCCTCTTCTTCCTGTTTCCACCTTTTATTGCTGAGTGTGACATCGCATGGTATGGAATATCCCTTTGATTGGTTTAGGTCAGCTGCCCTGGTGATGTTTCTCTTCTCACTTTTTGCCCACCCCCTAGGAGGGGTAGAGAGAGGCCCGATGCTGTGCCACTGCTGCTCAGCAGTAGACACAACACTGGTGTGATAACACTGCTGTTCCAGCTACAAGTGCAGAGTACGGCACTGTATGGGCTGCTGCAGGGAAAGTTAACATTCCAGCCAGACCCAGTACACCCTCCTCAGCTGATTAGCATTTGACGCCTAAAATGATGAGTGACCTGCTAGACTCAAGCACATTCTGATGGAGAGATAGTTATTTAATAGAGAAAAGTACTAATTTAGGTCATATGAATTGGATAGTGGGAGAAGGGGGGACAATAGGGCAAACTTAGCTTCACGCAGACTTTTTTAAATTGTTTATTTACATATGTGGGCACAGGAAAATCTCTGGCAACAGCCTGGCCTTCCTCAAGGTGGTATCTGTGTAAAGTTCAGTATGGCCTTTGTTTATTGTGTTCTTGCTTTCGCAGGCTCTGAGCTGAACAACTACCCCGCAAGAATACAGGAGAAGTTTAGGCACAGAATTCTAAAGCAAAAATCCTAATAACCTCCTTTAATGTCACAGCTGAGCCATTAGGGGGATCCCACAAGAACCTCCTTGACTCTCAGGTTAGTACCTTAGATTTGGGCCAGCAACGCTCCCCGGGCACCTGAAGTGATGCTTTTTCCTTTAAAGTATGCTCAAGTCTTTGCAGAGCTTGAGTACCTCGGCATCTAACCCTGTATGGGCCTGACCAAGCCCCATAATAGGCTTTAATGCCCAGTTCTCCTATGGCAAAGTAGTAACCTCCCATACACTGGAACCACTAGCCATATGCCAAGGAACTTGAGCTGTTGGTTTTGAGACTAGCACTGGGAATAGCGCATTGTGTCTAATCTAGTCTGTTTGCCTGCCTCTGGGAGAACAGCGCAGCAGCAGCAGTGGTCTCTGTTGTTTTTGGGGTCCCTTTGTGGGACAAGTAACATGGTACGGAACAGTTACAGCAAATAAGGCCTGTGTTTGGAAAAGCTGGGAGAATCTGCTTGGTTTTCGTACTCTGATTCTGAAGGATTGCAGAAACCAAGAAAATCTTCACTGCAGAGGAAAAGAACCTGAAGCGTGGCATGCTAAAACGTGCCGGGCTGTTTTAGCTACTCTTCCCTCAGCCTTCTTCAGGAGACAAGTTACTGTCCCAGAAGGGGTAATGTGTCCCACAGCCGTAATGTAATACTGTACAGCAGAGGTGGCAAGCTGGCTCTCCCTTGTAAGCAGATGTGCTTCGATTCCTGGGTCTAAATAGAAATAAGAGGGTGTGAATGCTTTGACACACTTTCTCCTGATTTGGCATAATGTATGATTACAGCATGGTACAGCCTCCAGAGGAAATCCAAAATACACCTTCCTGTACAGGCACAAATCTGACTGTCTGATAAAGTGTTCATATGGAAAGACATGATTTGCATGGTTGTTCTCAAAGCCAGTGTGTGTATTCATTGGTGGAAGCATGTCAGATAGCGTATGTCAGTAAGATGCCTTTGATATGTTGGTGTCTGGATAATTTTTTTGACCAGCTGAATGGCATATGTTTAAATGTAAACATCTGTTCTGTATTTGTACAGTACTGTCTGTATTTTTTATATTTTCCCTTGGCTAAGAGTTTGATTGAAACCCATGAAAAAATTGAGATTCATCCCATTTTTAAAGAAACACAACTTCTGTATTATTTCAGCATGTGTCTAATATGTTTGTTTTCTTATATGGGGAAGGCATTTAAAAAAGGATTTTTTTTTTTTTCCATAACCAAACCAGACTCAGTTTCCAGGCAAAATAAAGAAATTGATTTGGCTCTAAGTCTGTTAACTGAAAAGAATGTTGTCCCTGTAAGAGGGAGTAAGTTAAGAGTTCCGTGGTAATGGCAGTATAATGGTTTTATCCATAAAGTTTTCTGATGCAGTTAGAGAACTTGCAGTGTAATTAATGACTTAATAAAGGAATGAAATAATACATTTGTTAGTCTATTTATTATACATGGGTGTAACTGAAAAACCAGTGTCAAAACAAAGGGATCTGAAAACAGTTATTACAACTCATCAATCAAATGAGCCACTGGAGCACTGTTCCTGATTCTATAACCAGCTTAAAAAGCACAGTTTGGTCTAAAGTAATGAACAATATCTTACTATTACAGCAAAATGACACGAGACATTAGAAACCAACTGGGAATACCTGGAGAGTGCAGAGCTAGTGTCTAATGCTAAAGTACAGGAGGATCTTCAGAAACATTGCTAAGTGAGTGACTGTGTTGACTGACTATGAACTTACCAGCACGATGGCACGAAGAGGCTTTTGAAAGAAGCAACAGAACACAACAGAAAGTTGTCTACTGACAGCATTACAAGCATTTCTTTAGTAAATGCTTTGTTCAAGCATGCAATCACACTCTCATGAGTGCCCCATGAATACTGGTTTCTACCTTTTGATAGCAGTGAATAACAAATGTCAGCTCGTGGTGGACTTCTGCAGTCTGGTCTTTGTATACTTTTTATATATGTTATCCAATGCCTAAAATAAAATAAAGTTAAAACAAAACAAAACCCTGTCACATGTAATATGAGAAAATTAAATCTATAGTAAAAAAGAACACCCAAAGCTTCATATCATAGTCATCATAGCAACACAGAATCACAGCATTTCATAGCCATAGCTTAAAAACAAAACACTTAACAAAGCAAGCAAACAACAACAACAAAAAACGCACTACAAGCTGGGTAGTATTGGTGCTACTAACTAGTTGTTCAGTTTAAAAAAATAATTATAATAAAGCCCAAACTGAGCTGCTGCACTGGCAAAACCTTATAAACCTTATTCCTGGCACTAGGACGAGGCCAGCTAGGCCGAGGTGCCTCGGAATCAGTGCCATCTTGTGGCTCTTTATGATACTAAAAAATAAATGCCAAAGCTCACACCTCTGCTACAGTAACTGCAGATGTTCTTAGGATCAACCAAAGTTAAAAACAAACTGCATGTGGTAAATGATTTAAAACATAGTAAGGCTATGTAAATTTGACCATAACTGCTGCAGTTGAGCATGGAGCAGCTCACACCACCTGAATGATTAATGAGGCAAATGCCTACCAATTATGGATTGCTGAAGGTGCACAGTGAGCTGCATGTAATTATAAATCCTAACAACAGATGGAAAATTTTGCAGCATCAAAACCCTGCTCCTTATTAGCCATGTCCTGTTCTGTGCAAGGGAAGCAGCCAGAGAGCGCGGCCGCTGTGCTGGGGCTGGGGCGTTACCTCCACTGCGGGGCTGCCGGGGTGCTGCAGGCAGAGAAAAGCCAGCACCCTCTTCCCTGCACCCCAGGAGCTGCAGAGCAGGTGCTGGCTGCCTTTTATAGCAGTGTGCTGCTGAGCTACGTGAACTTGGGTGTCAAGGTGAGTTGTGCTTTAAATAAACAAACAAAAAACACCCCAAAAGCACCAACGAAAAAGAAAGCCTGTGAGAACAGCATTAGCTTGCTCTTTAGCGTTAACTTTCTTCTGCATTACTTACACAATGTCAAACACTTCACATCTGAGATGCTCGTTCCTGGCATCAGCCTTAGCTGGGGCCCAAAGAAGCAGCTGCAATTGCTGACTCAAAAAAAAAAAAAACAAAAGAAAACAAAGAAAACTAAACACAGATGAAATTTAACACCCACCCTCCTCTCCCCACAAACCCATCCAAGTAGCTGAAAAGCACCTATAGCCTTTGTGTTGTCATTTTCGCCCTCTCTCACTCTCAAGATACTAAAATTTAAGTAAATATAATATAGTATAATACAATACATATTTCATGCACAGCATATAAATTATAAATATAGCATATAAATATAAATTATGGAATATAGGTGTTATATATGTGTAATATAACTATATAAAACTGTACATAAAGTAATATGGACACATACGTTAAAATGTAAATACATCAAATATGTATATATCATACATAATACAATTACAATAAATATATACCATAAACCTAAACATAGGTAATACAATAATATAATGGTTGTTATGAACATTATATAGTTTTATTATATGTTCAATTCATAATTATGAATATTAATAATTTTATAACAAATGTTATATATTATAAAATAATTATATTGTGTAATAATTACCTATATAGAATCAGTGACTCCTGCAGTGTTTGAAGAGGCCACATTTTGTTCCTAACGGTGTAACATTGATTGCATAAAAAGGAAGGCAATAGCTATATGGACAAGATTTAAGAGAGATCTTTGAGGCACAGTGTGAGTCGTTTGCCAGGCTAGCTGTTACACAAGGCAGACGTTATGTCTTCACCCCCAAAAGATGCTGAAGGAAGGTAGACAGAGCCCAGCATGCTTGCAGGTAACACAACAGCTCACCAATACCTTTAATTCATCCATGTCTCATTATCAACATCAGGCTGCTCAAGCGAGCCAGACATTTCCCGCAAAGGCTTTTTGGTAGCATGTATTGTTTAGTGACAAAGTTAGCATCTTATTTCTGCTTTCCTCTGATACCACTTCTGTCAAGTATTTGACCTTTTTTTTTTTTTTTTTTTTTTTTTTTTGCTTTTCTCTTTCAATGACCCATAAATTCTTGTAGTTTAGGTTTATGGGATTTAAACCATATGTATTTATATTTATTTATTAATTTTAAGAAATATGCCATATTTTTAGCAACCATTCTGAAAAGGATCTCAATCTCATGCTACACAGTTTACTGCACGGCTCAAGCCTTCTGATGGCCTTTGACACTCATCTAGTATAATTTTACTATTTACTTAAACTTAGGTAGAATTACCAAGCATGGTTGTTATGATTTTTTTTTTTATGCTTACTGCAAGGTGCTGAAACATGTCACAATCTCTCTGTAGATGGTAGAAATGCTGTGATTTCAGACATCCAAAATTTTCCATATGTACAAGGATTAAAACAAAATTAGAAACTGATTTTTCCATGTTGATTTGATTATAATTAAGTTATATATATATAAAAAAAAGTGCATTATATTACATTGTCCTTAACAATTTCTGTTTGCTAAACAGATGACTGTAAGATTCACTCCAACTTGAACGATGCACTTTTTAAATTTTGTTGTTGTTCTAGATTAGGCAAACAGTGCTTTTATCTAAGGATAAACTGCATTATTAATCTCAAAGTGATCTTACAAATAGTTATAAGCCATTATTAAAATTAAAAAATAATTGATTCCAATTGCATCTTTTCTTAAGAAAGATGAAAGCAAATACTATTTCTTTCAGATGTCTCTAATTTTCAGTACTTCACATAGACTTCTGTATGTTTCCTAAACTTTCACTATAAATCTCTAACTAAGCTATCTAACTACTGTCATTATCAAAAAGAAAATTGCTTTTCTTTTGACTAAGAATTAGTTATTCTCTCCATAGCCTTTTTGATCATGTAATGTGCACCCTATAACAACCTCGGAAGGAATGGAAGCAGAAAATACTGCATCTGCCATTGAGAGGTAAAATTTGAAACCAGCTCCAGATTTAAATTTCAGAATACCCAAGCATCAGTGTTCTCAGCACTCTCTTTCAATTTTCAAAAATACAACACAGATAGTAGCTCACATTTCAAAACATTCAGGGGGCTCTCATTTTAGAGTTTGGGCTCCAACTTTTGGAGAGATCTTGGTTTTGTAACCTCCAAAAACATAAGGCAGTCAAAAATAATACTCTGGCTTGACTGTCCTAGAGGAATGTTTTCTCCCATTTCTTCCCTTTATAAAGCTGGTCACAAGTCCTGTTTTGCCTATAGGATTCATTACTGTGTTATAGCTCCTTACATTAGTCTAGGTTTTCAAGTTAGCCCTTGGAGAGATTGTATTTCTACTTTGTAATGATTTTACCATTGGAGAAGTTCATCTAGAAAGATGCCTGGAAAACAATGAAGCCACTAGGGGAATTCTTTTCTTCTTGAAGAATCTATCACTCCACAGTAGAAGAATCGGAGGGCTATGTTAAGCTTGCTACATCCTCTATCAATCTTTTGTTTGATTATCACTTTATCAAGTTGCTTGCACTGTGAGAGATTAAAACAGTTAGGTGAGTGCAAAGCACAGAGTTACCGAGCACTCTGAATATAAGTCAGACATCAAACTAGTTTTTGAAGTGCAGAACTACTGAGCTTTCACTTTGTCACACAAGCAGATGTTGCCGAAGGCAAGGAGGAACGGAGTGGTGCATTTTTTTCAACTTGGCTGCTGAACCGTACGCTACCTGAAGAACCAGACACTGTGCAGCGACTGGTTAGAAGCCTTTCAAACCTGCCTTCTGCCTAAGGGCTATCAGATGTGCAGCTGAGGTGGAGAGAGAGATTTTTCCATTGTCAATCTCCGTAACTTGAGGACATGCTGCTCACTGCAGTAAGTAAATGGTTGGGCTGCTTTAGATCAGGAGAGAGCTTTATTAATTTAGGAGTCTGACAATATTATTCTTTTCTTTTGCTCTACTTTAAGGAGAGTTCTGCCTAGTGTGGGAATGAGCTGCTAATGAGCAGAGATGAAATGTCTCACCTAGGGATCCTGGATAGTTATTCAAAATCAGGGTGCAGGTTAATTTAGTCTGAAAGATCCAGCCAAAATATCAGCCATAGATATTACTTTCTGGTAACTGTGGCCTGCTATACATTTCAGATACCTTTTAATATTGATGGGAGTTTGTCCACAAGAGAATCCTGGAGTCTGGTAACTTTCTAGTCCCATTACCAGGCTCTCCACCTACTCTCCAGAGTCCAAGATGCATCCAGCAAATAACTTTCTAGGCCCAATGAACTGGACAGGTCTCTAGGTAAGCACTCTCATGCCTCCCACTGCTCAAGTAAAAAGTGTTTCACGTTCTTACTTGTCCCAATATTTAAGGAAATAGTATACTATTCTTAATAGATAGGAAATTAATTTATAGGCTCATGGTATGTGATGCCAAGGGTCACAAGGAGAGTCAGGAGAACTGCACCCACCTCTCACAAACATAATAAGTCATGCATCATTCCCTATATAATACTCTTTGTCCTTTGCATGCATCATATAAACCTCCATTGGCATTATGAGTAACTCTTTATAATAGAGTTTGCCCAAAATATGGTGCTGCAAAATTATTCTTGTGGGCCTTACAGAACAGTGGGGGTTGGGGAATAGTGGGGGCACATTTTCATCCCGCTAGCTGCCATTACCCCATAGATCTGTGTGTAACTGGAGGAGCAGACAAGGTTGCACGTGTGAAGGAAAGCAGGTTTTGGAGGGCCAACTACTGGCAATGCCACAGTTACAGAAGTTAGAGTTCACTGAGAAAAGTTCATTTGAAAACAGATCCCACATAAAGATCAGTAAGGTACCAACATAAAGAGATGCACGTCAGATAGAAGCTCTGAAGAAATGTGAACCCTAAAAATATTTTCTAATTAACAACTGTCCACAGTGTTTTTAAGCACAGTTGGGTATGCCTACTTCCAAAACAACTGCACTATCTTGTTAAGAGTTTTTAGGTTACAAATAAATAAATATCAGAAAATGGAATTCTATATAACAATATTCATCCCCCCCCCCAGTTTGTTCATAGTCACATAGTCACACATTTTCCTGCAACGTGAACCATTAGTGACCCCATGGTCAATTATTAACAAAATCTCACAGAAAACCCTACTAAGTAGGGAGAAACATGAAAATCTCAAGAAACAAAAGTATTTCATTTCCAAACAGAATGCCTGTTTAAGACCAAACCTCATTAGGGAGAAGTCCTCCAGGCAAACATCCTCTCATTATTTATTGTCATGGTTTACTGCAGATTCCTCAGTGTAATTCACAATTGGCTTTTAAATAAATCTCTCTGTATGGTAAATGTGATATTCCTATATCTAAGCAGCAGGGTTAGCTGAAAACTGAACGAGACCAAAATTTCACATTTCAGAGAGTCATAAACAGCTTAGAGCCTGACAATAATGCAGTGACAGGAAGCAAAAATATGACTGACAACATATGGCTGAAAAGTAAGATAGCAGTTGTTGTACAACATGATAATGAAACAGTCAGGCAGCAAAGCAAAAGCAATTAGCGAGCAAGTGATGATAATGAAGAGTTATTTATGGTGAGGAACTTCTCTATAGTGGAAGAATGGTTCTGTGTTACGATCAACATTTAAGGCATGAAAGCCCTGCATTTAAGGCTTTCCTTCCCATCCTTGGTCCTGAATTCTAGAAGGTCAGCTGGGCTCAAGGGTCTCAAAAGTTTTGAGGTACTCTGATGTCCTGGTGAATTTGGTCTAAGTCTCTTAAAGCTCAGTAGCTCATGTGGAAATCAGGGATACTAATCCTTCTCTTTCTCATAGGGGGTACTGTGAAGGAGAGTGTGCTAGTCACAGGTCATGATGTGTTGGATGGCTTTGCCACTGATCTTTTCAAGGGGATGAAAGGCTGGGGGATTTCCCTTACAAATTTTATCACATCAAAGGGTTAACTTACGGTTATGCCTAAGATGAAAAGAGCATGACCGTGATTTCCATTTCTTATTGCAATAAAATGCTGAGAACTGTTAAAGAAGCCCAGAGTACCTCAGAAATTTGCATCTCTGATTGGAACAGGGTGAAGTTCTCTTCAAGGAGAAAGTCCTCTGCTGTGATCCATTTTTCCCCTGCAGCTAAAAATTCTTGGGCTGATTCAGCATCTGGGCTGATGAGCTGGCCCCTGGAAGCACTCACCCTCATTGCTCTTGAGGAAGCTGGAGGGGCAGCGCAGCGGAAAGTTTCTCTCCTCGCCAGAGGACATGCACGCAGACCAGGGCTTGCCAGGGCAACATCTCCTGAATCCCTCACTTGGCATAGTGCACTGCATCTACCACGACCCCTAAAAGATCCATTCACTTAAATTTCATATTTATCACTTTGCATAACAAGTTTGTTTTTCTTAACGAATGTAAAGCTGATCGGGATAAATAGTAGAATAAGTGAAAACAGCTTTTTTTTACTCAGTGTGGTGAATGGTGATATTAATACGAACAGATTGCCTTTTTTAGTGTACCTATCATAGTGTCATACTCAGTCCTTGCTGAATGCGTACCTAAGAGTCTGTGTGTGTGTGCAATAAAACTCGTAGTTTATTAAGCGTTTTTTCTATTCTGCTATGTCAGTCTAAATTCACTTTGAAGGCAGGAATGATGGAATTGTTCAATATATTGTGTGCAGAAGGTTATGACCTCTGCAATCAGCCCCTGAAACACCACTGTCTTTACTTCTGAGGCAGCTGAAATGAATTACAAGATAGAGGCATAAAACCATAACATTTTACTAAAGCTGAGGCCTCTGCATATGCAGTACTTAAGCATTTTTGTGTTATCTCTCATTTCCAATTTACAATCTGTGTAAGATTTTGAAAAAGAAAATTGAACATACTATTTTTACTGAACATCTTATTTTTAAACAAGGTCTCAACCCTGCAACAGCTCAAATGGTGAATAACCTTATGCATGCAATAAAAGTACCACTGATTTCTGCATCCTTTTGTATACGGGTGGAAGGAGACATCCTACAGCTGCCATCATACTGGCACAGGTACAATCTGCTGCAGTGCTGAACCACGCTGTGGCAGACATGCCCCTGTGCTGAGCCATGCTCCTAACCTGGCCCTGGGAAGGGGTGAAATGGTCATGGTTTGCCACGAGGACAGAAGGAGCATTGTCAGTGAAAATCCAAGATGCAAATAGCGCGCAGAACACCTTCCTCTGCACATGGAGATGGTTTTCCTCTTTGCAGAAAGACTGACTCAGGCAAGTCAGAATACCTTGTATAAAGTCATCATCATTCCTTTGCATTTCCACATTAATTAAACCTAGGAAAGAGCTCCAAGTAACTAATTATTTCCCTTCAACACACAACAAAGGTCTATACAGTCTCAGAAGAGCCCAGAGTGATAACCAACAAACACAACGTCAAGTTGCTGAAATTTATAATTGCTGGCCCCCATTTGGAAAACACCATTTGGTGAAACACCAAAAAATTAATAAAGTTGCTGTAAATATTCAGTGTCCATGGATGAACAAGGTTTACCAGATCCCTGTGTTAAAACCACAGGTCTAATTTATAGAACTTGGAAACTTCCCTGGCAGAATCCTCTGAACAGATGTAACTTCCTTAATCTTTTAAAACTAAAGACACATTTATTCCTCCCTTGATAGTACAGGGCCTTGAGGAAAATGTGTTTACATGGCAAAAGGCCTCAAGGCCCAAGCTTAACCTCTCCATGCTTGGGGAAGAGCACGCTGCACTGAGTTGGGAAAAGTCAGGCTGTCCTGCTCGCAAAATGTTCACTTTGTTCTCTACATGAATCAGCTTGTATCTGCTGATAACCCACTTCTTTCCAAGGGTTTCAGGTTTAGGATTCCCTTTGATGCTAGATTCACTGCTGGGAACAGTAAACCACTCTAACTTTGATGGAGCTGCAATTATTCCCTATAGTCAGCTATTCTGTTGTTTCCTCTAAAACTCTTATTTATGTCACTGTTTCATTTTGGGTAGGTTCCACCCTTAATCCTTTGTGATTTAAATCATGACAGTCAGGCAAGTTACAAATTAGATAGCCTGAGGGGCATGCAATATTTTGATATAAAATGTACATGATTTCCTCCTTCTCTGTAACATACGTGACAGAAATTGCATCAGCCACAATGATCTTTCCCTTTTGTCAGCTCTCTCCAGCAGCAACTCTGCCTCCGGCCTGCGCTGTCGCTAGCAGGGTGGCAGTGGTGGCAGCTGCAGTGAGTCACGAGAGCACAGAAACTGTCTGGCCCAGGGCTGAGGGGTGTCCTGGTCTGAACACGTGTCGGTGCCACTGCAGCTGAAGATTTCAGCCTGTCTGGAGCATTTAACTGTTACATCGGGCAGCTCAGTCTAGTAATGGTAACCTAAGCTACAAGCAGCAGGGAGGTATTTGTGCTGTGCTTTGCTTAGAGAAGCGTTCGGAGCCTGTGACACTGCCTGGCACTGACTGATTAAGATACAGGTACTGCGGCGCTGTCAGAAAAGAAGAAAGAGGACTCGCAGTGCTATTGCTGCTCACAGATCTCCAGCAGAGCAGCAGCAAGGCACCAGTGCACAGCAGCATCGTGCTCTACCACCTTTTCTGAGAATTACTGCCTACCCAACCCTGAAGCGATAAGGTACACACCATATTTTTAACACAACCTGCCCCTCCGCACAAACTCTAAAGGCTATATACCATAGGCAATCGAATCCTCATGACTAGGGAGGGGATTGTGATAGGAAGAGGTGAGGGAGCTTTGAGAAGGACAAAAACATGAACTCTGTAATGAGTCTTATCTGGAAACCATTAGGAAGACTGCTGCTGCAGCAAACAAGACCAGGAGCTAACAGAGAGAACTAGAGATAACTAGTTAAGCTACAGATAGAGGCTTTGCTGGGCCATGGTGTTTATCATGCATGCTAACTTGAGGATAGACTTTTCAGTTCTATTTAGTTTAATTCTTAGGGGTTTTCCTGGTACAAGATGCAGGTTTTTCCTGTGTACTTCTTCATTCCATCTTTTCATGTGATGAAATAATCATTTCCCTTCTCTTTGAGGGTGATTCTGAAGCCCTCAGAGTCACATAGGTCTATCCAGGGTGTCCCGGCTTAGGGATGCTCTTCAGCTCAGACCTACATTTTTTACCTGTTGGGGTCACCTCTTCTCCTTATAGCCTGTGCAGGCAGGAATATAAGCAACAAAAAGAAGTCTCAGCTGTCTTCAGAAACATAAGACCTCTACAGACTGTGATTCTCATTGTGCCAAACCAGGTGTGTTTATGTCTTCTGTGTGGTGCAAGAAATGCCCTTGGCCTCCGTGGAGCAGAGGCTGGAGGAGAGTGGAAGGATTCTGCTCTTCCTTCCACCAGGGAGGAGGCTCTCGGGCTTCCAGGAGCCTCTGTTCTCCATTACAACTGGGCTGTTTTCATCTTGGCTTTCTTAATAAATATTTAGTGGGCAATTCACATTTTCCCTCCTGCTCTATGTACCAGAGCTGATTATTGCTAGGGTCAGGTGGTTACATGAGCTAATTAATATTCTCAGGCAGCAGTAGGAAATAAGTACAAACCCCATCTCTTCAGTTTTAATTACAATATTAGTGCTATCAAATTCCGTGTGGATACACCTCCCACATCAGCTCCAAACAATTTCAGATGTGTATACTAACAGGATCCACAACATCTTTAACTCATGATCTTCTGTCATTACAATATAATTACTCTAATGCATCTTTACTGTGCAACGCCCGCCAAAGCTGAGAGCCGTTGAGTATACCATGTAATTATAGAATAGAGATGTTAATGTAAGCTTTCAGCTTAGAGTGACTTACAGCATTTCTTCTAGTCCCATTATTCAACATTTGTGGGCAACTTGACTCCTACTTGTTCCCCTTACCTCTCTGTATTAACATTATGAAACATTTATGCTATTCTAGCACAGAGAAGTCCCAGGTGTCACTGAAATCCCAGTGGAAATACAGCATAAGAGTCAATAAGGTGGCAATAAATTGGCAAACCCCTTTTTAGCTCTGGGGGTATAGATGAGGAATAGAGGAAAGTGAGTCAGGGAAAAACAACTGTAGTTCACACCTTGCTGAGCTATGGCTGAATGGCTGGGCTTTGTGTAGACATGCTGGAAGATGTTAGGAGAAACCTGATGGAGAATGTGGGGCTGGCTAATTAAGATAGTGAATAACACTTCAATAAGTGCTGATGGAGGTCAGATACAAAGGTCAGCTAATTAGGGAGAACAGGGTAAGCTTCAAATGGTCTTCGTGGCAAAGAGAGATGTGTGTATTTCATAAGGCAACAGAGAATGAGCCAGTAGAAAAACTTGTCAAGGGCTAAGCCATAAAGATGGTTTTAGCCTCTTATTTCTACCAGAAACATGAAAATGAGGAACAAAGAACACATTTTTAAGAGTCAAAATGGTCAGAAAGAGTCAAAAGAGTCCGAACTAGGTAAGGATTTTCAAACGAGAACTGGGTGTCTGACTTCCTCACTATCAGGTGCAGACATTGCCCTATGCAATGTACTCCTGTATCTTTGCAGACTTACAAAACCATCAGTTTCACCACTCCTTTTACTTTTCTTCAATGGCAATAATTTTTAACTGTGAAATAGCACATCTATTTAATACATTTGGCTTTCCATGAAATAACTTAATAGTCACTGTGATTAAGGCATACATTACCAAGACTTGAAAAAGGGGACTCAACAGGAATGGCATTACGTTGTCACCTATCCAAGTTGTAATTGGTGTTTAACTAACTTCGACTCTGCCAGCAAACATGGAAAGACAAACGAAGAAAGCTCTGGTGCGTTCAATTTCCAGGAAGTGGCTAAGATAGGAAAAAACAAGTTAGATAATAAACAAAGTTTTAGGGAAGAAGCATTCCTCCCCTGAAAGGCAAAGGCCTGTGTTCAGTCTGTGAGAGGTAAAGCATAAGCAAAGCGAAGATGTTTCTCAGAGTAGTACTTCATCTCTGGGCAGTCGTCTTTTGAGTGGAAATGGAAATTAAGAACCGTTAGGATGATTTTCATCTCCATGTTTCACCTGTCAAAATTATACATGTACTCTATGTCTTTGCTGATGTTCTGTAATATCCCAGTTAATTCTTTCTGCATATTAACTGTTTTGTGTCCCAGATGCTCACACAAAGATCATAAATATCTGGTGAAAGACATAACCATCATTTTCAACAGTATAAACAATTCTTTTCCCAAACGTCTCCCTCTGTTCTTGGAGAAGACTCAAAAAACTCCGAACTACTTTAGAATGATTTTTTTCAGCATTGTCTAACTAGGACATGGAGGAGGCAGTTCCTGATCCAAACTCCATCCTTAAGAGTCACTTTGCATCTAAACCGTGATTTGGCTCACTGCTTAGGGTACATGTATAAGAATATAGACAATATATATAGTTCATACTGAGAACTAGAAAGAGGATGGGAATGGACAGTGTGTGTGGTTTCACAGGGGCTCGTTTCTAATTTTAAGGAGATTTTTCCACTCTGTTTCTAGGGCAGAAGGCAGGAAGTTCCTGAATGGAAGAGGGAAATATTGTTCTACTTTGACATCACACTGGCACTGGCAGATGATTCATAGGCTCTGGAGAACACAGACATTACCAGCTCAGCACATCTATATACCAATCACCATTTGTCATATATGAGTACTTCCCACAGTCCTAAAAAAAGGGTTTGTTTTGTGTATTATTTGCAGGAAATGTAACAAACTTCATACTGAACAGCAAAATAAAAACAGCACTTGATTGTTTTATTGAATATTTGCCTATTTACTTGGGAAAACTTCACTTCAGGATTCTTTATGCAATCTAATAAAAGGACCCCCACAGCTGTCTTCTTTTTGAAGAAAAGCTGTCAACATCCAGTATCATTTTCTGCATATTGAGTGAAGTACTTGAAAGTGCCAGTTCCATTTTAATGTGTGAGATGCTCTCCCATTTGTATGCAGCCGGAGAGAGTAGTCTTATCCTCATTTAAAAAAAGCCACATGATGGATTTCTCACTTTAAACAAATACCATCTAAAACTTTTCTCTTCTTTTTTTTTTTTTTTTCTTTTTTTTTTTTTTTTTTCTTTCCTCTCTTTCCCTCTGCATACACCTTACCTCTCTTGTTAGGTACCTGTGTGCTCAAATCAGTGCGTAGTGTTGACACCTCACTTGTTATACAAAAAACAATGCCAGCACCATTTCTTTTTTGATTTCCCCATGCATGATCTGCTGGAATAATTCCAAGATTAACTATTTATTATAATTTTTGCAAAACAGTTGGTGAGGAAATTTCCTGATCCTGCAAACACTTACCACATAGGAGTAGGCCTACCACAGCCAGAAGGTTAATGTTGGGTGTTCAATACTCAGTACTCTTTCCTATGCAAGTACTGAATTCATTTGCATTCTTTGATACTGTCAAGCAAGGTGTGCCCTGGTACAAGAATCCTAGGGAAACCTTCCTACAAATGACCTGTAAAAGCAGCTCCCATATGACAAGCATGCAGTTATGTCATTCCATCTAGTCTACATGGATGGACATTACAAGGTTCAAGACATCAACCTGCAGCCTTGATCACCCTTGCTCTTAAGTATACACTAACTAAGTATACACTAACACAGGCACTACATATTTCTTATTTTCTATAAAATTTTCTCAATTCTGGTGAATTATTACAGTTCTTGAATATTTATTAGTGGTGTGCTGTACTTCAGAGCTGTAATTATTCTGATTTACCACATGAAGAGTAAATTTTATACTAATTAATTGAATACCAGAAAATGTTAATCATAGAATGACTTGGGTTGGAAGGGACCTTAAAGATCATATAACTTCAACTCACTGCCATAGGCAGGGATGCCATTCACTAGATCAGGTTGGCCAAGGCCCCATCCAGCCTGGCCTTGAACACCTCTAGGGATGGGGCACCCACAACTATCCATTAATCTAAACTGCTGTTAGCTCTCTTCCATGTCAGCACAGGATAGAAAACCATTTGATGTAAATGTAGTGACATTTCACAGCACCAGTCAGTTGTGCTCAGTCCTCCCACAGCTATTAATTCTGATGCAATGAAATGTTGTTTTTATGGGTAGCAGGGAGTATCTTTAACATACACATCTACAAAATATTTTCAATGTTTCTGTCAAGGGGAAAGATTATAGCTGTGCATGCACAGGAAGAGAGTTTGTGTAACAGAATCATGAAGCTCTAAACTCTGCACACACCATGACTGAGCACAGTGTACAAATGCTTCAACACATCTTCATACTATAACACAGAGAATGTCACAGTTAATAAGTGGGATTTCTGAAGGTTACAGAACATTTACTGGCTCCAGTGTAAACTATGTACTATGAAGAATTAAGTGCCAGTCATTATCAGCCTCCCATTCTGGATATGCCAAATGTCACAGGATAAGAAAGATTAACTGAGGCCACCTCAGATGGTAAACCACCAATTAAGATAAGTTTGGAATGATGCTAGCAATTCATATGAAGCACTTGCTCTGAGGAGTGAGCACTAATTCCCCAGACAGTGTTTGGAGTTGCTTTCACTCACATTCAAGACCTCTGTTCCACATTTCTGTTTTGAATGAAAGTAAATAATACTAAAATTATAAAAAATTTGCATTTGAAAAATTAGGTTGTTTTGATGCTGACTATATTGTCTGAAACAAATGGAACCAACTGTATAAATCCTGGATGAGCCCGGGAAATATCCCATTATGAACACAACAGATTTGAGATCCTCAGGGTTCCTGGGGTTGTTCGTTTATCATCTATCACCTATTAAGAGTAGGAAGCTCAAAATAAGGACATTGACGCTTTAACCAGCATTCTTGGTATTTCCCATGCACAGTGCTGGGGATACAAAAGAATGAGCTTCCGCCTCTGCCGGGGCAGTAGTTAAGGCATCCAAATTATGTGTTGTGGAGAGGGGAGTCAAAGCTGTGTAAGCCCCAACATGAGTCAGAGACCTCAGAAATTCAGGATTTCCACCTCAACCAGAAGGTATGTGAACATATGTGATCCTGCACTGCAGAGCAACAAATAATAGAGACCTGCCTGTGTTTGGTGGAGTGGGGGTGGGGAGGGTGGGGGGAGGGGAAAGATTCAGGGAATTTTCTGAGCAATATTTTTTGTTTTCAGTAACTCATCATTTTATAATGAAGCATTTCTTACTGGAAAATTTCTGCCTGTTTTCACCAGTAGGACACTATTCAGATGGATGTGACACATTTTGGCTGAAATGGGTGAATGTAAGTTTGATCTTCTTGTCAAATTTCATCCAGGTGGATAATTTCCTACTTGTTTAAATACACTCTGCAGTGTTAACTTTTTTTTTTTTTTTTTTTTTCCTTAAGCTCACATTCTGCTTTGCAGCGCTTGTACTGTTAAATATTTTCTGCATTTCCTCTCCTGTGTAGCTGCATTTCCCTGAGTTCAGTAGTGTGTTAGTGACTATGGTATCTTTATATATGTAAGAGAGAGCCTGGGGATCTGTAAAATCATTTGGGTTACTGCAAGATCATCAGTGCTACAAGAAGGATTATTTTTAGTGACTGAGAAGTTTTTGCATAGCAAGGTGTAATTACATACATAATGTGACTATTCTGTATGTCAAATTATTTTATCCCATTATGGTGCATGAGTGCATTACAGAGTAGCTGTTGTATTTTTCTGTCTCCTCAGGAACATTTATTACTGTGATGAGCATACTGCACTGACTCCAACTAAGACCCAGGCCCCTATTGTGCTAGGCACTATAGCAACAGACAGTAAAAGGCAGTCCTTGTTCCTAAAGACATTTCTGTCTAAATGGACAAGACATGCCAGAGATTTATCTTTTATTCTTCAGCTCATAACAGTTGCAAAACAACTTAGATGGTACAAAGAATTACAATGAAGAGACTGTGATGATGCCAGCTGTGGGATGAACCCCTATGTAGGTGGGAGACCCCAAGCCAATACAAGACCATGGGTGCAATCCTGACCCAACTAACATAAAAACTCCCACTGACTCTAGTGGGAGCCAGGATTTCCCCTCTGTGGTACAATTTCACCAGATATGCATCTATATGGCATGATGCAATGTCATATAGTGATAACTCCAAATTAGCTTGATACTGGAAGTAGGAACATTATGTCAATACTGCAATTCTATCAGAGTAATAAACCCAGTTGCAGCTCTGTGCTATGGTTGCTAGATTGCTTCCAGTACTCAGCGCTAGCACACTGCTATTTCTGTGTGGCATCGGATGGTGCCATGTAGCAACAGCTCTGTTGTAGATATGTTTTTCTTTCTATATAAATATCTGGGAACAAATGATAGGCAGTGAGTTCACCAGGTACATGGATTCAGCAGTCTGTCACAAAACTACCAAATTACCACTGATGATAAACTGGAGGATTCATTATGGTCTATAATACTTCATGGCCCCTATCTCCATTTGGCAACAGTGCAGGATCTATTTAGATGACAGTGAATTCCGTTAACATACTGTATTTCTTGCCACAAATCCATTCTCTAAGGGATAGAAGCTAAAGATATTACTGAGGTAGAGCTTACAAAGAGAAGTATCCCCTCTTCTGATATTAGGGATCTTGCTACTTTCTACATTACTATTTATTTACATTGCATAGCCCGCCAGCCCTAATGGGAGACTCAAGTAACTTATTTTTTTATCTTCTGTAACAGATGCAATGTACATTAAAGCAGAGATGGTCATGACTTCATATATGCAGGTCTGTTTTCTGAACATTCTGACTATGAACGTAAAATAATAGAGGTTTGAATGATTCTCATTTGGCACCTCAGTTTATCATAAAATTAACAGTCTTTATTATTTTGCAGAACAAGCAGTAGCACCTCACCAAGGGTATAATCACCTCAGTCAAAAGACAAATAAGCTTTTACTTAATGTGCTAAAAATATAGTTGAGAAACCTTCGATCTCAAGCCGTGTGATAAAATAGACTGTGTTGACTGAGCAGATCAGCAGCTGCTGCTGTTCAGGCTTCTTCACCCTAACAATGCTTGCCTTTCTCTCTCTCCACCAAATTTAGAGATGATGTCAGTATAGCCAACCCCAGGAGTTCAAAAATCAGAAGACAAACCAAAATAGAATCACAGGATTGATATCAAAGCTATGAAAGTTATTGAAACTGAAGCGTATGATTTGGGGGGTCAGACTTTAGATTTTTTAATTCATAGGAGACAGCCTTCTCCCTTCCAGTTGTCTGCTAAGTTCTTCTAGCTGCCTGATATGCCCTATTTCAAGAGTGAGAGGCAACACAGGATAATGGGAAGCACAAAGGATTGGGAATCTATTTAAAGTTTATTTAAAGTACAAGTCTCCACTGTATGTAAAGCCTTAGTCCTGCAAATACCTTATCTGAATGCTCAACTTGGTTCATACAAGCAGCCCCATGGAAACCAGTGGGGGTCCTCTTGTAGTTGAAGTTTGCCACTTACATAAGTTATTATTATTGCACTTCAGAAATGTTAACCTGTGTCAAAATAATAAGAATCACCTAAGAATGAATTGGTTCTGTCACTCATTTTCTCTGTGATTTTGGGCAAGTCCTGAATCATTTTATATTCTAACTTTCTACTCTTTATGAAAGGGGGTAAAATTTCTTTCAACAAAGCACTTGAAAGCCTCCAAAAAACAGATAATAACATTCAGAGAAGTAATAGACTATCTTCTTCCAATGTAAATTGAATCCTAGATAAAGCAGCTGGAAAGAAGGTTTAAAAATGATTTAAAAGTATTTCATAATTACTTTCCTAAGAAAGTCAAACCTATAGAACTGGATTTGATCTGCCATGGATCAAGTTTGGATCAACAGCCAAGAGAAACAGAGGGCTCATCCTCCTCAGAGCTGAGAAGACCATATTTCTCATTTCACAATTTTTGCACTACAGTAGGAAAAGTAAGATCCTTTTCTGAAAAGAGTTCCTGGGAATTAGAATTCCTCATACAAAAGTTTAGCAAGATCTAAACATTTCTTTATTTTTTTTCTATGCAAAATGGTGAAATTCGCCTGAATTTAAATTTAAATTTAATTCATCTGAACTTGAATTTATTCTGAATGTGAAGTCCAATCTTCTGTGGCAGTAACAATGTGTTAAGATGAAACAGCTTGTTAGAAAAGTACTCACTGAAAATAATGGAAGGCTTTCATCTTTTATTAAGCGTTTGAAATGACTAAAAAATACTACCCTCAGAGTGGCTTACTTTAAAGAGGCAAACTGATATATTTTGTTAATTAGACCATTAAAAAACTCATTTAGGTGTAAATAAGTCTAGGTCATTAAACCATAATGTACAGCGTCAAAGTGAAACTTCAGTTTTCACACTTTCTAGTAATGTTAATTCATGACCCTAAAAATTAATTAAAAATAGAATTAACATCAAAAAACTTACTCCCCCCCCCCCCCCTTATCTTGTTAAAAGAAAAAGATGTGTTGATAGTAATAAAAACTGTAAATTTGCCCAGTCCTCCATTTATACATTATCTCGCTCTACTAGACTTTGTGTAAACTTGGATGCATAACGTTTATATTTTGAAATCAGTTACTTATGCAAATATACTTAAAGCACAGCAAAAGATCATGAATAGTGATGACCAGTGATGATCTCAATAATTTTTATAGTAAAAAGAATAGGCGATTTCAGTCAAAATGTGATTTGGCACAGTTGAATAGGGAAGGCAAAAAGGTTGTCTCCTGGTAAAGTCTTTAATGATTACCATCATAAAGTTGTGTTTTCAGTTGTTCATAGCTTTACAGAACAGAAACTATTTAGATAGAGAATTTCTAAGAGATTTCCAAGACTTGGGCTGATTTTAGAAAATTTCAGGGAAAAAAAATAAAAAAAAGAGAAAAAATTCAGAGAAGTTCAACCATTTCTATGTACAAGAAACAACTTACCCTATTTGATTAGAGAGGAACAAAAAGTTTCCTAGGTACATAAGCTGTGCAAAGTTCATGCAAAGAGACTGAAGAAAGTATTGAGAGAAACTGGAATTAGGCTGTAGAGTACAGGAGAGACAGGGTCTGAATGGTCAAGAAGAAAGATACTACCAGAGAATCCTATGGATCCTGGATAACTGAAAAGAATGAGACTGGACTGAGGGCAAAGATGGGCAGAAAAGGTAAAGGTGAGACAGAATCATCACTGAAGAAGACTGTAGGGAATAGGAAGGAAAGTTTCAAATGTAGCACCGCAGGTGAAATGGCCTGTGCCTGTCAGAGCTCACACTAGTCTTAAGAAAGTCCAAGGACACCTGAATCCCAACACTACTGAAAAGCAAGCAGTAATTATCATATATTTCCATACATATATGTCACAGGCCAAAATTAAAATTTTCCACATTATTGTAGTTAGTGGAGATTCTTACCATTTCTTTCAAATATATCCTTTAATAAAAAGTTAAAAGTCCTCTCTTTCCAGGTGCCTAAAATCAAGAGGATGAAGAAATTTCCGTTCTTTATAGCACTAGCCAGGCATACAGTGTTGATATTGCACATACAAATAAACAAATAAAATAAATATATAAATAAACAACAGAGCAGTGAAAATCATGTGAAGGCTAAGGAAGGAGGGATGATCTAAGGTGATAGCAGTGATACAAAGTGAACTGTAATGAGTAACGCTGTGGCAGAGTGAAGGAAGGATTATACTAACTCTCATCAGCAAGGATGATTTGCCGGGACATTCCATGACTCCAACATATGGCTACATCAATTTTTTGGCTTAGTGACTTGTTGGCATCACATGGACACATGAAAATAAGGGTCTTTAAAAAGACTAGAATTGTTTGCAGCCTTCTGCATTCACTTAGACATGCTACTTAGACAAATAAGGACCCTATCTTTTCCTTACACTCAGATTGAATGCTTGCTTTGTAGATAACAATCTTCCCACAACACAAAGACTGACAAGAAGCTTTAAACAGAGGGATTGTATTAAATATGGTCGTTGTGCAGATATAATGTATGTAAACTGAATGTAGATTTAGACATAAGGAAGAGATTCTTTACTATGAGGGCGGTGAAGCACTGGAACAGGTGCCCAGAAAAGCTGCAGATGCCCCATCCCTGGAAGTGCTCAAGGCCAGGCTGGACGGAGCTTCGATCAACCTGGTCTGGTGGGCGGTGTCCCTGCCCACAGCAGACAGGTTGGAATTAGATGATCTTTAAATGTCCCTTCCAACCCAACCCATTCCATTATTCTATGATAAACGAAGCAGTATTACAGTTAAATAGGAGGAGTGATTGCTCCCACTGTACATGTTCTTTAGAAGCGTGTGACATACACAATCAAGCATGACACAAGAAAATTCATCAAAGAATATTTAAATATACCTCAGGGAGCCACTGAGCTTTCTGATGGCTTTACAGAAAGAAGACTAATTGCATCTTGCACGATGCAACTGTTTTATTTCCATCACTACTTTTAATTTTTTCTTTAGTAAAGATTTAACACAGTCTACTTAAAGGAACTGATAATAAAAATTAGGTAATTAAAGATTAATCAATCAGAAATGATTGAATAGTCTGAATATATTTAAGGTTCTTTCATTTCAGCTATGCTTACTTGTTCTTAATGATTTTCTGCTGCTTCAGCAACACGGTGGAATTCTTGCCTCACCAGGGTAGCATCAGAGAGGATAATAACAAAAAATTATTGTTGCAAAGAGCTTACACTTTTTTCTAAGATCTGAAATTAAAATCCATCTAATAGCATTAAATAATAGATTGAATTCACTAATAATTCTTGTGCTGGTTTAATGCCCAATGGGCAGCTAAGCACCACCAAGCCACCCTCTCAAATCCCTCCTCAGAAAGACAGGGGGAGAAAACATGATGACAGAAAGAAAGCTTGTGGGTTGAATTAAGGAGCAGTTTAATGAAAGACAAAAAAGCAAAGGCCAAACAGAAGAGAAAAAAAAAAAAAGGAGAAAAACTATTCTCTACTTCCCATCAGCAAGTGATGTTCAGCCACTTCTTGGGAAGCAGGGCCTCAATATATATAGCAGTTGCTTGGGAAGACCAGTGCTTTCATGACAGGAGTCCTCCACTTCTCCTTCTCTCCCTGCCCTCCCTCCTTCACCCAGCTTTTATTGCTGAGCAGGACATCAAATGGTATGGTCTTTACTTGTCTTTACTGAGAACATAAGGATGTCATGTGAAATGGTATGCACAACACCTGAATGCGTCCTCACAGAATCACAGAATTGTCTAGGTCAGAAGAGACCTTCAAGATCACCTAGTCCAACCTCTGACCTAACGCTAATCAGTCCTCCACTAAACCATATCACTAAACTCTCCATCTAAACATCTTTTAAAGACCTCCAGGGATGGTGACTCCACCACTTCCCTGGGCAGCCCATTCCAATGCCTAACAACCCTCTCGGTAAAGATTTTCCTAACATCCAACCTAAACCTCCCCTGGCACAACTTTAGCCCATTCCCCCTCATCCTGTCACCAGGCACGTGGGAGAACAGACCAACCCCCACTTCGCTACAGCCTCCCTTGAGGTACTTATAAAGAGCGATAAGGTCGCCCCTGAGCCTCCTTTTCTCCAGGCTGAACAAGCCCAGCTCCCTCAGCCACTCCTTGCAGACTTGTTCTCCAGGCCCCTCACCAGCTTCATTGCCCTTCTCTGGACTCTCTCGAGCACCTCCATGTCCTTCTTGTAGGAAGGGGCCCAAAACTGAACACAGGACTCGAAGAGAGGCCTCACCAGAGCTGAGTACAAGGGGACAATCACCTCCCTAGCCCTGCTGGCCACACTGCTTCTTATACAAGCCAGGATGCTGTTGGCCTTCTTGGCAACCTGAGCACACTGCTGGCTCATATTCAGCCGACTATCAACCAATACTCCCAGGTCCTTCTCTGCCAGGCAGCTTTCCAACCACTCATCTCCCAGCCTATAGCTCTGCTTGGGGTTGTTGTGCGCCAGTTGCAGGACCCGGCACTTGGCCTTGTTTACTTGTTGATAATTTCATACAGTTGGCCTCAGCCCATTGGTGCAGCCTATCCAGATCCTCTTGCAGAGCCTTCCTACCCTCGAGCAGATCAACACACACACCTAACTTGGTGTTGTCTGCAAACTTACTGAGGGTGCACTTGATCCTCTCATCCAGATCATCGATAAAGATATTAAAGAGGATTGGCCCCAGTACTGAGCCCTTCACCACAACTGAGCCATTCACCATGACTCTTTGGGCCCTGCTATCCAGCCAGTTTTTAACCCAACAAAGCATGCGCCAGTCCAAGCCATGAGCAACCAGCTTCTTGAGGAGAATGCTGTGGGAGACGGTGTCAAAAGCCTTGCTGAAGTCAAGGTAGACCACATCCACAGCCTTTCCCTCATCCACCCAGCATGTCACTTTGTCATAGAAGGAGATCAGGTTTGTCAAGCAGGACCTGCCTTTCATAAACCCATGCTGACTGGGCCTGATCACCTGCTTGCCCTGCAAGTGCCGCGTGATGACACTCAAGGTCTACCTTCCGTCTCTTCTTGTAGATTGGTGTCACGTTTGCTAGCCACCAGTCTACTGGGACCTCCCCTGATAGCCAGGACTGCTGATAAATGATGGAAAGCGGTTTGGCCAGCTCTTCTGCCAGTTCTCTCAGTACCCTCAGGTGGATCCCATCTGGCCCCATTGACTTGCATACATCCAAGTGTTGTAGCAGGTCACCAACCATTTCCTGGTGGATTATGAGGGCCACGTTCTGCTAGTCCATCCCCTTCCACCAGCTCAGGGTGCTGGGTATCCAGAGAACATCCGGTATTGCCGCTAAAGACTGAGGCAAAGAAGGCATTAAGCACCTCAGCCTTATCCTCATCTCTCATCACTAAGTTTCCCCTCACATCCAGTAAAGGATGGAGATTCTCCTTCATCCTCCTTTTTGTGTTGATGTATTTATAAAAAACATTTTTTGTTATCCTTAACGGCAGTAGCCAGTTTGAGCTCCAGATGAGCTTTGGCCTTTCTAATGTTGTCCCTGCACAGCCTTGTAACATCCTTATAGTCCTCCCAAGTGGCCCGCCGTCTTTTATAATTATAAAGTATTATAAACACTCTTTTTTCTCCTAAGCTCAAGCCACAATTCTCTGTTCAGCCAGGCCGGTCTTCTTCCACGCTGGCTTGTCTTTGGGCATGTGGGGACAGACCGCTCCTGAGCCATTAAGATTTCCTTCTTGAAGAGTGCCCAGACTTCCTGGACTCCTCTGCCCTTCAGAACCACCTCCCAAGTGACTCTACCAACCAGTGTCCTGAACAGCTCAAAGTCGGCCCTACAGACGTCCAAGACTACGGTTTTACTGATCCCCCTCCTGACTTCGCCAAGAATGGAGAACTCCACCATCTCATGGTCACTCTGCCCAAGGCAGCTCCCGACAATCACATCCTCCACCAGTCCTTCTCTGTTTGTGAAGAGAAAGTCTAGCGGGGAGCCACCCCTGGTAGGCTCACTAACCAGCTGCGTCAGGAAGCTATCTTCCACGTTCTCCAGAAACCTCCTAGACTGTTTTCTCTGGGCTGTGTTGTGCTTCCAGGATATGTCTGGGAAGTTGAAGTCCCCCACGAGAACAAACACTGATGATTTTGCAACTTCTGCCAGCTGCCTGTAGAATTCCTCATCCGTCTCCTCATCCTGGCTTGGAGGTCCTCCATGAGATCAGAAAAATCAATGGACTTAACTGAGTAAAAAAGTGCATCAGTTGGTGAGATTGTTGTGAGTTGAACACATCCACAGAGAATTAGAAGGTACAGGCTGCAGCTGAATGACTCATGTCCCCAGCTAATTTAAATGTCTCATATTAACAACACGATTTTTCTGTTTGTAATTATGAAAAAGTGTCTTAATGATTATGGAATAAACATGTTATTTTCTATTTAGAGGTATATACTTTTCTTATTTCCATTTAATTTTAGGAAATTCTGTAAACTTTCTAGAGCTACTGCTGTCTTGGAAATTTTCTTGCTTGGTTTTCAGACTCATGTAGAAAGAACTAACCAAATATTTATTTCTAAATAATTATTTCTTTCTCCAATTATCTGGTGGAGCTATGTGACAGGCTGCAGTCAGTAGTCTGATATGATCAAATCTGACACTGATTCTTGCTTTCTTTGGTGGCTTTTTGACAAGTTGTATTGGGTGTGCAGAATCTCATGTGGAGTCTGTGGGATTATATGATCTTGCTTTACAATTTGTCCAAAATAATCTTTACCTAAGTTGATTTACTTCTTTGCTAAACCTGAAACAAGTGATGCTGCTACTAATCTCGGTTTATGCACCAAGTTCAAATTTCTTCTTACTTGAACACTATGGAATGCTTAAGTCAAAATTCTTTGCTCCCCTTGGACAGGTGAAGATTGATTCCAGTGGTCTTCCAATCAGACTGTAAAGCAGGAGAGTTGAGATTGACAATATTTTATTGGTATGAGGAAGAAAAGAGCCAGATTATTCTTTGCCAAGTTATGTGACTATGGAGTACCATTCTAATATTTCTAACTCTCTTACCACTTCACTACTGATATTGTGGCAGGATTTGTAATACCATTAGGCTGTGATGCCAAAAACAATTCTTTTAAGGAGTGTGACACTGAATATATGCTCTGGCAAATGGCACCTTAGTTGGAAAGTATTAATGTGTCAGAAATCTTCCAGAATCTTTTACAGAGAATGTCTTGACCAAAAGGTAACAAATGAGAAAATAGTGCTTGAACCTGTGTAACATAGCATTGAGACAGAAAAATCTCAACTGTAAATGCCTTTCTGTGCAATGACTGATCTGTGTTTAATAGTAATGGAAAGTCACAAGCAATCATTGAAATCAGTTGGAACTACAGCCCTGTAAGTTAGATGTCATAGAAATAAAAAAAAAGTGCAAGATATTTTTATTGGGTCACTTAGCTCTACTCCATAGTTTTATTTTGGTTCTAACATTTTTCAGCTTTGCTTGTCCAAACTAAGCCTTAAAATAGAAGTATTTTCTGCAGTTTGGCAAAAGTGGGCATTCTGGATTGGATTTTCAAAGAGCACATAATACAGAATTTGTCACAATGGGTCCATCTACTGTTCTACAGCTCCTCTCATACTTTATGTCTCTACTTTATATACCCATAAAACATCTGACTATGAATTGACAGAAAGAAAAAGAAGGAAGTGTTCTCTATTCATCATATTTTTCTGACACATGAGATTTGATCATCTATATCATCACAGTTACAAATAGTACTAGCAAACATAACCCAGCTCCATTACATATGGACACATTATCTGTATACCACTGAAAATTCAATAGGCTATTTTCCACATAAAATATATTTTTTTATTTGTTCTACATTCACTGTCCCTTAATTTCATGAGGTATTTCTTTCCTCGAGATGTGCAATACAGAAAATACCCATTCTGAATAGTGAACTGTTTCCCCACTGCTTCCTACTCTTTCCAAACAAAACCACCGTAGGATGAAAATCTCAGCAGTATATTGGTAAATGATCTGAAGGAGATTCAGTTTATACCTTCTGAATCTTTATCCTCTTTGAAGTTCTTTTTACGTAAATCTCACTGTACATCTCACTATCTTTGCTGCCTTCTTATGAGCTTTCATGGATAGCCAGTTCTATGTTCCAATTGTCTTGATCAAAACTGGAAACAGCTGTTCTGGAAAAAGGAAACATCTCTAGAAAAGGATCACTGTCATATCATCATGATGTCATAAAAGAAGAATTAAAATAAATGAGAACTTCCAGATTTTTGTTATTATACTTATTCACCAGAAACTCAGACTTTCTCTGTTTTATTTATTTATTTATTTATTTATTTATTTATTTATTTAGTTGTTCTTTTGTTGTTGCTGTCTAAGTATATCCCACAAAGACACAATGTTGTTCTCCTGGAGTTTTGTTCTTCTCCAAATAATTTTATCTAGTAATAATTTACATTTTCTAAAAATGCATATCCAATTGTGATCCAGTTTTCTATTGTAATGCTGCAAATGGATGTAATTAAAAAATAATATTGATGAAATTGACAATGTTTTATGTGATTATTGCTTCACTAATCATTGTGTATTCCATTGCTATCTGTATGTGAGATCATTAATACTGTGTATGTACAACCATTAAACTTAATGGAGTTAAATGATGATATGAAAAGGTGGGATGGCTAATTAATGATCAAGAAAACAATTACTCTTTCATCACAAACTGTTCTATGAGGCACTTCAATTTTGCAGGGCAAAATTCAGTGCATCTCTATATTCTAAATAAACTAGGGACTTGCAACATCACAGACTGTTTTAACCTCCTACTATAGACTGTTTTTAAGCTTCTCAGAAAGATTTTTCCCAGTCAAAAAAAAAAAGGTAGTTTAAAGGAAAAGCTTTTCCACAGCCTTTATTGGTCACCTTTAAGTGAATATTTGACTGATGGGACCTAGTCAAGTTTTACATTTAAGAGACACTTAATGAAAAAGTACATCACTCTTAAATGGTCCTTAATTGGTTCGTGTGATATGTCTGTGTTGGTACTTAGCAGAGGATTGAATTTCACACTAAAGGCTTATTTCTACTAACCCTTAACTCATGCTGAGTATTCCTTTCTCCCTTGTGCATAGTCTCATTGATTTTGCCCAGAGTAATTTTCTTTCTCAGTTCTACAAGTCTAAATCTTTTTCTCTGTAGTTTTTATAAAAGAACAAAATCATGTTTTCTTGAATCTTGATCTCTTGAATTGAGTAAATTAATTTTAATTTTCTTTCCTTTTGCTTGTGAGCTATATGACAAGCTATAAAAACTATCTGACTTAAAAACATTACATTCACTGTTTCCATTCTGTATATAAACTTTACAATAATGCACTGTGCCCTTTTATATGCAATTGCCAGTATTTCCCATACACGTGAAATTGGCACATGATCACTAATCATAAAAATCTAAAACTCCTCTAATCTAAAAGTCCTCTAATTAGTGTCACCGCCTAAGGGTCAAATACCATTTTATTTGCACAGCACTTCTCTTATGACACAAAATTAATATTTCTTGATTTTTCAGCATGGTTCTCTATATTTTTGCAGTTATTACTGCTTTCAATCTACTACCTATAACTGTAGCATATAATAAGTAAAATTCCAGTGAAAGTATTCCACAAAACCTAAAATCAAGGTATGTTTTTCAATGCATTCTAACAATTAATCACTTGGTGCAAAGCTGAAAAGCTTTTTGGATTGCCTGGTCTAGTCTTTTAGATATCCTTGATTTGTAACATTCCTCTTTTGAATATAACAGCTAGCTTCTTTACATTTTTTTTTTTCTAGTGATAAAGAACAATATGTCAGTTGATAAATTATAAATTCTAATCCCAAGAGCAAGAACAAAATCTTGTAGAGCATCTGTGCCTTCAAGATATAGACTGGGACATCTCAGGCAAGGATAAACAAGATGCAGTAGTCAGATAGTTCAGGTGTAGAGCCATTTTAAAAATGCTTCACTGAAGATCTTATAGACACACGCACAATAACGTGTACTTGATATAAAGGAAGATGTTATAATACTGTGATTGCTATAATCATTCCACAGGACAGGCACTTTCCATGTGTTAGATAGTATCAGAAGAAGCCTACCTCTTATGGCTTGACCTAACATGCCACAGTAGATGTTTGACATTAGTGAACAAATGGCCACATAACAGGTAAGGCAGAATGAAGTGAAGTCACCCCATCCTGACCAGAAGTCAGGGAGGTTACACTGCAGAGACTGTGTCAGTGAAGAACACTTGAAAAGGGAGAAAGAAAACACAATGAAAACAAAGAAAAGAAAACCCAATATGAGACAAAAATTAGAATCCACTACTGAAACATCAAGGAAGGAGCAATTTACTCTTACAAGCATACTTGACATGTATTCTTACTAAATCTACTGGTATAAGGGAGAAATGTATATTTTAAACCCTGATTGGTTGTGAAATCAGAATGTTTGAAATGGTTCAGTCCTGTTGCAGTGAGGAAGACTAAGCACAGAACTTAAAACAATCACTGTCCCTAAGTAATAAATGGACTTAAAAAAAAATCCATGAAAAAAGTTACTTTTCAAGGTGTCATTAACTACCATCTCCCTCGTCCATTACATCCATTACACATCCATTACATCCATACACATCCATTATAACCAAAATATTAATTGAATGGTACTTCCACTCAAAAGTTGACTTGCAAATTGCATTTGCTTTACCAAGAACCTAGTGAATTAAACATAAAACATTAAGTACCGATTCTCCAAAGAGTCCAATTCTCTTTGACCAGATTCTTTTAGATATTCCATGCAGAGAGGGTGAAATGTTTAAGTTAACTTATTTGAAGATATTTGATGCTACACAAGACTTTTGATTTATCTGAGTGATACAAAATACATTGAAACACAATGCAAATATAAGTTATGTTTAGCAAAATATAGCAATTGCAATACACAGTTCAATCACCATACCGATGTGATTCCCAACACTGGTTGCTTTAATATGCTCACCATCACAGTGCTGGGTGTCCCCAGTTGCCAAGAAGGAACATGTGGGTGAAGCCAGCACAAGTCAGTAGTTCTTTTTGAAACTCATTTGCTGGTTGTTTAGTTTACACTCTTATGTTGGGCTAAGCCATGTATTCACCTCCTCCTATGCTGATCTGGCTGAGGGAGAAAGATTTACACTGCTAACTGGTCCACTCAGTTGTGATACAGTCAACTGACACAGCAGCTTATATAAAACAAAGACCACCCTCTTGTCCCCTTTGCAGTGAGATAAAGTCATCCTCTTTTGCAACAGCTGTGGTCAGTCACGCTCTGCATTATTCTGTGAGCTTCATGCTCTTACCCATGTCCATACCCTTACACGTCCACTAAGTCTTCTTCCATTGTAAGACTTTATTGGTCAGTAGTATATCTAGAAAATTCAACTGCCATCTTTAGAGCTTTGGAAGACACTGTGCTGACTCTTTAAGAAGACAAAACAAGAGAGACAACACTGAGATATTTCATGGCATATAATGAGCTTACACACCTTCACCATTTATTGGATTTCATAAATAGAAGTGCTACTGAGTAATGCAGGGCAAGTCATCTCTCTTTAACCCTGAAAAGCTTTGGCAGTATTTCTCTGCAGTAGGCAATCCAGTTCTCCAGTCAGAAGTCTCAGCAAATCTAGCCAAACAATGACTTCCATGATTAAAAGGAAAACATTTGGATTTATTTGGATCATGGTATTCAAAACAATTTCATTAAGATATATTAAGCATAATATAGTAAGCATGTACTCAAAAAAAAAAATGGAAAGAGCTTGCTTTTCCAATGCCCCTTGGGCATGAATCCACAGGCATCCAATATACTAGTAATTTTAAAAATCTTTTCCATAACTCTTACTCATGTATGGGATATTAAGAGGCACAAAAGTATTCATGTGGTTTGGTTTGGTTTGGTTTCTTTGTTTTTAAATTTCAGAGATACATTCCAGGGAATCCTACAGGTGTTTCTGCTGAAAAAAGTTGATCTGATAAACTAAAAAAAGCAGTATTAAAACTTTGTTCCACCATATGCCACAAAAAAGAAAATAATGCAAATGTAATGTAGCAAAACCAAACATGAGAAATAGAATATGGAATACTTATGTCGGAGACTGTTACCTGTAAATATATCAATAAAATATTAAGTGATTAGATTAAAAATAAAAATTATGTTACATGCCATTAGTTTTCAAGTCAATGATGGTAACAGTGATAACAGTGGTTTGAAATGCTTTTCATTATTTCAGTAAAGTTTAAATATTTCAGTAAAGTTTAAATAACTATTTTATTCTCATTCTACTAATTCACTAACTGGTAGGAACAAATTTAGTTTCAATATGAGCCTTGTCACTTTAAATATGCCATAAGGAGGAAGAAGAGAAAGAGTTGAGGAAATGCAAGTGCATAATTTTGGAGAATTATAACCACCTCCTCCAGCAGAAAGTGTCATGATTAAGTAGTAATGATCGCTTTGAACTATTACTATGTGTTCTTATCTGCCAGCAAAGATTTAAGCCACTTTCATGTCATACAACAGTAAATTATTCTGGAAATTCTATTAGTGCTTTATTTTCTAGGTCTCTCTACTATATTCTAGGAAAAGTAGCTCTTCCAATTCTGAATTACAATTTTAAATAATCTTGTGTGGTTTACTTAATAGATTATGACAGTCTATTATGTCAAAACCTATTGAGAATTTTTAATCAGTTGATCATTAACCCATCAGACTTTAATGCCTCAGACAGAACTGTTAGTGTCTACTGGGTCAATGGAGATGCGCTGTATGTGCTATAAATCCATAAACTAAAAACCTCTTTGAATCTGCTTAATACTTGTTATGAAAGCTGACTGAAAGCTGCCTTTCCTGGGGAATTCCAAGTTGGTATTTTATCTTCAATTCATTCCGCTGTGCAAAAAAGAAATCTGAATATTCCCTTAAGAGACTTAAACACAGTGATATGACAGGAGATTGCTGAGGGAGTGAGTAAATGCCCGTGGACATTTTCACCTGGTTTAAACTCATTCTCTGTTAAAAACAACTGAAATTAGATGAAGTGTTAAAAATATTAAAATAAATGATTGTGACATGTAGGAGTACAAAAAACACACTCACAACCTGTGTATTCATTAGCAGTCTTGATAGGAAGACTTAATCCAAACCTCCCAAGCCACTATTCATGGTTATCGTCTTTTGTTTTGTTATCTACTGGGAAGAGATTGCCTCTGTCATCTTTGCAATTCCTCTTCAAGTAGCCGTAGGCTGCTATTAGGATCTTTGCCAGACTAAGCAAGTGCATCTCCCTCCACCTCTCTACACAGAGCTGATAATCCAGGTCCCTAAAGATCTTAACAACCTTTTGATAGATCCTCTCCAGTTTGTCAAATTCTGTCTTGACCTGTAGGGCCTGAAACCACATCTGGTGTTTGAGGTGCAGCTTCATCAGCAAGGAGCAGACATATATAATGTAGCCCAGTATGTGATTTGCCTTATTCACAGTAAGAGGGCACTGCTAGCCCACATTCAGTCTTGCATCCCCTGTAACTCCAAGTTTCCAGCAGGGCTGGCTGTTCCTTAGCGGGTTCCCAGTCTTTACCAAGGCACAGTGTTTTTCCATCCCACTACAAAACATTGCCCTTCACTTTGTTGACCTTTATGAGGTTTATGTTGGCCAAATTCTCAAGTTGCTGAATCCCTCTGCATTAAGTTCTAACTTTTGCCATGACTCGCTTCCAATTTAGCATCATCTATAATTTGGCCAACTGATTCACTTGCTTCATAGAATTATAGAATCATTTAGGTTGGAAAAGACCCTTAAGATCATCAAATCCAACCATCAGCCTAATACTACCAAGTCCGCCACTAAACTCTCTCTCCAAACACCAAATACATGTGTCTCTTAAATACTTCCAGGGATGTCAACTCAACCAATTCCCTATCATCCAGATGACTGATAAGGATACTTAACATAAACAGTTTTAGTATTTACTCCTTCATACTCTCAAATCAAAGCAATGGTTGGCCCTTTTAGCCTGGTGGTCTAGCCAATTTTCAGCCCCTTTAACAGCCCAAACTTCCTTAGTTTCCAAATGTGAATACTGTGGAAGAGAAGACAGTGCAAAAAAAAAATTCTTGAGTCAAGGTTTAGTACATCCACTACTGTTCTCTTCTCTACCATTGCCTTTTTAGATGAGTAGTTTTCAAGCTGGTCCCATATGATTTATCATTGTCATGCCCATGGTGGCTGTTCCCAATTATCTTCTTGTAATTTATTGCTTATGAGAAAGAAAACCACCTCAGAAAAACATACTTCCTCTTTGTACTTTCCTTGTGCATCCTTGTACATCCTTTGTACATCCTTGTGCTCTGCAGGGCCAGATTCTAATCATTGCTTTAAATGCTCTTAAGTGAGGGTTCTAATTATCAGACTAGTGACTGTTCTGGTTTCTTCAGTTGACTTGTATCCATTTTGGAAAAGTTCCCTGATGAACCTGATGAATTTGAATTTTTCATGATTTCTAGACACTTCTATTTGAGCAAGCTTTTTTTTTTTTTTTTTTTTTTTTTCTGATAAAAAATATTTCTGAAAAAAGTATTTTCTTGCTGATTAATATAGTACTGTTACCATAATAATATTTGTTCAAAACTAATAGCATTTGGAAATGCAGGTCAAAAAAGGTGACAATACAAAGGAGAAATGGCTTTCTAAATCTTCTGAATGAATGGTGTTATCTATATTCAGTAAAAATCAGCATCAACATCTTTTTTATGCAAATGTATGCCTCCCTATATGCATATACAAATTCTTCCATTTGCAGTACAACATATTCACCTACACCCATACAGATCTCAAATGTATCTGGAGTTACAGGATACCCTGCCCAACTCCAGACTGGGGCAGCTGTAGATATGTCACGATGTACAGAAGAGAAGCCTGGGGAATAATAATGTGGGGAAAAAAGGGTAGATGTGTCCTTAGTTAGGTAGCAGGCAAGCAGGCATTTGCAGCATTGTAATTTTGGAGGTAGGTACTTCAGATCCACCTGCTTCCTGAAGCTTGCCAGACCACTGCAGTTATTTTGCACAATTCTGTCACTTCAGCAAGCCAGCATGCAAATCCTCTCTGTTGCACCTTATGTGGACACACCTGCCCAGTTCAATGTCAAGCACAAAACTGAACAATGAGAATTTCCCATGGTTAAAAATTAAAAAAGGGATTAAGCTTATTTTGTCTGCCTTTAGAACATCTTTCAAGATCTCTTTTGTGGCAATACTCTCAAATTCTAGCAAAGTACTGTGTTGTTTTGTTTGTTTGTTTTAGGGAAAAAAATAAAGCAAACTGCAGGAAAATAGAAAGGGTCTACATTATTTCTTTACTTACTTCTTTTTAGTTACTGATAAGTATTCATTAACATTAAAATGTTTACTTTGTACTCTTATTCCAGTCTTCCATCTTTAGTAAAAGCTACATGTCATATGCTGGAAAAAAAAATCAACTTTCCTTGTAATGAAAGTTTTAATAGCCAAGCTATAAGCCTCAGACCTAAGAGTTTATAGAGCAAACAGATCTTTCCTACTGCTACACAAACACAACTGCTAAAATAAAACAAATCTTCTTTAATATAAAATTGTATCACAAGCATTAAATACACATTAAAGGAGCATTTTAAGACTTTTTTTTTTTTCTCTAAGTGGCAGATGTTATGAATAACAATCCATAAAATCCTCTGAGTTCTAAAAAAGTGTAATCCATAAAACTTTCATTTAAATCTTTAGTAGAGCTCAAATACACCAAGTGCTGATAATGGTGAAATACTACAAGAAAACCATTAGAATTAATTGAAATAAGGTTTGATATTTTAGGAAGGGTTATACTTCTTCCCTCAGATCTCTTCATAGTAGTTTGTATTAGCTAAGCTAAGCAAACGTAGCTACCTAAATTACTTCAATTTCTGTTCCACAAAATGAAGAGTGTGTAAATTCCCCTGGGAAAAACAAAACAAAACAAAAAACCACCACAACATCTGCCCTTTAATGGTCAAGAGAATTTAATATGTTCACCTTAAGAAGAAGAGAATCAGAAACAATGACCTTATCCTTTTTATCACTACGGTATCTTGGGGGAAAAAATTAAACAACAGAAACAAAATCTAGGTTAGTGAAAAACTAAACATCTTTAAATATATTGTCCCAATAGATCTTAGTTTACAGTGGATCAGTAGTGTTTTAGGATGAAGACAAGAGAAAGATATAAACTGCTTCAATAAAAGTCAATTAACCCCTCATGCCCGCTGCTGTAGCCTCCTCTGCCCACTATGCAACATGCACCAGAACAGTATAAATTCAAGTATTAAGGGGTTAAGTGAATACTGCAAAAATAATTACCCACTGAGACAATAATAATCAGTAATGCATACACAAAAGCAAATCGTGTGCTGTTTGTGGCTTTAAAAAACATGCTGCAAAATATAATAGAATATGTTCTTCAGTCATCTCCCATTAATATCCCCAAATTGGGAAACCTTTGGAAATAGATATAAATAAGGTATTTCTTAGCCTAGGATACTGTTTATGAATGATGGCTACTTCTATAAAAGTCAGTATAAATAAGAAAAAAAACCAACAAACTAACTTCTAGAGTAAGCGATGTCTAGAAAATATTTCCCTTGTTAGAATTTTAACGTGAAGAGGTCAGTTCACTTCATTACAATTACAGAACTGTAATGCACTGCAAGAAACCTAATGGTTTTAGTAAGTGTTTTTGATATGGTAACTTTTTGTTTAAAGATCAGCGAAGCAGTACAAGACTGCTTTGTTACACAGAAAATAATTTTAGCTGTATATCACTCCCCACAGTAATTCTACACCTTACATTTACAAACAGTGTTTTCAGAAAGTTATGGTTGTGCCAAACCTGATTCTGATATAGATTCTTTTTCAAGAAATATTTTATAGAAAAATCAGCCATGATGGTACCACATTCTTTCAGTCACAAACAGATTATCTCCTCTTCTAGACAGAATAAAGCATTTAATTTTGTACAGCAATACAATATTACAGAAAGTGGAAATAAATCAGTCTACAGGATGAATTAATTCAAGCAGAATTTCAGTACATAGCCACTGGATTAAGGTTGATGATTATTATGATAAGTTGTCCTACACAAAACACCTAGTTTGGAATATGCTAAAAATTCAAGGAATTCCCCACCTACTATAGCTTTCAACATTTATTATATTATAGCATTTATAGCTATATTTATTATAATATAGCATTTCATCTAATATTTACCACTTCTAGTCATAAAATACTCTCTAGTTTCATCTGGGTATTGGTAGACTGCCAGCTGCTGGGATACAAACTTTCCAATTCATCCCACTCCTAGATTTCCATTTGCATTTTCATCTGTGCCTTCTCCATTGCCTTAGATTATTTCTGGATTTGGTAATATGCTTAAATATTATTACTATTCTAATATGCAATTTTATATACATCACTATACTAATATACTGATAATATACTAATATTATTCTATAATAATAGAATTATCTTCTAAGTTATCTATAGTCTGAATCTAAACTTTTATCAGTGTCTGAAAGAATCTACATGGAAATAGCATATATGAACCAATTTTAGCATTTGCTTTAATGTTTTGAAATAGTCAAATTCTTCAAGAACTGCTGAAAGCTTATGAAAATTCATCACTGATGCCTGAAAATAAATTGCACAGTCATCTCTTTATGATCATACTGCAAATACTACAGCACCCAGAGACTGTGCAACTAAATATATACAGTAGAGCAAACAGACAACAAGGAGACTTCAATTAAAGGAGGTTAATATTATATCGGCTTTTGCTAATTTGTTGCTCGCTACAACAACAAATACAAGACTCATGTGCCTATGCTCCTCATTGTTGAAACAGATAAGTCTCAATACATACAAGAAGAGCTTGTGACTCACTAAGAAAAGTGCATGTGAATTAATTACTCTAGAGGGTGTTTTGCTCCTATGCAACTGAAGTACCATATTCTTCCCTTGGATGTTTCAATCTGATCCCTGCTTAAATCAATGACACTTTATGTGGTTCATACTTAAATCAATGTCACCACATAATCATAACTGAAGGAATCATTTTCTTGACACATATGTCTTCTACACATATTTCACAGAGTTAGATTTCATTAACATAAAAAAAAGAAGCTACATTTTGAAACAAAGAGGTAACATTTTGGAGCACTTTTGCTGAAAAGTGTTGTAAAACACAAAGCACAGTCTTTTTCCTGATTTGACTCCTGGTCCTTGGGATCCTTTTTTTTTTTTTTTTTTTGTATGCTTGATTTATTCATTAGTCATTGTTAGTGGATAATTACTGTGCTCATCAGTATTTACAACTGCTCCTTTTTTTCTTTTGCATTTACATTTCTACAGTTTAACATTATTGCATGGAATTTGTTACTAGTCACAGAATTTAGACAGAATTGAGAATTCATTATGCTTGACGTAGGATGAATATAACCTGAATAATTTTAAAGGCCTAGTGAAGATTGTGAAGGTGTTAATAAATCCAGTACAGTAAACCTCTGACAGAAGATTAGCTTTTGTCACAGCCCAAATGTAGTAGCTAAATTGTTGTTCTGGGTAATACTTGTATAGGCCTCAGCAGGGAATAAGGCAGCAATTAAAAGCAGCACATGACCCCTACAAGAAAAAAAGAGTGAAAGCAAAAACAACTGCAGTTTTTCTGTGAATAGAAAAATTCTGGTAAGAACACAAAATAAGGGAAAAATGTTTTTAATTTATTTTTTTTTTAATTTAATTTATTTCTTTTTTCCTACAAAGGAGAAAGGAGAATTTGATCATCTGATTTTATTTTGAAAAGAAACAAGCCAGAATATGTCTTTGGAGGACTGAGAGTTTTAGGCACACAGTTTCTCCTGGGTAGGGATCTAAAAAAAGTTGCAGATGCTGATACATTTTTTTTTGCAGCCTGCCAGACCATTACAAATATAAAGACTGGTGTTTCATCTGTTAAGCCAGTCTCAAATTGCTACACATCTGTTCATTTTTAGGGAGTGCTGTCAAGGATTAGGTTAGGAAAGGTATCACTGAAGTGTCTTCTAAGTTCTTACTGAGTGGCATGCACTGTATCTTCATTTTCTGTAGACTTCTCTGGTAAACCTGGCATTCAACACAAACCAGAAAAACTGCAATGTCCTACCTCTTACTTGCTACTACCTGACTTACCACAAGCCATGGCACCCCATATTGCTGCCTATGACTGCCTAAAGTCACAGGCTTTGAGTATTATTCCTCCCCCTGTGGCTGTTCCACAGAGTCAGCAGAGAAACCTTTCTGGAGAAGAGTAAAGCTACAGCCCCACCACACACTTGACAGAAGCTTGCTTGGCTCAAAAAGGCAGGAGCCAAAAGCTAGTGTGAAGGTTCTTCTGTACAGATCTGAACACAGAAAAAATGGTAGGTCAGGCAAAGGAGGCAAGAATGATACTTAATGAAAACACTGTAAAAAATGCAGTACACATTATGGAAATTATAACAACATTAAATGACATGAAAAAGAAAACTAACAATCTGATGAAACATAAGCACTGAAGAAAAAGAAGTTTTTGTGCTTTGTTCCTTACTCACTGTATCTAAGCTCTTGCCTTACATATTTAGCATTATTGCTGATGCCGACCGTAGAAAGTGCTGCATACTGTCAGCTGTTTTGTTCAGCTTCAATAAGAGATTAATAATTAGGAAAGATCAGGGAGCAGGGTAAAGAAACCAAATCTTCCTCTTATTTTTTGTACAAGTCTTTACCCTTTAGACCAGAAAGTCCTAGCTTTCTGCTGCATTTGAGGACAAAAGACTTTTAGATGTAGAGCTTAGGGATATGGTTTAGTGGGGACTTAGAGTTAGGTCAGAGGTTGGACTCGATGATCTGGAGGTCTCTTCCAACCTAGAAATTCTGTGATTCTGTGATAAGCCATAATATAAATAACTAACGGGTGAAAAGAGATTTTTGTGGAAAGGTAATTTGATAGAGGATCCTGTAATACCATATGATTCTTGAAATACTGAATCATTTTCATAATTTCCAATGTGTTTCAGGACTCAAACTAGACTTCTAGTGGAAAATTTTAATGTACTTTCAAGACAGATGGATGAGGTCTGTGCTTACTGTTCAGGATACCTGAATACAGAGCAGTCAAAAAGTAAGCCAAAGAGTTCAGCTTTTGGAGTCAGTGCTATCAACCAACAACATGTCATATTTATCCCAAAAGGAACATGAAAAGTAAAAATATATTGTTCTCCACAGTACAGCAGGATGACCAAGCATAATTAACAATGTTCTATATATGCACTTAGCTCTACTTAATGCTTAATAAATCCCACCTGCAAGCATATTCTTCTGGTAGGTGCACTCAAAAGATGCTGTTGGCAAATTAGTGGGCAAAAGTAAAATGAAGACCTTAAAGTTTCCCTGAATCTGTATCAGCCCTACAGTTGTTAAAGTTACAATGTCTGCTTCAACTTTACTGAAAGCTTGTAAATTGTTTAGAACATTGTTCTCTGTGGACACATATATCTGGATATAGTCAGCTGAATTAAAAAATATTTTTGTCTTACTAAAAGCCCAGGCATTTCTTATACAACATATAGACAAAACTGTGTTATCAGAATAAAAGAAATCGGACAATAATGGTAGATAAGACCATACATACACCAATCAATAGGTTTCCAAACATAAGGGAAAAAATAGTGGTAGTAGTAAGGAACACTCTTTCCAGACATCTAGAATGCAGATTATATTGATTATATTATATATATTATATTGATTAACTTGCACATATCAATGGCAAATAGAAAACTGTTTTCCAGCTGCTGGCTAAAGTTAAGAAAATTGATGACAAGGTGGTGGAGGACAAAGTGAACTTGAACCATACTCATCACTAGACACTGATGTGTTCCATTGAGAGAAACCGGTCTTTTCTGCATCTTTCACCTTGAGATATACTATAATGCTAATTGTAGAATATGCTACCATTTGTCAAGGAACAGCTACCTTTTTAGAGCATAGGAAAATGATTTTTCTTCCTTTCATCACTTGTTTTCACCTATTGATTTTTTCTTTATTCAAGGAGAATGTATTCACAGGATCAAAGCAAATGATTAGTTTTGTAAAATCTCAGATTGCTGAATTAAAATTCAGTTGGGAGGAAGAGTGAGAACAATTGTGTGTCAGCAAATAATTCAGATTCCAATTCTACAAACATTTTCTCTGAAGAACGTTTTATCTGCCTCATTTGTTTTTTTCAAAGAAAAATACACCCTCAAAATTATGAATTAAGGGAATCCTTTAAGATGGCCAAGGTTAGTCAAAGCGTACTTTCTTGGAATAGGCTAATATGTATACTTTTTCGACTTCTACATAGCTAAATTCACATACTATTTGAGAAAAAAAAAAATAGGTTCATGATATTTCTTATTATTAGTAAAAAACAATAAGGTTATGTCAAGCTTTCTCTGTAGGTTTAACTGTTGCTAGGATTCTGCTACCAGTTTGTACACCTGCCATTTTTAGGTTTTCTCTTCCCAAAGGAGCAAATTACATCAACCAATTTTTTTCAGTTGCATGAGTTTTAGAACTACAAAACTAACTGACCTTGCCTGATTCTTTTGCAGCAGAAACAATTCAAGCATGATGGAGAGCTAGTGGCAAAAACAACCAACCTGTTACTTTTTGATATCTAGTAGAATGAAAACAGCACTTCTGGAACAGAAAAAGATTCTAAAGAGGGATTACTTGTTATCTCCTAATATTAAATTAGATTCAATTACTTCTAATAAAGAAGAGCACAAAACTCTTAATTTTCAGATAAAACAGAACATACCTGCGTGGGAATGCAAGAAAAATATTATTTTTTTCCTGGTTGATCAGAAAGGAGGAAAGTAATGAAGTGATTAGTTTTATTATGGAGCAAGGCTGTTTACTGAAATAACTGGCAAATACCATAATTCAATATTTTGAAGTTATTAAAAATGCCTATACTACCGGAAATGGTGACTTAAACAATGGCCACCAAAATGCATAGTAACAGCAGAGGGAGCCATCATTCCAAAGAGATTTCAAACAAGAGTCCCATTACTGCATCAGGAATATACTCTTGTACAAACCTTTGACTGTGCACCTGAAGACAAACATCACTTACATATGGACATATACATATGGAATTACATATGAAAAAGAAATACAAATGGCATTTTGTTGAACTCATTTGAGCATGAACTCTGAAAGACCAAAGATGGAGTGATAGGTTTGCAAGACACCTTTTCCCTCTATATATTTTCGTGAACTATGGGACCTATCCATTGTATAAGTGGAAATTAGATTGTGTTCCTCAGTAATGAGAACTCTGTTCAGTGGAAAAACCAATGATTTTTTTGTGAGGAAGCCCTGTGTCAGCCTGATCCAACATCTCCCAAGTTCAATAGAAATGATGAAAATACTCTGCCATGCATCAGCCAGGGACATACGGCATTAGGAGCATAATACTGTGGCATGAGGGAAAGGAAAATCTTTTACGGAGTAACAGTTCGAAAGAAAAATCTGCAAGAATCTATAACCTCACTGAGTTCTATTTCCTGACTGTCTTTTCTCTCTTTTCTTCATTAATGTGCCTCTTTAAAGCAAGACTTAGAGGTTCTGTGTGAGCAGTGCTTATCACGGCTTGATGAAGTTGCTTTGTAAAGGAAGAAAGAAGGAGAGAATAGCAGAGGTTACGGAAATGGCTAGGTAGGCAATTATTTCTCTTGATATGACAAATCTCGCACTTGAGGTCTTCTTCAAAAAAACACTATTTACCTAAATTATCTGAACCAATTAGCAATGTTAATATCTATTTAAGCTCATAGAGTAGAAAGCTTGCCCCTTCAAAAAGAAAGATATTGTGTGTATATTAGCCTAAGGCATACCTAGTCTTTACACTTTGTAGCAATTCTCAAAGCAAAGTCAAATCTTTAGTTGCCACCTCTCCAAAAGTAAGTTTTTACTGTTAGCCCTCCCTTGAGTCAGTCTCTCGATAAGCAATGGATGCTGCTGCTTCAAAGACTAAAGAGCAGACAGAATCATCTTTGTCATCCTCTAGGTCTGTGTTCATTAAGAAGTTCTACACCTTGCAAATCTCTCTTGAACCATCTGGGATACTTAAAGGCACAGAAATAATCTGATAAAGTATAATTTCATTTTCTATCAGTACATAAAATTGTATGGGTAGCATATAATAACACGCCTAATAAAATCTACCATAATAAATGGCAAGATCATTCAACATTGTCACTGACCAAAGGCAAGAACCAATAACTTGCCCTTCAGTTAATGGATAAATCTGTTTATCAGCATGGTCATGTGGAGTACTTCAACAATGCTTTATTCAGACATGCATGAAGAATATTTTTTCTACATTTTTCATAAAATAGAACTTATGACCTATTAATTCCATATAGCTATTTATTTTTATTTCATTGTCTAGAACAAGGCATAAAGTATTTTTTATCTGATCCCAAAGAAATTTTGCACCTACCTTTTACCTACTGTTCTATACAACTGTATACATGGATATAAGGAATGAGAGAGGTAATCCAACACCAAAATATATTTTCATAAATGGACTTAAAAAGGTCTAAGAAAGTTGAACAGACAGAGCAGATGACAGTAGCTTCTTGGGTTCTACCAACTTGCTGGGAACCCTGTTGCCTCTCAGGACACTCTGAGACCTTTAATGACCTTGTGGGCTGTTTGTGAGATGTGCAAGATGAAAATCCCAACCCTGCCACTCCAGCTTTTTATTTTTCTGAAATATTTTGCCTGTGGAAATTTCCCTCCTTAGGCTGATTCTCTGTCAAGTAACTTAGATGTGTTCGTTTGTTTGTTTGTTTCCCCAGGAATAAAGCTTATTCAAGTCAGCACTGTAGATTTTGATACTGAAATTAGAAAAAAAAAATTATATATATATATATAATCCTTGAAACACTGAGTTCTATATTGAGAGTAAGATAGTAATGTCATTTCCTGTCTTGAAATTAATTTACTTTTTTATTTTCTAGCATTGGCATTTGTATTTATACACATTTTCATTTTGTAGACTCATTTTCATTTTTGTAGAGGAAAAGCACAGAAGTTCATTTTTGAGCCAAGATCTATATTAAGATCTTTTAATACATCTTTTTAGGTCCTTTCCATATCAAAATATTTAAGATGCTTATTTATGGTCTGATTTCCCATCCCCATATTTTACTGGAAGAATTACAATTGCTGCATTAACCTAGAGTCATGTGAGTAGGCTCATAAAAATGGATAGCTTGATCATATCTGGAATTTACACAGGACCCTATTCAATAAAGCATATTCTGCCCTTACTGTAATATCATCCTCCAGAGCTTTAAAGTCTTTCAAGTGGAATAAAGATGTTGCTATAATGACAGTGAATGTAATGAGATTAAATGTAGTTGGGAGTCAAGGTAAATGGCCTTACATCAGAAAGAATGTAGTAACACAGATTCTTATAATGAAGACAAAGGATATTACCAGCACAGGTTTTGCTACATTTCTTTGGCAAAGTAAGGCCACAGCAGGACATGCCATGCAATATGGATTCTGTGTTCCTTTCAGTATTTTACATTTAATAAAACCTGCATGCTTTCAGACATAAAAGAATAAAAAGAAATATCTTCAATAAGCATTGAGATCTGTATTAGCAATATATAATCTCCCTAAAAACTGACAATATATATTTATTTTTTTTCAGGATAAAAAAGAACTTAATCTAAGGAATGACATCTGAAGTGGACCATATTTTATATGGAATCTAAATAATCACAGTGGAGGATTCAAGGCCCAACCTGAGGTCTGCCCAACAAAGGATGTGCATACAGGTTTTCCCTGAGCTTGTACATTATTATTATGCAGCCCTTTATTCCAATGATAAGACCCAAATTATTCTAAAATGCATTTTGATTCTGTTACCTCTAAAGTTTCTGAATTTACTAAAAATTACATGCTATTTCATTTGAGATTGTCCCTTTATATACATGAAATTAAAAGGGATGCTCAGGAGTGTCATTTGTCACATAGGTCTGCAAGGCCACAGCAGGTTATCATATAACCAGGGATCATTGAAATAATATCACCCCAATCATTATACTAGCTTCAATGTTAGCAATGCCTATCTTAAGATGCTAGTCTACACTGGAAAATTAACAGTAAAATATCATATTTTGGGTACTACACACTTATGATGGATAAGGTTATTTCTAGGTATAGCATGTCAAATACCAATAATTTATCAAAGAAATACTGTTCTATTTTAAAAAGTTAGTAGACATAACTTTCTTGAAAATTATCGAGTAGTTGTTTTCTCTGCTTATTTATTTCAGTTATTAAAATCAATAGTTGTTGAAGATAAGCTTTTTCAAAAGAAGCAAATATATTTCAATGAGAACTGGGCACCAAAATCCCACAATTAGCTTTTAAAACATAAACCTTAAAAACTGAAATTCTTAAAGCACCACATTTCTCAATGCTTCAGATGTAATACATTCCCTAGAAATGCACCAATGGTTGCACATGGAAAATGGTTTATTTAGTAACTGCTGTTTAAATTAACAATATGCTAATGTTTATGATTTTTGTAGAAGACTTTAATTACTACATAAAATCATTTGATTGTGAAAGGAAAGCAATAAAGCAGAGCTTAGCCTTAACAGATTATAGTCTTATAAAGCTGCTGTAAGTATGGAGGAGCATGAAATTAAAACCTTCACATTCAGGTAAGGCACAGTGTAATATAATCAGAACCAACTAAACATACTCTTTTAAAACCCTCAGCTTCTACTGATGTTTTCTTTTCACTGCTAATCAAAGACAGCAACTCCAAAACACTTTAAATTTCTTCCTTTTTGATTTCACCTTCTGCTTTTCTTCTCTGGTGACACTATCGCAACAAATGCATTGGTCTTCTACAAGACACAGAACCATAGAATGGCTTGGGTTGGAACGGATCTTAAAGATCATCTAGTCCCTGCCATGGGCAGAGACACCTCCCACCAGACAAGGTTGCTCAAAGCTCCATCCAGCCTGGCCTTGAATGCCTCCAGGGATGGGGCATCCACAGCTCCTCTGGGCAGCCTGTTCTAGTGGCTCACCACTCTCTAAGAGAAGAATGTTCCTTCCTTCTATTTCTTCCTTCTATCTAATTTAAATCTCTCCTCCTTTAGCAAAAACAAGTAAGTTCCACTTGTGTGGCAGTATGGAAGTCCTGAAGTCCCTGTGTCCAAAGCATTTTACGTAAAATGAACTAGCAAAGCCTAAGTTCTATATGCTACACGTCTCTTTAGTAAAACTTACCTTGCTCCTACAGAGACACTCCCCTAGTGAAATTCTATTGTGATCAAAGGAAATCTGAAGAAATGCAATTATAAAAGCCTGATCTACTTCCAGTCCATGTTCAAGTGATGTGTGAAGTACTAGCACGTCATGGAGCCTGAAGAGGATTTTTGCTGCAATGTTTATATATAAGCTTATGTGAAGAACAAAGATTTTATCGTCTTCTGTAGAGAGCCCTTACTGTTTGCAGTCTTTCGTGATAACTCTTATATTTTGAAGCTATAAATTAGTGTAGGTAAGTGTTAATGAAGAAGTAACAGCACAATTTAGGAATTCAAAGAGAGAGTCATACAGGAAGCTCTGTATTAGATATTCAGGTAACAGCAAAAGAGGAAAATGCTGCATTTCTTTACACACTCCAGGTGAATAAAACAGAGTACGGTTGTAGCAATAAAATACTGTTTCTTAAGAACTGGAGATCTAAGGGATCTCTTGCAAAAATCAAACTTTGTAGGAGCTCTTTGCAGGTGAGAACAACACTTAAGATCAGAATAATGTTTGAGATTTCCTCTGCAAGTTGTCTTTTTCTTGGTATGGCTCTTGTCACTCCTCCCAGAAAACTCTTCAGAAATTTAATTAAGCAACAAAACCACTGGGAAGGTCAGAAGAGGGGCAGATGCTGGAGTATTTTTATTTTTGATTTTTGGTTGTTTCTCAGATACCATGGCAATAGTGATCAAATAAATGTGAAGATTAGATTAGACAGAATGAGAGGTTGGAAGTGACTTTATTTGTATCACTACCGTTTGCCTCTGAAAAAAAAATCAGCAAACAGAGCCTGTTATACTCTGTTCCAACTGATTAAATGCTTTAAAATTCTGGCATGTTGTGTGTTTTTATGAGTAGAAAACAGCAGTGGTATTTTATTCCATGAAAATTAATGTTCTGGGATCTAAATTTGAGTGTTATTGGGAAACCAGAATGTGGAACAAGAATTACCAGTTATCAGTTGTGTTTTATAATGACTTTTGAAAAAGAAAAAAAAGGTAGAAAAAGAAGGGTATTCAGTACCTCCTGTGTTGCTTGTTGGGGAATCAGAAAGAATTGGCTAATATATTTTCTTTTTGTTGAATCTGGTCAGTATTTGTTCCTTTCTCGGTTCTCATCATCAGTACTCTGCTTTACCGGAAGCTGTGCTTTTACACAAAGCAAGCCATAATTAAACTTTTATTTTTTATTATTATTTATTATTATTTTAATGGATTTAATTATCAGAAGATAAGTGAGAAAAGTGCTAAGAAATCCCTTTTCTTTCACTTATGAAAGACAATGATTTTTGCAGGAACATTCCAGATCAACTCTGAAAGGCAAGCAAATCTCAAGGAAGAGACAAGCAGGTTTGGAAAAGTCACCTGTAGTACACTGCTATAATTTTTAAGAATTTAATCATTTTTAGAGATATATGTTCAAGTTTACATAAATAATTTCTCCTTACCTGTACAGAAACCCAAATCATGAACAGATGGGAGAGAAACTGGAAGAATAAACACCTTCAGAAAAGGGCAACTAATAGAGTATGGAGTTCCCTCTGGCAGGAAGGCAAGTGCTCAGTAAAATACAAGGACAAAATGCAAAGACTAGGAAGATGGTTCTAGTCAGCACGCTCTGTATGTCACAGCAGACAAGACCCACTGTTTTATACTGTATAAATACTCTCAGGAAATACTCCAGTAAGGGTCAAACAACTCTTTATAATACTCGTGAAAATGAAAAGGGGATTTGTAGATCTCACTCTGAACATTTCAATTCCTTCGGCTCTGTTGGATTCCATCTTGGGAACAATTTACCTTTGGCTTTCCTATGGGCAAATCAGTCACTGATGTGCTCTTGCAATCATTTGCGAGAATCATTTTAGACTTGCTTATAACTGTATACCTAATGGGAGCATTTGGGTTTATGATCAGAAGTATTCATTCCAAATAAATGGCAAGAACCATACAAGCAAAAATCTCATGTGCTTTGGAGGGCTTGTACTGTAGCTTAAAATTTGTTGCAGCAATGCTACAAAATGATATGACAAATCCCAATGGAGCCAACATAATCTCTGTGTGCAGATACACCTGACTTAGCCGATTAAAGATGCAAAGAGTGAAAGGTCCCAAAACTTTCTCGTAAGATCCTAGGATTTTAATAGTTCGTCTAATGTTGGTGGTATTTTATTCTATGCCAAAATGATTGATTTTTTAGATGATTTAAATTTTGTTAGTTATTTGTATAAAAATAAGATAAAACAAGAAGTTGGTATTTTTAAAAAGTGCTGCAGCGTATTCCTTAACAATAGTTTACCTGTCGTAAATCAAGAGACAAACTTTTATTTTCATTTTTTTCTTCTAATAGGAAGAGAATGATGATATCAAGCTAACTGAGCTAACTGTAGCCTTCTGAATAACATCATGTACATATTGCTGAACTCTGTTAAAACAGACGTTGTCACAGACATTCATTTATGGAAAAATAAATGTTGGATGTAATTTATCCAACAGCTACCTGTTCATTGTGTATTCATTCTCCTACAGTGTGCTAAAGGAATGACTGGTAAAATGACTTGTAGCAACACATATTTCAGCTTATTTGTTTGTTGGTACCCTCATTTGATGTCAGAAGATCAGAACTGGTGCTTGGTGCTTTTTAAGTAGCAATTCTGCCTCCAATTTCAGGCACTCATTTAGAAATATTTTAAAGTATTCTTACAAAGTTTTCAACTTAATTTCCCACAGATTCAGTAATTATTTTTGTTTAGCTATAGAAAGGATCAACACTTTTAAAGTCTTACTTCAAACAAGATTTTCTTAGTACAAGTAAAACAGTTATGTCCATGTTAAAATTTAGGAAACATCAGGTCAATAAAAGTAAGCTTTGATTAAAATATATTATATTCATGATTTATGCAGGTTTGTGTATCTGACCTTTTCTCTCATTCTAGAAACTCCTGTTGAATTAAAATCAAATCCTAGCAGCATGGAAATCACATTGAGGTTTGCTATGCGTTTTACTGATACCATATTTCACTCAGCCTTTTTATAGCTGAGCTCTCATAGCAACCATTTATATGCTTTCTACCAGGAGGTATCCTTGTGTGTTGTGTGCTCTGCATTTGTTCTGCTGCCCAGCAGTGCTCTTTGGATGTGAGGATATAAGTCTGCTGGTCCCTCAAGCCAACCAGATTATCAAGCCAGTCAGATTCTCTCAAACCAGCTGAAGTTGACAGAATAATGTTCAGTCCCACACTTGTTAATCTGTATGTTACTTTGGAACTGCAGAATGAAGCATCAAATATTTACCAGCCAATCTGAGAAATGTCATATTATTTGACTAAAGAAATGCAAAATCCCCCCACAAAAAACAGAAGGAGGTAACGTCCACAAACCAGCCATCATAACCCATTAATGTAGATCAGTACAACATGGCAAATTATTCCATGCTTTATATAGAAAACATATTATATTTGAATAATGATTTTTTCTGTAATTGCATTATGTTGAATTTGTTTCCTTAGCTACCTCCTTGCCAGTCCCACCGTAATTATTCAGGCAGGGTCAAATAAAAAGTGAAAATAGGATACAGGCTGAAGTGTCAGACAGGAATTCTAGTTTTTCATCATCTGTGGTTCTTTAAAGTTCTGCCTCTGCTGCGTGATTTGTAGATACACAGTCATTATTGAACCAGCAGCCATATGATCCAAGGGGAGTGCAGAAAGGAATATTAGATGTATAGATGTGAGATGCTGAGTTACTGTAGTTTGAGTTTTGTTTCTTAGAGAATACCCACATACGTACATAGAGCACATAGGAAAAAAAATCTGCAGTGAATAAACATCTGCAAGACTGTATAATTCTGCATGAGTTTTGCTACATGAACAAGGAACTAATGGAAAAATGCTTTGAAATCTATGAAGCATTTAAAAATAGAAAACTTTCTATTAGTTATAAAGTTTCTATTTGCATTAAGATTCCTTTCATAAAGCATGACACCAGCAAGTTTATTCTACACAACTGACACATCTGTAGTCTTTCAAAAGCACTATCATTTCTCAACTGAATCTTCCCTACAAACTCCCCACATGAGCTAGCATAAAGGTGGAGCTCCTGAACAACATGAACAGAGTCTCGCCTTGAGCAATACATAGGCATTCCTTTGTCTTTGGCATCTGGGGGTCAGAACTGTGGCAAACAGAACCTTCTAACAAGAAAATGGTCACACAAGTTAATGGAAGGAAAGAAAACTATATGGTGGAGCATCAAGGTCCTGTTCATAAGGAGTAAGAACACACTATTGTCCTCAATAATTAAGATTCATATTTAAAGTGGAGCAATGTAAGATTGAAGTCATGATATTTAGTATGCAAATATGTATGAGTAAATTCATCCTTGATATGGATGGATTCACCAGCATGGATTCACCAAGGGGAAGTCGTGCTTGACCAACCTCGTGGCTTTCTATGATGGCATCACCAGCTGGGTAGATGAGGGGAGAGCAGTGGATGTCATCTACCTTGACTTCAGCAAGGCTTTCGATACTGTCTCCCATGACATCCTGCTAGCAAAGCTGAGGAAGTGTGGGATAGAGGAGTGGACAGTAAGGTGGGCTGAGAACCGGCTGACTGGCTGAGCTCAGAGGGTGGTGATCAGTGGTGCAGAGTCCGGCTGGAGGTTGTGACTAGCGGTGTTCCCCAGGGGTCGGTACTGGGTCTGGTCTTGTTCAACATCTTCATTGATGACCTTGATGAGGGGATAGTATCTGTCCTCAGCAAGTATGCTGATGACACAAAGCTGGGAGGAGTGGCTGACACGCCAGAAGGCTGTCCTGCCATTCAGCGAGATCTGGACAGGCTGGAGAGATGGGCAGGAAGAAACCAAATGAGGTTTAACAAGAGCAAGTGTAGAGTCCTGCACAGGACAGGAGAAGGGGTAATGGCCACAAGACAGAGCACAGGAAGTTCTGCACCAACATGCGAAAGAACCTCTTCACGGTGAGGGTGACATAGCACTGGGACAGGCTGCCCACGGAGGTTGTGGAGTCTCCTTCTCTGGAGATATTCAAGGCCTGTCTGGATGCCTACCTGGGCAGCCTTATTTAAGGAACCTGCTTTGGCAGGGGAGTTGGACCTGATGATCTCTTGAGATCCCTTCCAACCCCTACAGTTCTGTGATTCTGTGATCCTTAGCTATGTGGTGAATTACATAGTATTATTTATTGATTTGAATGAATACTGGAGCTTAGTCTAATTTTATGTTTGGTTTATATTTAATTCAAACTTATTTAGCACATTATATGATCTTCAAATGGAAGCTGCATAGAGCTTTAAACTCTTTTGTATATTTTGGAATGAAAATGTGATTACAATAAACCAATGTTTATTCCTTTAGGTGACACAGGAAGACAGAACTACGTAAAATACTCCTTTTTTGCCATATTTTGAAGCTGATTCCTATGCGCAGTTCACACTAACACTACAATCTTTTGCTTCAGTAAGTATATTTTCCTTTTCAGGGTTTCAAAGCAGTGCAAGGCTGTGCATTCATAATTGCCATGGTTTCATGCATGTGTTTGTATCTTCATACAGGCACAGCATTTCATACCTCCAGCAGACACTTAGATTAATTAATTTTTTATTATCTGCTCTAATAATTTTTATTATCTGTTCTAAAAAAAGTAGAGAAAACTGCTATTTATTTCCCATTCTTTGTGATAGAAAATAAAGCAATTCAAGACTTTATATCTAAAATTGTATAACATCTGTGGCATACAATAATTACACTCTGCATGTCACTAATTTCTTACATGCCATAAAACAAACAATAGGCTATTAGTAACAATGAGAAGAATTGACACATTTTTCTTTCATATCTTGAGTTGTTGAGTAGGCTTAATTGCTGCTTAGTAAAGTACTTCTGATTTCTTGACCACATATAACTGCAGAGTCAAAATACAGGGAACAGAGAAATGTATTCCTTGACAGTAAAACCTAGTAAAACTTGTTTTCATATGTTAATACAGACTAACAATTATTCTACCTACTGAATAGGGTCTTATTTTCTTTGTTTGTTTTTTACATTGACTGAATAAACAATACTCCAGTACTGTGTACAGCACAGGAATTTTTTTTAAATACATCTGCAAGGAAATGGATAGCCCCCGTCTTTCCAGTCCTAGACTTTGGTTTGGGAATACAACTAAACTTCAGGCAAAACAAAAAGGCTTTTTTCTTTAAAAGACTGTTTTCCAACAAGCAGAAATCCTGTACATTGATCCCCCTTTTCTGTAGACCCCATCCTTTTACAGGATGCTTCTGTGAATCTTGTGCAGCATGCACAGGCAAGGAAGCCTGAGAAGACTCCACCAAACCAGCAGCAGTGCACTTTTGACAGCACAACCCTCAAAAGGCAGTAGCTGTGCTGCACAGGCTCAGTGCCAGACTCCCTGGATCCACAGTGAAGTACTGGACTGGTGGGCCTTGGATAGAGGGTGAAAGCTGCAAGAGCTGAAGTGCTGTAATTAGACAACTACTTCAAATTGCTGCCTTCATGCAAATCTTCCATGTTGTCATGGTTTATTCAATTTAATTTATATAAATAGGAATATCTCTTCCAAATTCCATTCGATGTCTTTGTTTTTTGTTTTTTTCCTCTCTTCAGCTGAAAGAAAAGGTATCTCCAGTTCATGTTCTCAGGCACTATTGTGATCTTCCAGTGTGGATAAGAGGGGAAGGAAAGATACCTGTAAAGCTACCAGGGTAATATGAATGTGGCCATCTGAGAAGGCCATAAACAGGACATGAAATGCTTAATGCTGGTTGAGAAGAGAAATGGCTACTATTCTCTGGTATTTTTGGTGCTCTTAAACCTGCATTTTCTGCTAGGGCACCCAGAGTTACAGTCACACTGAATTTGCCTTAAATTAAATAAATAAACAAACATGTAAATAAATGAGAAGAAAAGTATGACTCTAATTTCATCTGGAAAGCATCAAAATTTCCAGAGTGTGTGAAAGTTGTGCATACTTATTTTAGGATCTGTTTTCCTGAAGTCACTACAAAATACAATAACATTCCTTAACTTTAGTATTTCTTTTTTAAGCTAAGCAAAAGAACGGGTCTTCTCCAAGGAATATTTCAATACCCAGTTTCATTACTTTACTTTCTTTGCTGCAAATCTTTTTTCTAATTCACCTGAAGTTATAAGAAGAACTTCACTTCTCTTTTTACTTAATTACAGAAAGTACTGACAGACAGAAAAGAAAATCCAAAATTGTAAACATTTCGACAGTTATAAATATATTAGGTCACTTTTGTGTAGGTAGTTTACAGCAGGTAACCTAGCTATTGAAGTACTACTATAATACATAATAGTTCTATAATAAAAGTTGTTTATTGCTTACTAAAAATAAAGTTAAGAAAGTTTCGAGTTTGATAGAGAGGAGAACATATTAGTGTTCTAGGCTGGGGAGAGAAAGAAGCTTCATTCGTTTTGGTTTGGCACTGTTTGCAGATAAATAGAGAAGTATAGGGAAAAAATACATAAGATGTCCCTCACTTTGTTCCTCTCTCTCGTTTCCCAGAGTTTGCCTGGGAATGATAATCATACAACTCATATCCTCAGTGTTTTTTCTGCCAGGAAGCAGAAATATATAGCTTTATATTGAGAGATTACAGCATACATACATGCTAGATAGCTAATCCTCTTTAACACAAAAAACACCATCTATAAAACAATAAGGGCTCAGCTATACTCTGTAACAAAGAGTAACTGCTCCAGATTAACATCTCAGTTGTACACTACTTTAAACTTAAAGTCTAGACAGCTATTTGTTTGTTTAGCAAACATTTCAAAATTTACGGTGATTTGCTGAAATATTTACCCCAGCTAACATGTATCCTTGTGTTCCTAAATGCAGGTAACACACCCACTCTTCAGCAACTCTTCTAACTAAACCAGAAATTCCTTGCCTAGGGATGCTAGAATCTTACTCCCCTCTTTTCCCTCTTGTGACAAGTTTCTGAAAGCAATAGACACAGACTTTCAAGAAGTGTAAGAACAAGAACTGATTATTTCTCATCCACTCTGTGCAAAGCTTATGGATAAAGTGTCAATTTTATAGAGTTGAAATGTCTCAATTTTCCCACAGTTATACTGCTCTGCAACCATCAGTTGTCTGCTGGCCCACATGTTGAAGTCAGAGAAACCCTTTCCATTATGCATTTTCCACACAAATATTTTTAAAATGATTTTTGGTTAATCTGTACTTTCAACAGCTTTCAACACTTTTCCCACACACTGATTTCTAACCATTCCCTTCATTACCAACTACTAACATGGACCTGATTATCCCCTGCTGTGCATTTTCCATGGTCAGTCCCCAGCCCCATAAAGTGAGAATGCTATCACTTCACTGATGCATTGCCCAACTGATGGAAAAAAAACACAAACTGTTTAAAATTAAAAAGAAAATGAAACTCGGTGATATGAAGGAAAGCATTTTTTTTTTCCTAGTATATTTTGTGAGCAAACATTAAAAACAAACAAACAAAAAGACAACAAAAAGATTTGATTTTGTCTCCTCAGAAGAACAGATCTATTACAAAAACAAAAGCAGATTAGACACTGTAGAGTTCCCACTGCCATAATAGATTCTATCATCAGTAAGTTTGAAGAATCTGATCTTGATTTTTGCTTACAGAAAAAAATCTATTGTTCCACAGCTGGAAAGGTGGAGGACAGGAGTACCTTTTAGTTACCTGGGTACATACACCTCAAACTGTAAACCTGTAGCTTGTCAAGAGGATCCCTAATGCTTTCGAAAAAGAATGTTTGCAATGGTAGTCATTATTGAAATATTAGAGAGACAAATATGAGGTACTATCAGGAAGCAGACTTTTTCTTCAACCTGATTAAGTATTAATGTTTCGGGTTGCTGACATTTTAGAAGTTTCTAAATCTCTTTTTCTTGGAGCAACCTAACATCACAAATTTTTTAAATAAGCTACAAGTATTATTTACAAGTATTTTCTCCATTACACTATATTTTCCCCTTAAATAATGCCATTAGAAGGAAAAAAAAAAAAAAAAAAAAAAAAGAAACCCATCTTTGGCTTTGACAATGAAGTATCTTAATGCTTTTTCTCCTTATTTTATCACTGATCAATAGACCTAAATGCCATGCATCCATCAAATTACAAGATTTGATTACAAAAGCTGTCTTAGTGTGTGAAGCTTCTCTCATTTCTTACACTGCTATAAATGTCACAGTGGAGGAATTCCTAACCCTACATAAGTCAACCTTTGTCAGATGAGCAGAGATCCTGAATGAGGGTTGCTTTGGCATTCTTTGCTAGTGTGCATGACTGGAGCAGCTGTTCAGTTCAAGGCAAAGAAAAGAAATAAAGAATCCTTGGACCTCTTTTTATGCTCATTATGAAACCAGCTACTGCCTTCACTATCCTGACCAGCAGCCTCATCCAACTGCAGTCTCGTAACAGGATAAATGAGCGTCAAACAGCATCATATTCTACATAAAGTTTCCCCAGTTCCAGATCTGATTGCCAGAAAATCAGAGTGGGGTATAAAAAGGGGGTGGGGTGGGGGTTGTCTTCTTGTCCTTCCTATTATTGAGTTATCAGTACAGCCCAACTCAAAAAAAGATTTAAATTTTAAAGGCACTGAATATACTTATGCAAATGCCTCATTTTATTATGATAAAATTAATCACATACGTAAGCGTATGCAAAACTGCAGTCTAGTTGATAATACATACTATCTATTCTGATAAAGTTCTCCTTATGAAAGACATTTAACTTGTCTCTATTCTCACTGGATAAATGAGCAAAACAACACGTATTCGTGTAATTCTTGGGAGACAAAAAAAAAAAGAAGTAATTTTATTTATTAGTCTGCCATTTTGATTCATATCCTTCTCAGTAACATAACCTATCATAAATAATTTAAAAGCTTATATGTATTCCAGAAAAAGGATATAAACACTAATAATAAGACAGTAAAGAAACGTGATAGGTCATATTCTATGCTATATTTAAGGAGCAAGGTGAGATTGCTATCAAAGGTAGAAAATTTCACATGGTTTAGGCAGAAGAATTAGGGCACAAAAAATTGAGAGCAGCACATTACAGCTTTTCCAGACGGCAAGAAAACATTTTGCTACTTTCAGAAAATGCTGAATATGATGGGAAGCCCTATCAAGTGTCCCAAGGGGGCTTACAATTTTGCTTCAAACTGTTGCCAATGAACAAATAAGGTCAAATGTCCTTTACCATTTGTGCAGCAATGAGCACACTGCCAGGGCTGAATTGGCAGCAAACAGGACATTTCTCCTACTATTCCTTATAGGAAGGCACAAGTTCAAACAACTTACAAGAATTTAGAAGAATATTTCCAAATTTAAAATATCTTTTACACAACCTAAACAATTTGGAAAGATCATGCATCAGGCCATCCATGTCTGCAGTTAAAAGCCTTAATCATATTCAGTAAGAGGTTTTGATTCCTAGACAAAATGAATAGCTTCTCCTCAGACCTACTAGGTGAGCTACAATACATAATAGATTTCCTTTCATACCGTTTTTCTATCTTGATTCTTAAATCTTCTAAACAGCAAAGCTCCTTTTGATATGAATGGTGGATATGCGGACAAAGCTCAGCAGGTTGGCATCCATTAAATTTTGCATTTTGTGTTTTTCTGTGACACAGTACAGTTATAAGGATAGTATACAAAGCAGACCTGGGGACCAGGCGTCATCTTACACTTGTACTGGGCTAGATATCTACTTTGTACTACACTTCCCTCTCTACACCACTCTATAAATGTTTTGCTCTTCTGTGGCATGTGTATGATATGCACGTGTTTATTCATTACATTTTCATTTAAATTCTTGACTGATAAGAACATTGAATCAGAATTTAAGAGAGATTCTCTCATTAATTTGCTTGAAATTAATATTTCATGTAAGTGATTCAGAAAAGAGAATATTCTCCAAAATTATATTATAGTCTTTGAAAAAGAATTTTAATCAATTTTCTTTCAAGAATATTAGTTATTGCAAAGTTGTCTTCTTTGAAGATATAGGAACTATTTATCTCTGTTTTTTCCTTGTAGAGATAAATTAATTCAGTTGTTTAGAAAGAGCTTTTTACATGTGGGGCTGGTACTCAATTCTTTGTTTTTTTATTTTGATGATACAAGATTTTTTTCTCCTGCATCCTGGTACTTTATTTCCAGAACCAACATATTTGAAAGCAATGAAATCAATAGCACAATTCTTTTCAATGGGATGTATAAAGCCTTTTTCAACATAGTAGATGAATCTTTTTGATAGTTTCAATGTTCTTTAATTCAGTAAGAGATAATAGTATTTACATTTTCTTACTAAATTAGTCCTTGAGCTACTACTTTGTCAGTTTTGCATGTTTCAAGTGTAAAAAGGGATAGGATTTTTTATTTTAATTTATGCAAGAGTAAAACATCCTTATTTGTAGGAGAAAAATCTCAATTTAAAATGTAGTTTTCACCAAAGGTTCTCAAATATTCAAAAGCAAGTAAGCATTATCATTTCTTTGTACAGATGACAGCAAGCTAGTTGAAAAAACAAAGTCATAAACATCTGTTAAAAGATTAATGTTTACAAAGTGCATAGGATTCATGTTTCTAAAGTGCACTGAGAACTTTGGTTGCTGCTGTTGCATAGACATTGTCATTAGTAAGAAAAAAAAAATCATTCAGCCTTCAAAGGGCGAGAGGTGGTAAAGCCAAGAGAAGAGTCAAGCAGTATAACAGGATATGCAATCTCTGTTTTTGAAGGTTTTGAAGACCCAGGTGGATAATGCCCTGAGAAACTGGGTCTGACTTCATCATAGCCAATTCTGCTTTGAGCAGGAGGTTGGACTTAGAGCTCACTCGAGGTCTCTTCTGATCTGAAATGTCTTGCAATTCTATGAAAACTCTTATTTTTTTTATTTGATTTTATATTTTAACAGTATGTCTCATAAAAGACTTTCTCATCTGTAAGGTAAATAAACAAGTATCTTTAAATTTGTTTTCAGAAGACCTTGCTCTTTCCATTCAACTAGTTATAGTCTACTTCACCTCTGTGTACTGCACAGCCCTACGGTAGTTGATTTTAATCTGTGATGCAGACACTTATGAACTCAGACTGCTTTGATTACCACTACAGTTCCCTCAATACCAAACCCTCAGTTAATAGACTTATGATCACTATTTTGGAATCAATATCTTCCGTGGATTTTTTAAAGAGTATTAAAATTGCAAAAGGTTGAAAAACACTGCTCCAGAGAACTCTGGAAATAAATGATTCTTTAGCAATCAGATCCTTACAGGCAAACTCTTTTAAGTCAAATTGCAGCCGTCTTTGGAGCCATGAAATGAGGACAGGAATCTCTTCTCAAAAAGTGCTTTGGTGTTCTGCAGATACAACAATATCCAGAGTCAAGTTTATCAGTATACTCTCTCTCTTGATGGGCCTGTCTTGGAGAGAGTAAGAACAATTCTGTGGCAATGTGGTAATGAAAAATGTGTTGTATTTTTTTTTTCGTTTCAAACGAACACCCTCCTTCTGCAATCACAGAATCTTGATCTTATGTTCAACAAGAAGCCTTAACTTAAGTCACAGTGCACAGAGTTAACTTAGAAATGTGTTTATAAGGATTATGATTAAAGAAACTACTGATTAGTATTAGTTTGGACAATTTTATCTCATCATTACTAGCTGTACTCTGAGACCACTTCCAAATTTTTGTCAATGAAATTATCAAAGGTCATTTCTAGCAGATTCTTTGTGCCTGGATATTTCTTTTCTCCCCTGGGAGCTTAAAGATGATTTTATGTATTCCTAGCAGGGCTGTAAGGGACCTCAAGAGGTCATTTCATCCATCCTCTGTCCCACAGCAAGATCAAATATATCAGTCTTGACAGATGTTTGTCTAGACTGTCTTTTAAAACTTCCAACTATGGGGATTGTAAAACCTCCTCAGGCTATCTATTCCAATAACTCACTATTATTATCTTTAAAAGGTTTTTCTAGTAACTAATCTGAATTTTCTTGCTCCAATATAAATCCAATACTGCCTGTCCAATTAGCATTGATATAGAGAATAGATTGTTTCCTTTTTCTTATAGCATATTTAAACATACTTAAAGACTTATTTCAGAGGAAAAAAACATATCAGAGATCCAGAAAATGCAACAAAGAGGATGTGCTGAAAGAATTGACCCATTCAGCCTCAATGAGAGAACACTAAAGAGGTCTGAGAGAAGTCTTTAAGTATGTAAAAAAATTTTCTAGTGACTCCCACTTTTTTACCTAACACTCAGGAACTAAAACTAGTCATAGCACTGAAGGTAAGCAGCACAATAGAAAAGTTGTTTTCCAAGTCCGGTTATACATCTATTGATACATTTAATAGGACACCTGCTATTAGGACACAACACTACTTTTGATATCTCACACTAAATTTACAGTCCTTGATGCAAACTGCTACCAAGCCATTTGTTCCCATTTTGTAATCCTGCCTAAATATACTACCTTGTATATATACATGTTGGATCAAAATCTTTTTTTCTTTTTTTTTCTTCCCCAAACAGTATTCACCAAGATAGTTTTGAAATCTTTCCTGTGCCTGTTGACTATAGACCACCCATAGATAGCAGCCATCTACTCACTGGCTTTATCTCTTGCATGTATTCAAAAAGGCTGAATAAAGGTATCTTGAAATTGCTCAGAAGGTTCTCCCCAAATTATCCTAGAAGTATCATTTCTTGGATCCCCCTTTATGTAACAAATTGGTAATATTTGATGACTACAGCATTGTTTTACTTGATAATCTTCCTAGCAGCTACTCAGGCAGTTATTAGCTCCTTACTGACACAGGGTCACTCCTCTCAAAGCAAATGGCAGTGAAATCAGGAACTTGACTCTTAGATGTCCTAAGCTACATCCTCCAGTAATGATCTCATACAAAAACTCTCTCCTGTGCTTTCCATGAATATGTGTAATCCAGGACAGAACAGATACATACTGTAATTGATCATATTTAAAACCTTCACTTTTATCAAATACAGTGGTCCCAGAAAGGTATGACAAGAGTTAAACAGTGAAAGTAAGCTAGAAAGAATTGGTTTGGTTTTGTTCTTTGTTTTTAGAAAGTTTCATAATTAGTGTTGGAGCACACTGGGCGCTGAATTCATTTCACAGTATCACACACAAAAGCAAGCTGAATTCCTCTCTGTACAAAACCAACCTCAAGCTACCTTGACAACAAGATACCAATAACCCTGTAATTTCAATTGTTCACTCTTTTTTTTTTTTTTTTTTTTTTTTTTTATGTGTTCTGTATCTCAGTGAAGTCTCATCTTCCCAGCCCAGTGCCATAGGCTAATAGACTGTAACAAAACTCACCCTCAAAAAATGTCAGATATAATGAAAAAAAAAAACCAACAACTCCACAGATGAGAAAGCTGGCCTTAGCTCAATCCTAAGGGCCCTAGCTGTCAGGTTCTGTAGGTTCTTCTCTTTCATCCTCTAACCCTGAATTAAAAAGGCTTGTGAAATTGAACTATTCCTGCTTCCTTCTACTGAATCACTCATTACCCATCAAAGAATAACAGATTCCCAAAGAATGAAAATTAGATTGCTAGTTGAGAAAAAAGTCCCCAACAACTGAACCTAAAAACTGACCACAAACCTTAATGATCTGTTGAGTAATATTATATAGAACTAGTAGCAGTAGATGCAAATGAACACATTCCATCTGCTAGCAGTAGATGCAAATGAACATATTCCACCCGCCATCCCAAAAGGTTTACCTTCTTATATGTCACTTCATCATTCACAACACTGAAGTAGGTATAAAATCTTATTGAGCTGATTTTGTAACATTTTGTGCTGACATAAATTAGTTCCAAGGCACAAGTATTTTAATTCAGCAAAGAAAATTTGGATGAGGGATAGGAATCTCACTGACTGAGAAAAGAGGGAAAGAAAGATAAGACAGCTATCAAAAGAATTCAGAAGACAAGGTGTGCTTTCATTCTAAGTAAGCATCTAGTGTGTAATTTGGTCAGATTTTGTGACAAATTAGGAATATTAAAGCAAATCTTGGACAAAATATATATTAATTTAGGAAATATAGGGCTAACATGACAGTCTTTCATCCCGTTATAGTCATCAGTAACAATGACAGTATTTCTATTCATTTGACTCACAGTTTCTCTCCTAATGGCCAGTGAATAATATCCAGGTCAGAAAAAATACACTGGCTGTATTTGAGGTCTGATGGTTTGCCCCAGGAAACACAAACTGAAGTGAACACACAGTCTCCAACTGATTTATAAATGCTATTGATTACACACAACTAATGTTGGCCAGATTCAAACAAGTGTCCTAGCAGCAGAAGTCAAAACACTAGTTCTTATTTCAGGACTGTGCTGATGTGAGACGGTACAGCTGCTGAGAAGAACAAGGGGATTACCAACAGATTTATACTCCAGTATCTTAACATAATGGAGTTGCCAGTTTTCTTTTAACAAACTGGTATAATTCTTTGAAATTTGATCAAACAATGTCACTGCAAAAGTGTATTAGTTTAGAAATAATTCTATATGAAATGCTAACCAACATCCCATTGATTTATGCCATAGCCTAACACAGCGTACCATCTTTATTGAATAAGTAATATACCACTGCTATGGATGTGATGGTTTTCCATGTTACATTTTCTAATTTGTCAGCTTGTTAAATGTCAGATCAATACTTTTTGCTGACTTTAGACCTCACCAAAAAAGTCTCCCAAAATATCGCAGAACTAACACCACTGATGCACACCTGTGGAGCAGTGATTTAATTCTACAAGCCACACAGCAAAAAAGCTAAGATCAGCTTTTGGTAGTCTGACTGAAAAATCCACACACGTATATTTAGTGCATTTAAGGCTTTATTAGAACCTGAAAAGAAATAATATTTTTTTCTTATACTTGTTCTGTTAACCCAGATTAGGATTATTTTTTTTTATTTACTCCTTTCTTATTAAAAAAAAAAAACAAACAAAAAAAAACATAATTGTTAGTCCTTCTGTTTACAAGGAAGATGTATGTGAAGCTGGGCGTGAAAGATTCAGAGCTAACTAAAAGGTAGTCCCAATTAACTTAAGTGAAATTAATAAAATTAATTAAATGTCTGAAAACTTCCATTCTCCGCCTCTCTCCCTCACAGCATTCTCATCCACACACACAATTACATGAGTTTGACAGAATTAAGAAAAATGTGATTTTGTTTTACAAGTGAGAATTTCTGTGATGGATGGATGATCTTTAATCTGCAGTGTTAAAGTATTTTATTAGTTCCTGGAACAGATTTTCTGGAGGACTGAGGGGTTGCTGCTTCCTGTCCACAATTAGCACTGCCCAATGTTTTGTGGCCTTAGGAGCTAAACAGCATCAGACCCTCTCCCCTTCTGCCATCAGAGTCCACCAATGAAACAAAGACTGCATTTGTCATTTAGTGCTATATATCCCTTATTTTGCTCTAGAAAACAGTAAAGGACATTTGTGACTAGTATTTTAAAGTAGAAAAAGAATCAAGGAGGAACAAAATAATTAACTCTTGGTACATAAAATGTATTAAGGATTCCTCATAATAAAGATGTATGCTTTTAAGTGTTTATAGTACATGTAAAGGTCTCAGCTTTGACCTGGAATAAAATGACTTATACTTAGGTCTCCAACTTACAGAAAGGTAACCATGAAATACATCATCATTCCCAAAGGCAGTTCTCCTCAAGACTATACCATACTGCCTTTTTCTCTTGGGAACAATAGGACAAGAGGCAGAGGAACATGATTTAACTACCACTGTTCTTGATAATATTATGTATGGAAATCCCTATACTGGGACAGTGTAGTTTCATCCATTCTCACACCCCACCAAGCACCAATATGAGGCTACTCTTTGAACGTCAATCTTATTCCTTGATGCCATTGTCTCTGTGTACTGATAGCACCTGCACATGTGTATGTGCTGGGAGACACATGGGAGTTGCTGAACTCACTGCCCTCACAGGGAGATAAAGACTGCCAACAAAAGTCGATCCACTTCAGAAAGAGCATCTCCCTCATCTCCCCAAGGATATCAGCTGCTTTGAGAGCAAGCTTTGCTCTCAACTTCCTTCCACATCTCCTGTGTTTGTGCAGACTCGCTGGCTTATTCTTAGCTTTGCACTTTTCTCTGTTTACTTACTGATGGTAGTTTATTGATAGAGTTCTCGTCAGTGCCCCATATAACAATTAAGCCAGCTTTTTCTTCACATGAGACAGAGAAGCAGTGTAAATAGCATAAACAGAAGAATATGATCAAGCAAAGAAGTGTAATAATAATACCAAAGTGTATGGGAGACACAAGGTTCTCTGTAGTCGCTTTGTGGTAGCAGGTTTTGAAACAGCCAAATCTGCTTCCTGGTAAACAGCAACTTGGTAGCATCTACTAACTGTGCTATAAAAAGGAAAAAAAAATATGTCTCTGCACTGAGGAACTGTAATCTGGGACAGAGTCCTCTAAAGCAAGTCTTGGGGAATATAGTGTGTTTTTTTTCCAGTCTTTCAAATCCAGATCATATCCAGAGGGAGAACACATTTCAACCGGTCCCTGTTTCAGTGTGATAAGGTTCACTGAGTGCTGAAGGAGGATGAGATCTCAGAACTGCCTTTTCTGTGAAGTGGGATGTTTTGCTGGATTGAGCAGCATGTGAAGGAGGAGAAAATGAGAGATACTTCTGAAGTTTTAACAACTTTAAATAATGCTGTAAATTTGTGTTATCAGAGTGCAAATAACAACATTTGCAACAAATTCTAAGAGGAAAAAAATAGATTTCAGAAGGTAATTCTGTATATGTATAGAAGGTGCTACTGAACTAAATATTTTATTAATAAAGACATTGGTCTGCCATTGCTACCTACAGAGTTTGAATGGTTATCACTCAAAAATGATATAATTGCTCCTACTTAAGCATTTCGAATATTTAGACTTGTGACTAAGTACTGAATTCTAACTCTAATGGCCTTTTATCCACTACAAATATAGAGGTTTTGTTTTCATTTGAGTTCAATAAATTATTTTCTGTCTGCAACCTAAAAAAAATTAAAAAAAAATGCTAGTTTGCTCTTGGCTTTTTCACTGTCTAAACACTGAAAATGTCAAGTTTGCTCACTAATTAAATATGTCTGTCTTAGACTGTACTTGTATCTTTCATCGTTATGGTGCAGAGTCCCAGGGAGACATTATACATTCATGTTTTCAAATATAAAATGTAAATAATACAAATATAATTTTAATAGAGCAATCTCTTAATGAGATAAGCAATTATGGCACGGGAAAAATGAAGGAATTTGCCTCCTAAAAGGTTCTCAGTATTTATGGGCCCAGGGCTTCAGAGTCGGTTAAGATGCATATTTTTGTGAAGACTCTCTAAGAAGTTGAATGAAATGTGAGTTATTAGTGGAATCCAGGAAAAGCATGCTTAAAAACAGAGGGTTAAAGCATGCATTAAATTTGTAACATAAATCAACATAATCATAAATCATATGGCATTTTTAAGAGTGAGATTGCAAATGTGAAGGAGATTTCTTTTGGTATTTTGGTACTTCTGCATCTATGTAGAAACCAAATTAAAATAATAATAATAAAAAAGAACTTTACCTAAAGAGGATTTTTTAAAGTTCATTTCTAAAAATGGCTGAAGCTTCCCGGTACTCCCGCAGTATGATATCTCCTAGTTTAAGGCAGTTGCTATTCATAGTGAGTCCTTTTTTTTTTTTTTCCTCCTCCATTTTCTTTGCGAGTTCTCTTGGGCCACTGATTAGTATGATCAGTAAACCACATTTAACAAAAGTTCAAGTGCAGACAAGAACACAGTGAGAAAGCATAAAAAAATAAGTAAGCATTTTCATAAAATAAGAAGAAAGAGTGTATGGAAGGAATAAAGCATAGTTAGGGTGGAAAGGAACTGTAATCATGGACTAAATTCAAAAGGTCATCAAACATGCAATATGAACTGAAGAAATGAGACTGAGTAGAGACGAGTAATTTGAAAAAGTCTATCAAGTAAAACTATTCATACTAAAGTATGCAGACTTGATAAGAGTTCTTCCCTCAACATGAAAACAACACTCCAATGCCACAGGGATGGCTGGACAAATCTATTAACACATTTTCTCTGTTCTGCAGAACTGGCCTCTGATTAGATGTGCATCACAGGGAAAAGGTCAATTGTATGCCATAACAAAGTAGGTCCTGCTGAGTACACTCAGCACAGACGTGAACCTACAGAAGAAACTAAAATTGAATATAGCTGCACAAAAAGTCATCTACCAGGACATGGTTCGTAGACTAGACTTCCTGAGATCAGTCAGTAACTTCCCTTCCTTCACCAGCTTTGACATGGAAGATGCATCTAGAAAAACAAGCCATGCTAAATGTAAACTCAGCATTTTGAGCATAAATATAATTTAACTTAAACATAAATTAAAAAAACAAACAAACAAAGAGATATTGGATTTGGGGAAAGTACCAGAGACACAAATGTTGTCATCTGATATGATAGTAGTCTTCTCCATGGCAGCATCTCAGGACTGGAACTGTACTCCAGAATTCCATATACCACCACAGAAATGGCACACAACAATCAGGTATCACTGTCTTTTGATCTTATAATCTATTCAAGTTTTCTATAAGGAACCCTTCAAGAGGAATTTGTCCATGTAGAAGCAGAGATGCACCATTCAAAGGACTGATATTTATTCCTTCCACTCCTGTTACAGGGACTGGAAAGCAAGTCCCAAAGAAGCAAGTAATGGCAGCTTCTTAACCTTAGGAAGGTTAAGTGGTTGATGAAATAAAATGTTGTTGAATTGGAAGGAAATATGCGGGTAAAGAAGAAAGGATGTAAGATTATGTGAGTGTGGGAAGAAAAGGAGGGAAAAGATGGAGTGAGATTTAGGACAAAAAATTGCAGATTAAGAAAGTGCATGAGTGAGATGAACAAAAAAAAATTAAAGTAGAAATTATTAAAGTAGCATTGAAAGAGAAGTAATTATAACTAGGCTGGTTTTGCAACTGATGGCTATACTGCCAGAATTTTTTACCGATGAGGCTCGTTCGAGGCTTTTGTGAAAGGAAGGACTCAAAATGAGAAATTCAATTTTCAGTTTTAAAATAAGCATTTCAGAATGATTCTGCTTTAGAGATAAACACCAAAAGTTTGGTATTCCAATTGATTTTCAAAACCTTAAAAGCAGAGTTGTGCCTCTCCTGATAGCAAGAGGTGAGGTATAGCCAGGTTATTAATGGTAAGGAAAAATAATTTTGTTAGGAGAGATGAGAGTATGTGGGAGACAATGGCCAGTATTCATACAGACTTCTGGGACTAGGATTAATTCTGATCTTGTTTACACAGTATGTTCTCCCAGATTTTATAGCAGTTTTATCAAATTTAAATGGATCTTAGTGGGACTGGGATTAATTGCTTGAGTTTAGAAACACTGTAAACTACCAGAATTTGAGACCTCTTTTCATGTGCTTCAGATAACACACAGACCAAGCAGCTGGCATTTTTGCTTTGCTTGCTGTGTTAGAGGTGCAAGGATGGAAATACTTCATGAGAAGTATCTGCGGTAGTAAAGTAATTCTGAATCAATTAGCAGGATATTTAACTGAACCATATAGACAGAAGAATAAATACCTCTTTTGTTATATACCTTGGGGCTTTTTGCCAATTCATTAATGCAAAAGTGCAATCTTCAAGGAGACACTATATGTTCTGTTTCAGTGTCCTGTCATATCTACTGCTTCTCTTTTGGTAAATTGAAAATTAACTGTATTTTTCTGAACATGTAGCTAAACATAGAAGTTGCTAACATAATATATTCAAACACTACACAAGCTTATCTTGATCAATTCCTTTGAAATTAAAGAAAATCAATATGGAAGCTTTTAAAAAAAAAAAATCACCAAAATCCCATTTTCAGAAAGACTATGTGCACTTAGAGACTTGTGTTTCAATGCAAGTTAATGGAACTATGGCTTCTAAAGCATTTGTGTGCTTTTGAAGAACAAATCTGAGATGTTCAGGTTTCAACCTCCACCCCAAAAAATATTTATCTACTGGAACAAAATTCAAACTGCATTTTTAGGCTAGGAATGATTTCTGCAGCCCTGAAATATATATTTTTTTCTTTTATGGAACCGCTGAATGAAATGAACTTCCAAAGGAAGCAAGCAATGCAGCAGACTCTTGCCCCTGCAACCACCACCAAGAACCGTCTCCGGTATTTTATCTTAAACTGGAATAGATTCCTCATATTCCAGTGGAGATAATTAAAAGAGCAGAAGCTTTGCTTTGCAGAAACAGCAGAAACACCTTCACCTTGGTCTACAGGGCCAAGTACTGGTCTGTGTGAAATCAACATAGAGCTTGTCACTGATTTAATGGGGTCAAGATTTCACCTACCAGATCTCGTGCACATTTCATGTGAACATACAAGGTGCATTTGTTTTTTCTGAAGTATGCGTGCATATATGCCTGCACACCAAACACAAGCACATATACAAAAGCAAGATTTTCTGTGATGAACACACACCTTAAAAGTGAAAAACAAAGCATCACAACAAAGGGTACAAAACACAAAGTGACCAGGATGAAGAATCACACAGCCCCCAGTCCTCTCTGAGCAGAGACAGCTTATTTATGCAAGTCAAATTGAAATGACAGACAGGTTGGGATTTACCATGAATGCATTTTTAACAGCAAACAAAATGAACATATACTTTTCTTTTACATAATTGAGCAGTTTGAGTGATCTCTACTTCTTAAAATTTTAGATTGTCTTTGATAAAATTGCATTTGAAACATGACTCTTTAAGTTTCATAATAATAAAAAAAAAAGAAACATTCATGAGTAGTAGCAGAAATCTTGTGCAAGATGTAATGACTTTTCAGTGGAAGCTGAGTCTACTGTCCACCACTTGTACTCATGAAAATGTGTGTACCACAGCAGTTATTCCAGCAAAGCTCTTCTGAAGTCTCTTCTCAAGTCCTTGACTAGAGAAGCTGGATCATTGCTAAGAATTTATCTATGAACATCACCATCATTCTCATTAATGACACCTCTCTATCCCGTACCCCCAAGATGTTTGTTTACAAGACAACCTCGGTATTCATGGTTATATTTCTACAGAAGACTCGTGTATTCTAAATTTGTCTATTCACTGGTAATCTTTTCTGATTCTTGTTTCTCACCACCCATCTCTGCCTTTATAGAAGTTCTTTGTAATTTTCCCCTTTCTCTTTTCCATGTGTACATGCCCTCTCTAGACCTCCTTCTCTAGGTCTAGTGAAGAATCATCTTCCCTTAGCACCGAACTGTAATCTTAAAATATTTTCCAAACCACTGCCAATTTACTCTATAATTCATTCCAGCATTACTCCTGCAAATTTACTGATGGCTGATTGTGATAATTAAACTACTCTTTAACCTCTGTTTCTGGTAGAGTCCTCAACTTCACCTCCTTCTTCATAAACTTATTTTTTCTCCCCAAAATTAAGAAACTCTGAGATCAGCAGGTCTGGTGCTAAATTCTCAGTGTTATGGTTTTCCATCCACTCATTTATGAACCTTTCAGGCCTTACCCTACCTATTCATTTTGTTTTAAATCCTTTCCAGAGTGGCTTACATCATTCTGACATGCAACACTACAGAAATTTTTCTGTAATTTGTACATTCCTTCCAGACACCTTTTCTTTGCTCTAAGTCAATCTCACACAATCGCTAGATCACTGTCCAGTTTTTCACCCTGCATCCTAACCCATTTTAAGTTCTGCTAGCATATCATCCATACCAGAAAGGTTTATTTTTGATGCTTTCAGTGGGAGATGCTACCTCAGATTTTCATGGAGATGATTTTCTTTCACCCGCACAATCAATATTATTTAACAATGCTTTATGCTCTTCAAAGTATTTTCTCTTACATCGATCACATCCTCTTCTTCCCTCAGGATTTCTCTAGTTGCAGATTTAATAACCTTACTTGGCAGCGCAAAATCTCCTATCAAATATTCTTTAGACACCTCTCCTGAGCTACTACTCTCTTTGTTGCCATCTTCTAATTCTGGCTTCTTACTCTTTTGATTTCATGTATTCAATTTCTTTTTTTTTTTTTTTTTTTCCTTTGGACTTCACTTCTGTCTCTAGTAATCACATCCACTTTGAGAACCATACTCTTTCTTGATCCAACTCCAATTCCTCACTGCTATGTTCTCAGCTATGCCCATGAGGGTTACCTTAGTACCTTCCCACTTAACACTAAGCTCTCACTCCTCCTTTAGCATCAATTGTGTCCAGAAATGACTATTGACATCAGCTGTATCTGTTCTGATAGTAATTCAGTAAAATTTCAGTGAAGCTAAGACACCTTAATTTTTAATTCAAAATGAAGATATGTACAATCAGCTATCAAGCATCAAACACTTTTTTTTTTTTTAAACCGGACAAATTTTGCAATGGGAGATGAATACTGTCAATCTCTTTGACATCAACACAGGGTCATCCAATTTCACGACCAGTAGTTTGATAATCTCTGAACAGGCCCATTATGAAGAAGCAATAGTGTTTTAGGATTGACAAGCTACAGCTATATCATATTTTATTGCTATAATAAACCTGTAACAATTAAACTGATTAAGCTATGACTATGATATGCCTGAGCTTCTGGCAAGTAAACGTATGTTAGCTGTTTTATGATATCTGACTCAGCTACTTCTGATGAACTGACCAGAGAGAATACCCACATTGCTAGGAGAGCATTTTCAGCAGACTGAGAAGAGAAAGTAGACACATACTGACCTTTCCTTCCCCATTCCCAGTGTCACTAACCTAGTTTGAAGTGACGTGACATCACTGGAGAAAAGCCAAATCCTGAACAAGAATTTTCCCTCTTTTCTTGTATTGCACTAAGCCTCAGTTTAGCAGACACATATGCCTAAATGTATCTGTTTTTGTGCGAGGAATAAAGGAAGCACTGGCAATATGAAAAGCTGTTCCAATGTGTTATTTACAGAACTGTGACTATGACCAGTAAGGTCCTGGGTCCTTTATGAAGAATAAAGAGTAAAATTGTCCAAAACAAAACAAAACAAACAAACAAAAAAAAAAAGTGAGAGGAGCTAAATGGTAAAGTATCAAAATAATTTAATTTTAAAAAAATATTTTTTAATTATTGACTCTTTATTACATCAATTCGTAGGAAGTCAGGACATTTTCTCTAAGTAAATACATATTAAAAGACAATTAAAGAAACATTATCAAAGACTAGGGGATAGGAAAGGAATGGGAGGGGGGAGGGACAGGAAAATGTATTACTAGAAACACTGGAAAATCTACCTTTTGAATTTATTTTTAATGCAAATCTCAGCAATTATATTTGATTCTAACTGACTGTCATAGTGAGGTTTTCATTAACTTACTCTATATTTCAATTCCTCCTTCTACTTATTTGAGACAACTGGGAACACAGGGACTATAAATGGTGAATCAAAATTTCAAGTAATTATTTTTGAATTGTCTACTGTCCACAACCTATAAAGTCAGGATCACAAAAGCTGTGAATTCCTACAGATCATAATAGATCTACCTTTATCACATTCTGAAACCTGAATGGATTAAATAAACTTCTGAATGTCAGGCATTGAAAAATAAAAAATAAAAATAAAATCTACATCAAAGGGACCAGAAGAACCTAGAAAATCTAAATATGGCATATTTAATTTTGTCATATTTATTAGGACATCTGTTGACCTGCTTTGGATTTTAGTGTGATAATGACCATACCTATAGAAGCTGTCTGTAAACGTCTGCTTTATTTCTGTCTAGACTGATAAAGAAACAAGATTCTGCACTTAGGATTACATGCTTTGAAAGCAGTAAGGTAATTCGGATAGAAATTTCATATTTCAATGATGGACTGAATATGGAAAATAGCACTATGGCAATAAAAGAAAGAAGGGTAAATCAGTTAAAGACATAAGACAACCATTTGGAAGAGGATACATCCACAAACTAAGTTTCTATAAACTATTGCAATAAAAATCAATGAATTTCTATTGACATGGGTTAAAAGGACAAATTTAATGGACTGAATTATGCTCATTAATGTTTCATTACTTTCATTTTACAGCTTTGTGAAGGTTTTAACAGAAGATGTAAAATGTAGCATGAGTTTAATATATTTGTTGTTTAGCAACTATGCAAAACACTAGTTTCATTTCACAAAGTGATAAAAGACTATAACAGAACCATCCTACAGTCCAAGTACATATGTACTTTGTGAAATTCTGAGTTTTTAGTAAGCAGAAAAAAAATCAGAATTTTTATTTCTCCTCAAGCAAAAAAGATTTTTCCCGTGTAATTACAGAAGTCCCCATCACCCTGACATCTAGAAAGCATTTAATATATTAGTGAATATTGCCATTAAAAAAAATAAAAAAAATAAAAAATCCTTTTCATCAGTTAGTGAGGGTCAAAGCAAGTTTTAGATGCAACAGCTATTTCGTCTTAGAAGTGATGGGAAGTTGCATAAGAGTCAGATGTAGAAATTTAGGAGCAAGAAAATTCCACAAACAAGTTGGCAGGACTGACTTATCCTTAAAAGGAATGATAGATATATCTTATTTTTAAGTCACATACCTTTTTTTTTTTTTTTTGTGAGCATTCTACTGAGATTGTAAAGACAAAGTTTCTTCTAAAAAGAACATCACAGAGTTTGTAATCCTTTTCTAACTTTTATTGAACATAAGCACTTTCATCTGATAAGCAGGACTCACCAGTATCAAAAAATAAACCTCACTGTAATGCAAACCACCAAGAGTTCTCTTTCCTAGCCCACTGACAGGCAAATTGACAGGTGTTTATTACACTGAGTAACCCATCATGAGCAAACTGGACTTTAGGGCAGATTTTCAATTTTTCCTATTCCTTCTGCTCACGTGTGTGCGCGCGCGTTTTCATATAGCCATCTAGCAAATAATTTTATTTACCCAACTATTTTCTCTTGAATTTAAAGTAGCAGGGATCATATTGTGGAACTTAGAACAATGAAATTCCTATAAAGATTTGATTTAGATGAAGTTTTATTTTTTGGAACTGAAACCTTTCTTTACATAGATGCATTAAGATACTGCAAAGTTCTAACCAAAGTGCAAGTATACATGATATATATACCTCATTTATAGTACATACAGACCATTCATCAGCTACAGTAGCAAAACTAATTAAATGTTCTGGTTTGTATTTATGCAAAGAAACAGGTTTTTTGTGGTGCTTTCTCTTCCACACACCCTCCCTCCCCCAAGGAAGAGGAAAAATAATACTGTTTGCGTTATCCAGATTAGAAAGTTGTAAAATCAGTACCTTGGGTAATTTGAATAAACAGTACCTAAAGATTTACTATTCAGAAGCAAGGGAAAGTAGCTGTTGGATTGGATTACCAAGAAGTTACCTTCAAAAAAATTAGAAACAATTAAATTATCAAGGGAAAAGATACAAATTATTGCATGAGGATTTAGAGACACAACCGTGTAATACACTGTAAATTAAAGTCATTTACAAAATACAACTGGAAACCATATATAGGAATAACTGCTTAGTCAGCAAAGGTGAGTGAAATTATTTGTTACTGCTAGAACAATTCCATAGGATAGTTCAATGCATCCTTATCAGACGTTTGCTGTTGCTAAAATATCCAAAAATATGAATATGCCCTGAAGTCAGCCACTAAGTTCATTGTCACTGAATGCTCACAACTGCTCTATCTGCAAGGGTAAGAGAGGGCACAGCCAAGAATCCCACTGTGCAGATATACAAAGTTCTCTCCACACTCCCTCTCTGTTCTTTGTTACTATTAAAAAGGTCAATTACACTTGTTAATGATGAAAGGAAAGTGCTTTAAATAGAGCAACGTCCTGACAGAGATTTGAGGCAGAAAAATAAGAGTTATTCTTCCATCAGAGGAGGAAGGATATCCTTCCTTCTTATATTTCCTTCTAAGAAGGAAAATGTAACTGACTCTCCTTTCACATGAAGGATATTGCATTAGGAGGTCTGATACGTATCTGGAAAATCTCCATACAGTCTGCAGATGCAGAAAAGTTAATCTGAAATGGGGTATAGTTAAATTTGTGAGTTTTTCATATTCAATATACATGGTTTCTGTTTTTCTTAAGAGCCTTATATCTCACCAAATAACAATAAGATACTGTTTTCCTTCTTCTGGTATAATTTACATTTTGCTTGTAAGACATTTCTAGGCTGGTCAAAAGAGAGGACTACAAAAAGCAGGTTCTTCTGAGTCAAAGGGATAATCTACAGGGAGATCAGCATTCTCTTTCAGGTTTGCTTTGCCCACTTCACTTTCAGCTTGGAGGTGATCATTCCCCTTCACTTCCCTAGTGGAGCTGAGCAACTGCGTCAGGCCCTACTTCAAGAGAGCAAGCAGAGCCAGAAGCTTACCATGAAAACCAGGCAGGCAGCAGCAGGGCTGTCACAGACAAAAAGGCAGTTACACCATACCTGAGCAAGGCAAGCAGAGATCTAGTAAAGGAACCTAGGCTTAGCCAAGGATCCAGATCCCCAGAGAGAGAGCAGTTCAAGGCAGAGAAGCAAGTCTCTGAGACAGGGTCAGGATCAAGCCAGGACACAGCATGGCAACAGCACTGTTCATAGAGGGGCTAAACCCCAAATCCTCAGCTTCAGCACAGCTCCCGGGTGAGGAGGCAGGAGCCCCTAACAAGCACAGCTCGGGCAGCTCTCCTTGCAGCCGTGCACCTGCACCAGCACCTGAAGTAGTCTCCCAACCCAGGCAGCTGAGCCCTCAGGTGGAGGGGATGTGCTTCAGGCCCTGACACCCAACCTTCACACAGCTGTGCTAAGCAAGGGATCACAAGATCACTACACAAACCTTCTCTGGCTTTTGGGGAGTACCAACAGACCAGTAGCTGAACAGTTTAAGAAATTGAAAGAGCCTCAGCCTTGCTATACAAAAGGATAATTTCACAGTAAATCTCCAGATTAAAATGCCTAGAGCTTCAAAACAATCCAGGCCTTGTCTCAGTTTTGTGGCATAATTGTTAAATGCAAGCATGTATGATACGACATATTTTTGTCATATTGCCCTAAAATGTTATGTATTTATTTTCATTAACAGTCCCACTGCATATTGCTTTATCACTTAAGTAAACGTGGTATACAGCATCACATAAGAGTATGCATAATGGAAAGTATAGCTAAAATCCCCAAATCCCAATATTACAATGGAGAAAAGTTAATAGGAGTCATTCCACATAAGCTCTGGATTTGTCATGCAATGAGACTCATTCTCAGATTCTCTCATCATTTAACTCTCTTCATGTTCTAAGAAGATTCTGAAGAGCTGGATATCTATTGAGAATATAAATAGTATGTTATGGTGGTTGTCCCCCCCCCCCCTTTTTTTTTTTCTGAATACCTTACACAATATACTCAACAAATTTTGAAGCTTTGAACACTTGCTTATCTTTTAATGACATTTCTCAGCATTGCAAGGGTAACAGAAGTATACTAAATAGTGAGTGACACAGTGGTTACCATGGTTAAGATCTGTCATCTTTTTATATCGAATGGTAAATACTTAAATATTTGTATATAATCCAACAAGTGGACAGAGCAGGAACGAATCGGTCTGTAGATCCCTTTCTCCTCTGTTTAGCTTGCTCCTGTAACCGATGTTCCTTTTCACAAGGACTGTTATTTCCCTCCCCACTTTTGAAGAGGAGGATTATTCCTCTAAAAAGAAACATGATAATGTGAAGATTATAGGCTACCTGTAAACCCAGACTTCAGCCAGAGGTGAGAGGTTCTTGGCATTTCTCACATATCTTGGCTCATTACTAGATGAATGCTTACTTCATGCCAGACACTCATTACATTTTACAGTTTTTTATTTGACCTCCACAGATAACAGGCCAAAGTAGTAGACAGAAGTCTTTTGAATTAAATCTAATCTGTTCTGCTTATGGGTGCCACTTCATTAAAATACACATCTTCAGAAGAAGATATAATATGTGAATTTTATGATCAACTAAGATATTTTGTCAAGCAAAGTGAAGTATTTAGTTATTTGAATATACAATAGATTTAAAGCAGAAATTCCTTATTAACTGTAAAATATTATTAGAGTATTTCTTGTACTGCTTTTTAGCTGCTCTGACATACAGATGATAAACTGGAAATAATATTTACCTCCACGCAGGTCATAAATGCTCAGGAACTCTTATTTAGATGCATATATATGAACTTAACTCCCTAATTTCAGACACATGAGAGTGGCTTAGAGTCACTCAAAGCAGGATATTGAATTTAAATGCTTTAAAATAATTTCATAAGCAAGTTAAGTGTAAAAAGCAGGCGTCATATTTTCAGAAGAGTTTATCCACAAAGCTATTTTTTTATTTAAAACATTTACAGTCCTATAGGATACGTAGACTAGCATTTGAGAATGTTTTGTGAAGAAGATAAATTAACAATAGGATATGTCACTCAGCCTAAGCAGAGGGCCTTCAAATTGCTACGGTTAGGCTTATGCAATCGCCAGATCACTGGGTATCTTCATGTTCCTACCATAAAGAACAAATTATTTTTGCTAAATACAATGTTTCTTTTACATTAGGCAAAATTGATGTTCCACATTTTTCATTGAATATCTGTCTTCCCTGTAGATCTCTAAGTTTTTTTGGAATGCCCTGCCTCTGCAGCCTAGATTGATTTGTGGAAAGGAATGGCTTGTCAATAAAAGGAGGGGAAGATACTTTTTAAACCTGTCATTGGGCATTTCTATGCATTCTGTGGTATTTGAATTGTGTGTCCTTTCTGACAAAAAGGCTATTGCCTGCTGTGAAATAGATCAGTGGGTGATATTGTGCAGTGATTGCTATTTGTTTAAGAGAAATCTCCCCAACTGACCTACTTCCTGTAATGCATAAAAAATAAATGACAGAAGTAATATTTTTGTTCTTGTTTCACTTTCATTCATCTTATTTGATCAGCACTGAACAAAACTGACATCTCATCAAACCCTAAAGTGTATTTCTGCACTGGGTTCATCAGAGGGTGGCATTTAAAACACAGACATTGCAGGAACAAATGTATTTGCCAGCTCTGTCCATCGATGTAAACCTGACCTTTATCCTGTAGATTTATTGACACTGTGCTGCTTTATATCATATTTCATTACTATGTGGAAAGCCTAGAAATTCCTTCCTGTGAAACCACTCTCGATTCTCATTTGCAAATTTTTGCGTCTACACTAAATTCATCTCAGTACCAAGAAAATAAAGTGTCTTAATTTTATGTAAAACAAAATGATTTAATTACAGGCTTAATAATAGCCCCACGTTTGTCAGTTGTACCAGTCCATAAGGGTATCATGGAAGGAGAACAGTATCACTGAGCAGCATTTTTCTACAGTCTCTTTCACCTCTCTCCAGACCCAATATATTGATAATACTTGTTCTAGGAAAGAAGAATCTAATTCTAAAGGTCTTTTAATTAGGTTTTACATGTTCAAAACACTCAAACTTCGTGTACAAAACTTGATCTAGGCTCAAATCCTACATTGCTTAAAGAATAATGGGTTTTCCTTCCTGTTATGCAGTATGCTTCTACGTTATTCCTACAGTCACCTAGGAGATGTGTAAGCCTTCTATACACAGGATACTCTAAAACTTCTTCTGATTGATAAATAACCATTTTAACTATAGATAACAGCTCTGTGACTAAATATTTTGTTTTGTGTGAGGAAGTTTTAATGAGAACAAATAAAAATTAACAAAGCTAAATCTGATCATGCTGAAACAACACATTTTCCTAGCTAATTGGCTAAATAATGGTTTGCATTTCTGCAGTATGTTCTTTTCCTAAATCCCCTGGAAGCTTTCCAACAAGCCAGAACATTGAAGCACCATGCTGGTGAGCCCTATGTGAATCACATCTGTGTCGTTGTTTTCAGCCTTCTAGGCTTGAACATATTGAAACAGTCAATGCTTGGCAGTAAAGCAAATAGGTTATTTTCCTTAAAGAAAGAAAAATCTATTACTCTTGTGCTGGATTCAAATCCTAATATTTACCCTTGTCTAAATAATGTGTAATTGAGCACTAACATAAACCCTCCCCAGATTTCCCTCAAAACCCTTGTTTCCTTTCTTAAAATAGAAGTGGAAAGCAAATGAAAATCATCCTTTCATTCCTGCATTAATTGAGGATGAAAGATGAGAGCTAAGTCCTTGAAGTCAAGGGAAAGACATAGGGCAGGTGGCAGGAAAGAGGGGGAGGGGGATTCTCCATTTGTCTGCTGAGTGTCTGAATCTACACAAGCATCTGTATCTGAGGTGGCTGCCTGAGATCCTACTACAGTCAATGAATGGCAAGAAACAGACATTTCTAGAGGATAACTTATCTGACACATATTAAACCTCTTCCTTTGAGATGTGCTAAACCAATGCATCCCAAATGTAAGGATTTCATGAGCTTCAGGTGAAGCCCAAGTTCATGTACATTAATTTTAGCGTAGCTTTGACTTTGCATTCTTTCCAGTTAAATGAATTTTGGAGATTTTAAACGGAGCTTTTCCAAGTGGAAATTGTAAGTAATATTAAAAGCAGAAAGGTGCAGATTTGTGACACATAAAAAAGTAAATTCCCCATTCATTGAGTTCCTCTGAAGACATGGGGATGAATTTCAGCATATATAACTAAGAGGTCCTGATATTATTCCCCTTCATTAACATTGACTGTACTTGTTAATTTTGCAAGTATTATTGGAAGCAGAAGAAGTTATCTTCAGAACTAAGATCAATTAGTAACATGTAACTGATTTTATGGAAAGAAAATATAAATGATAGTTCCAGTAGATAATGCAGTGCCCCTTCTAGCTGGAACAAAATAGAAGTGTCTCCAGTTTTATGAAAATGTATTTAATGGTTAGAGATGGTTAACTTAAACTACTCTTGGATTTTCTAGTTGTTTTTCTTGAGAATTTTTGTACCCTAAAAAGTGGATTTTATTTTGCTGTAAATGCTTCTGTGCTGTTTTGGAAATTCAGAATAGTTTTGTTTTGTTTTTTAAACGTCATAGTAGATATGACAAGTAAAACTCCTTTGTAACATTTTAATTCCTTTCACAACTGCTGTGGGTCTGTCGTCTTCAGTATCATTTTCCTCACTTTCAAGAACGTAAGGATAATAAAAAACACTCATTCCAAAATACTCTGGCTACTCATTGTTTATGCACTGTACGTCAGATATGTTTCTTCCTAAAATGCTGATCCAGATAAATTACTTTTATTATATTATTATTATTATCCTAACAGTAATGAATGAAGTTTTAAAAACTAAGACTCCCATAATACTTCATTAAAATTGAAGTATAGTACCTTACAGTAGGCAGTGACTCCTGTATGATGTTCTCTGGACCTAATTAGACTGTCTCATCTATAAAGCAGCAACTCAACTGATGAACAAAAGTCAGCACAGAGGAGATAAATTAGATGACCTGACTACTTATCTTCAGACTTCTTTGAATCTTCCTTTTGGCCTTTTATAGACAAGAAAAGGAAGTGCTAGAAGTGCAGGCTATAAAACATGGTTACAGCCAAAAAGATACAGAGGAGGAGATGGGAGGAAGGAAGCTGACCGTATTAGCTGATCAGTGAAAGAGGGAAAACAAATATATCATTTCATAGCTCAGATACCCACCCCATCAGAAAACTAAATGAATGATTATACAGCAGTCATATGCACATGAATGAAATATGATTTGCAAAAATAGTTCTATATCATCTATATTCTCTATTTGCAAAAAATAAGTCTTTGAACCCTTCTGTTTAATTTGCTGACAATCATTAAAGGTTTACTGATGGTCACACAATTTATGAGTAATTTTGAAACCATTGTTTATGTGAAATTCTTATAGATGCTCTGCCAATCAGACATGTATATGGCCACATTCTCTTCACATAGAGTTTATTAAGTAGCAACATTAATTCAAATGATAATGAGACTGCCAGTTGGGACTAGCTGAGGTACCCCTGAAATTGATGCTTTCCTTGTGTTATACTGCCCAGAGATTACTATCCTTGTGTCTACTGAAGAAAATCCAGTAAGCCTATAGAAGTGATTCTCTTTAGTTTGTCTAAGGATGTAGAAAAGTATGAGCTACTTTTAGCGAACATAATGTTCAAATTCTTTGCCTGTACAAATCATTCTTAGTTAAATATGCAGCTTCTTAGAATACGCTACTGGGTAGAAATGTACAATTGTTTTCTGGTAAATGTTCCATTTTTAGCATTAGAGTACCCAGTATTTCAGGCTAACCTTTCAGACCATTTTTGAAGTGTATCTTAAAGAAAAAGACACTGTAACTCATGTTTTGTCTCCTGTATGGCTTTTTGTAACTACAGGGAGGGTTGTTTTTTTTTAACTACTTTGCTGCACTGTCCAAAAGCATACCTGGCAAACAGCAAACAGTGATTGAATCCCCAGCTGCTTTTGAGTAATAAAATAAATAAATAAATAAATGTGGACTGTGGTTAGACTCAGGTGAAGACCAACTAAAATTGTGTTTATTTTTAGAAACTTTGTTGTCTTCATGGTACTTCAACTCCAGTTAGTGGCTGTGAAAATCATTTAAAAAATCACCAGTAATTTTGTCAAGACAAAGACCAGTCGAAATTGAAAGAATATGTATTTTTCAGACCACCTTGGACAGAGACTTATTTTTACTGCCAGGATGACAATGTTTTTTGCATCAGCTACACGTTGATGAAGATAAAACTGGATTTGACAACGGTAACATTAACTTTAATCAGTCAGCTTTATCCCACATATTTAAGACTGTAGTATCTGGTTGTGTGCCATATTGGACATAACAAATTAAAGCTATACTCTGTGAACTGCCTAGCAATGATTCCTTGCTTTGGGATCAAGAGTCAAACATTTACAGATGCCATTTTATGTCTTGGCTCAATTAACTGGGAAGGGTTGTGAGAAGCAGTTTTTATGCAGTCCTGATAAATTGTCTGACTAAGCGCACTTTTTGTACTGCCTGCAGATGTTTACCTGACTCATAGATTCATGAAATTTGACAGGGATGACTCTGAGATTGCTGTCTATACACTTGATGTATGCAAATACAATTAATTTATTAAATATAAGCCATGCCAGGACAGTAATTACTAGATCGTTTTATGTTTCCAGATGCAATTCCAGTAATATCTATGTGACTCCTTCAGATTACATTTTTTTCCCTAAATATTCTGTGCCTAAATATATGTGTATATATATACATATTTAAATATATGTACCTAAATATTCTGTGTTTCTCTAAAAAGGTAAAGCTTTAGTGATTTTCTTAACTCTTGCAACTGCAAGAGTTATGATTATAAAATCAAAATAATAATTTGAAGTAACAGTAATAAAAAAAGAGATGAAATGGGTCTCACTGAAGTAATGGCAAAGCTTCTGTTTACTGCTATAGGTTAAAATTGATTGATTTCAGGAGTGAAGAACTCACACCAAAACACTGACCAAACAACTATTTAATCTCCGATAGGAACAGAAATCTTCAATGAAACTTGAAACAGAACTAAATAAAAAAAAAAAAAAAAAAGCACTACCGATAGGTTTTTTAGGGTAACAGGCATTTACAGGAATATCTTCAAGTTCACGGTTTGCATCTGTTAAAATGTATAGACCTGTTTTATTTTGCATCCTCTCAGTCTTCCATTTCTTCCTGTCTCTCCCTGCTTTATTATTCACCAACATTTCACCATGACCACTTGCTTCTGTCAATACCCTGCCTCTTCCGGGGCCAGCTCTAATTAAAATGTCCTCCTGAAAGCAGATTCCCATTTTTCTCAGGTGCAGAACTCTGATATGCCTACCAGCAGTCTTTGGTAACTATCTGATGGGCCTTATTATCTTAGCTTCCCCTTTAATAGCCCATTGCAGTATTTTTCTGTGTTTTCTTTCTGTACATGTGTATACTTCAGGAGATAACTGTATAAGAATGCTTCAGCCTCTTCTGATTATTTTTGCCATAGGATTGTCATTTGCTGTATTACAGTAACAGCACTGCAACTTCTCTCAGTTTCCTCCAGTCCCCATGTGAGGTTTAGGGAGCTGAAAGTTGCCACCTGCTAGAAACACAGCTTGTAGGAACTAAGATGTAGAAAGGGCTTTCTGAGGCCCTGAAACCTTTTGTTACCTTCCATTGGCATAAATCAGTTTTAGCTAGTTAGGGCAACAAAGTATGTTTATAAGTCAGTACTAGCCTGAACCAGAGCTGAACTCATGAAAACTAATGAATACAGTTCCAATTTTTAATGGTGGGTATCATGTTCAGTATTAATAGCTACATGGATAGAGAACACATACAACAGAAAGCATCATTAATCATGATCAAATATATGTTCAGAAACAAAAAATAATCAGCTGATTGGCAGACAGGATGTTACTTTTTTAGCTTTATTAAAATAACTTCGATTGTTTTATTTATTACTAGTCTGTACTTTGACAGTACAATGATATTCCTTTTCATAACAATAAAATGCAACAGAACATTTCGGGAGTAAAATAGGAGTATTTAGAATAAGAATGTAAGAAGCTATGGGAAAAAGCAAGATGCGTCTTCAGCAGAGCTTATACATGATGATCAGGTTTTTGTGCTAGTTAAAACATTAGCAAATAATGTTTCAGAAAGGTATACAAATTCCATTTATCTAAATGTTTAGTTTGTGAGATCTTGGAGAAATATTTGCTGATAGCTCTGATGCATTTTCTTTATGAATCAAAGTTCATAGGCAAGCAGCATTTTTTTGCTGTCTTGTTCACTATCTGAATAATTCCTCAGTTGTAGGTGTTCACCATGGAGCATACATACACATGCAGACAACAGCACCACAAAATGTCAAAGATAAAAGCAACCTTTTTAACACAAGAATGTTAAGCAATCTAATATAGTTTTGTTCACTTACCTTGACACAACTGAGTTTTCTTTTGTGGAAAATCTGTTCCAAGACAGACAACAATATTGATAACTAGAAAGGTGAACAAGAAAAAAGAATCAGTGATGGTAGGAAACAATTATACCCTCAACAAAGGGTTGTATATGTACTGTAAACAACTGCAGCACATCTCAGAGAAAACCATCTCAGTATGCTACTAGGAAATGAGGTGAATCTGGTCCCGCAGTCGACACTGGATCAAGCACAAAATAAGTAAGCAGTTAAGAGAGTGTTTAACCTTCAGAGCAGGGCAAATTTTACATTTTGGATGACTCAAAGTCCCCAGTCTGATCCAACTGTTGTAACACAGGTCAACTGAAAGGATCAAATCAATTAAAAAAAAAAAAAAAAAAAAAAAAACCTTGAACTAAAACAATTTAGCTCAAGAATTAAAGAAAAAATAATGCATATTTAATTCCTCTTATGTTTTGCAAATACATTATAAAATGGTTTATTAAGATATATTCATCCACTAAAAAATGCTGTACCCCAGCATCTTGTACTTTAAAATAGGGATTTTTAAGCATTTCTTTCTTTCTCTGTGTCTAAGCTCAGGGATCAATGATAAGCATCTTTAAGTGTCTGAAGGACATAAATGCCAAGAATAGGAAAAAATATTTAATGTGGCCCATGGGGTAGGAATAATGGGATGAAACTGAGCAAAGGCTGAACTTGGTAAGGTAATGCTAATAATTTGATGCATCTGCCCATAGATGCCCAATCTTCTAAGGGAGTTCCTTGAAACCGTGTCATCTAAGGTACTTTAAAATGGATAAAACACTTGGAAATTTGCTGAAAAAAACTTTGACACAGGAACGCACAAGAAAACAATGCCAGCAAATCTTGCTTTTTTAATAACTATTTTATTTTGCTATGAATTCTACTTCTATTTGCTGGGAAATGATCTTCTTATATCTTGTTTTTGCATTGTTTGCCTACCACTTCCATCTTCTTTGCTAACCACTACCACTTCAATTTCATTTTGACATTTTTCACTTCATTGGAACACAGATTGTGTTAGATAGTTAGATAGTTTTGGGAAGGAAGAGTTAAGATGTATGTGTATCCAAACTCAAGCTCAGCCTGTTTGTTAATTAATTCAGTGCAACTGAGCAGGATGAATAGCTTATGCATAATATTTATTTATTTCACTAAGTATCCTATTCACCTTACTTCAGCTAATTGGTTTTGTCCTGCTCGACTGCATGGATTTAAACAGAAGCAGGCTGTCACAGGGAAAGGAATCCATGAACGTAACTTATGGCAAAAGCAAGATAAGTTTCTAAAAAGAAACAAGAAGAAAGCTCTTGATCTGGAAATACTTGCTTTTGGCACCAAAAATCTACTCTTCTCTCTATGTCTTCCTCCAGATGCTTATACATGCCATTACTAATGTTGTATTAAAACGTTCTTAAAAACCTGGAAAACAGCATTACCTCTAAACAGCTAGTAATATCCTAACAAATAAAAAGCCTGGCAATGTTTTGCACAACTGACACTAACACTGTAATCAAAAGCAATACTATCAGTAAACTACATCATAGCTAGAGAGAGAGAGAAAATGAATATTGCTATTACATGTATGGATAGCAATGACAAAATCAAACATAATTGAAAGAAAAGAGTGAGTTTTTCAGAGGAAAACACAAGGAAGCTTGGAGAACACATTCTCGTAGTCCTAACTTTCTTGTATTCCTTAGCCAACAAGAAAAGATTTTTCACATTTTAGCCAGGTCTGAGAACTCCACTTTGGGTTACATATCCTTATTTATATTTACATGAGTGACATACTTGGGTATACCCAGGCTGTGTTTTACCATTTTGTAAGTTCAATTTACAGTGACCTCTTCTAAAAATACATATAAAGTATGCAAATATATGCAGATTTTGTCCAAAAGAAAAAACAAAAACCTCATTAAAAAAGAAAGATCTACATGACCAGATTTTAAAATAGTATTTTACATGCAGGTGTGTTCATATCATAAACTTAAATTAATGGCATTAAACTGCACAGCCACATGTGCAAAGTGCATATTTCTACATGGAAATGGCAAATTTAGAAGTATTCAGACACAGTTGTAATAGACCAGTGTCCTTTTTTAATTGTACAATGTGGAACCATGTTATGTTTTATATGTATTTTGAAAGACACAGATGACCATGCTTAGTGAAATTAAATGGTAAAATGTGGCAAGCCTGAATTATTGTCCCTGTTTTCATGTCTGAATTGCCTGATTCTTACCTAAGCAAGTGCAAATTATACAGAAGAAAGCACAGGCTAGAACCGTTCTTTGTAATGGTTAATGACAAAAACAGTAAAATATATCAGAAAAGGTTTGTTTTTGTTTTTCAGTATAAAAAGATGAAATATTATGGATTGAATATAAAAGGTAGAAAAAAATGTGTAGGAAGAACAAAAGCATTGAAAGATTCAATGGCTTATTTACTCAAGGGCATATGGTAGGTCAGCATCAAAGAAAACAACATGAAAGTACCATGTGCAAGCAGTTGTATATCTATTTCTCTGCATCCCAAACCAGCTGTATGCATCTAAAAATTCTAATGCAAAGGCTATGAAGCTAAAACAAGATAATATGCCACATCTCTCTGGGATACGTTAGCTTTGGTTCATACCTTTCTGACAGTTATGCTACTTCTGGTCTGGAAAGGCACTGAACAGAGGCCCACCACTGCTTTGAGATGGCAAACAGCCCTGTATCTAAGCATACAGATATTCATTAAAGACAGTATCTCAGGGAGGGAGAAGCCTGCTGTAGTTGGGATTAGCTGTGATCACCATAAGAAAGATAAAACCCACTCAAGTGCCGTGAAGAGTCAGGCATTTCCCCTGCAAGAGGCACCTGACTGGTCAGGAGCCGAGCGTGCCCTGCTTGGAGGGTTACCCACCAAGGGCCACATTCTCACTGCCCAGCTCAGAAGAAAGTTGTGCTGACCCAGGACTCCGCTCAGCAAAAATTATTCATGATTGCTGTCCAGCAAAGTGGAATGTCCAATATACTAGCAAAGATGATGAGAAAGGTGAAGTTTACATATAAATAAAGAAATCATTAAACGGGGATTTTTAAGCTATTGAACTATTTCAGGGAAAGATGTTGATTTCCCATTAGAAGAGTGATTGTAGTCATAATTACAAGGCTACTGAAGGTGCCTCTGACCCCTCAGGAATAAACTAACCTGTATAAGCAATATTTTAGCAGTATTTTGGGGGTTGATGTACAGCACGTGTTTCTCCTTCTAAAGCACATAGTTTAATAAACTATAATAAAATAAACTAAAAGAAAAGCTAATGGAAAAGAACACATTGCATGTTACTAAATCAAAACAGGGGATTGTCTACTGCCATGATCTTTGATTAAGCATCAGCAAGGAAAAGCAGCTTTTTAGTGACCAGGGATAAAGATTAAAACACATGGAAGCAAGCAAAAGGAGTCAAAGTCCAACAAAAAACATATTGACCAATTTCAGTCAAACAGTTAAACACAAATGGTATAGGGAAGCAACAGTATGAAAAGCAAAATTTCTAAGAGCTGGATTACTTCACCAGTTTTTAGGCAAGCCAAATTCCTAGTCTTATGTAAATTTTACTAATCCTTTAATAGAGAAAAGTATCTGCTGGACTTAAAAGAAGTTAACAAAAATCAGAACTACTGATGTCTAGAAAAGGAGCTCTCTAATGTTAGACCCATTAAAAATAAATAAATAAAGTGAAAAAAATGATCACAATCCATTCTTTAAATTCCCTTGACAAACCTACAATTGAGTGAACACAATTCATTAAAACCTAATTACCAAAAAATCAATAGTGCAATTTAGCCCAAACCAAAACTCATTGTAATGCACTGAACATTTGAAAACTCAGGTCTTTATGAACAGGGCTTAAGTGACATTGTATATTATATTGTAGAGTGTCTCTGTACAGCAATTAGCATGGGCTGCTTGACGTAACTCAAAACGGATCTTACTATAAGTAGCTCTAGTAATAGTGCATCTGTAAACACCCACTCTAAGGGGTACAACGAAAAAGGAAACAATTCTAGTAAACAATAGTCTATAAATCCAATTTCAAAGAAAAATTAACTACCCATAATCCAAAATACATATGCTTCAGAATTCACTATTATTATTGCTGTCTGAGGATCTGAACAGCCACATTTTGCTTGTAGTTATATGGCTGTAAATCCACTGATCTCTCTGACAATGATTAAAAATAAAAATAAATAAAAATTAAAAAAGCATATTCTGGCCTATTAACACTATTTTTCAAGAAACTCAGACAATTGACTCAGAGCAATAATAATTAGCTTTTATAGGAATTACTTCACAATTTAAACGTGGTAATATTTCAAAAATATTCCAATTGTCCTAAAACTACCACTATAGCAATGTTAACTAAACACAATGGAATAGTACGTGAGGATGTTTTTCTATTACAAATGCCTCTAGAGAGCTCTGAAATCATACACTCTTGCCTCACTATCTACTATGTTTGGGTATAATTTTAATCCACACAATCCTCTCTCAGATTAAAAGAACTGATGCATCATTTGAAGCCACGTAATAACTTGTATACACTTGCTTACTCATCAATATTTTGCATAGACAGGTATATCCTCTGGACAGTCAACCTTATTTCAATTAATCATGACCGCTCCACTGATGTTTCCTACCTACTGACAACACAGCAACCGAGAACTGCCAGCTAATTTCCCTGTTTTGCCTGTGTCCTTTGTATGTTTTACTAAAATCTTTTGGAATTGCAATGCCTTAGTACCCAATTCATTCTGCAGTTTTCCCCTCAGAAAACATAAATATTCCAGTCATCAAATAATTCAATCCACTTCTGTAGTTGTGATTTGCTCCTGAATACAAAGAACAACAAAGATTTGTGGATCCCCTCAGCTTTTAAAGACTAAAAGGGAATCACTCTCTGGGATTATACTCTGGCATCATGTGGGTCTACATACAGCAAATCCACAGTAGACAGCATTGTCTCAGCCACAGCATTCTCCTCCACGCAATAATGCAATGACAATTTTTGTTTTACTAGTAGGAGATACAAACATGAAACAACTAATCAGAGGTTGGTCCTTCAAGCAGCAGGAGTCTGTTCTGCCAATGCACTTCAGCAGTGAATTGAAAATGAGAGTTGGTTTAGGAAGCAGCACAATGTTCACCATCTAATTCTGTAGGGGAAGACTAAATTCCCAAAGTATAAAGGATAAGAAATCTGTGTAATTAGAGAAAGGAAAAAGTTCATACAGAGGTGCCTTACAAGTGTATAAAACCCTGAGAAATGAAAACAAAATTGAAATTAGCTTACATGTAGAGGTGAAAAGAAGAATGGTCTGTGACATTAATGAAGGACTCAGGAGACATGGATTCAGTTTCAAAATATAGCCTCATGACTCAGATGCCACAAAACAGAGAAGTTTATGCTAATGGTGCTTTAAGGTTGTGCTGCTACATGGTGCAATATGCAGCACAGACTATGCAGGATACAAGGTCTGCCCCTTAAGCACTCCTCAGGCAATACCAGGCTTGTGTGGTGTTTCATCTGCATGTACGGACACCCTTTAGGTACATGGCTTATTAAACGCAGGCATAGTACTGTGCCACTGCAAACATGCCATTCACAATTCTTATCTTAGCACAGTCTCTGCCATTTGGAGTATCTCTGTACTCTGCTGGCTGTATACATCAAATTTCTACAACTATTGAGGATGATAATGGTAGCACTTCTTTACGCTGCAAAGGTGTTGCAAGTAATAAACACATTACAATATGACATGCTTGGGTAATACACATTGAGACCATGCAACAACAAGACAAAACTGTAATTGAAATAAAAGAGGTAAAAAAAAAGGAGGTAAATCTTTAGAGTTTTCACAATTTCCTTTAGAGTAACATATCTCAGGGCCACATCAATAACTCTCACCTGCCTCACTCTGTCTTCTTGTGTTTTTCTTAAGGATCCTGAGATTTTCCTGACACAAAGTTATTCAGCTGACACACTGTACCCTATTCTATTGGATCTGTATCAGTGGAAGTAAACAAGAAACAAGAAGGTGGCACCATACTGCAGAGGTTAGGTGGACCTATGTATATTTTGGCCCATGCATGCAGTCATACCTGTAGAGGCTGTACCAGTTGTCTGACATTTATGTACATTTCTATTAAATTTTACTTACCTAAGTGATGACACAAACAACTAAACAAAATCCCAAACAAAGTGCCAGACTGTCACCAATGCAACAAAATCTTTAAAAAAGCTTTTGCTAGTTTGTATCCTAAGTATGCTTCATTATCCAGTTAGAGCGGAGAGCTTAAATAACCTCTAATAAGGAGCAATGAGGATTTAAAAATGATGCATGGTGACAATGTGTTAAAAAGGTAACAAAACATTCCTGCTCTAGCCATAATTGCAATGAAAATAGCATATAAACTAATAAGCTAAAACATTTGGAAGAGAGGACTTACAAGGGCAGGGATAACAAAAACAGTATTAAAGGAGAACTCAGTAATGTCACTTAGACTTCGCAGAAGGTCAAATCCTTCAGTAATGCCAGATGAGTACTTACCAATGGTTTTCATAGCAATATACTGACTACAACAGCAGAAACACAGCATTATGCTTTGAGTTAGGAGATGTATTTCAGTGGGATGCCATGACTACTCAAAGAGGTGTTATAACAAGCCAAATTTGAGTTTGGTAGCAAGATTAGAAATGCTTCACAGATACCTAGACAAAAGCAAATTGATAAAAATTTCTCCTCCTCACATAGTTCCATAGGTGATTAATTTTCATAGAATCATTTAGGTTGGAAAGACCTCTAAGATCACCTGGTCCAACCTTAATTTTGATGTATTTTGGTTTTTGTCTGTATTACGCTAACATTGAGCTGAAGGACTGATGCTGTCCTTGGGCTGACTCTCAAGTTCACATATGCCAGCACAATTTCATTTGAACTATTCTCACAGGATTTTTGTGTTCTCATCAGCTTTTTGCTACCTTGGGTGCCATCTGATCTGCATACAGAAAACAGGCCTGCATTTATCTTTCTAGTCTGGACCAAAACGTTGCATCTTCTAGATGAAAGCTGAAATTCAAGAGCATTTTAAGGAGTCAGATTACAGTTTCTCCTTTATTCTTGGAAATCCCGATTCAGTATGTATGAAAGCCCTACACATTTTCTCTAATAACACAAAAGAACAAACACATGAAAACATAAGAACATAAGCCATAAATAGGTCTAGAGGCAGCAGAAATACTGATGACAGCACATATACAGCCTCTCCACAGTCTCATGCAGAACAAAAGGTGGGCTACGCTGGGTAGCAGAATGAGAAAGCCACAGGCTTCTCAACTCTTACTCAGGCACACAAAATTATGCCTTTTCTCTTGGTTATGTTTGTGTAATTCCCACTGAATTTACTTTCAGTCAGGTATGGGAGCAGGACACATTACTGGGGTACAAAGACTCACCCAAGAAAACAGATGCATATTAAATTATTTTGGTGGACAATGAATACTGATCCGTCTTTGGAGAAAGTAAGTTGTATTATTGAGTTGCTAGCTGCAAGGACAATGGTTCCCTGGCTAAACCTCTCTAAAATCAACACCCAAGGAACAATTTCTGTTTGGGTGTTACAGTTGTTTGGCTGAGACTTTGGAAACAAAATTGTCTGCATGTTGCCCAACCACTTAAGAACCTCTGAAGGTATATTATGTGAAGTATATGAAGCCTATAAATACTACTCAGTTTGCTTCACAAGATTCTCTTCCTGTCTACAGAATCCCATGTATACTGCAATTTGGCACAAACTGGACTCTAACGAGTAATTAAAAACATAATGTAAAGGACATTTTTTGTCTTGATCTATTATTTCAAACATGAAGTAAGCTTTTGTATTTATCTATGCCTACCATCTCTCAGCCCAGATACAAACCTCATATGACAACTTTAATTTGTAAGTAAAAAAAAAAGTGTTCCTCCTCCACCTTGCCTTTGAAATTGTTGTAGAGAATTACCAAACAATGTACAATGGAGTAAGTCTAAAACAATTTTTATGATACAAAGTTAGCTGGAAAATAGAGAAGTAAAGTAAGGTGCAGAAGCCATCTAATTAAGCTTCAAAACATTCCTAGGGAAGAGTGCTGTAATGCTCCAATACAAAGCTTTCCATTATTGTAAATGAAAATGGAAACGGATCTTGGCTCTGTGGCTATTCATTATTCTCATTTCACAGGTGGGAAAGTAGAGGGAGGAACCAAAGCCAGACAGCCCAGGCACCCACAGACCAAGGGCCTAAGAAGTATCAGCAACCTCCTGAGTCAAAACAAAATTCATATAAACTACATTTTGACTTCAATACTTATACTGCAAAATTAATCAGAGAAAACAATGGAATCAAAATCAAATAACTGAAACTAACCAGGCAGAATTTAATGAAAAGGCTAATTAGAATTTGTGAGCTATTCATATTCCCAAAATATATAAATATAGCTATAGACACTATATATTTATATACAATTCAAATCTGGAGCATAAGAAGAGTTAAGACATCAGTGCTTGAAGAAAAAAATCAGCAGTTCCTTTGAGTCTGTTCTTCAATAAAAAAGTAAACTCCTCAATCTATCAGGAAGGCTTTGCTAGATCTTAAAAAGAGTTTTTGAAATTTCAAGGTTACATTGCAGAGGCTACAAAAGTCTGTTTTAACATGAACATAATCTATTATTTTTGAACAAAACATTAATAAAAAGCCTATTTAGAGACAATCTGATGTTCTTAAATGACTTATTACAGAGTAAAAGTTAATAGTGCAAACAGGATTTCAGCCCAGAGCATATCCTTAAAGAATGATTCAAATGATAAGCCACAGAATATAGCAGAAAAAATCACTCATGTTGCCAAAGGGACCTTGGTAAGAATATGCTTCTCCTGAGCAATCTTTTAGAAGATGACACTGGCCACAAGGGACTTCAGCAGAGAACATTTTTGGCTCAGAGAATGTATCCGGCCATGGCTGCACCACTAGACAGCCAATGCCGGTTCCTCTGCATTGCTTCATTGCACTGATCAAGTTATTCAAAATATCCAGCAGCTGGCTGGATACCCAGAGGCTGTTGGGGGTTTATAAGTACCAGTATATAAGTGTACAACCTTCCATGGCACATCGTAAACACAGACACTGAAAATGAAGAAATAGAAGTTGATAAGTTCAAAGGATGCTACTGGAACCAGGCCTATATTACAACATGTTTTGTTTTTTTTCCTCCCAAATCTGAGGAATTTACAAGGTTAAGACCTATAAGCTTCTTATACTTCCACTCATCCAGCTTTTCATTCTCCTCCCTACTGCCTTCTTTGTTTCTTCCATTCCCTCCTCCCCCACTCTTTCTCTCCCCTTCCCCCCCCACCCCCCCCATGGACTTGAGCCATTTACTTCAGACCCAAGAACTCTTAAGAATAGAGAAACTTATACTCCAGAGCATGGTAAAATCACAAAATTGTTCTGAGTTGGACATGCCTCTGCACAACACATGGGATGTTACTGATCACCAGTCCGGTCAGTTACTGTTCATGCACTATGCTTACATGCATGCTGCACAGCTAAAGTGCTTTCTGGATTGCACTTCTTACACACAGCCAAAGCTGGGTGCAAAATAGGAGGTGCACAATGGTGCAGAGCTCCAAAAAAACAACACTAAGTTCCCCTCTCATAGAAGCTCACCAACCCTTCCACCTACACACAATTCAGGAGAGAATGATTCAGAAGGAGAAGAATTAAAGGAGAGGCAATCAGGCAATCACAAAATAATGTTTCATGAAAAAAAAAAAAAAAAAAAAAAAAGGATTCTGAAGGAGGATTTGGATGCAAACAGAAAAGAACAGTTGGGAAACACAGAAAAGACAGTGTCTGTTTCAAAACTAATTAAGAATAATACACTTTCTAAAAAGACTTAAATTCTTAAATTTAGAGAAAGTTGTTTTTTATACTGGTATTAAGTTTGTGTTAAATCTGTTTAATATCATACTACAGAGTTACTTGAAAACAATTCCTCCATATTTATGCATTGCTTGAAATGTTTTGGCATATAACATAATTAGTTATGGTTAAATATATATATATACGCACACACTTTGAAAGGAACAAAAAAGTAGAACAAAATCAGAAGTCAATCATATGACACACAGGGGAACACAAAGATAAAATATAACACTGTCAGTTAATGCAGTAAGATGTAAACCACAGATATTATCAAACACTATAAGGTACAGCACAGGGAGTAAAATCTTGATTATTCTTATTCAGAGCTTCACAAAATATCTCTGCAGCAGTGGTGCTATATATTTCTACTGTTTAAAGATTCATTTTTTAGTTAAATTGTGAAGATACTTTCCAACTTGCAGTCAATTCAATTGAAACAAAAGAAACTGGCTGCTCTTGGCTTGGACTGGCGCACGCTTCGCTGGGTTAGAAACTGGCTGGATGGCCGGGCCCAAAGAGTCGTGGTGAATGGAGCCAAGTCCAGTTGGAGGCCAGTCACTAGTGGCGTCCCCCAGGGCTCGGTGCTGGGGCCGGTCCTCTTTAATATCTTCATTGATGATCTGGACGAGGGCATTGAGTGCACCCTCAGTAAGTTCGCAGATGACACCAAGTTAGGTGTGTGTGTCGATCTGCTCGAGGGTAGGAAAGCTCTGCAGGAGGATCTGGATAGGCTGCACCGATGGGCTGAGGTCAACTGCATGAAGTTCAACAAGGCCAAGTGCCGGGTCCTGCACCTGGGGCACAATAACCCCAAGCAGAGCTACAGACTGGGAGAGGAATGGTTGGAGAGCTGCCAGGCAGAGAAGGACCTGGGAGTGATGGTGGATAGTCAGCTGAATATGAGCCAGCAGTGTGCTCAGGTGGCCAAGAAGGCCAACGGCATCCTGGCTTGTATCAGGAACGGTGTGACCAGCAGGGCTAGGGAGGTGATCGTCCCCCTGTACTCAGCTCTGGTGAGGCCGCACCTCGAGTACTGTGTTCAGTTTTGGGCCCCCCGCTACAAGAAGGACATCGAGGTGCTTGAGCGGGTGCAGAGAAGGGCGACGAAGCTGGTGAGGGGCCTGGAGAACAAGTCCTACGAGGAGCGGCTGAGGGAGCTGGGCTTGTTCAGCCTGGAGAAGAGGAGGCTCAGGGGTGACCTTATCGCTCTCTATAGGTACCTCAAGGGAGGCTGTAGCGAGGTGGGGGTTGGCCTGTTCTCCCACGTGCCTGGTGACAGGACGAGGGGGAATGGGCTTAAGTTGAGCCAGGGGAGTTTTAGGTTAGATGTTAGGAAGAATTTCTTCACTGAAAGGGTTGTTAGACATTGGAACAGGCTGCCCAGGGAAGTGGTGGAGTCACCATCCCTGGAAGTCTTCAAAAGGCGTTTAGATGTAGAGCTTAGGGATATGGTTTAGTGGAGGGCTGTTAGCGTTAGGTTGGAGGTTGGACTCGATGACCTTGAGGTCTCTTCCAACCTAGAAATTCTGTGATTCTGTGATTCTGTGAAAACAAAATTTAATTAAACTTGATGGCTTCTACTTTCCAAGCCAGGTATTGTATGTGTGCAGTGGTAACTACATGATAATCAAACCTTCATCTGAGGGCAAAATGTATTTTCATAAAGGTCAGCTTCTGTCATGAACATATTTTAATTTGCTAGAATTTTGAGGATGACAAACATGTCAACTGGAAAAATAATAAGAACTACTGTTGACTGCATGTGTCCCTCATCAGAATGTATTTCCTATATTTAAGTTATATAGAGATTTTGTTTTTTTTTCCACTGACTTTGCTTGAAAATTTTCAGCTCAGCTTTAGCTACCTCTGACTGCTGGGACAATAATTTCTCCTTAAACTTCTGAATTGGCCATGCTTTGATAAATTTATTTAAACTATTAAGGTTGAGGTAAGATGGAATATGGGCTAGAGTTCAGCCAAGCACCCACAAAAAGGAATGTTTAGTTACCTAGTATAGTTTGGACCTCAAATTTTATCACTTTCCAAATCTTCAGTAGATTAAGGGCCATTGTCTTTCTAGTAATCTGGTTACCAATTATTCTTCTGTTGCTCTTGAAATATGTCAGAAATTATTAGTCTTCTGTTTACTGATAGATACTTTAATAATCTTTTTCATACATTTATTCATTGTAAGAAAAGTCAACATCAAACTAAAGAGCTCATAGATTCCTTAATACCTATAATTAGCTAAATTTGTTATTTAAAATGCAATTATTATTTACCAATAATAATGAATGCATTAACTATTCCTCAAAATTTAAAGTACACAAGGAAAAAATCCTTAGAAAATATGATAAAGGGTCTTTAAATCAGCAACCAGCTCTCTATAAGATTATTTTACAACTAACCATTTTGCTGCCAGTACCAAACAGACTCCCCTGAAGTAAGTTTGTTTTGGTAAGGTTTCAAGATAACAGATTGTGACATAAACCTCCTCAGGTTTGTACATTTGCACTATTATGCCTTTTTAAATAAACACTTCTGTTAAAATGTTTATCCACTACACACACAAAGAACAGTTTCATCACAAGCACAAACATTGCTTTCATATAGATGAAGTAGATGGCTATATACAGACTAGAATCTCAGAGCCAACAATTTCTTGATATCATGAGCAAGTCTCCAAAAACTTGTGAATAGCTGAAAAAGACATTGCCCTGTGTTTCCATGAGAAAACACCACTGAATACTAGATAGCTACTAGTGAAGTTTTCACACTTCTGAAAGAAAGTAAAACAGTATATTTATAATAACATAGCTTTAGACTTTACCCGCGACTCATTACTTGTAGTTCATCCATTGAAACATTCTCTCCCTGAAATCTAGAAATAATATCATATGCACTTGCAATATTATTTTCACACCTGCAATGACAGAAACTTGTTGTTTTCACACTCTGAAGAAGCCACCAACTGGCAAGACCCTAGAGCCAGCACTTTACTAGTCACAACTGATTCCTACTGGCAACAATCCCTAGGAAAATGAACACTGAAACAGATGTCTCTGAATGAACTGAGACACAGGTTCTGACATTCAAATTCTCACAGATGTCTTTAAAAACTGCGACCTCAGCTACAGGTTGTTCAAGAACTATCCAGTTCAGCAAGCTTTGTTTGTGTGCTGCTGGAACTGAAATGCATGTCTATACAGCATTTTTTGTACAATTTATCTCTGTTCCTAAGCATTTTGTGTAATCTAAGATAGTAAGTCCATCTATAACATCACATTTGCAAGTCTTATTCCAATATTCCTTTTCTATATCATAGCAAACATTTGGTTCTCCAAGTGTTTAAAGGCAGAGGAGTTAGGAGTACCCTGAAAATGTGTTTCTTATCTGAGGAAAAAAAATATATCATTGATTTTATGTATGGCTCAGGGCTTGTGAAGTTGAGAGCTTAAATTTACAGTACAGTCAATGAAGATAGAGGGGATTTCAGATAATAATTCAGAGCAGCTAAATTTGATCTCTAAAATTGGATGAATGCTTCTAATCCTATTTCTACAATCTAGAACTATGATTTAGGTGTTTTGAGTCTCATATAAAGCAGAGATAAAGCTTGACAGTTTGGACTGGGATCCTAGGAAGCATTTTAAGAAAATGGGGAGAAGCTAAGAGTTAACCAATAGGAAATGTTGAAAAAATGCAAGAAAAATCTGCAATCCCAACTTGCCTTAGCATCTGGCACATCTATCTGTCCAGTACAAATATGGGGTCCAGAATCTCTGGAATTTTGTGACTGTCATATCTAGAATCACTACTGTAATAATTGTTGTAGATGTTCAATTTGCTGAAGTTCTTAATTACTGAATGACAGAACTGAGAAGGAGGAACCAAACAAACCCAGAAAACAAAAGGGCAAAACAAAACAGAGAAAATAGCCTTACTATACATATTTAATGAATCAGTGAAAATATCCTGCACAAAGGCTTAGAGAGTTAAATTGAAAATGTGTGTATGATAAATGGATATAATACTGTCTATGTAATGGGTTTCCTATTTAAATTTTGTGAGGATTTAATCAGTTGGGCACAGCTGTGCAGGATGCACCATAAACTACGGTGAAAAATATGTAGACATGTACATTTATCTGCTACAAATTAAGCTCACTTAGAGGTGGTCTTAATGGACCATGTAGCAATCATTACAAGCATAAATTTTAAACTGTCTGTTTCCAGTGAATTTGCTTTGAAAAAAAATTAACGCTCATCCTTAGCAGAGCACGGTAATAAATGGAAGTACCCTTAATCTGTTAAGCACTAATAACCTAGCAATTATTCATTATGAACCCCATGCTGTATAATGTATGTCTGTTACAGTTTTATTAGTGATTCTTTACTTAACCTGCAAAGGTATAATTTTTATTCCAACAAACACCTTGTAATTATATGATGTTTTAAGTGATATGCCATTAAATTTACAGAATGTCCTGTCCCCTTGGTTTATTTTGAGACATCTGTACAGTAAAGGATTGTTAAGGATAATAATGATTTATGAGTTTCAGATTTTCTGCTTCTACAAAAGGCAGCAACACCCACCTCAGAGATCAAAAAGCTATGAATTTATTACCGTGCAACACATAAATAAGCTATAAATTATTTAAGACAGGAAATGAGTAACACTGCAATCAAAGTGAATCAGTGACCCATTTGGTGCTGACTCGGAGGTTGCAGCATTGTATGTTCTCCTACAGAGACTGTCACTTGAAGTCATTACCATGCTTGCTTTGGTGTAGCTGATCCTGCATACTCACTGTTTTTCCACAGATGAAAAAAAGGAGACCAAGGAGACAATATTCATTCACTGAAGGGCCCCTTCTCTCCCAGACACTGCAATGTTGTTCAGAGTAAAAAACTTCAAACCACAAAGGACAAAGTCCATTTGTTTGAGTAACTTCTACCGGCTTGCCTCTTTTCTGCCCCCCACCAGTCAAGAAACAATATTATTTGCTCTAGGAGAGCTGATGAGCCCATCCAGCTTTTTCTAGAAACCATGAAGTAACTTGGAAGTTACAAACTGTGTGCTCAAGCCAGCAATAGGGCAGGTTATTGCAGATAACTGTCCTGTCTCAGCCCCATTCATTGCAACAGAATTTTTGCCATTAAACACTCTTAAAATTCTTCCTTTCAATCTCAGTTTTCAAGAACATTAGATGAAGTTATTTTTATTTTATGTTACGCCAATAAAGCTATATAATTAAGGGTACCTAACCATTTTATTCATTAAAAAAATTGTTTGCTAATTCCTTTGCCAATTTGACTGTTCAAACTGCAGCTTCCCAACATGACTCTGCCTTGCCTTTAATGTGTTTGCCAAATACTCCATCCGGCTTTAATCCAAACTGATGAGGACAGACTTTGACATTTCCTGCTATTGCCCTCTCAGAAGCAGGGAGCTGCTATCTCTTCTGCACTTAAAATATTCCCTCAGCTGGCACGAGAAGCACTCCAACCAAAACTCAAGAGGTGGGGAACCAGAAATGGCAATGCATGAGGCATCGTCCTGCAGAGTGGAAAGGGGGTTGAAGTGTGATCATTTAAGCATGCTTCAGTTAAAATGAAAATGAGAAGCAGAAGAGACAACCACCTATGGAAAAAAGAGAGAAAACTTTGATTACATGATGGACTATTACGTATGTTGTATATATAATGAATATTTTAAGTTCAGTGGTTGATTCAGAGACACTGTCACATCAAATTCTCTATAATGCACTGAAGGATCCTTGTGCTGAAATGTCAGCTAGTCAAATCACCTAAAGGCAAAAAGAAATTGCCCTAACATTATGCATAGGGATTCTATCGCTCAGTGCTCTATAGCCCTGTTTTCTAAGAATAGCTGTTTCAGAAGGAACCTCTTCTTTAGTGTGAGCCAGAGGCAATTCAATTTTACCCTGAAAGTGGCTATAGGCTTTGTGGAAACATTTAGAAATATTAAATATTCGTGTATTTGATTTAGTAAAATTCACGACGATAAAGGCATCAACTGGAATAGCTTCAGTATAAATATTTTTAATACTTACTACTACAATTTCAATTATAGGTACTCTGACAAAGTAAAAGACCACTAAAGAGAACATGTTTTTGGAAAACACCCTTTTTCTTACTATAGTTAGTAGGTTTTTGTAAGGTCATTATTTTTCATTCCAAAACAGCAATGGCCATTAAATTAAATGGTCTAGCCATTTAACTAGAGCATTATGCAGTGCAATTAAATATTCTAGATCCAAAGTTCCTTCAAGTTCAGTTTCCTATGCTCCATTCCACCTTTCTCTATAATCAATTCCAGAAAAGCAACCTGTCACATATTCACACCTCAATCTACTTCTTATCTTCTATCACTCATGCAAGCAATAATTAAAAAAAAATAATCCAGTGAACAATGTTGCATAACTTTGCACAATACTTAATCACTAAAGAAAGGCAGGAGAGTGGATGCTGTAGGTGGCACAGAAAAAACCCACAATGGAATCATATATCACAATAAAATATAAGACAGAAAACATACAGGTGGTATAAAAAAGCATCCCAAAATATAACTATTTTTTATTTATTTCATTTAAATTATTATCAGAAACAGTGACCTGCTAAAAATACCATGCACTACCTTCTTTGAGCAGTAGAAGCATGTTTTATTAGCTGATTATTTAAAACACTGGATTATACCCCCCATCAAGAGATACAATCATTTTCATAGAAATGGACGTCATTCAAATCCATAATCTCATAGTACCACAAAACTCATCCTGAATCCATAGCACACTGTCCCTCACTGACTAAACACCTAAATCTGGAAATCAGATTAGAAACTGTGGCTATGTATTGTTTCACTGCAAAATGGCAAAGAGAAATATTTTCTTATAACACTTTAAAGTATCATTATTTCTACAGATTCCCAATTTGTGGGAATACATTAATTATTATAAGTGCCTGATAACTATAAATCATTTATATAATAATACATTAGTGCATGAACAAAAGGTACAATATAGAGAGATTAAAAATAAATATATTGCCTTTGCTTGGCTAAATTAATGTGCTGTTTACAGTCACAATACTAGAATATTGCATATAAAATTTTGGTAATGAAATATAAGCCAGAAATATATTTTAGTAGATAGCCTTTCTTCTGAATAGATACTATACATATATATATGTTTGTATAAGTACGCATATTTTAGAATAAAAGAAAAACTCCTCTGAAAGAAGCAACATATTTTTTTTAGACTGTGATTCCTTGATAAAATACTATAACCTATCTACAAAATTAAGGAAATATGGTGGTTTTGATTTGTTACATAACCAATTTAATTATTGATTTTTTTTATGTTGTCAGAACACAAACCACCTTAACTTGGTGAAAATTATATTTTACTGGATTGAGAGAGCATATGAATTATACAGTCTATAATAAGGTACAGAAAAAATGTTATTTTAGTAGTCAGAGCAGCCCATGTCTATTCAATACGTCTTTCTCTCAAGAGGACAGACATCTCCCAAAATGACCAGGTGCACGAGACGGTCCTATCTATCCAGCAGAAAGTAATATGCACTTCCTCAAAGCTCATGAATGATGTGCTAAAAATTGTTAAAAATTAATTGTTCTTTTAAGAACCTGGATTGAACTACTGTTTTCACAATATGTAGCCTAAGCAATGGCAATTCTACACTTGGAGAAGGATTTAAAAAATCAATTTGCATTGTTTCCCTTAATGTCAAGTTCTAGGTTTCAAGTCACTGTGTCTCTGGTATTCATCTTTTGTTCTCCACTTCATCTCCAAAGCTGATACAACCACATTAACACTGTAATGAAACTATGCCACACACCTCTAGAAAAGTTTTTATTTTAGATAGGTGGCTATCCTATGTTTTCCCATTGCATCCAGTCAGGTAAGAACCTGGGGAGAAGGATTTTGTATTTGCATGACAAGGACATGCAGGACTCACTTGTCTCTGCTCAGACACAGCTACATACCTATTGCTGAATTTCTATACGGGTATATTTACCATTATGTTCAGCAGAAGAATTATAAAAAATACAGATTTATACTATATAGTATGATATTTTCCCAGTAAAATGTAACAGAAACTATCTGCCGCAGAATCAAGACTGACATTAGCCAGTATTTAACATACGATTTGAATCGTGTTCTGAAGTATTTTCTTATTACAGACCACCAAGTGAAGAACTGTAGTCCTCTAAAAATAACCCCTCGTTCAGTACATTCAAAAGTTTCCTGTAGGGAATTGTCTACAGCTTTACTGTGGTAGAGGAATTGAAAGAACAACTACAGTGATATCATAGAGCGTTAAATAAATAAAATTGAAAAAGATTCTGTTTCAGTTTTGTATGGTTTCATTCAAAGGCATCACCTAACTAGGCAAAGGTGTCAGGGTTACATTTTGTGAGCAAATGCATAAATTCCTAGGACACCACTACAGACAAAGAATTTGCTTTAAAATATAAAGAAATAAATTATTTTTTTTCCCCCAATGATTTTATTTTTAAAATAAACTGTGTCTGAGCTAGAGAGCATTCTGCTATAGCTTCCAAACCAAAGTTAGCAAAAGCTCACAAAAGCATACATTCATGGCTGAAAGCATGGCTACTTCCTGACCAGAAGTCTACCAACTGGAATTTGGCTCTGTGAAAGGAGTTTAGCATCGTTCAGAAAGAGATTGGTCTCTTTCTGACTGGTTGCCTAGTAAGAGGTCTAGCAGATCCATTTTGAGTTGCACTCAGACAAGGTGATCATTTTGAAATGATAATAATTTAAGCAAGGCTAATGATCAGCTCTATTTCATGGCAGAAATTCTGGGCAAAGAAAGAAGTAAAAATAAGGCATTGAATCCCTAACTCTTCAGAACACCAATTATTTATATATTCTACACTTTTACTTTATTGTTATTATTGCAGACATCAGGATTTCAGTTGAATATTCTTTAAGGAAGCTCCTTCATCTGGCCTTCCCACTATGCACTCTGCTGGTCCTTAGTTAAGACCTGTAACTAGAGTCACAAAGACATAAGACAAACCATTTGAAGCTTGGCACATTTTGGGGGGACTCAAAACATGCTCTTCACCCTATCTAACGTAATCCCAATATATCTGTTCAGTATAGCTCTGCCTAATACATTCTAGATTGCGTACTCCTTGGACAATCTCATACTCTGTTTAAACATTCACTGATGCTAGAGAACACAATTCTTTCTTCAGTGAACATAAACATGAATACAATGAGATATAATCATTAATAAATCAAGTTATTAAATTTTTATAATAAATAATGTAAGACAACACATAGTTGTATTGGAATTGTTCCCTAAACCACCTCTAGCTGAAGTTCTTTCATCTACTCCTCTGTATCCCTAACCACAACTCAAAATACTTTAAGAACTGTCAGAACAAAAGGCATTTTAGTTTTTATGTTCTACAGAAGGCCATTAGGACTACCACATCTGTTCATGTTTCTATAGTAAATCAAAGGAAAACATTTTTCTTCTCTTTCAAGAATTTTAATGTTTTCTAACTTTGTTTATGTTACACTATTTCTCATTATTAGTAAAGCAAGAAAAAGTGTTAAAAAATAAGTAATTTGAGATGAGTTCTTTGAAAAAATTGCCTAAAAATTAGTAAAGGATCATCATCCTTAGCTCTTGGCAAGGTGCTTGTAGCACAAGTACACGGTTGCATGCCAGAGTACTGAACACAACTATTTGAATAGTTCCAGACTTTTTTCCTACTACTTATTTACTAAGTTAAATCATTTGCAACTTGTCCAGTGCTGTATAAATCTATTAAAAGACAGGCATTCTAACTAAATCTGAAGATAACAAAATTGAAACTATGCAAAAGATGGGATAAGAAAAACCCAACTGACGCATACAGAGTAACCATGGAGTAAATATAAGAGTAAAAACAATCTCTTATTTATTTTTTTTCCCCTTTGGTGATCTTAAATAACAGTTTTTGTCATAGAAAGAATTACTTATGCATTTATATAACAGACTTCCTAGGTTCATTTGTAACACAGCCCATACTGGTGAAGATTATTTGGTCTATTATAGTGTGCAAAGCAGTAACACCCTTTAATGTGAATATTCAAATGCAGAATTCAAAAACACATCAAAAATTTTGCTAGGATTCAAAGTTTGACTAATATGAAAGGTTTTTATAGATGCTTTTCACCATAAAGAAGTTCACATTGTAGAAGTAAAGAATGAATTTTCACGCAGATTGTTGTTCTAAGACCAATAGCAAAACAGACAAGTTAATAACGATCACATCCAACTGCATTTATTTGTTTCTGTTGTTACCAGCATCAGTGTTTAACAAAAAAATAAATAAATAATTGTTTTTCCAGCAATGCAGCAACCAATTATCTCAGATAAACTAAACGTGATCTACAAAACCAAAAAGCTTGTTTATAAAAAGCTCTGAGCACCCTCAGATCTAGTTAGAGCCATGCATAATCAATGGAAGAAGATATTTCTGACTATTTCTAGACTGGTAAATTTGAAAATATTTGCAGGTTCCTCAAATTACAAAACCCTTTGCAAAACTGCATCAAAAAATCAGGCATGCACCAGCTGGGCCACAGGATGGAAGCACACAAGGAAGAAGAGAAGCTGGGGAATTTGCTCCCAGTACAGTCCAGTATGATGTTCATGCATCAAAACAAACAATCCAAAGGTATAGGCTATGAGCAATGAGGCCCCAGGGTTTTAAAAATGTTGGTGTTGGGCATTTTTACTACTGTAAATATGAAAAAGATGTGTGATATTTACAGTCTGTATACGAATATAGCTTACTGTTAAGAAAAGAAACCTAAAGCCACAGAATATGACAAAGGCAAGTTTAATAGCTCTGGTTGTTTTGCTGTTGTGTTTTACTTGTATTATGGAATTGGTACTATTGATGTGCCATCAGTAAATTAGAAATCCTGCTCCTGAGCAGCAACAGAATTCAACATGCAGGATTGTGTTGCTTAGGGACAAATTAACTGGAGTGAAAACTTTCTGTAACACAGCTATAAAAATTCTACCCTCCAGGGTAGACAGGGGATATTGTTTGTAATTTAGTTCTCTTTGAACTGAAATAAATGATGAGTTGTGGAAGAAGGTAAATTAGAAGACCATAAGCTCATCACAAAGTAGGTCTGTGTGAATTTTTGTGAATGCTGATTATGATTTTATGATTATAAATCTTCATAAAGCACATTTAGATGAAAGAATGAAAAAATACATTGCAAATTATTTTTCAGTGATATTTTACAAAATTTCTGAAAGTCCATGTCCACTTAACCACTCTGAGGAATTTCATTTACCTTGAGGAACAGAATACAACTGGACCTCATGCAAGCTAACATCTTCTGCAGGACAAGGTACCATAGTTGAAAGCCTGTTTTCCAACCCAACTCAGAGGAAAAGCTGATGTTATTTTGACTCAATTAATTCTAAGAAAAGAAACAGCTCTTCAGAGATGATGAAATTTATTTTTTTTAAATAAAACAGTAAGATGTTTGTTGTTGTTTTAAGTAGGAATTAGCTTATATTATGAAATAATATGACTGAGATTTAGATCCATAATTCAGTAGGCAGTGACATACTCAGTATGCCTCCACTTAGCCACTGCACTGAAAATCAAACTGTCATCATAAAACATGATGTTTGATACTTGCAAAAACATTTATTTTTTTTTTTAGAATCAGGTTTGACTACAGAACTATTGTTACTTCTAAATTATTACAGCATGTTTCATAAACACTGTTTGAAGGAAAATTCTTAAAAAAAACTTGTTATATATGTGTGTGTATATATATAAACTACACATACACATGTAGTTTATGAGCTCTCTTAGCCATATTTTCAGTTATTTGATTTCAGCAAGTGGTGTTTGGTAACTTCTCATTTATATCCTTGTTTTCAGATGGTAGGCCACCTACAAATCTGCTTAAAAATGTCCTATACAATAACCATGCAAGTAGACTATCATGAAACTTTAAACCAAAAATTTTCTGTGTGCAAAAGACAGCATATTTAATACTTACCCTCGTACTACTTTCTTTAGGTAAAATCATCCAAACCCCTTACTGTATGTACATCTGAATTTTCAAATTAATGCGTGCAATAAATTATGACATGTAATAAATTATTGTTAACTAGAAAGGATTTAATATGTCCATTAACATATGACACCATGCTTTTCAAGGTAGGATTCTCACCTCTCAAAATAGATATGAAAAAAAGCGATGCCATATTTGATGTTGATTTTTTCCTCAAGCTTATTAAATGTTTTGATAGAAACAGTCTAAATCTCTCTCACAGATGATAACAAATAAAACCATATTACAACTAATTCATAAATCAACTAGTGAATTATTACCATTACAGTAGATGCTCATCCAAAGGCTGTGGCCAGCCTCCAGGAGTGCACAGATCCCTCAGATACAAAGTTATGCAATACTGTAAAAGGATTTGGACTAGTAATTCCCAAATACAGCTACTTCAATTATTTTTTAATTATTTCTAATAGCAGAGGCTGCCAGAGAAGATGATTGTTAGGACATAACTAGTAATGCTACACTTATGAAATATTTTTGAATTTTGTAAGGAAAAAAATGAAATTCTGTTGCACAATTTATCACGTATTGATGGGTATACTACAACAACAGCCAAAATATTTGACTGATTACCTAGACTACTAAAGATTGTGAAGTCATACTGATTTACACTGAGCTGAGAATTTGGCCAGCTATCCATAACTTAACACATTTTACCCCATAAGTACCTCAATGGTATCACCACGTGCACACTTTGGTCAACTCCTCTCATATTAGGTGCAGTAACAGATTACAAGTTGTCCCCAGAACAAATAGAGAATAACCAAAATACTCAGCTGAGGATACTAACTCAGCCTGCTTAATTTCTTATTCATATTTTCAGCTGCTGTGTTATTTGCATCCTTGTTCAAGTAGCCTGATATGTTTTATCTGTAAGGAGGTTTTTGTACATATTTGGCAATGGATTAATGTCAAGAGCCATTTGGAAGAAGGCAAGGTAATAGCCTACTGCCAATGCCTGAGCTCTGGCAGGACTTCAAATCACAACAGAGACTTTTTTTTTTAGCATCTTGAGCTTAAAATAAAAAGATAAACACCACATAGTAAGCCTAAGTCATACAAATATTAAAATCCCTCTTGTGTTTGTCACTCTTTTCAAGCACATGGTAATATCACTAAACAAATATCAGGAAGCCAATGGAGAATTGCCTTCAAAACCTAAGGATATACCTTGACATAACTAAGCACTCCAATTTCAATCCCACTTGTTAGAACAATGCAACCACTCTTACTAGTAATATATTTCTGGTCTTTTCCAATAACTTTTTGTTTGTTTGTTTGTTTTATTTTAGAGATTAAAAATAAAAACTCTATTTCTTTATTTGGTTTAAATTAAATTTATTTCATCATCTGGTTTGCTATTTTGCCTCCTAACAGGAAACTAAAGCAATAACCCAGTCTCGTGCAGAAACACACTGCTTAATTATATAATACGGAAGTATTAGTTTTATTTTCTCTCAAACATTGTGTTAATTTATCTGCAATACTTCAGCCACTAATATCAAGACAAGATGCTAACTTATTACTAAAGACAAACTTTTCTTTCATTGAATTCCCTTTAATTTTGTTGCATTCTATCCAGATCACGAATTTGAGCTGAATTCAGGAAAGTCCACAAAGAGAGGCGCTGAGATAAAGACAAAAATGCAGTTCACATTGTATCTATTTTTAAGCTGAACTCAAAAATTCTATGAAGGTCAAAAAATGAAGCAATGTTAAAGAGGATTTTTTTTTTTTTCAAATATAGCTAGTAGACCAATTCTGAAGATTTTACCTTGGCTTTCTTTCAGAAGTGATTTTATTATTATTAAGCAGAGATGAGGTAAATTATATCAAATACCTACTGCTCACAGATAGAAGATTTCATGGCCTACTAAATAGGGAAGGATGTAAGTAAATAATCAAAGTTAAGAACATGCTTAAGTTGAATTGGAGAATAAAGAATTGGAGAAAAAGTCCTTGAAATTTCTATTGTATCATAGAATCACCGTGTAGCTTCATTCAGCTCTCTCCATACCTCTATGGCCTGTGTCCATTGCAGATTTATCATATTCCTCACCTGATCTCCAAATGAGGTAATTAATTAGTTGCCATCAGCATGGTGCACTGCACATATCAAACACTAAAAACATTAGGGCACCTGCTCTCTCTTTCCCCAAACTGAGCTGAAATCCCACTGGAAAAGCAACAGGATTTCAGGGACTGATCTTAGGACAAAATGAGAGGGCAAAACTGCCCTCTCAAAGATGATATCTAGTGTGAAATGGGTGGCAGAAGAGTTTGAATATGATACATACATGGGATTATATGAGAAACCACATATCCCCCAGATAACTAATCTAGGCTATCTACATATCTAACATTTAAACATCTGTGCACAGTTTTGTAATTGTTAACTAATTGTGGTGTAAATGCCTGAAGTAACCAGGAAAATAAAACTAACATTCACTTTTTAAGGAAAAGTTATAGCATTGAAGAGGCTTTCAGGGTAGGGCATAACTGCATTACCTGAGCGTTTCCTAGGCTCCCAACCTTAGATGCTATCGCGCTGGGGAAACTTGGTGTGCTAGCTCTAAGGAACAGCACGGAGCGTAGAGTGGAGTGGAGACACCACAGCTAGGCTCTGTAATCAGGTGGGGCCTCGATTGTTCTTGTGCACAAAGCTGCACTTTTTGCCACCCTAAGCCAAAGACCTGTCATGTTTTGACAAATGCTGTACCCTACTGTACTTTTTGCTCGTTATAATATCATTATAATACCAAAACACACCTCCATCCCAAAAGCTACCCGCCTCCAAGGTGCGACCACCCCTCACTGAGCATGCACTCTGAATTCCTCGGAGCCTATTACTTTAAACGGAGATGGGAAAACTTTAAACCAATCATGACTAAGATATGCTTGACTAGAGCCACTCAAGCTCCACCTAAAAGATAGAAAATAATATAAATTGGCCCAAGAGAGAGGGGATGTTAGGGAAGATACCACCATCAGGGGAGATACCACCCCGAGGACAACATCCTTAGGACCTCCTGACTCCTGGGATCAGTCGATGGGCTGAGCCTCTCTTCCCCCCCCATTGGGACGCCTTTGGGTGAGATCTGAATACTTGCTTATAAATCTCTATAGAGTCTTTGATCCTTTTAACGTGTTTATTTCTAGGCTGCACACCTGTGACACCTGTAAACATCTGTAACATCTATAAACACCTGTAACATCTATAACACCTACAACACCTATAACACCTGTAACATCTGTAACACCTATAACACCTGTGTATTTTATGCATGCTAGCTTGCTTTTGCAGACAGTCACTATCGCCAGCAATCCAAAAGAACCTGATTATCTGTTGCTGTAATAAACCATACTTGATTGCATTGTGATAACTCTCATTAAGTGCAACAAGGGTGAGGGTGGTTATCCGTGATAATTCAGTGTTCTGAATCTAACCAGACTCCCAGATGGTTAATGCGTTTTTGGTGAATGTCTGAACAGACCCCCAGACGGTTAATACGTTTTTGGTGAATGTCTGAATGGACCCCCAGACCGTTAATGCGTTGATGGTGAATGTCTGACTGGACCTCCAGACGGTTAATGTGTTTTTGGTGAATGTCCGACTGGTTCAGTACCCTGAATCTGACCGGGCCCGTAACGGTTAATCAGCTACACCCCTTAACGCGACAGTAAAATTGGCGTAGTCGGCAGGATTGCTATGGATAAACTTCTGCAAAAATACAAATGTGTTCCTTCCCAGGCAGGGAAGGAGTTTTCCCAAAAGTTTTGGAAAGATGAAGAGAAAGTGGTGGAGTGCATTGAGCAGTGTCAGGCTTCACGAAAGATTGGTCAAAGAAAGGGTAAAGGTGTGATTTGTGCTGTGTTAGGAGCCTGTTTGACTTGTGCTCAGCAAGAAGCTAAGGAAACTCCTGCTCCCAAACTGATCTCTGATGCGGAACATACCGCTTTGAAATCAGAGAATGAAGTATTGAAGTCATCATTGGCCTTTGAAATGGAGACGGGAAAAACATTAGGAATCAGAGTGGATAAACTTTTGGATGAAAATAATAAACTTTTGATTGAGAATGATAAACTTGTGACTGAAAATGATAAACTTGTGAGTGAGAATAATCATCTTAAACAATTGCTGGAGAGGGTTAGTCATCTGTTAAATAAAGTACAGCCTTGTGCTCCGGTCAAGCAGATTCGTGGAGTGCTGCATAGTGTAGAACCTGAAAGCTGGGACAGTGATTTCTGGTCTGACAGTGATGATGGTGTTAAAGAGATTTCTGATTCTGAACCTCAATTGATTTCCTTGAGACCTTTGGTTAAGACTGAGACTGCTGTTGATGATAATGATGAAATCCGCACTACTGTGCGAACGATTCCGTTGTCACTGGCAGAGTTGGTTAAAATACAGGAGAAGTTCTCAAGGTGGTCAGAGGAATCAGAAGTTGAGTATGTGTCGAGTTTCTCTTAAAGGAGGAGATCGAATGATGTTGAGTGAGGAAGAGGTAGGAGGCTTTTGGAGACCTGGAGTATTTTTAACCACCACACCAGGAGCTGACTTGGCTGTAGCAGTACAGAAAGCAGCCTGCATTCAGGTGATATATGAAAGAGATGAATTAAGGAAATCCCCCATGTTAGCTCCTGTTGATCTGGTTCAATTAACCCCTCTCATCCGTGGACTCCTTGATTGTCTTAAGATGGTTGTAGCAAACACCCAAGATCACATACTAGCTGCTTGTAGGGATGATAATAGTGGTTGTAGGCAAAATACTAACTCCCCCACTCCCACCTGGAGTGAATTGGTACAAGACATAGATAAGTACGGACACCGAATGGGCTGGATTAATTCATCCAGTATTAAGCCCCAAGACCACTCTCGGCGAGTCCGCCAAATCCACACTAAAAATCCCAGATATCCCAAATTCAAAGAGAGGTTGAAACCTAATAGGGAACGGAGTGAGTTGTGGTGTCGACAAAAAAACTCTTGTCCCTGGGGAGGGCAGTGAGCCACCCTGCTCGGCGGGTATTAGCAATTCAGTGGCTCTCTAATGAACACTCTGACCCTATCATTGCCATTCCTGTTGAACCCCCCAAAATATTGGTAAATTTTCTTATCGATACCAGGACCCAAATGTCAGTAATTGCACATGAAACAGCACAAACCCTGAGCATAACACCTGGTCAACACAGGGTTAAATTCATGGGAATCAATGGCGTGGAAAAACAATGCCCCACTGTAAAAATTTCACTCTGGTTGCCAGAGGAACAAAAATTAACCAGGATAGAAGTATTAGTTGGTGCTGCATATACTAATGTTTTAGGATTTGACATACTGCATGGTTGTATGTGGAAACTCCCTGATGGAACTGTGTGGAGTTTCGCAACACTTCAAAGGGATTCAGGCACCATGAGACTGAGCCTGTTACAAACATCCATACCCTTATTCCCCGCTAAAATCATTAATGATCGGCAATATCTGTTGTCAACAGCAGCACTTAAGGGGATTGATGGGGTGGTAACAGAATTGGAAAAAAGAGGCATTATTAAAAGGACCCATTCACCTTATAATTCACCAGTGTGGCCAGTAAAGGAACCAACCAGGCAATGGCATTTTACAGTGGATTACAGACAGTTGAATGCTAACACTACACCTTTGACTGCCACAGTTCCAAACATGGCAGAGATAGCAAAAGCCCTCTTTGTATCTAACAGTAGTAATAGTGCTAACTACTATGCATGGGAAATCAAAGATTGCTATTTCACCCTCTTTCTAACCCTGCCGGTTGAATACAACCGAGCATATTTTATTTTCTTTTGTGTTCACAGGAACCCTGAGCAAACTGTATATGGACAGCTGGAAGATGACAAATCAACAGTTTGGATTAATAATGCTATGCTTTACCCTGACCTTGATGCAATTACAGACCTTAAAGGAAACTTAGCTACTGTGGCTGTGCATGGAGCTGAGGTGTTTCACCATGGCATTTAACCATGTATTGTCACAGTATAGCACAGTCACTGGAACATCTCAAAACAGAAAGGACCTAAATCTCTCTACTTTAGTTACAAAATATTTTCAAAAGATGAATGGAGTTGGAATGATTCTCTAAGAATGGCTGAACTTTAAGCCACGTCTGGCCAGATAATACAAATTGGTTGTCGAATAACTAATGGCTCCACTTATAATCGGCCGACTGAAATTAAGACAGTTTCCAAAATAACTGAACCAAATTTTGATTGCTGGTACAATTTTACTTTCACCAAACCTATAATTGTGTACTGTCTTTGGGGTTACAGAGGCACAGAATTACAAAGGATAAGAAGCCTCTGCCTCCGCAGATACCTGAAAACAAACCGACTCAGCCTCCCATTGGTCTAACTCCTTCCATCTCCAACACAGGTCCTTACATAATTAAAAATGTGGGACAACAACAAATTCTCTTTAACCCTAGTTGGTCCCTAAAAAGGGTAGAGCTAGCGCTGCACATTAATATCTCTGAAATTAACTCAAAATGTACCACCTTTCTGAGAACTGCCTACACCGGCTGGTTAGCATGGTTACATGGACGTTCTCTAAAACAATCTCAGCGCGTATCATGGGATGCAACTGGGTTATTAGGGACAGGATTAGGTATATCTAATAATAATGCGTTGATGGTGAATGTCTGACTGGACCCCCAGACAGTTAATGCGTTTTTGGTGAATGTCCGACTGGTTCAGTACCCTGAATCTGACCGGGCCCATAACGATTAATCAGCTACACCCCTTAACGCGACACTAATGAGACTTCAACATAAAGAAAAGCCAAAAATTTTATAGTAAAGCTTCAAACCCTATCTATTATTCATATATTTGTGGAGAATTTATATTTTCATAACTGCATGACTTGAGGAGAGATTGCAAGTGATTGTTAGTTGTCTTTTTTTTTTTTTTTTTGGTCATTTTGTAGTGTCTTATTTCCATTAGTGTAAAGTAGAAGTCATGTATCTTCTAACTGGCTACTGCTACAGAAAAATGAAACCCTGCAAAATAATGGCAAAGTGAAGGCACTAACTAACAATTTAAGAAAATGTTTGGAGAAAGTAACTCTGTAAGAAAAACTGAAACAAACAAGTACACTCCCCCAAATAAATTAAAAGATGATGGAAGGAAAACAAACAAACAAACAACATTTAGTAGAGAAATGTATGTTTCCCATTTTGAAGTAAGCCACTCCTGATTTCTCTTATCCATCAGTTCTGTCCAGTATGTTCCACATTTCTTTTTCTCACGTATTCAAGTCACAGTCTTGAAGTTTTCATTGTTTTTGATATATGTGGAGTTGGTATTGCAAAAAGGAAAACACTTTAGAGCATGAAGTGATCCATCCTTCAACCTCACCATCACCATTCTTCCCTTTCTCTTCACACCTGCACATTTTGTGTCAGGATTTGAAACACAAACTGAGAACCACATAGAAGACTGGTGCATTTATACAGTATTTAAAGTATAGTTCATAAGCTAGACCTTCCCCAGAATTGGACTATTACACATTTATATCGACTCTTGAAGTACAATATGAAAAATTTTCACATAATACACAACAACAACAAAAAACATTTTGTATAAGCTATTTATAATGGAAATAGAGTCTCTGCTCTATTTCTAGCATGCCTAGTGATATAGCAAAGAGAGAGGAGAGTATGGCAGTATTTCCTCCCTGCTGCACGTGTAAAAGGAGAGAACAAGATACATATCAAGGCTGAAGGCAGGCCAGGATGACCAGCCGTGGTTCATTTCTCCTGCAGGGCTCAGCCAGCTGGCACGGAGCCTTCTGAGGCCCAGTGGCTCCAGCCATGCACATGACGCCATATGGCTCTGAGGGAGCATTCACTGTTCTTTTTTGCAACGTAAGTAGGGACACCACTGAGCATATTGTCCCCAGCAACACTGAACCAGTCTGTCCCATAAGATATTTTTGTAAAGTAGTGTGATGTAATTAGGAACCCCTTAGTATACAGCTAGTAAAGGTATGCAATTATTTTATATGGCTACAGTGTATATTCTGGACTAGATCACTTCAGTATCAGTACAAAGCAAAATGTAAAAAACACAAAAGCTAAGGAGATGATATACTTTCTCGTGTTGTGGTTGAAAAACAAAGTAGGGAAAGAAAAAAAAAAGAACTTTCAGAAATCTTTTCTTTGCCTTCAAGAGAGATGTCCTTTCCTCCCCCCCTCCCCCCTTCGTTTTCTTACACCTATTCTGTAAATTAGATCAACTTGGAATTGAAGAAGTAATTTTGAATTTTAAAATGAAAATCCTGCCCAAAAATGCTAGCGTTTCATTGCAGTAGAAATGACTAGTCAATCTCAGCTAGTAGTCTCAAGCAGAGCATTTCATCCCACCGAAACAGCATGCTTTGAAAAACTACAGTTGATAAAAACAATTTTGTACTCACGTGTGGTATCTCAAAGGCAGTATTTTCAGCTTGTCTGAAACAGGGAACCCACATGACTACTGCTATCAGAAACAGGATAGGTGTTGGTGTCTCCTGCATAGCCTAAATTTAAAAGAACAATTCAAACTGTAAACTAAGATAATAGGGTATGATTTTTCCCAGCGATGTTGTGGATGCCCCATCCCTGGAGGTGTTTAAGATCAGGTTAGATGGGGTTTCAGCAACCTGATCTGGTGGGAGGTGCCCCTGACCATGGCAGTGGGGTTGGAACTGGATGGTCTTTAAGGTCCTTTCCAACCTAAACCATTCTATGATCCTATGACTGCATTCCAAAATTATCTGAATAGTGTATCCCTATCTTGATCATCTGCATAGGCATGCAAGGTCTTCTAAATCTGATAGGAAACAGTCTAAATCAGTATTAATTCTCTTGCGCTTAGATGCAAAAACTGTTTATAACCGTTATTCAGATGAGAGATGAATACAGCCCTAAGAACCAAAAGAAAACATCAGTGGAAACTGTGGTAAATAAAAATCCATGAATACGTGTATGAAGTCAGAAATTAGGAAGAGCAAAGAAAGCAAGCATGGGCAACAAGTGGCACACTGGAACTTATATTTCCAAGGCACACCAGGGAGATGCCTGTTTGCACAGGGACTCAGCCTATTTGAGTGCCTCTTAAGTTACACCCATCAAGACGATGCAGGTGAGCAGCGAGACTGAAAAACAATGCTTCTGTGGAAGGGATCTGTAGTGTCAGGAAAACTGAGCAACAAACTCTCACAGATAAAATGAGACCTACCCTCAAACAGACTATCTGAAATGGTTTGGACTATTTCTGAGTATGTTATGATATAAATTAATGAGAGTGTGAATTTTGAGGGGCCTTTAAAACAGTTTGGGAAGGTATGCAACTGTGCAGAGGCTTTATGCTATAATTGTACATCTGGCACCTTCTATGGCATTTAAGGCTCATTAAATTCTGAATCTTGTGTCATCTGCCCTTGGCTTAAAATAGTTTTGTGTGAGCTTTTTGTCTCTAACTTCCTCTTTAACAGAAGTTGTTTCTGTCAGTCTCTTAGCTCCACTTATCCTCTTCATCACATCAGATCCTCAGCAAAAGCATAGACTCAGATTATAGTCCCAGTCCTCCAGGATTTGACTCCCTTCATGTTTATTTATACGATAGCAAAAAGAACTAAACTATTATATAGGACCTGATCCTCTATGAGCAAGCAATAAATAAAAACATTCCAGAATACCTTTTTAAAAAATCCCAGTTACATTAAAAGTATTTTTTTCAAACTAAGAGTTTTCTAACATATAGAAGACTGACCGTAACAGTAATATTTTCTATACAAATAGTCTATGAATTGACCCAACATTTTGTTTTTCTATAATACTGCTCTTCAAGACCACTAAAGACACTGACATAACACAATCCAGTAAGTCTCAAGTTGCTCTGACATGAAAGGTTTCTTGTCATAAATCAGGAGACTCACAACAATAGCAGTGTGACATCCCAAAAGAAATTTACATTTAATTTAAAGCAACTGTTTGAAATGAATAAAACATGATCAAAAGTCAGACATTTTTAGTGAAATCAAGAAATATCATACCACTGCTTGCTGATTTCAATAACTGCTTGAAATTACTGGGGAAAAAAGCAACTGTCTTATTACAGGTTGGCAGTACAGATTTTATGACAAATTTCCTCCCTGCTATAAAGACTTTACAACTGAAAAGGTAGAATGCTTCATAAAATGAAGTATCTTTTTCTATGATAATAACTGTTAAGGTTTTCCTCAATGCTCATATGCCTCTAGCTTATTTTGTAATGATATAACACCTGCAATGGATTAAATCTGTACTGTAACTGTAGCAGATAGTGTAAGGAATGTCAGTTCTCATTAGCTTGCATATAAATCTGCCTGTTTTGGTAAGCAGGATAAAGGAAAGACCAGTGAACCACTAGAAACCCAAAGCATATGTTGTTCATGCAAAAAGGACATTCAGCAGCAGGGATCTTTTCCACATCATACTCTTTTAGGACTGGAAGAATATTTTTCAGGAAGAAACAGAAATCTACAAAAATGCATTATCATCGAGTTGTAGTAGGTTTTTTTCATGTATATACATGTATAATGGCTTGCTGACACAGCTGAACAGTCATAAAATATCACAAAGAGTAAATGAGTTGATAACGTAAAGCAGTAATTAGGATTTTGTGCATGTTTATCCTATTTACATATTTTAATGCTTTGGTATTAACATGTCAACTTTAATAGTATGTAAATGAATTCCCTTGTGTGAGATTTATCCTCCTCAGCATTAGACATGTATTCATTCCCAGCAACTGTAAATTTCATTCCTTACTTGTCTTTTCAGAGAGATTTTTCAGGATCTTACACAAAATGTTTTCCCCACAATCTCCTGTCCAGGTTCATTAAATAAGTTTATATCTCTAATGGATAGAACAGCAGTAGCCACTGGCTCCACATATCACCGTGCTATAAAAACACATACAGAGAATCTCTTTGTGCCTGAAGGTTTTACAACCATCTAAATAAGAAAAGATTAATCAGCCACCTTGCATTCCTGCCTGTTTCTGCATAGTGCTGATGCTTGCTAGAAATCTGATGCAACATACTTAATCTGAGAAGCATAACAACACATGCCATAACAACTGATGCCTCAAAAGCGCCATGGCACATCACAAAGGTATTTCAAAAGATTCAGGAATAAAAACTAAGAATGCCTTTAGATTTTTTCCCCCACTTCAATGCAATCTTGATGTTTCTGTTGACTATGTATCTGGAAAGTTTGCATCCTTCTAATGAACACCACTTAATGAGAAACAAACAGTCAGAAAACAAAGATATGGTATAATAATAATAAAAAAAAAAGAAGTACAGCCTAACACCACCTATTGTTTTACAGTACACTGCAGTTTAGTTCTGGGTGTACCGCAGAACACTGCATAATACAGCTAGAGTTGCCTGGCAACAAACAGGAACTATATCAGAAAGCAGCAAAGGTGTGAATGAGTAAACAGAAGTGACAGTAATGTGAAAATACCCTGTAAAACCAAGTTTGGTGCTACAATGCCTGACTACACTTTCACAGCATTTCAAATGGAATGTTGGACCAAATTCTGCTCAGTGTTCAAGTGTAATTAAGGCATGTACACATGAACTAGATTTGACTAAAAAAGCTCAGTATGAAATCTAGAGAAAAAACACATTAAAAAAATGCATTACCATCAGTTTAGCTACTAAATACAAATACAGATTAAGAGCCCAATACTACCTTGAGTAGACGAAATAGGATTGGCATCAGGCTCTCATTTTGTTGCTAAACTCCTGGAAACCAAGCGCGCACACACATGCACACAAATTGTGCACAATTTGAAAGACCAGTGCTCATTTCCCACATTTCTTTCCACTCAGAAACCCCCTCCACTGAGGCACTGAACTGCTTTTCTGCTTTGAGCTTTATTTGTGTATCTGCAAAATTCTTTTGTTACAGACAACTGCCACTTTAACATATAAGCTAACCTTTGAAAAGTGTCCTGAAAAGGAACAAATTTCATAGTGAATAGACTATAAAATATAATTATAGGATTAATATATTAAATATATCTGAGCCAGCCCTTCATCTGGCTTATATCAGAGAAACTCACATGACCCAGCAAAGCTAAGCTACTTCATGATAACTAAGGGTCTTTGTTTCTTAAAATGATGCTGAAATATCATTTCCTCCCTTATCCTTTCCTATAGGTAAGTAAAACTCTAAGACAATGCGATCAAGCAGAGATTGATTAGTCAGAATTACACTGATGTAATGTTGGGGCAGAAAGTTGCATGAGGTCATCTTCCTGAACAGATGGTCCAGAGATATTGGTTTTAACTAGCACATGGTTGAGTAAATAATGTTTAAGTTTTCTTTGAGAGCCTGGGGAGTGAACCAGATAGAGTTGAGTGAAATACCTGTGCCTCCTGCCCACATCATCTGCTACTCCTAGGGTTTTCATTTCCTGCACTGTTTGTGCTTTATCACACGGCTCACTGGTCAGGCAGTCTGTGCCCTTGGTTCAAAAGCTTTTATTGGAAGATTGAGAGAGACGTGAACTTATTTTCAATTTGTAATTTCTTTATATATGTGGTTTGCTTCTTACATGCAAAATCACAGTTAACAGAGACAGAGGCATATGGCTGTATTGCTTTTCACTCAGTAAAATAAGTCTATATGTAATAAAAAATTGCCATATTAGAATAAAAAAATCTTCCTAATCAGTTTTATAAATTATTTGGTTTCTGTTCAGATTAAACACCCACTTGAACACACCCATATTTGCCTCCTAAACAGAGAAATTAATTGATTGTACAACATGGACATTGTTAAGCATGTATTTACAATCTCAAAAGGATTAACCTGGTCCTTGTATTACATCATATTTTCTATGTATATACACATTTACTATAGCTTTGTTTAGAATAAAAGTAGTTGATGAAAAGTTCAGCAAATTTCACTATGACTTTTTAATGCTTTGAACAGGAATGTCTCCTTTCATAAGCAGCATCAATGACTTCTGGTAATGTCAGATTAGTGTCTGTTCTATCGCATTTACTTTTCATAGTAACAATCCTGGGAATGTCATTGTTACAATATTTAAATGAACACAGTGATGCAAAATGGCATGGTAAGTATGAAAATAAAATGCAAGATTCAAAACCAGGGTAATTATTTACAGACAAGTAAACGAAGACACAACTAAGATAACTTTGACTATAAATTGTTTTCTAGTTAGCTTCATTACATAATAGTTTAAGACCTTAAAATGACCCCAAAATACTATTGATTCATGACTACAAATTATTATTTTGGGGAAACACCAAAATAAATACAGAAGCATAATCACAATGTTATACAAAAATGAAAAAAAAATCATTAAATATACTTGCACAGACATTGATGTGATACAGTAACAACGTTTTAAATAAACTGTCTGCATTATCCATGTGTAAGGTGTAGTCAGATGTGTAGGTCACCTGATTATTCATTTATTCGTATTAAACAACTTGCTGCTGCTCCCTTCAGCTTCACTCTATAACTACTGCTGTATGTTGGCAGAACTTCCACATTTCTATTTTTAAAAAAATGTGTACATAATTTTAAGACTTGAATAATTTCTTATTGATGTTTACAACAAAGGTTCAAAGAGAAAACCATAAAGGAAAAAGAGTAAAATTGACATTCTGATTTGTCTCATTAAAGCCCACCTTTGAGTTATAGTCATAAAAACAAGAAGAGAGCATCACAGCAATCCAATAAAAGAAAAATGCATACAACTTGGCTGCAAGGCATGTATAACGTTTTTTAACCTACAGATGGGTCTGTATCAAAGAATTCAAACTCCATTCTCTTAATGGCCTTCTGTACAGCAGCCAAGGGTGCATGAAGGAACTGGAAGGGATACAGGTGCTCTTTCATGTATCACTTATACAGATAAGAGTCAAGTGAAAAATTCACTTTCAGATTAAAATTCTCATCCCATCTTCCTCTCCACAGTTCAGGACATGGTGATCTGTACTGAGATTTGCATCCCCTCTGATTTCAATATGACAAACATCCAGCTTCCTGTGATTGTTTGCAAATGTTTTTATAGTACCCACATAAGAAGGATGAACTCTTGTGGCAACTATTTCTCTGGAAAATTTGCAATCAATAGCTTCCAATTTACCAAGCTAGATCCCACTTATAAATATACCCATCCATCAAACTATGTGGTTAGTAATGATCTAGTTTCACTTAAGGCACCACAAGTTGTAAGGTCATTGCTGATATTATTGCAGACAAGTGCTTTTCTCATGTTTTTATGACTGTAATGTCATTCCTGTTTGACTTCACTGACACTACTCATGACAGAATTGCTTATGACATAATTATGGAAATACATAGCTTATTATTGCATAATAGCCTTAAAAATCTCATGCATGCATCATTATGCAAATACGAACAGTGGAGCAAGCGTTGTTGATGTCAATATGTCCATGCCAGAATAAGCTAATCAAATGAAATATAGTCCAATTAGCAGCATGGTGGGCAATCTTACATAAAAGTAGATGTTCAAAGGAGGAAGGAGTACTTAAAAATTATGGCAAAAATATGACATACCTTCAGAAAAAAAGTAAAGATTTTTATTCAGTTGATCCCAAGACATGATAACTCAAGAAATTATGGATAATATACATGTTAAATACAAAGTCCTCTAAAACTACATCACTTAATTTAATCTCTGTAAAAGTTATAAAAACTGATCTAAGCTAGTCTTGCAGTTACACCTAAAGTTAACAGAGGGGACAGGGAGGGAGAGACCTTCAGACTCCCACAACTAAAATAATTTTATTTTATTTTAAGGCAGTATTTATTACCTTCTGACAGCACTCATATCCCTTCAAGTACTATAGTGAGAACCTATAGCTTAGATAACACATTTTAGAAGACTGTAATTATTTAAGACTTTAGCAATTATTTAAGGCTTTGAACAACCCAGTCTAGTGGTATGTCACTGCCTAAGGGGGTGTGTGTGAGGGGTTGAATTAGATGATCTTTAAGGTCCCTTCCAACCCAAATCATTCTGTGATTCTACATGTATGACAAATCCCATCCTAAATGTTACATACATACACAAAATAACCCATATATCCTATTATAAGCCTATTATAAGCCACATGACCAGGTTATCTCCTTGCTCAGACAGCACAAATCTATTCTCTACATAATAAATAAATAGGGATGACGTGGCAATCTCATGTAGATTACAATGTACTATATTAACTCAAGGAGCACAGTGGTTTGCTGGCTAAATGAAAATATCTCTGGAAGGAAATTGAATTTTGAAAGCTCAATATTCAAGTTTCAAGGGGGAAAAGATGCTTATGTTAACTCTCAGCTGCAGGGATGCCTATCATTATCAGACTTGACTCCTTTCCACTTCCAGCCTCTCTGGCTTCAGAATACCCTGGGAAGCATGGAGCACACAAAAGCATATTAAAGCTGGAGGAAAATGACATTACAGAAGAACTATGCACTTTTAATCAACAAGGGAACCAATAAATATGACATAAAACCAGGACTATGTTTTACTTTGGAAAAAATAGAAAAGTGCTCTTTAAAAGCTACTTTGTTTACCTGCCACCAGCCAAGTAATTTGCATTCTCATTGAAAAAAAAACAATTTGCCCCCAGGAGAATAAAAAACTGAGTGAATTTTGATTTGCAATAAGAAATCATTGGGATTTCTATAATATATTTGTTATATTTCCATATATATATTTCCATACAGCTTAAAACTGTATGGAAAGTTTAGGGACTTTTCCATTTGGTTTTAAACATATAATTTCCAGACTGAAGAGAAATTGCTTGCTATAACTCTTCAGTACTATACCTCTGAAAATGTATGGTGTGACATACATTAGTCAATATTGTTTCTACTCTATGACTGGCTGACAAGTCAGTTATCTTTTGCAAGAAAATAGCAAACATGAGTTTCACTACAAATGTATTCTGTTTAAGAATCTTTTACTATTCAGAAAAAAATGTTGTAACAAGCAAACAGCAGTGACATGAATTCAAGTTATCTAACTAGTGAAGAGGTCCAGAGTAAGTTGCTACCATTTTCTGCAGTACACTCTGCTTTTTGACCTGTAATAAATCAGTCAAGATGCACTGTTTCTAGGATATACAATATCAAGGTCTCAATCTTTCTATTATCCTAGATGCTGTCACGAAGATGTTGTGCATAGGGACTAGATCTCTGTCTTAAAAGTTAGACTTTCTGAAACTATATGGCACTGTACTGGTAACATATAAAAAACCAGTACCACCTCATTTAATTTGCAACCCTTTTTTTTTTTGAGTCTTTTTTCCTTCAGTCTGCATAGGAAAATAAATTTTATAGTCATCATTGATCAACTACCATCCTCCTGAAGTTCCTGTGAGTCAAGAGAAACCACTAGCATACATTGCACAGGATTTGTTCTGTTTCTACACGTGCCAAGTGAAAAAAGAGTAAGGGAAGACACAGGAGAAACAGCAAAAGAAATCAAGGAACATAGGGTTTTGACAGAAAGATGACTGTCTGGAGACATCAGGCTGTTCAGTTTCCTGCTTGCATCAGTCTTACTGCCTACTAGCTGTGAACTGAAGCACAGGGTGGTTGCAGGAGAGAGTGGGACCAGCAAGAACCCAGAGCAGATGGCTGTGAGCACTACGCTGGATGCAGATGCTGACAGGCACATGCACTTGGCATGTATTTTGATTCACTGAAAGCATCTAGGAATTATATACAAACAGTTGCTAAGCAATTTGTTTGCACTGGAAACTACTGGCGCTGGACCAACCAAATAGGCATGAAATGGTTGCAGAGCGTGGGTCTGTTTTGTCCTTTCTTTCTGAATTAAGTGCCTCAGTGAAACCATTCTCAAAGGGAAAACAATACAAAAAAAAAAAAAAAAAAAAAAAAAAGATGATACCCAAGAAGATACCCATAGACATGTTCACTGAGGTTCAGTTCCTACTTCATCTGTAATGTTACAACATATTACTGGGAAATCACTCTTCTTACACCTGTGACAACATAGACTCAGAGGCCTCAGTGCAAGATTTTGACACTTAAATCAAAAAGCCAAACTCCTGGAAAATGTCACTTGTAATTCTTGCATAAAAAACTTGATTACAAAGGTTCAGCTTACAGTTTTGGAGAAGCCTCTTTGCTACTCAAGAAAATCCAATTAAGAATTGAAAAAAAAAAAAAATTAAAAAAAAATTACATCTACTGCTGGTAAGTATATTTTAAAGGTCTGAAGAAGTCAGTACTTTTTTCTTCTTTCACTAGAGCAGTATTGTCCACTACTTTTGGAAATAAGGTATTGTACTTGTCTTGATGCCATAACAGCAGGTCTACCAGATATGCCAAAAGAATGCTTTGCCTTGTGTCCTTTGAGTAGGAACATGGCACTGCTAACAGTTTTACAGAAGTGAAACAAGGTACCTCTGAAATGGCTATAGCCACTGTTATCACTTACACAAAAGCCAATACATATCTGGCATTTCAGCAGAAAGCCAACTGCTATTATTTTGGTTGGATATGTTAATTTTTCTCAGTCTGATAAATAATAGAGGATTCTCTGGGTCTCTCTTACATCCCTCTGCACATCACCATGATTAATGTAAAAAAAAAAAAAAAAAAAAAAAAAAAAGCCAAAAAGCCAAGAGCTCTATGCAGATAAACAGGATTTTCTAAAGCAATCCAGCCAAAAGTTAGCTAGATTAGTATTTTCACATTCTCATGTCCACTGATGCATGACTGCAATGTGGACAGCTGCTTGGGATGCCAGGCTCTGCATCTAGAATCCAGCAAACACATTTGGTGCTCAGACATTGCTTCTTTGCTACCCAAGCTCATGTCCATGTGTTCAGGCAGAACTTTGCCTACTCATCACTTGGTCAGACTCCTCAGACTGTTAATTTGAGGGAGGTAGCAAGTGACTACAGGCTTGGATGGACAGGCTGCCCACTCCTAAAGAACCCCTTGCTGCTGTACTAGGCCCCTCTTTTGTAATGTGCTGTTGTGTTCAATGCTTTGTATAACTTCACTCTTTGTTCATTGACACCTAATTAAGGAGGGGAAAAAAGAAAAAGCAGAGGGAAAGAAAATACAGAACTCCTGCTGTATTCCAGAACGACAGGTTCTAACTCTTCTGGTATTTGGCAAAACACAGACACTAGAGGGAAGGTAAAGATGCCTCAAGGATGTACAAATGTCTGGAGACACTTTTCATGTAGAAAAGAGCAGGGAAACCTTAGGGAAAACACCACCACGTAAGATGAAGCAATGAAGAGTGCAGCATCTCTACATTATTATATTTTCATCACAAAGAAATCATGTGCATTTTAAAATTCAAAACAATCCTCTATTCTTACTGAGCTTTCCTATAAGGAATAATATAATAGTGTAATCTAATCTATGCAGAGTATTGTATCAGAAAAATATATCTGATACTACAATGCTCAGGTGCAAAATGAAAACAGAAAAGATGGATAATCTGAAGTTATGCTGTATTCTCATCACATTTTAAACACCTGCATGTTCACAAGAATGTTTTGAAATGTTTCAAATTTGCACGTTTTAAACAATTTTCCTTCAAAAAGACCTTGACAACATAGAAAAATGTAAAATAACTAAATCATATCTCATAGCAAGATAGGAGATGAAAAAAATGGCATTAACTATACCAGTTCGGAGTGTAATGAGTTTTCTAAAACAAAACTTGACTTTTGTCAACCTGACTTTGAAATGCAAGGAAGTATATTAAACTGATGGGTCAGCTCTGGAATCAAACTGGAATTCTGCTACTGGGAATGGATGCCAATCTTGGAGTTTGCCAGCACAATGCACATTGTCCATATGCTACATTTGTGCTGTTTGAGTACTCCCTGGGTGTTGTAGCTATCACCATTAGTTTTTCTGTTACCATGTGACTCTAGTGATATCAATTTAAACTAATGACTTACTTGGGTGTCCTGATATTACCTTATTCACTGAAGAATAAAAAAGTGCCACCCTCTAATCTGAAGCTGTAATTTGAAAATCAATTGTACTGAGGACTCAGCAATCATTATTTTTTGATTCTTGGCCAGTTGGCATTAAAAGACTTCTTACCTGGAAACCATTCTTTCTTGTCACAGTGAAAAACTGCACCCGACTATGTTTTCATAGATAGTTACACAATTAGTTACATAGTTGATACCAATAATAAGAGAAATATCCATGCTGAAAGCCAGTAAGGTCTTAAGCAGCACATTTCATATCACTTCTGCAAAGCATTTTAGATGACTCAGACAAAACTAGCATTTCCCCACTGCTGAAGGTAGCAGTATTGCACTGGCTGTACAAGTTTTGGCACTAAATTTTGGCAGAGTTTGCTATAAACATCCTCTAGAAGGTGGTTAGGTTATTGGGACTTCATTTCTTGATATTTTCTAATTCTCTCTAGCAATTGGAGATTATAGTACGCACCATCACATACCTAGTTCCATGTTGTTTGTTCCTGGTTGTTTTCATTAGGTAAAAGCACTTTAATATGACTTGTCACCCACATAATTTATTTCTAGGAGAGAGAGCTCTCAAATGCGAGGTGAGCTTCTATTTATACAGAATAGCTTCATTTTAAATGAAGTCATTTTTCTGAAAACCACTGAGGCCTCCCTCTTTGTCCCTTATCTCTTGTTCAAAATATTTAGGCACAACATGGAAGAGATATGACGTTACTGATTTTTGACCTATATTTCTTTATACTGTTATTTGAAAAAAAAAAAAAAAAAAGGCGGGGGAGGGAGGGGGGGGGGAAGGAGGGAATCAAGGAACACGGTAAACAAATAAAAATAAAGAACAAATAGAAGAAATTGCTACCTGACCTCTCCTTTTTATTATTGGCCCTATTTTTTTTCCTTCAGTCAGTGAACTAAATATGTAATTTTCAAGCAAACCAATATACACTAGTTTACAGCATAATAGTGTAATATGCACTATCAGCTCTGCAACTTAGGGCTGACCTTTTTCCACTCTAGTCAGAACATGAATGTGAAGAGTATCTTTAATATTTTTCCTATTAATGAGCATAAAGTTTCTTAGATTCTGGTCTTTTCAGAGAGGGAATAACTTCAGTGTAAAGGAAGAAGAGAAGGGTACCTTCCTTGTACATGTATTCTGTGTTTGGGCTTCACTTCAGAGATTAGCTAGATTGATAATAAGACTGGTTGGCACAAAAGAAGGATGCCGTTGCAAATGAAAAAGCACCTGAAAGCACTTCATGCTATCTTTCATGGCAATGGTTGATATGAATTGAAAATTGTCCTGAAAAAAAAAACAAACAAACAAACATAGTATTAAGGTAAAGTATTAGTAAAGTATTACTATATTTAAACTTTGCTAATTAATTCTGTGGGACCTCATTTTTTTTCCCACTAAATTTTTTTATAATCTAAAACCCTCCATCACAAATGGAATGTATAACAAAAAGTGATATAATTAAGAGAAAAAAAAAAAAAGTTTTCTAAAGGCACTAGTAGGGAGGCTGGGGGGAAAAAAAAAATGAAAAAAAAAACATTCTTGCTCTTCTGACTGTAACGAGACAGAATTAAAAATCACTGCCCCCACAGAAGTACGTCCCAGGCTACTACCCATTTCCTATGCATGGATGCAATGTCTGGAAGAGGGGAAACAAACAAACAAACAAGAAAACTTCTTGTCCCTATTCTTCTGTATTCCAGGAAGATCAACACAATTTGAAGTGGCCAAGAAGCATCAATCACTGCTGTGGCCCAAAAATTATAAGATAGCGCAGGATGTATCCTACCTAAGATACGGTGAAATTAATATAAAAAGAGAAAAGTTAAAGTGATTTGACTGTTTAGCATCTCCTCCAAAAGCTTTTTGTACTAGCTATTTTTCATCCTAGAAGAAAACAGGGAAATACTGCAACTTGGGGAAAATTACATGTTCTTGCATTTTGCTTTTCAATGGAATATGAAAGCTTGTGTGGCCAACACAACTAGCAGGTAAATATCAACTCCTTATGGGTTTATGTAACACTGCAAGTATTTTAGACAATCATTTGTTAACACTAGGGTAATTCATATTTGCATTTGAGTAAACACTGGTTTTAGGGCAACTTGTCCAGTAAACGTCAGCATTTCCCTTCTACAACCTAGTAAGTATTTGCAAATTCCTGCTAACATCACTGTAAAATGACCTGCTTACTGTTTTATACAATGATCTCTAATAGCACAGATTGTTAGCAACTCTGGCAACGAATTCTCCTGGCTTGAAATTCTCTTCTCTGAGGAAGGCCAGCATAAGCTTTTGCCAACAACCTTTCTGTAAGGGTGTGAGTGATGCAGAGAAATAGCACTGGTCTGACCTGGGGCTGACTTCACACAAGCAGACATATTAAAAATATTTCACTGCTGTTGTGAGTAGTTAGTAATTCATTAACAAAGCCCTCTGGAGGTTTTTCCAATTATTATTGTTATTGCAGACTTTCTTACTGGGTAAGTAAAAATTAAATTAGTTATTCAGAGAACTGCAATTTACTTTCCAGCTCAGCATTTTTGTATATACATCTTGGTGGGACTGTCCTCCTTACTACAGCATTCATCTTGTATTTGTCTTTCATGTAAATCTTAACTTTTCTTGGTTAGACATTTAAATGATGGGAAGGTGTTTGTTTCCAACAAATGGTAAATAGATTAAACATGCTGTGACTTTGTTTTTGACATAAAGCAGCCATAGACTATACTATGATACACTTAGGTTGAAAATCTACCTAATCAAGACAGTGAAAAAAACCACCGATTCTAACAGAGGTAGGACTTCACTCAGGGAGCTATATCTTTCTGCCACAAATGATTCTATGAATATCAGTGAATTATTTTTGTTGGACTCACTTTCACATAATTAACAGTATCACAATGTGGCATAAAATGAAATGAAGTGGGGAGCTGCATTTCCTAGTCTTTCACAGTGTAATGTGAAATTTTAGAGCTAATATAGTATGCACTTAAAAACTGTGCTCTTCTTAACTCTTGGTACATAAACCAAGTATGTCTTAAAAAATATATATATATTATTAAAATAAGTTTTAACCAAAAGTACTTTATGAAAGCTTAAAACATTTCCATGCAGGAACACTGAACGCTTTTACAATGTATTCTTAAAACATTTAAATTCTTCTTAAATATTTCTTTATTAAGTGTTTATTTCTGTTAACTTGCTCATTTACTGATCATTGATAGCTACTTAATATATAGTTTTGTTACAAAAACAGCAAGCCTTTTTAATCTAGCACAGTGTTTAGGATAAAGGAGGAAAAGATCCTTCACTACAATTTAAAAAATCAGATTTCAATTTTGCTTTTTGTTACTGCAGATGAAAATAAAAAAATAATGATTCACACATATTATCAAAAGTAATTGAAATTATGAGATGAAGTGAAAGAGGAAAGACCTGCAGCTCTAATAAGGAGGGAGATTCCTCTGACCTGTGCAAAATCTTGACATTCTCAGCAAGTCTACTGTCAGACTGTAACATGAATAATCTTTTTGTGAGAGGAGGGAAAATGAAATCTTATCTGGAGTACTATCTATAATGCTGATCATGACCTTTGTCTAAAAAGATGAACTCAACCTGGAAAATCATCAGCAAGGGTATTAGACTGAAAAGGTGCATGGAGAACTTGAAAGCGGATAGTAAAAGAGCTCAGTTCCCTCAGTCTAGCAAAATGAAGGCTGAGAGGAATGTGATGGCTCTTTAAATAAAAGAGGGGAGAGACGCATCACAGGGAATAGTGAGGGAAGAGCATTTCTTAAGCTAATGAACAGTAAGACCAAACAGAAGCAAACAGGACATTAATTAATAGAGGCCAAAAATAAGAAACGGGCTTTTCAAAAACCAAAGCAGTGAGGAAACCCCTTCCAGTCATAATCTAGTTCCTTATTTATCTTTTCTATTCTATTCATCACATGTAACCAGGAATTAGCCTGTTAACTTAGGTGAGACCCTGCACAAATGATAACAGCTATTATCTATGAGAACGGACCACCTCCAAGACATCCTGCTCCCAAACTTTTGACAATACTAGTGTGTCAGTAGATCTGACCTTTCATTCCTAAACCATTCTGGAGCTCCTATTCCTTCTTATCTTCTTTTCTGAGTAGCAGATATTTCTATCCCACTAACAACAGCTCGACTGTCAGTTGCCATGTGCAGTGGGTGTAATAATCTCACCTGACTCCACCTGCAAGCATTCAAATGTCTTCACAACGTGTATCCTAGCTCTCTTCATTCAACAACACTACAGAGACATCAAGCCTGCCTGTTTATAAAATCAAATTAAACAAGCAGAGCTCATTCACACAGACTCCCCAGCATAACAGCACAACTTGACAGCTGAGAACCATGGCTTGACAGCTTGGTCTTCACTCAAGAACATTTATTATTGTAGTTCAACCAGGGGAATGTTCCTGTTTAATTACAAATTTGATCTGAAAAATCTTGCCTGGAAAAGAGAAGCTGATAAAGAGGGGAGTTGTTTCTTTGTGTATTTGGGAGGTTTGGGACAATGGAAGTCTTTCATATAAAAAGAAAGCATGCCAAGAAACCTGTATCTCATTTATGTTTCTATAGGTTTTTTATCTGTGTAAAACTGAGCTTATAACTACCTTCCATCTGTCTCTGTTGATGGTCATAACAGTCACTCATCTATGATGAAAATTTGCAGATATAAATGTCTGTAAGCACATCAAAGGAGAACAGGGCAAAGGTTGAATGTGCATAATTAGGAGTCATCAGGCAATATTAAGAGAAGATATAGTTACTGTGTCTATCAACAAAGAGCTAATGACACATCTGTTAGTTCACCAGAAAGTCTTCAAAGAGACGCCATGGAAAAATTCTATCACTGGCAAATTTTAAGTTGAACTTGGCTTAACACAGAAAACACCACTATTTTAGAAGGAAATCAGCAAACTCACTCCCCTAAAGAGACTAAGGATAGTTCTGAAGAAAAAAAAAAAAAAAAAATGTAATAAAAAAGGGCGTTCAGTACCAAGATGAAATGAAAATCTTTTGAAAAGAGACTTCTGTGTAGTAGAATGGGAAGAAGACACCATTCTCCTAAACAGAATGCTTGTATTTATAAGGCCTTTCCTAAGATATGGTTCTTTAGAGAAAGGACTTTAAGACACACACCTGAATTATAGGAAACATGTCTAATTACCACTCCGCTCTCTCCCTGCCAATCCTTGAACTGGCAAGAAAAAGGAAGTGTTGCTGTTTATTTCATATAAATGCTACTTGCCTGACTTGTGATTCAGCGTATTTCCTTTGTAACACCAAATTTTTCACTTCACAGCTGCACAGACATTTTCTTCAAAGTGTTTTATCAGGGCGTTTTAGATTATTAAACACTAACTACTTTCTTCCCTCATCTCCTGCTACTAAAAAAAGACTTGCATCTTAAATGTTAATTATGCATTTGCAGGCAGTCTAAATGACTCAGGGGACTGAAATCTGACTCAAGCTTTTTGTCGTCAGGTCATCAGTTCAAAACCTGACTCAGATCAGCAGTGACTGGAAGCTTCCACATTTCAACAGCTGTTTAGATGACCTATATGAAAAAATATAACAATATATTCAACTCAGTTTTGGGCGGAAAAGCACCCAGGTCTTAAAACTCATGCACAGAACTGACATTAATTGAGATCTCTGCTACTAGACCCCAAGGGGACAGCAGGTCTGGAAACTGAACTGTCTTACTCTGTAATATCCTCTGGAATAGGAATGAAAAAACTCAAGATGGAACAGAAGAGGAAAGTTTGTACTTTTGGGGCTTCACCTGTTCCTGTGTTTCAACAGAGTGAAAGGTGGTCAGTATGGCCACTAATCAATTGTAGAGGAATATGTTCAGTTTGAAAACTGAAGGTCAATATATTAACAGGATACAGTTTATTATTCTACGCTTGATAACTGCCTTTTTTATACACAGATTGTAGGAACTAAGAGATCACCCTTAGGAGCCTTCTTCAGAAAAAAACACACAGATTTATTAATTTTAATACATTTAAATTCCATATCAAGTAACAAACACTTCAATTTTCCCTATTCCCTTTCAAAAAATGATATTTTTCTGTACATTCATACTAACTTTCCCTGTTATAAAGAAGTATCAAAATGCAAAAGTGCTATAAACCTTTTTTTTTTTGGTTTTATGTCAAAATTTCATCAGTTCTGTGGATAAAAAATGACAATCCAGACATTTTTGACTGGTCTTAATAAAGGCAAGCTACATTCTCTTGTATTTGAAATTGTGCCCTTGAGCAGTGTGAAGAGCCAAAATATAGTCATATGGATTTCCTCTGCTCCCTGGGGGAAGGGAAGCTTTCAATTCTTCTACAAATGGAAGAGCTCACACCCCCATGAACTGCAGAGGCAGCCAAGGAAAGGAGATAGCTGGTGAAGCAGAAAAGTGTTTCACTTTCCCTTATCAATTCTCAGCTCAACTGGGACTTCTCTAACCTGTGCTGAAACTGGACCAACCACAGCTTCAGAATAAAGTCAATAATTTCTCTAACAGAAGTTCTCACCCCTGTTTTGTGTAGGTCTTTTTAAAAGAACTTAATTCAGAAACTGCAAGGATCTGCATTTTTGAGTCCAGTCTGTAAGTTCCTGCTCAAAGTATAGCCTGATGTACAATTCTCAGATTTATAATTTCTGTCTCATAAACAAGGACTGTGTACAGTTTGTGGGGAAATGGCAGATCTGATGTGCATATGCATTCTTGGGATAAATAAAAACAAAAAACAACAAGATTTCCATGTATAATCCCACACTCAGAAAAATGGCCCCAGCATGCATACAAGATATGCATTGCCTGTAGCCTCACCTTCTCTTGGTTGGTAAATCAGACTGTGTGTATAGTACTCAGACAGAGACAGAGTCCACACTAAAATATCTTTGTTGCTTTAAAGCTGTTGGATTTTATGTTTTCAAAATACCAATGTCCCAATGGCCTGCTATAAGAATTCTCTGCCTACAAAATGTTACTTTTAATTCTAAGTAATCAATTGACATATGTACTTAGTACTTTTGCAAATAATTTATTGAAACAACCACTAATATAATCAGTTTTGTAAAAAGACATACTTAAGTTAGTACAGTATGCACCATCCTTCAAAAAAAATCTAAATCAGATAAGATGTTAAATGACCTACAATATTCAGTTTTGTAATGAAAACAAACAAACAAACAAACAACAAAAAAAAAAAACTCTTTGTAATTATTGAACAGATACAATTCACTAAGTTTTCATGCTTTGCTACCTTGCGCATACACACGCCAAATGCCAGGAGGCAACCCTAATAAGCCCCTGCAGCTTCATATAAATATCTTTGTACAGTCACCTAGTCTTTAGGCACAAGAACTACCTTTGTTGCCATAAATAAAAAGGTACATCTGCAATTACTAGAACCTGGTGACCAAGTATGATTTTAACATACCAGGTTTTTCAGACTCCTGTAGGAAACCAAAGGTCTTACACCTCAGTTACCTTCTTTGGGGATGTAATTATTTCACAGAAAGGGGGTGCAAAAAATAGTACACCAGAGGGCTGTACCCTGTGCCATCAGCCCTAAATGAATACAGACAGGATCAGTTAATCAGAACTTTTTCTACATACATTTAAATACACACAGATCGCATTTACCTATGCTTTTAAGTTGGAAAGACAGCTGGCAAAAAGTGACTGATAAACATCCTTAATCTTCAGAAAACAATAGAAAGTGAATCTATACTAAAGAAAAATCTCATTTTCTAGATATCTGGGCAAGAGCTACTTGGGCTGTTTATTTCTTTGACTTGTCTCTGAGTACAAAACTGTGAGTGAGAAAAATTCGAACATTGTGTGGCTGTAGGAGACACAGCCAACTGGAATTGGCAGAATGGGCAGCAAAACCAGTTTGCTAAATCTGGATGATCCTTTTACTGTAGGTTAACAAATAACTGAGGAAAGGATGCCAAAACAGTGCCATCCTCCCCTGAACCCTGAAAAACAGGAAAATCCTATCCAAGAAAACTATTCAGTCACACACAATTCACAGAAGACAGATTTTGTAGCCAGGTACAGCTAAACTGTCTTCAACACAAGTCCAGTCAGACTCTGCCTGCCTACAACATTAAGGCCAAAAATCTTTGTATGCTGCAAGTGCAGATTCAGAAAAGGGGGGTTTTGCATTCTGTGATAGAAGCTGAAAAGATTTTTTTTAGTTAAATTCACCGTTCTAGCATAGTCATTCAGACATCACAAATAATGGTAACATCAGAATTCTAATTAACTTCAAGGTTGGGAGTTTCTGACTCTGTTCTTGTTTTTGAAACCTAACAAACATCACCTGGTGAAGGAATTTCATGTGTTAGAGCCTCTTCAATAGAGCAAAGCTGTTTAAGGTTTGATAATTTTTAAATTCTGCAAGGCTCTAAGCTGTTAGGTACAAAAATAGCAGGAGTAAAAAAGTGGTTTCTTGTGACAGTCACCAGTTAAAAAGGAAAATACTTAGGTTGGTTGGTCAGGGGATTTATAGCCTAGCTATTAACAAAACTTCTCAATATTCTGAAATGTGGAGTTTAAATAGAACCCAGATGCTTCATGAAAACATTTAATATAGAAATACTGCCCTTATAATCCCTTATGAGTTTGGCATAGAGACATGGAAACAATTCTATAGAGGAAAATAGTTTGACACACTGTTTTAAACAGAATAGGGCCTGATTCCTCAATATACTTTTCAAGTCTGTACTGTCACTATTAGGAGCCTGAGACAGAATTGGGCCCAGATCCTCTTTCTGAACTCCTATGTAGTTTGGATTCATATGCTACTCAGTTTTATTAATGTTTCTACATCCTTTGCAACTCCTGTGTCTAAGCAATCTCAGACTCAACACACATGCTTCTAACTTAAATCTCTTTTGATGATGAAATCTTCAAAACTGTTCATTCCTTCTCAATCTGTAACACTTTTAAATGAAACAGACCCCTAGTAATTTTGACAAATTGTAAGTAAAGTATGCTCCCAATGTTTGATCTTTCACAGTTTTGATCTCCCTGGTAGCTGCTTCTATGCTGACATTGTACCTACGCAAACAAAGTAACCAAAATATTTTCTCATTGTCAGCATTGTTTGTTAAAATATATATGTATTAACAAGTAGTGAAAAACAGAATAGACAGTCATACTGTAGTGATAACTTCATGATTGCTATTTCCCCAGAAAATTTAGCTAGGCAATGAAGAAAAAGATAATCTGGCTCAGCCGCAGCTGAATCAGGTGCTCCACAATTGATCAAAGTATTGATCCTGACTTCTTTTTTAATCTTTTACCTGTTTTCATTTCCCATGCTGCAAGCTGATTCATGTAGTAATTAGACATTGCTGTATCTACATCACATTTTGCTGTTCCTTAGAATCATCTTCGTTTGCATATTTTTTAATTTATTTCTATTTTTTAAGCATGTATAAATAACTGATGGTAGAAAGAAAAGGAATTGTAGCTAGTGCTCAGTGATGAGGTCAGAGGCAATTGATACAGACTGAAATACAGGAAATTCCACTTTAAAAAAAAAAAAAAAAAAAAAAAAAAAAAAAAAAAAAGCTGTGAGGATTGTCACAAACTGGTAGAAGTTATCCAGACGTTGATTGTAGAGACCTCTTTCTTGGACTTATTCAAAACTCCACTGGACACAGCCCTGAGCATAATTCTCTAAGCAGACCCTGCTTTGAACAGGAAAGTGGTGGACTAGGCTCTTCAGAAGCCCCCTCAAACCTCAAATACTCTGATTCTATGGTTCTCTAATTCTATAATTCTAGGAATAAGTTAATAATTACAGCAAATACTGTATAATGAGAATCTGAAATAGATTTAATATAAAAACAGCCTCAGAGAATACCAAAACAGTACTAGGAGAACTCATTTGGCATTAGGTTGTGACATTAGCTAAAGCTAATGTAAGTGACACTTTGGTAAATTGCCTTACCACAAAAATATAGTTCCATTCTAAAAAAGTGTAAAAGAAGCATACATTTCATACTTAGATATCAGATTATTTTATAAATAGTGATTTTTGTGACTGATATTTTCATATTGTGAAAATATAGCACAGCACATGATCAATAGTACAGTAAGAATTTGTTGCTTGCTTGTTGAATAAGCAAAACTGTTTCCAATAACCATTGTTACTACTTAAAATTTTATTTTTCATTGAAAAAAAGGAGGAGGTGAAGAGGTGCAGAAACACTAAAACAAGAGTTCAACCTGTTTTCATCTGTAAGGAAAAGCAACCTTGTAGCTGCTTTTGGGAGAAAAAAAAAAAAAAAAAAAAAAAAAAAAAAAAGAAAGGAAAAGAAAAAAAGAAAGTAATTAGCAGAGAACTTTCTTTTAACTGTAGACCACATTTGGCACATCACAATACACCTAAACTATATACCTGGCACCTTGGAAGCATAGCACTTGCCAGAAGCCTGCTCCAGGCCTGTCTCATTCACTTCCCTTGGAACCCTACACTTCCCAGAAGAAATCCCCATACTGCGATAGAGCCACTGCTCTCCACTGACGTAGCAAGTCCACAGCCCTCTCTGCTATCTGTCATCCAACAAATCATCAGGAAGTTGCGTGTGTCGATCTGCTTGAGGGTAGGAAAGCTCTGCAGGAGGATCTGGATAGGCTGCACCGATGGGCTGAGGTCAACTGCATGAAGTTCAACAAGGCCAAGTGCCGGGTCCTGCACCTGGGGCGCAATAACCCCAAGCAGAGCTACAGGCTGGGAGATGAGTGGTTGGAGAGCTGCCAGGCAGAGAAGGACCTGGGAGTGATGGTGGATAGTCGGCTGAATATGAGCCACCAGTGTGCTCAGGTGGCCAAGAAGGCCAACAGCATCCTGGCTTGTATCAGGAACAGTGTGACCAGCAGGCCTAGGGAGGTGATCGTCCCCCTGTACTCAGCTCTGGTGAGGCCGCACCTCGAGTACTGTGTTCAGTTTTGGGCCCCTCGCTACAAGAAGGACATTGAGGTGCTTGAGCGGGTGCAGAGAAGGGCGACGAAGCTGGTGAGGGGCCTGCAGAACAAGTCCTACGAGGAGCGGCTGAGGGAGCTGGGCTTGTTCAGCCTGGAGAAGAGGAGGCTCAGGGACGACCTTATCGCTCTCTATGGGTACCTCAAGGGAGGCTGTAGCGAGGTGGGGGTTAGTCTGTTCTCCCACGTGCCTGGTGACAGGACGAGGAGGAATGGGCTTAATTTGAGCCAGGGGAGTTTTAGGTTGGATGTTAGGAAGAACTTCTTCACTGAAAGGGTTGTGAGGCATTGGAACAGGCTGCCTAGGGAAGTGGTGGAGTCACCATCCCTGGAGGTCTTTAAAAGACGTTTAGATGTAGAGCTTAGGGATATGGTTTAGTGGGGATTGTTAGCGTTAGGTCAGAGATTGGACTCGATGATCTTGAGGTCTCTTCCAACCTAGAAATTCTGTGTTTCTGTGATATCTGTGATATATGTGAAGTTTCCACTCAAGTGCACTGGAGATCACAGAAATTTCAGTAATGCAGTAGACATTCACTGGCAACCCTGGAATAAGTTCCTGGTTGAGAACAAAGCTAGCAGATGTTTCTACCAACTTTGATATAGCCTTATTCTAGGGGTCATAGACTGCAGTCTTCTACCCGCATATAGCATAGAGCACATGCACATCAATAATGGACTGGGTAAAACATGTGATCCTTGTGCTGTTTGGTCTTGCATTTCTGCTGGTGCTGATAGATGCAGTTTTGCATACAGATTTAGAACCACATTTCTCACCTCAAGTCTGCCTTTTCTTTTGATCCTGCTATTGCAGGTGTTTGCTGCTAACAGCTCCTGATCTCATGTCTGGTCTGAACACTGCTCTACACATCAATGGGCCTCTTACTTAATGCATGGCCGATGAATTGTGACAGTCAATTTACTCTGTTCTCATTCGCTTGAAAAAGAAGCATGAAGTTAAGGCAGTACGCTAGTATGCACATGGCAAGTGCATATGCTATTTTTGTTCCGCCACTAGGACATAATCTGGAAAAGAGTAACAAGAAGGGCAACAGCATATCCGTAGTACAGGTATTTCTCTCCAGGCAAGCCTGCCTATGCAGGACTAATATTTACATCGCAGCTTGCTGGATGCTTTCTTTTGCATGTGTTATCAGTGGGAGGTACTTTTGTATACATAGATGGAATTAGCCTTCTATCCAAAGTCTACAAGAAAAACAAAACCCTAGAAGCAATAGTCTAGAAAATTTTCCCACACTAAAATAAAGACCTTTCTTCGTACTCGAAACTGTGGTGCCTACCTATGCACAGCCTGGTTGGCGTTGGAGACTGCATTTTGTTTTGTTGTCAGACTCCTGTCTGGAAAACTTTCTTCTAAACTGCAGAGCATTCTTGCATCTTCTCTCTTCTCCAGATTAATCTGAAATCCAGAGAAGGTGACAAGAAAAATTTTTGTACCTAACATGGTACAAGTAGAGCAGGCTGATAAACTTTGATCGTGCATTTAAATGGAGCACCTGGGGAGAGGAGGGAAAAAATAAAAAATAAATGGCCACTTCTCAAGACAAAGCAATTTCTCAAGAGTGAATTCCAAGCAGGTAGTAACTAAGCAACAGACCACCTGAACAGGGTCTTTGATCACTTGACAAAGCAGATCAGAGCAAGACAAGGGAAAGAGAAGTAGAGATTATGGGGCGGGGGGAGGGGGGCAGGGACTTTTATTTTCTTGGTTTATTAGAGAGAAAGACGGAAAATATACCAAGAGACACAACAAAAAGCAACTTTATGATTTGGAGAAGATGGCAGCTGTAGGAAGCATCTCATGGACATTTTAGTAACCACAATTTATACTTTTAGCTGCTTCTTCTACTTCTACCTCTCTTGCTTCACACAGTGTTGACAGGAATACTTGGGGAACTGGAGAAGAATACCACCTCTTCCTAATTCCAGGCTTGACAGAAGACAATTCTCTGCCCTTAGCCCACCCAGTACCCTTGTGGAAAGAAACGCTGGCCAGTGAAGAAGAAAAAGAGATAGAGGTACAGAATACCAGAGGAGCTGCAGCGATGAACAGCAGCAAAGCTGCTGAAGCCTTGGGTGTAGACCGTTTCATGATGTAGAGGCATACAAAGAGTTTAGAGGGTTTTGGTAACAGCGCAAAAAAAAAAAAAAAAAAAGGAAAAAAGAAAAAAAGAAACCAACGCAATACCAAATGACTGCACTGACTATAACACTTGATTTTACCTGTTGAGGCTGGCAATACTACGAGGTATGTCTCCTCTCATTACTCATCACCTCTACCAGGATTGAGGAAAACTGTTTTTTATCCTTCTTGCCATATGAATTAAAATTGCATTTGAAGTTGAAAATTGGGCAAAAGGACAAGATTAGGCCCTGGATTTGTAAGCATTTATTTTGGGGAAATAACTTGTACTGGCCTCACAGACAGGAAATGAAAGAGAAATAGAATCATGAGGTCAGTAGTCAGGTTGTGCTTCTTTTTGTGAGGAACCTTGCTATCTTTTCTAGTGCTTAACGAAGTAGCTACACTCCTGAGGGAAAACAGAGGAGAACATTTTAATTAAAAATGAACATCCACAAAACTTTATAAGCCATTTTTGCAATTTCATTATTCCAGCTAAAGAAGAAAGATACTAAAATATTATTAACATCCCTTAAAATATTTATTAAGGGAGATTTAAATTAGCTCAGTCCAGCACTACTGGAATGATTCCATTCCTTTGTTATATCCAAAGTAAGGACTAAAACAATATTAGACTAACAGCAAAAGCATTGATGATACAACCTAGTTTCAGAGGTTCTGAAGAGTTTATTTTCCTCAATAATTGATAATTATTAAACTAAAGAATTTCTCTTTATTAACTACAGAGTCCACTCAAGATCCTGGGGATCCTGAACCACTGCTTTTTCTCTGCAATTTAAGAACTGCTGCAAATGACAATGACACAGCATAAAATGTCATATGTGTGGTGAGTACAATTAAAGATTTTCTCTCTGCATTTGTTTGAAGACTGACAGCTCAGCCAACAGGGCAGCCAGGTTTATGCAGCTTTCTGTAAGCTCATTGACAGTTTTCCCTGTGAAACTCTCTTCATAGTTCTCTTCATCAGGTAAAATCCTTCTGAACCTTTGTCAGACGGCTCTTTCAAGACCAAACAGGATGGGGAGTCCGACCATGAGCAGCTATGAAGTCTCATTAAAAAAAGTCTTTCACACTGTTGTCCTTGTTCTGCATTATAATGATGGTTTGCCATAAAGTGCAAAGAAATGTTATTCTAATGAACAGAGGAGAGCCACCACTACACTAAGGCATGATTAATGAGCTGAAGCTGTTCGTGAAGTCATTTTACATGTCTGGCTGGTGACCTTTGAATTTGAAGAATTTTATTGCATGTAAAGTATAATAGGAGAAATTATTTGGTTAGCATACAAGGTATTCATAGTTTAACAAAGGGATGTGGAACGGGTTATGGTCCAGGAGAACAGGCAATAATGACATTAAAAACAAACAAACGATTACTTCTTTCCCATCCTCTTTTTAATCTTCCTTCAATTCTAACAAAACTGAGGACATGATTCTCTGCCATGAGCTTACCCATGGCTAGGAGTACTTGATCATAAGCAAACAAGACTGTAGCTGACAAACTTCCCTTCCCTTGGAAAGACCAGAGAACTATGGACTTCACAGCAGCTGAGGGAAGATTCAACTTTCTGGGTTGCCAGATGACACAGAAAAGAATTAAGAAAATTAAGTTTTTCCCTCCAGAGGTCTAAACTCAGTGCATTAGATCATTTCAGAGGTCCCACGGCTTTGAGAACCCCAGCCTGTGTCTCAGTGACCCACACTGTCAGAAGCCACCAGCAACCCCTTTCTCTCATGCAGGGCTGGGGTCAGTGAAGGCTGAGGCTGGGACTGCTGGATGACTCATACAGAAAGAACTGGAATTGCTTACACAGTTAGGACTGTCCCAGTTTCACCAGGCTATCTGGGAACTGTAACCCCCACAAGTCTATACAAAGCCAATAAAAGCACAAATCACTAACCATCTACTTGGCTGCTTTCATATATGCCAAGTTGGGTCTGCTTTTGTGCAACTGAACAGAAGAGGAAATAGGGTTCGGGAGACTTTGCTAGTGCTCCAGAAATTTTTCTACCTTCCAATTTCTTCTTATGGCCCTGCTTCTCAGCATGTGGGGTGCACTTCACTGACTAAAAAAAGCATAATGAGGTACAAAATATTTCCCACAAGGAGTCACATACCCTGGTGAGGCTCGAAAGCATTCCTGATTGACCGAGTAGGGTGCCAGCTGGTGGCAGGAACACCCCTCCTCTCGCAGCAGAAGTGGCAGGCCCACCCACTGGTGCTGAGCAGACCTACAGTACTATTTACTGTACAGTTTTGAATATAAAGGAAATGAACAAAGCTGGTAGCAGGCAGTATGTGAAGGACACAATGAGAAGGGATTGATTAGCTACTTTGTTCAAACTGTGTAATGATCAAAATGACGAATGATCAAAGGCAGCAAAGGACACTACATGTGGCACGGCAAGAATTCATCTACTCTTTTATATACTGCTGCTTCCAGGGTGAGGTAAAAACAGAAATTCTACCTGTTCTGGCACCTGCAAGAGGGAAGGAGAGGACAGAAGCTAAAAATACTATTAGCCTAGTTTAAAAACAAAATACTGACTTAGTTCCTTTCTGCATAGGACATAAGTGTCTGTTAGTGTTTTCTGGCTCTGTTGTATTTTCATTTGTAAATAAAATAAAAATAAAAAAAAAATGTAAATAAAATTAAAAAAACAAACACGTAAATGGGCCTCAACCCTGAGTATTCAGCTGAGAATCCTTCCTATTCAACTGCCATCCCCTGGCTTAGAGATCTGTTTGTTTCTAGACTATGAGAACTTACATCAGACAAAAGAGTTTGGGCACGGAAATAAAAACTGGTTGGTGCTTTTCAGTCTCAAAACCAGGGAAAGCAGTCAAACACTAGGTAGAGAAAGGAATAGAAGAAGTTTTTCCATTCTCTCTGGATCTTCACTCAGTATAGACTAAATCACAATAATAGCTTGTATTTTCTTTTGCATCTTTTCTTGTATTACATGAATGGACAGACAAGGGGAATCATGTTTCTTCCCTTTTTCCTTCAAAAATAGTGACAAATTCTTGCAACCCAATTCCCTTTATGGTTTTCCACCTACTCTCATTTGACTTTAGTTTCTAGAGCTTCCTTTCAATTACTGATCACAATACTGCTACAGTATCGTGAAGCCTTTAAACAGCCATAAGGCAATATTACCTCTAAAAGAAGCAGTTTTTGTTCTCCCTCTCTCTAGCCTCAACCTGTAATTTCTTTCCTTCTTTTGTGTCAGAGTATTTTCAAGGCCAGGTGGAAAACCAGATCAGCAAACCTAACTATAGCAAAACTAATCCAGTCTTCTTTTGCCAGTTTAATTTAAAGCCAACTTGTTCCCTTTTGTTGCCAATTAAGGGGAATTCATAAGATCTCATAAAGGAGGACTGGAACAAACTCCGGAGGTAGGGCAAGATGAGAAGTCCTATTTTAAAAGTGAAGTCACCTTATGTTGGCTTGGAATACCTACTAAACTATGGCCCCTGACATAGATGCAGCCACAACAGATACACTATCATGGACCCAAGAAATGACTCCATTATCAAGTTCTAGCAAGGGTAACATCTTCCCACAGAAAACAATTCTCTGATGGATCTGTATTTTTCTGACAAAAGCAGTGAAAGGGCAACTTTTTCAATGCTCTTCCCTGTTAAGTATTTTCAACACCCGATACACAGCTGTACACATGCTTTAGGCAAGTTTAGGTGCTTGGGAACACATACTACTCTGCGACAAGAACTACTTATTTTCCAGAGAACCCCTCTATAGGAGCCAGGCAGCCTGTCTCTTGGCAGACTTAACAATGATACAGTACAGTGAGAAAATGTGATTAGTCCAAGGTGTTAGTATGACATCTGTAGATTCTGAGAATTCACTAGTGGGGTATTACACCAGGGATTTTTTTTCCATGATATGGAATAGTACAGTTCAAATTGTCTAATGAGAGCAGAAGAGCTAAGTGGGATTTGATATTTTGCTTAATGAGGTGTGCAGAAAATTGCTAATGGATTTAATCTGCATAAATTTCTTCTAGCATACATATTCTCATGCACCCACACACATTCACCCTAAAACTCAATTGTTAATGATGAATTTCATTTGTTCCCACATCATAATTAAGAATATTTAATGAATTGTAATATATAGTTAATTATCATATTCATCACTTAGACCCTATATTGAAGCTGGGCAGGGGAGGTAACTCCTGTTACAGTTATAGCAAATGTGGTAATGTGACAAACACCCTGTGTAAATGCAGGCACCTGAAGATATGGCTTGCAACAAATGTTATAAATGCTAAGTAATCAGGGTGCATTTCCAAGGGGAGATTAATTCTTTTAGTTGTAAAGCATCTTTAGTGGATGATACCTTCTCACACAGAATACTTTCTCATACTTTCTCATACACTAAAATATAATCAGAGTGGGGCAAAAAAGTATCAAACATTGATACTAGCAAATCTGGAAAAGAAAATGTAAGCAATTCATTGGTTACCAGAAAGGGTTCATTCTATCACTAATTTCACTTGACGCTGCATAGAATGGAAGTCAGGCAAGAAACAGGAAATACTTTCATCAGCAAAGGAAATGTATACAATGTGTGGAATAGCATTATTCACCCAAGAAGGAAAATTCGTGTAAAGGGAATGTAAAGTGCCCAGCAGGGCACTTTAGCTTTATTAGCACAAACCTAAGGTTGTAATGAAGAAAAAAATGTCTAATTTCACACAAGGCTCCTTAATCTCTTGCTACTAGCAAGTAATAACAGATTTGGTTTTGAACCTTAACAAATCCTTCTGCGTGGAGCAATTGTCCAATCATGCCAATTACAGGTTTGTGAATTAACTTTCTGTAGTTAAAGAACGAGTTGTGAACTAAATAGACAAGGCATATGGGATGGAAGTTACTTCAGGGGTGAATCTGACCCACCGTTCATTAGTTAAGCACCAACATGTCTCTGATTCCTTTTTATCTTTGGTGGAAAACATTTATTGTTTTTTGTTGGTAGTCAGCAAACATCTATGATACAATAATTAGCAAGACATCTCTGGATTGCTTGTTGAAGCGTATCATCTTAGAAAGGTAGGGGAAGAGGAAATTAAAACAAGAGTGCATCAGTGAGCTGAGTTTCAGGAGATTTGCATTGCTCCTGCCTCTGGATATCCTTGTGGGGCTAGCCATAGAGACGCATGTACAAGAGACAGGTAGAAAATGGACAAAAACACATGCAGAGGCTCTTGTACAGATGAATGAAGTTAAAGATTTCAGAAGAAAATATTTTTGGACTTGCTGAATGCAGCCATTCAATATAACTTACAAAAGATTTGTATTCATTAGCAACAAATCTCAAATCTCTTTTGGACCCTATCATTACTTGCATTCTATCTTATTTTGCCCTTAGAATTTATATTTCAATTTTGCTGAAATTTATTGTATTGCTTGCTTTTCAAGAAAAATGTCCCATAAATGTATTATGATGACAAATACCTATATTAAATGTAATACAATATCATGACATTTGTATCTGAGGCTTATTTTCTAAAACCACTAGACAAGAGTATTATTCCCATGACTCTGTACCATTCAATATTTTTATTCACATTTGGTTTGTATAATCTAGCATCCTTAAGAAAAATATTTCAGATAGGGATTAAGATAATAAGAGCAAATTTAAATGGAAATATTCCATGTCCAGAAATAATTATATCTCATCTGACAATAAGCACTTCTTTCCTGAGCTACCTATTACCTATTCATGTGAATAAAATAACAAGACCATCTGGCAATTTCCAAAAAAAGTTACAGTCACCACCTCTGTTGCTCCTGGCCTTTGCGGAGAACATCACAGAGGCTTGATACATCAGGCATGAGGAGCTGAGCAGTTTCATTCTTTCTGTTATACACACGCAGTTTATTCCTGTCTTTAACCAGTGCATCTCAGGACTCCAGAGTTACTCAAACGCCCTTCATCAATAATGTTATTCCATAATAAAGGAGAGCATGAATTTCAAGTAAAATATGTATTCAGAGCAACTCTGTGGACTCTTTGCCTTATTATGAAGGCATAAGGCACCTTCAAAGTGGGAGTCATGTGGAGATAACAGTTTCTTATTTTTAGGGAAACAACTGAGTATATTCATGCTGTACTTTGAATATAGATTGGCAGCTAAATTCCAGCCAAAATTCACCTCCAGGTTTGCACTGGGGCAAGCTTCAGACAACTTGATGGAGATGAGGTAAGAGTATTATCCCTTCCACACCGTACCACAGTTTGCAACTCAGGTGTGTGAGTATATTATGCCACGTACAGTCACCATCACTAATCATATTTGTTATTCTTCCTGCAGTATCACACATTTGACATTGAACAGGCAGCCCTGGACCATTTCTGCAAGGACTTTGCTTTAACATTGCCTGCCATCAGGGCATATAGACGTGATCTGTGCCAATCAACAGACACCCCACAAGCAGTAGGTGGATGAAAGTGGGTCAGGGAGTACAACAAGCTTTAATCCACTCTCACCTCGGCCACAAAGGTGAAGCACTAGAGTTGAGGCAGTGCCTGTATAAAAAACTATCAAGGCATTTTACTGTTTGTTTCTAGCAAATGTGCACATTTAGGAAACACTAAGGAATATTGGCTATGCTTCTAAGCTGCCTTGGGAAGGTCTTTTCAGGTTTAAAACTGTAGCAGTAAAATAGACTTACTTTTTCCATGGAGGTGTAAATCCCCACCTGCCAATGCCAATTGACTCCAGTCATACAGACAGTAACATTTAGATAGGTTTCCTGGGCTTTCTGCCATTCATTGTGCAATGGTAGCACATGAAGACAAAGTTTATAGTGATCTAGCTTTCAATAAAACAACCATTCACCGGTAGGGAGTGTTCCAAACATGAATTTGAATGGTCTTCTAATATTCTCAAAAATCTCCCTTTCCACAACCCCTTCCCCAGCTCCATGTATTAAGCCATGGAGCAATTCAGTCTCCCTTCACTGCCTCCCCTTGCTGCCCCCTACAAAGCTCTGCCATAATGTACTTAATTAAATACATTTTAAAATAAAACACAAAACTTTCAAAAATACGTGAAAAAAGCTTTGGTTTTATACCACTTAGATGAACTATGGGAGAACTCTTTTGGAAATAAATTCTATTATACTGAATTTCTGAATAAAACAATGTAAAGAATTGAATCTGCAAATGTTTCAACTTTTACCCATGAAGAAAACTGAATCAGATTACACTAGTGACAAATTACTAGTTTGTTTTATATGCACCCACGATTTTATTCCTTAGAGATTTATGAGGAGATTTTTATTTTTTTTTTTAACTTCAGTAGAGTGTCCGTGCACCCCTAAAACAAAATTATATAGCTAGATCTCAAAGCTAAAAAGAAAGATATCCAGTATCAGATATCTAGATATCAAATATCTGGGACCTAGTCCTAGAATTTTAAATTAATATTTTTCACTTTAGTGTTGCAATAAATAAAACAAAATCTATTCATATAATCCCTAGTCTCCAAATACAGCTGTGACAGTTTTGATAATGATTTGCATGTACAGATTTTTTTCTTTCTTTTTGAAAAGGTGATACCTGTACATTAAATTAGCTTACGCTGATTCCTTAGTCCACCTTTCAAATGCAGAAGTAATGTACTGCATGACAATTGCCCTCTGGTTTCCATAATGCAGTCCATTTTTAGCAAACACTTACATTGACTAATTTGGAGTAGATCATAGAGCTGTTTTGACTCAGGTAGTGAAAGCAATTCTAGTGAAAGCAAGTACTGTTAGTTATATTGGCTATTGTTTATGACAGCATAAATTGCTTACAAGGCTTTTAGATAAAGTTCCTAGAACTGACACGCACAAATACATTCTTTGTGGTGTGTACCATTAATATATTTTCTATATAAAATACCAACAATGCAAATGTTTGAGAATGAATTCTAATTATGAGCTATATATGTGAGGCTGTTGACTCTCACAGAAGTCATAAGAATTATACGACTACAAAAAGTTTAGGGCTTTAGATTCTAATTTATTAACTTTCTATAGACAATAAAATAGGGAAATGTAGAACTGCTATCTGGCTGAGTGTATAGAGGTTTTTTGTTTGTTTGTTTTTGTTTTGTTTGTGTTTTTTTTTTTTTTATAATATTTTATGTTGTGTTAATTTTGGGTATTAAATGTCATTTTAGGAGGTTTGGAAGTCTTGCTGCAAAAACTGGTTTTCATCAAATTAGAATAAAAACTCATAGCAGCAGGAGAGTAAACCGGAAGCAGTAAATCAGTTGACGCTTCATTTATAATTCTTAGAGTGAGCCCCCATCACAATCAGTTTAATGAAAAAAAAAAATAGGGCAGTTTTTCAGTAACTTTAGAAAGAATCAAGTTGGGCTGTAGCTAGTCACATCACCATATGTCTCTATTATGCAAGTTATAGATAAGTTGGCTAAGTGAGTCCATATACATGTATTTTGTAGCTACTCTACTGACCATTTCCAACCAAAATGATTTCCATGTGTGAACTAATATTATTTACAGTTGCAACACTATTCATATCTAAACTATCCAGAAAGGGTACAAGGAAATATCTACTGCTTTTCTTATAAATAAGCAAAATTGTTACATTTCATAACCTGTTTAAGACCAAGTACCTGACCCAAATACTGACATAACACAGGGGAATGGTTGGGAAAATGACAGGCAGAGTATAGCAAACTTATTGGAAATGTTTATTAAATTTCTATGTTGGCCTATCAGTTATGTCACGCTAGGTTATGTCATTCACATTTCATTGCATCACATCATGCCTGTCAAATTATAATGGTGCCTGACTGGCAAAACACAATCTAGTATAAAATTTGATTTCATCTTACCTATTTTGGGGTTTTGAAAAGCACAGCAGATTATATGTCCTTTGAAGTATCACAACTTTCAGCATATATTCTTTTGTCAACTTGCTGTTCAGCTGAAAAAGAATATTCACAAGTGACTGCCACATGTAACATACTTGTGCAATAAATTGAGACAAGTCAAAATTATACAGTCCAGGTAACAGATGAGCTGGCTAGCTACGTTTGTAAGAGTGACTGAGGTGTCAAATGATGATTGAAATAAGATACCAAATGCTGTCAGCTTTACACTTCAAGCATTAAAGCATACGGGATAGACATAACAGGATCCCTAAGACATACCGCATTGTCAGTGTCACACAGCTACATCTATGTACTCTTAATGTTACTTTTTCATGTAGGTTATTAACACAAAGAAAAAAAAAATGTCTCCCATCACAATGTCTCATTTGGAAAAAAAACAATAGATTTACCTTTAAAAAAGGGTGTTTTAGGAAAAAGGCTAAATGTTGAATGTCACCTAATTTGGACACCTAAAATATTTTTCATCCTTTCCAGTAGGCTATCCTTGTCACACCATAACAAAGAAAGTGAAAGGTATCCCTTTTGCTGTCTTTAAATACCTTGATGCAGGGAACGTGCTCCCCATGTTTCCAACACTGAATACTATTTTCTGCTGTAGGCAAAGCAAATGAAGAACCCTCCTTTAAGAGTAAAATAGTACTCAATGGAAGTAAATGCGACCTATTCTGGGACAGGAAGAAAAATTAACTCTAAATAGCCAGAGTGAATTATAGGTAATCTAATTTTTAAGTCTCCTTCTACTTACAAATACTTTATTAAACACTGATGCATAGCACATTTTCCTTCCTTCTTAAACTCAGATATCTATTTAATTTACATGCAATACTTAAATGCATTTATTTAACACAATGCCTACACCTCTGTACCACAAATTGCTTTTTATTTGTCATGAATTCTAGTGTTCATTTTTTATTCCACTTTGAAATATCCAGCCACTCCTGTGTTTCTGTTCTCTCAGGCTTTGATATATTGGAATCATTTCCCCAGGCAGCAATCAGCATTGATAAAAGAGCTGGAAATGCAATTCACAAATAGATAGCATATTTATGTGTAAGAGAACCAGCACTTATTTTCACTGTGTATCAAAACAAACACAGGAGCACTTCTGCTAGAACTGAGCTCGCACGGTCAGGAAGATATAGGCCGGATTTCAAAAATGGCTCTGATTTACAGCATTTGTGGGGTTACTTTATTTCTGGAGATAAAGTTCTGTGCTCACACCTAGGAGAGAAACATCACCTCCCAACACACAATGCCGGCAGCACAACCTCCCACCCTGAGGCAGGTTCCCCTCAGCTCAGGGCAGTGCCCCTCCCAGTCCAGCACCTCAGCGTGATGGTCCCAGCCCGCACCTCAGCGTGATGGTTCCCTCCTTCCCCTCAAAAGTTCCCCTGCTTCAGCATGGGCTGCCCCCCTCAGCACCACCTCCTGTCTTGAATATTCACCTGCCCTGCTGCGGGATTGCAGTGGGCATCTGCTCTGCCATGGAGCACCTCCTCCTGTGATCTTGGTGTTCCCTTGGCTGTCTCTCACTTCTTTTCTCTTCCTCTCTTTTTCCAGCATTTTCTGCCCTCTCCCCAACATGTTTCCACAGAAGTACCTGCAGCACTGCTGACAGGCTCAGCTGTGCCCTGCATTCCAGAACCATCCAGAACCAGCTGTGGTGGGCTTGGGGCAGCTTTGGCCTCTCCTCACAGAGGTCCCGATGCCAGCCCCCATTCACAGACAGCCCGTGCATGCTCCTACAGAGCAGCTGCAACTTTCAGCCTCGTTAAGTATTAGCAATCATCTCAATTACAAGTACCAGCACTGTCAGAGCATCCAAGATTCACAAGACACATCACAAAGTTGTTGCTTCCTTTAAAAAGGAAACAAAGAAACTGAAAAATAAGCCACCAAGCCACTCTAGAAATGCAAATGTAAGTTCTTTTATCTTTGTTTTCAGTACTATTAATTGTGGAAATGTTGGTGCTTCTGTATTCCAGTATGGCTTCATATACATTGGGAACCAGTATGTTTTATCTGCTTCTTTCCAAATTAACAGATGAAAGCAATAATACATTAAATTACAGAATTTTGCTAGGTTTTCCAATAAGTTTCTGTGATGCACGTGACAGAAAGCACACAACCGGTCAAATCAAATAGTTGGGTGAAACAAGCAGATAGGACAACATTTTCAACAGCAGCAATGTCAGCCTGACCTTCACTGTGGCCCCCTGTGCACCTGGGCCAGTTTCAAGAATATATATTGCAAGTGTATCATGGAAAGATTTCTGAAAGGTAAAATAAAAATCAACATAAATAAAATCAGACTAGCTGTCTGGGTCTGGAACGTACTTTTGCCATTTTCAGTGTCTATTTAGTAGGTAACACAGTGTCCTGGCAGGATCAGAGACCTGCTGTGCCAACCGTGGCTGCCTGGGATCCCATGAGATATTCTGAGTGGTAAAAGGGTAGATAACACAAGGGATCATGACTTTGGACTGATACTGAACCTGCCATTCTTTGTTTTCACTGCTTTGTTCCTGCAACTTTCATTTAGGTACATTTCTATTTGAATTAATGACTAGGGAGCTAAATGCTGCTGAAATTGGCAAGTGATAGTAACAGTTCTTTAATTAGACTCATTGTCCCCCCAGAATAAACATGTTTATGCTGACACATCATTGCAGAGGCATACATTTCTCCTGGCTTTTTAGACCTGTGAATAGCAGTAGAAAGTCCTGTCAGATAAGCCATTCAGTTTTCCCATGTTCTTACTGACTGCAAACTTAAAAGTCTTCCTATTCTCTTCAACAGGAAGACAGAGGTGTTAAGTCGATGATGCAAGGGGCCATCCCCATCTGTTCTTTACTATGCCTTCTATTTATTTATTTATCTTTTAATTAAACACAAAGATAAAGCATGCACAAATTACATAGAGCCAGCCAACTTCAAGAAAGTTACCAACGCAATCACAAACTGAACCTTAATGCTTCTCAATATTAGGATCATTCTGTACATGTGCCTCTCAGCAGAGACATTTCACATGCTGGCCGGTTTGGGAGATGAGGTCAACATCCCTAAGAGCCAGGTAAATGCCAGTGGAACCTTTCACAGGCACGTCAAACTGGAACACACACCAATAGCAATCACACTTATAAACCGCACTCAATTACAGGCTTTTCAGCTCAGGATGAAAAACATGCCTGCCCTAAAGAAATGCATTTAGGCTTTCTCATTTCTGAGTGGTGAAGGAATGATGTCAGCCATCCATTATTGATCTCCTCAGGAAAGAGAGCATAAAACAAAACAGCTCTGAAGACACTGATAAAACAACAGAGTTGTGCTGACTTGCTACCTTCATTTAACAATATCTTCACTTTAGAAAAACATTCATCTTTTAGGAATGTGAAAACCTGCATCCAAAAGATGACTTCAATTGAATAGCAATTACTATTATTTTTTAACATAAGTGACATCTTTAGGCCATCAGTCATTAAAAGATAAATGTCTTACATGAAATACTGCACAGTTAATATGAATCTTTTTCTCCCACAACTGAATGATAATGTATAGCACATCCAGTCTTTTCTGTATAGGAAGATAGAGCATTTAATGCTAACAAGTGATTTGCAGATTTTCATCAGTTTTAAAGGGTTGCTTGAATCAGATTTGTGAAACTCAAATTTAAATAGGGGGGAAGAAAGAAGAGAAAAAAAAATATTTTTTTTTCTAACTTTTTATGTTTGCACAGCATTCACATTCCTCACACTATGAATCCTTTCCATAAAGCACAGTAAGTTTCAAATTACACTATGAAAGCAATCAGTAAAATTCTGAAAACAACTTATAAGACCTCTTCAGCTTCCCATACAGCAGTAGTGATCAGTGTGTGATAGTATAGGCATGCACCCCTTCTACAGTCTCCTAGCACACAAGGAAACTACGTACAATGTGAGATGTTAACATATTTCCAAAAGTTCATAAACACACCTTTCTTGCCCACTTACAGAGAAAACTGTATTTTTCTCTGTAAAAAGCGCATTATTACATCGCACTTACCTGAAGTCTTCTCCCTACCCTTCCAGCTTTTAGTGAATTTTCACTCCTGTTCCATAACAGGTATTTCTCACTGCATTTCAGAAAACAAATTAATAACTCTACCAATTACTAGCATCTTCTAAGTCTATGGAGAATTATTTTACAGCAATTAAAGATCTTCTGAGTGAAAATGCTACATTAATGGAAGATTACTAGCATGCTTCCTTCAAAACTTCTTACTTTTCAACAGCTGATTCATCATTTTGATTGGCTTCACTTGCAAATTATAAGAACAGAGACACAGCACCTGTACCAGCACTGGATTCTCCAGGTGATTTGAGTGTTCGTCAGGCATTCATCTAACAAGTTGCAGTTATTTATTTATTGCAGAGTTGTTTTATTATTATTATTTTAATTATTGTTATTATTATTATTATTTTCTCCTCTCTCACTTTTGAAATGACAAACTTTCTTAACACTTATGGGATATTTTGGGTTACATGTAATGGTAACTACTGGCAACAATACCTTGTTCAAGTGAATTAACTAACACTGCTTGTAAAATTAATAAGTAAAGGAAAGGTCAATTTAGTATACTCTTCCAATAGACATTTCTGGAATATGTCAGCAATACAGAACAGCAAATTAAATTACTATTTATGCACAAGTAGCAAAATATGTACACTGGCAACCTTTTGACTGAATTCTAAAAGACTTCCCTTTCCAATATGCACTTTTTTTTTTAAGGCAGCTTTTATACAAAATTTCATACTGTTTGTCTCAGAGTTAGGTAATTATGACTTTTTCTTTTTTTTTTTTTTTTTTTTTTAACTCATCTGGACACTGAAAAGGAAAATATAATTTTAAATATTAAATATTAGCCACTAAATGAGTCACATTTTGAACTGAATATTTTTCAGCAGTGTGAAAGGAATAATATTTACCAAAGTATTCATATTTGAGAAATACCATGAGAAAACATTGCTATATATATATATATAAAAAAAAAAAAAAAAAAAAAAAATGTAGTTGTTATATTAAATAAAAGTTAGCTAATGTCTATCAAAAAAATCAGACATGAGTACTTCTGCCTGAGGAAAGGTAAATTTTTACCTTTAAAGCTGGGGAGGGGAAATCTCATTTCTGAAAACCTTCCTATCTCTGATCAGACTCCATCTAGATATTAAAGATGACAATTCCAGAGAATCAGCCTCCAGCACAGGAGGATGACTAAAAGTTCCCACTGTTCAGTAACCAAAAACTTGTTGCATGTTCCTATAGGGATGCCAGTGAGCAGAGTAGCTTTCTTCTCTTTCAGAACTGGGAAGATCCAGTTTGACCATCAGTGGCCAAGATGACACTTTAATTTGTACAACTGAAAGTAGCTCCCTGGGCTACTTTAGGGAATGGCCCTGATAGCTGAAGCAGCTGCCATGGCTCTCTTTGCCAAAGGTACTTTAGAGGCTTGCAGATGTCACTTGGTCCCTTAAACCCCGTAAGGTGGGCAACAGTGATTTCAGCTCTGATTACAAGTACCAAAATTAGAGATGCATTGCATATTGCAATTGCAGAGATGCATTGCATGGAAAACCTGACTCATGGCACAAGCACAGCAAACAACTACTACTGAAGGTAGAAGTGTCTGCAAGGAACAAAGTTATTTCTGCACACAAAATGCTTTGGGAGCATAATAAAGCCATCCATGTGACTAAAAGATTTGTTCCTTTGATCAGCTCATGATCTTGGCCCAAACCTCTTATATTTTCAAGAAACCACATTTGTGCATTTTCCCATGTTGCTTCTAAGCTGGGAAGGCTCTCCTTAAATATCTTCTTCCAATCCATTTATAAAATTCTCATTTGCTGCCACATGAATGATAATCTTGAAGATATTGAGACCAGCTTGTAATTATATTTTAACTATTGTATACCTGCAAATGCAAAACAAAAACAAAACAAAACAAAAAAAAACTGCATAAGACTGCATGCATGATAATATGCAGATGCAAACACATTTCCATATGTACATTTGACATTGTACTCATGCAAATAAGGATAAAAATAGAAATACCCTTTTGGAAGGTTGAGGGTAAAAAAATCCGATAAATAAGAGAAACTGAGAGTTAATTTGGGAACTTGAAATAAAATTAAAAATATTTTCAGTTATATTGACAAAAAAAGAGAATGTGAGCACAATAAAACTGAAGATTCAAAACGCAAGACCACATTCTACCTTCATGTACTCAATATATAGCTATACTAAAGTCACTGTAACTGCTAATCTAAGTTAAGAGTAATTAGTAACATATTAGAAAGCCAAGAATATTATTACAGTACTGCAGAAGCACTTTGATAAATTGAAGTGTTCTTTAGGCCAGTAAAGTGCTTTGGATATTAAAATCATCACACCACTGATAGTCTGCAGCCTTGAACCAGTGAAGCCTAGAGTCCATTAGACTCAATGAATTTAAGGACCCATATGCTTTTTTGTGTGCATGTTTGTTTTTTGTTGTTGTTGTTTGTTTGTTTTTTATATAAATCTCTGCCTTAGAAGACAAGAAGTGAAGTGTTCTTGACATTTTAAATAACCAAAAACAGAACTGTGAAATAAACCTTTGGAAAACAAAACTTGTTTACTGAACTTCAATTGAACGGGCCATCAACAAACCCAACAATGAAAAGTAGCAAAATGATGTGTTTACTAGTACGTTTACTAAAACATTGCAAGCATGCTTAAAATTCTCTGGCTAGCAAAATTCCTAGCATCTGGCCCACATGAAGAGCAATAAAAGACCATATTAAAGACCGAGAATTAATTTTCATCCATATACAAGAGTTTACACACAATAGTATTCTTATATTTAATCTTTTATATAGTCTTGAGTTAGGGTTAGGGAGGAGCAGGGCCAGTCAATTACCTATAATTTGCCAGAGAAATGAAGGCATCAAACAAATATATGACTAAAAAACCACTAACAAGAAAACATGAATATGCTTCCATCTAAGCTGCCTCTGATACTGGAAGTGGGGCAGCAGAATCACTCATATTTGTGGGAGGTCACTGAGTTTCTCTGGCATGAACATGTCTGTGTGGAAGAAAAATATTAAAAATGTTGAAAAAAAAATATTTTACTAATGTAAAGGTGTCAAAAATTCTCCAAGCCTGAATAATTCCTCCTTGGAGATCAGAGCTCTGATTACACGTCAACCAGTCTAAAGGATGAAAGCAATTACTGCTTTCCTTTGCTATCTGCTATCAAACTGGAAGCTGCGTAGGAGTGTTTGTTTTATGTGGTCACTGTTAAAGTGCTGGATAGCTCAGAAAGCTTTCTGGACGTGAAATAGACGATTTGAAAGCAAAAAAGGAAAATTAACAATGTTTTGATTTAAAACAAACAAACCCACCAAAACGCTGAGAAGTCTCTTTGTTCTAAGCTGCCATATTTAATTTTCCACTTACAGTTTTGCAGCACACCCTAAGAGGATTTCCTTAAATTTACCTTCCGGACACCACTTTGAGGTCCGAGATTTTGAATTACCAAAGAAATCCTCTGGATTGTGAAGAACCAGAATAACATTCTCTTTACAGAGAACCAAGATAACTCTGTCATAAAGTCTCCAACACAGAAAAAACTGGTTCAGAATCACAGTCTCCAAGTGCTACTGCAGTAATCTGTATTGGCCAACACTGTCCTTTCTGAGTAGCAGCTAGTAGATGCACCATCCCTGGCAACTCAGGAAGGCAGTATTCTGGAGAATCTGGAATAGAAATCAAGCCAAAGCTTGTACCCCTGGAAGAGAAAATCTGGTCAAATCACACCTTGTATCACCTGTATTGAAACAACTGATTACTTATTTCCAGTGTCTTAGAAAGACAGCTATATGTTTCTTCTTTTCTCTCCTCTTTTTTTTTAAAACAAAACAAAACAAAACAAAACAAGACAACAAAAACAACAACAACAAAAACAACTGGATTTGTTTCTCACAAGTGATTCTTTTCTTTTAACTACTTCAGCTGTTTCCACTGAAGAGAAATCTATAAATTCCAATCTATAAATTCTATAAATTTCAGAGAAAATCTCTTCCCGACAGTTATCCTCCAGCACTATTCTCACATTCTGTTCTTCTGTTCTCACACACAAAAAATCTCCTCTGACCTCTCTCTTTCCCTCCTCCATTAAAAAAAAAAAAAATCCTCCAGCTCCCCTAGCGTCCTTTCCTTGGTCATTGGTAACCAGGGAAACCAGATACTATGGTAACTCAGGGATGCAAAAACACACATTCAGTGTCCCTTAAACCCCAAACTATATGGAAGTCTTCAACCCTTTCTTCTTTAGGTGATGAAGCAGCGAGAGAAACAGTAGCAAATCCCCATATTTACTCATTCAATCTTATGAACCATATAAATATGTATTTTCTGTATGCTTCCTCTTCAGTTTTCTAAGTGCTTTGCTATTTGTAGAACAATTTTGTGTTCAATTCAGGTTGTCACAAGTGACATGTATTCTGAGTGCTCTCATCACAACTCTAATTGCTATTTATTTATTTTAATGTCTGAAATTAGTCAGATTCAGAGTATATGGATGCTCTTTTAGATTGGGAATTAAAAAAAACCCTCCCCAAGCCACATCTGATTATTTTCTGAGCCTCAAAACGATTAAAGTCAAATATCTTAGCTGAGATTTATATCTCAAGGGTGATTCCATGCAGAGTCCCTGATGTCTAATAAAAGATTAGTTTTGTTGTTCTCTTCCCTGAGTAAAAATAAAAACATGATTCTCTCCTGTATCTAACGCCAATTTTCATGAAATGCGAAGGTACTTAATATCTGAGATTTCTACCCTCTGCTAAACTTGTTAAAAATTGGTCAATGTGTTTGAATATTATTAAGAAAGTACATGTTACAGGGTTGCAAAGACACCATTTGTTTTAGGGAACTGGCTTCAAAAAAAATCAACATTAATTTCTGGAGAATCTGTGCTCCAAACATGTTTACTCTTCTTGTTAAGAAAAAAAAACAAAAACAAAAACAAAAACAAAACAAAACAAACAAAAAAAACCAAACAAACAAACAAACAAACAAAAAACATTGTTACCTCAAGAGCCTTCCATAATTTTATAATAAATTTTACAGAACAATTGATCTTGTTCCAAGTCCACTTGCAAAATTGCCGTGTGTTTTACACCTCACAGAAAGTACACTTCTAAATTCTACTGTCATTGTAATCTGTAGAAACAAAGACAACTGATATCAGTGAGCTCTGTAGAAATGGTGGGTGAATTACTTAGACATCGGCCAGTAAACAGTTAAAAGATTAATTTCAATTGCTATCACCTCTGTGGGTAGGTTTGTTCCAACTTACAGTCGAGACAAATGATGGAAAGCTGTGTTTTAGACTTTAGACTATTATTTACTACATGGGGTCCTTTTCCTTTTCTTTTTTCTATTTTTTTTTTTTTTTTTGGCATATACTTAGAAGTGTCTCTGTCTCCTGAGAGAATTCACCTTGGCTGAAGGAAAAAAAAAAATCCTCTTTTAAAGACAATAATTTCTGTTACACCTCTCATCATCATGCATGGCCTTCAAAGCTCAGGCTTCAGTCTGGAACCAATTTTTAATAGTCATTCGTTTCTGTTGCCCATTGCCTATGCTTCACATGATCTATCCTATAGGCAAAAGACTAGCCTCTGATCTCCATGGTCCAAATTCACTGTTTAACAGAACGCCACTGCAAGAACGAAACTGTTCAGGTCCCAGTCTGCCTGCTTCGGGAGATGGAATTCGAGGAGAATTTGTTCCAGCATGTTGAGGAGAGTGACCACACTGCTTTATCTGGCACTTCACTTATTATACTTCTGCTTCAGTTTTCTTCTCTGAAAAATAGGACTAAAACACAGTCCAGGCGAGAAGTTTCACTGCTATTCTATTATTTGATTCTTTGTTCAACATAGCAGATAAAAAAGGAGTTGTAATACTTGACATACAAAGGAGCAAATAGTAAATAGCACGTCAATAGACACCTCTTATCTACACTCATTCACTAGGATAGCTCTTGTCTTAAAGGCTAAAAAAATATCCTGATTCCTATGAAAACAATCAGTTAAGCTAAAAGCATATGCTTGTCAGTACCTCCTGCTCTTCATCCTAATAAGACAGTATCCAAGCATGCCAGAATCAACGTGTGACATGTCTCCATTACACCTTTTTCCCAAGCACTACAACATCCACCAAAGATACACAGTAATAGAGCAAGCTGCTGCTCCATTTGAGACACCAAGTGTCTGATTGCAGAAGTTTCAAGTCTGAGTTCTAAAAATATCCACCTGAAGCCACTGGCATCCACAAGCAGATAGAAACTATAATTTTTAATTTCAACAGGTAATTCAGAAATACATGATATTTTGCTTTGCACAGTTTATAAATTTTAGTAGTTTGCAATATTTCATTGCAAGACTTCATAAAACTACGAGGGGAATGATGATGCCACACTTCCATTTTTATGACCAAGCTTTAGTGCGTTGTAAGATATGATACTGAATTCATTTTGTAATCAATTTACAGAGGAGGGCATCACTCCAAAGGCAGCAGTCTATCTTAATAATTCTTTAATTCAGTGACTGAAAGATGTAGATTGCTAATGAAAGTACACATGCATGAGAAGGACTATTCAAAACCACACTTTTTTAAAAACTAAGATTCATTGTCAAAACGTGACTTCTTATTTTCAGTTTATATTTACAGTGCTCACTTCCGTCAAAAACATACATAAAATCAATTAGCCTTGAGTTTATATGGCCCCTTTATATAATATCAAGATATAAAGATTTCCTCCTACTGAACTTTGATCATCTTAGAACATTAATTTGCAAGAGGTTAAGATTCAACCCACAGTTAAAATTAAAACACTACTGAAGCCCTAACACACACATTGTGTACATTGTGCCAAGAAAGGCACAACATGGTGATCATTATATCTGATCCACAGAAAGAATTCTGAGCAGGCACAAAGATGTAGGTATTCTGTAGCAAAAGAGTTGTGTGCTAGTTCTATTGTCTGCAGTTTGCAGCAATCAGTAAAACTTGTTATCCTTTCCCCTCCCCATCCCACCAGAATAACAAAACAATAAATCTGTTCAAAAGCATTTTATGCAAATGAGATATTTTTTCTTCCTGAAAAATAAAGATCAAACCCTGGTCTTTTAACACTGGAATACAATAAGAGAGAAGATCCATATACCATATGTTATGATACTAATGCTTTCTGTAGCATACACATGTACATCATTTCCGTGAGAAAAGTGAAAGCTTTTATTTCCAATGACTTCATCAAAATATTTAGCTGCCTTAACGGGAATATGGAACCAGGCCTTCGAAATAGCTGCTACCTGTAGCGAATTGGCATAAGATGAATATAGACAGGAAAACTGCATGATCTCATTCAACATCATGCAGCCAGTTGAACAACTTCTCCTCCTGCTTAGAACAGTAGCAGAACACTGATCCATTGCATATAATTTACCTCCCTATGGAATATCATTTCTTTCCAAGTGCTTCCTGTAAACACTAAAACAGCAACAACAACAAAACATATTCAGTACCCATCCCTGTGCTTTACTTTCCATTTAATATGAATGTATTTTAAAAGCCGTGGGAATAAAATTTATGTTGCAATAAATTAAAAAAAAAATAAAAATGGAACACTACCTGTTTCTTTTGTCTCTATCTCCAATATGATTCAAGAAATTAATGATATATCTAAAAATAGCCTCTCTATGGAGAATGTAACAACTAGGGAAGTATTCAATTTTGTGCTTTTGGCCAAGTGGGAAATGCATCAAAATCTGGTTTGCACAAATTTACATGGGACTGAGGAAAACAACTTTTTGGCGTCCTTTCTGCCTTTCATGGCATGACTTGTTTGGGGTCCTAGGTTGAAAAATTTCCTACAGATTGAGTGATATTCAGTGCTGTACTCTTGTGCATATATTTACACTAAGGAGCAACTTTCACAGAGTTTAGAAGAGAATGTTTATGTAAAGTGAAATTTAGGTCAATTAATACTCTATACTCATTTTGCCATTGTTGCATATGCTTGTTTTGAATCAAGGTTCTCTCCTTTGGAATGACTTTCTCCTCCTGCTTGATATTTGGCAAAGTTACAAAGCTGCAAATAGAGAAGGAACATGTTTAAAAAAACATAAGACAAGTGAAATGATCCACAAAGATCCTGGAATCCAATACAAAAGGCGTGTTTCATTTTTATTCTGAGAACAACCTTCCTCTGCAATTCTGCATTTGTTTCACTGATACTAATTGCAGTGTAAGTGTAAAAAAAAAAACAAAAAACTGATTTGGCAGGGTGGCATCTAGAGTCAAATGTAATCACAGCCTCACTAATTTGGATGCCTGACCACTAAAAACTGACATGAGAACAGAAATAGATTTCTGCAAATGTGTCCAAATTTGAAAAGCATTGCAATGGCAAGGTGTTTCTTATTAAGAACATGTATTTTTCCAGCTCCACAGGTAGAATTCTAAGGGTGTTTGAAGCATGCAAAACATCGATGTGAAAGATAAAGTATGAAATTATCCGTGGAAGATAGCAAAACAGGAAATAACATCATACATCTCTTCAGTTAAAGGAAAAGCAAGAGTTCAAGACCTAGGTGGTCATTTCTTGGGCATATTCTTGGTATTGTGTGACCATATGAGAATGCAGGAAGATCAGAACACTTATTTATTCACAAATTATTTTCTAATTTCAGGATAAGATTTAACAATATTTCTTTACCAATAAGCTAACTAATGTCTTAGAAACCTCATTGATTAAGAAAAGCAAGACTTGCTAAAGGAGATTTGACCTCCCACTTGTTTATTTGATGGACAGTTTTATGACAATATGCCTTTAAAAGGCATATTCTCCTTTTCTTTCGTTCTAAATGCACATAGAAGGACTCAGCCATAGCCTTTGGCAGTTTAAGTGTACTCTGCCTGTAAACACCATTGGTGAGGGTTAAGACTGTTCAAAAGGCGAGATGCCAATGTCAGTACTATCTACTGAGCCTAAAAGACAGGAATTCAGGAACAGCTGTGCAAAAGAGCATCAGTAGTTTTCGTTCGTTTGTTTTTTAATAAACTATTCAATATAAGACTGAAAGGGATGGCAGAAAGTGAAGATACGGTAAGAATTTGTTCCTGAGCTGTTACATGCACAGTTTGGGAAATAAAGGGAAAGACCCATGGCCTCTGGGATCACTCCTTGCTCAGATAGTCAAGATGACTTACTACAAATCCATATAGCAGAGGAGCAAAACAGAAAGTAAAATCGCTGCACTGGTTTTCTTCTAATATATGCAAATAACCTTATTGTCAGATTTCCCAATTCCAAAAAATAAAAAAAGTTTATGTTCAGTTTGCCTGATGATTTTTGTTTTGATCTGATTTTCATTTTTCACTGCTTCTCCACTCAAGACACAGCACACAGTAGCAAGATTAACACATTTTATTTACATGGTAATCTATTACATGGATGATAGCAAATAGCTTTTAAACCTTCTTAATAAAACTTTATTGTTTCACTCCAATATGTTTATTTAAGAAAAGAAATTCTGTTGACAGATTTCAAATCTCTCTCTTCTACACTTCTACTTGTCAGAACTGTAAATACAGACAGTCTTTCTGAATATGAGTAAACAAATCTCTAATCCAACATCCATTATACATTATTATGAACAAATTATGAAATGAATACTGTTTTACTGGTAAAATCTATACAACACTAATTTGAGGGAAAGAAACAATCTATGAATACATAGAACCTTAAGGAGGTTCATTTTTAAGCCAAAATAACTGTTTGTGAATGGCTAGCAATATACATGTGGACACTTGAGGGCAGAAGCAATAACCAGCCTGTCAGTTATCTTAACAAGCTTAAACTAATATTGATTTTCTGTGTAGATGCATACAGTATAATCAGCACACATTTAGAAGTGTTAATAAAAATGTGATCTATTGCACTTTTCTCGCTAAATCCAAAATGCCAAAAATAATCTAAATAATTCTAAGAAAATTTATTGCTTGACAAAACCATCTGCAAGAGATCTGGAAATAAATCAAGGGTTCCTTGCTGTGACATACCATCTTTGAACTAACAAATCAAACTGAAACACCAGCTACAATTCAAATAGCTACAACTCAGTCTCATTAGAGACAAGAAAAGCAAATTAGATAAAAATAAAATCCTACTTAGGTCATCTTTCAAAACCAGCTGAGAAGTTAAAAAACAAAACAAAAAACAAAACAAAAAAACAAACAAAACAAAAAAAAAAAAAAAAAACAGTACATTCTCAGTGCTCATGAGTAACTGACTGACTTAATATGAAAAAAAAATAATATTTTGTCACATTCTTCATATCTCCTGCTTGGCAAAGTTTATTCTTTTCTACAAGATTGAGAGTAAATCTCTCAAAGAATTTCAGGATCAACTAACAGTCAGACTATATATCCTAAATATACACAACTAAGAAAAAAATCCAGGCAAAACACTGGGCTTCTGCATATTATAAATTGCCACAAATTTCATGGACCGTGCATCACTAGTTCTGATCTTACAACGTAAGTGTAGTTCAAACACTAGACAAGATTTGTATCTCGCACCTTGTCATGATCCCAGCTTAATCAGTGTACTACTGCTGCCTTTGCAAGTTTTGTGGGGTTTACATCCAAGTTTGAGCTTGCAGACATTTATTTCATGAAGTAAAATCAGCTTTCATAAATTCAATCAACTGGTAGTAACACAATTAGGTTTATCATTTGAAGTGGTATATTCAAGACTGGTCTATAAATACACTGTAAACTTTAGCAAAATTAAAAAAGCAATTAACAATTAACCTTAATTACAGAGCAGGAACTAACTCCTGTTCTAAACTGAGCCCATACTATTGTACAGGCTTCAGAAAAATTATGGGTAAATAATATAGAAATGGAAACATACTATAAAGCAGACTCATCAAAAATGAACTACCATAAACAAGATTATATGGTCATGCTCTTGTAAAATAACCATTAATCTGTTGTGACAGAAAATGATCAAATACCTATTGATAACTCTGATTTTTTCAGACCACCAGCATTTATAGAGGCCTTCAGAAATTTTATATTTTACATCTTGCATCAATTTGAGTGCTTCCACAGTAACAGATCATTTTTTAAAATTAAAGTACAAGAAAAATATATGTTAGTTAAAAAAATATGATAAAATGTAACTACATTCTGCAACCCAAAGCAGTAAAACCCTAAAAACCCTAAGAAACGCAAAGCCTTTTCCACAGAAAAGCAGAATTCACAAAATTGAATTACAAGTAACAATGAATATTATCTATAAAGTAAAAAACAAATCAGTAATTAAGAAAATTCTGTAGCTCTAGTCCCAGTTGTGATGAAATTGAGGACTTTTTCATGCAGCACAATGGTTGCACGTTTTCTGTGTAAATAACATTTTCCATATTGCCTCTCCAGGTAACAACATAGCTAATATTGGTGACTGAACATCCTATTTACAGCAGACAAGAAATGACTGACTCAGAAGCAGAAGTCTGGCAATCATAGGAATGTACTAAATGGATATATTAAGAAAAAGAAAGTTCTTTAATTTACCTAAATGATATAAGCAAAACAAATACAACTGGCAGGAGAATTATATTCTTGAAATGAACCAGTGAAGACAACAACAGTAGGACTATCTAAAGGGTGTTCTGAGGTCACTTAATCAAACAAGCTTGTGCTCTTCACACACTTCAGAAGTGTTGCCACTTCTTGGAAAGTCTCATATAAGGTGACAATTTCAAGCACAGTATTCCAAGAACTACACCCAGGTCAGAAAATCTGACCAGTTATTAACAAACTAAAAGAACTCTGTTCTTTATTGTGCATTAGTTTCAGATAAATGAGATAAATATTTAGTGCCACTTCTTAGTTTTGCATAAATTAATATGGCTGTTACCCAAGTACAGAAACCTGTTCTTCATTGCTGAAACTTTTAAATTCAGTGAATTTTTGCTGTTTAAAATTGGAATAAGAGGATTTGGGGCACATTCTGCAGCTGTGACGGAAAAAAACTGGTGTTACTGCAAAGTTTTGTACCACCACCCAGGTGAACTTTGTACAAACCACTATGCACTTCAATGCTTTGTAGAATTATTTTTACACAAGATAACAAAAAGCTTTGTCACTACTGTTATAAGAAGTTAAACAGCAAATGATGTTTAAGAAAGTCATCACACAGAAGTCCAGGTCCTTTTTCTTCCACTGCTCTGGCAAGTACAGTAACAAGATGTGCTATAAGGGACCTCCAATCTCACCTCTCTCTTTTTCTCCTACACTAAATTTGCCAACTTTCTAATAGAGTTAGCTCAGAGAAGTCTATGTGGAAATTGAGTGCTTTTTCCCTTTCTCCTGTCTAATTTTTCTTGTATTGGGGATATTGAGCATGAAAAAATAAACCTGGAAAGGTATGAGAAATGGCATTCTAAATTCTAAATATCTTTCATATTCTTGTATTGACAGGAAAGAAAGAAGAAAAACGTAAACTAAAAACCAAGTATTTATAAACATTTTTTCATTGAAATTAGAAATATTTTTAACCACTGAAAATCAAAAAAGTGCCATCGCAGGTTGATTGAAAATCTTCCAATAAACTGGAAAACTTTTTCAGAATTTCTCTTCAGTTTTGATACAACATTTTGACCCACTCAATAATGTCTAGTCCCTGAAGTCAGAAGCAGCTGCAAGTGTTTATTCTGGCTTAATTATAATACTCTAGATTCCTGAAGTAATTATGTTTCAGCTAACAAACTTGAAGTACAAACCTCTTATACAATAACCTGGTCTGCATGCTCCTTACGGTGTAAGGGGAAGGAGTTTCACAGAAGTGCAGCCATGGCAAAAAAAAAACAACATCTTAATCTGAAATTTTGCAGTTTTTACAAGAACTAGAAATATACTTCTATAAGCTTACATTTCAGTATGAAGAATAACTGAATACTATAGAATAACTAGAATAACATTTTTCCCCCCACAGAAAGAACATCGTTAAATAAGTTAAAAGAATCCCAACGTTAAGAAACCAGGGATATGTTCACACATGTGGGAAAAGAACAAAATTACATGTAATTCTGTATTTATTATATAGTTTGGATTTTCTGGTAGCTAATTTAAATTGCCTTGTGCTGTTTGATATAATGAAAAAATTGAAAATGTTCAGGTAAATACATAAGAAATCATATTCAAGGTCACTAAAAATATTTGCCATTTGACTAAAGAAGGGTTGTAATACATTACACTTTCACACAAAATAATGCTGATTTTCATACTTTTAAACTTTTTTGCTTTTTAAATGTATTATCTGTTTAAGCAAAATATTGTTTGCATGTAGAAAATGAAAATGTTAAAGAACTGTACAATAACGTTATTCTCCATTTTAAATGGTGAAAAGCTTAGTAGTAAGGGAGTTGCTGTATTACATATCACACACAAAATACATAGGATTATGTTGAAAGTGCATTAGAGTTAGCTCAGCTACACATCCTTCTCACTGAGACGCTGTTTGACCTGTACAGAGTACATGCCCAGACTAAAAGTATTTCAACTAAATAAACAATCAAACAATCAAGAAAACTATTAAAGGTTTTATTATGATAAGCCTCATATAACCAAATTCTGAAAACAGAACTCTCAGAAACTCATGAAAATTCCCTATTGAAAAGCTGAGGGCCAACATGACAGAGATAGAACAGACATCCACCGGAGAAGGGCCTCGCCCATAAAAGAAGGTCTCAATGACCCTTCTTTTTCTGTGCATTAGGCAATGCAAGCTGTCTGGCCAACACCTCCTGTATCTGAGAAGCAGATTAAGCAATCTTAGTATATAAATATATGTAACACATGAACTTTATGAATACGTTATACATAAAGAAAAGGAGTATGCCTCTCTTGCATCAAATCCCATTAAAAAAAAAAAGAAAATTTTATAAATAGTAGATCCTAGTTCAAATATTCAGAAGTAAATGCACCTTTAAAAAAAAAAAATAATTTTTGTTTCCATGGTTGAATTGTAGCAGAACAGCAGATTTGTGCCATACATTATTAAGGTAGTCAAAGTCACTGTTAAATTGTACTGGTAAGGTTATTGCCTAAAACGAAGTATGTTACAGTAACATTCAGAGATTGCTATTTCTCCTCTAAGATACCTCTTGGAAAAAATAAAAAGCCACACTGAAAGACTGTGCCAACAGCAGACCTTTTTTCCTCACGACAACCCTCAGTTTCTTTGAGTGTTGTTGCTGCTGCTACAGTTTGTAAGAGTCCCTAAATCTCAGTTTAACTGCTGTTATTGATTCTGAAGATCTGAAATACGAGTCTAACAAAGTTTTTGCCAGCTCCTTAAGTGTCTTTTATATAAAACATTAAGGACATTGATATATTTGTTTTCTCTTTTGGAGAAGTACAGATAACTCTATCATCCTATACATCACCTTCATTGATTGGTTTATTTCTAAAGATATGTGACAATTTACCTGCAGGACACTTGTTCCTAACTCATTAAGAGCGATCAGTAAACCCTGTGGTGTTCATTAAAAAGAATCTTCTGTACACAACAGCAAAAAAATATTTCCTTGAACAATGGTTCAGCCACTGTAAGGTGGCTGTAAGGTCAAAGAAATAGATAACAAATACATTGAATGTAATCTCTGTTGTATCTTCTTATTCTGAGTGCAACCTGGAGGCATAAGAGTTTGATTCATGCATGTTGTTTAGATTCGCTCCGACTGTCTTGCCTTGTTTTTAATAATATTTATTTTGTGGGAGCTCATAAATTCTGAAATTTAGAAGAGAAGATTTCTGGTGAAGTAATGAGTCAAAATATGACAAAACATCAATCAAAGAAGCTAGTGACTTCTGACCCTTTCCGGGCTTGGTTTTATGACTTTCATATCTTTGAAGTTATGAAAAGGAGACAAGATATGACAGGTGCTGTGCTTGGAGAAACCACTTAGTCAATTTAATTCCAGCCACCTGTGAGTAACACCACAGAACTACTTCAGCAAATTCAGAAGGATTCAGCTCCCTATCTCTTTCTTTCACAGTAGCTATGTGTATACAACACAATTGCTTGGGGATTTGTTTGGCTAACTTTCTCTCAGCCGATTAAGTAAAGGATTTAAATAAAAATGCAACATTACATTTCCACAGGGTGACGTATCAAACACAAAACTAGAGTTCAGATCAGGAAATCTTAAAATGCAGTGCCAAATATGGTTGTGTGAACTGTTAAAATAGTACTACATCTTGTCACTTCTGTATGACAGATGAAACCTAATACATGTGGTTAGAGGCTGAGACAGATAAAGAACAAAACTGAAAGAAAATGAATCCTCATATAGATCATAAGTCAGATCCTCAAGTAGGGTATTTTGGCAAAATCCGAAATGTTAACTCTCTGCTACTTGCTCCAGAAGAGGAATATAAATGGAAAGGTATGGTTATTTTTAGCCTTTGAGCTTCCAAGAGGGTCAAGAAAATACACCTTCTCAGGATTTTCCATGAGAATCTGGATACTTGAGCAGCCTGAAGGAAAGGACAAATTTATAAAATATAGTTTTCATTTTTATCAAGTAGGAGTTCTTAGATTTGCCTCTATATAAGCTGTATTGGATCTTTCTGAAGTCAGGGAAGATGGTTCAGTTTTCAGCTAGATCAGTGCCTTAGGGGAATAAGATTGTCATATTATGCTTGTGGCGGAGGCTGCCATGGGGGTTTAGAGGAGAAGGTTTGGAGAAGAGTTGTCTGTGTGCAGAAAAAGTTACTCAAGCTACAATTAAGTTATTAGGAAAGAGGAAAAGGTAACTGAGGCAGCTTCCTTGAAGGCTGAACTATTGCTATGGGAGTGGCATCCTGCCACAATTTCATGTAAGAAATTGATAGGCTGAGTTACAGAGAAATAAATATGTAGGCAAAGATGTTTTAATATTTTTTTTCTACATTTTAAATGCTTATACTTAGCACAGCAAATAGAACAAAAAAATGGCATGTTTCAGAAACCAGAGTTCTGAAATTTTGTGGTACATTGGGTGAGGGTAAAAACAGAAGGGAGGAAGGGAGGAGGAAAGTAAGCGTGTCTTTTTGTGTCAATTTTCTCTCCTGCCTGAGGCTGCCACTTCAGTAATAACCCAAGTTTCTAACGCCTTATATTACACAGGAGGCTCAAGACTCTGTGAAAAGTTATGTACAATAAAATCTGAGAAATGTGTGGAGAGTATCAGAGTCTGTTAAATCTTTAGCCAAAGCTCTGTTAAATCCAGACTTTCAGGTAGGAATAAGTTAGTCAGGATACTATCATTCAGAGGCAGAAAAAAGATGTCTTCCATTTTTGATTTGATGAGGGAGGGAAGAAGAGAAGTCCTAACCTGCAAGCAGACCAACATTTGGAGCACTTATCCAGATTTTAACTTTCTCAACAGATGAGAGTTTTCAACACTTCTTGAAAGATTTGCTCACCTATGTCACAATCACATAACAGAGATAAATAATACACAGCACCTTAGAAATTCCGGTGTTAAAAGATTTTGTATTATGTATTTTGTATTGTTTTGCATTTGTATTATTTCTTCTTCTAAATAAATATCACAGGGCCAGTTTCCCATAAAAGTCAGTAAAATACACAACATTCTTGAGAGCTTCACTCATGTCAGTACTGATTTTTTTAGGCACTGTGCAAACCAAGAACAAAAGATAGTACCTCTGCACTTAGATTTGCTCAGTGAGCAAACCTATTAACATGGTGGATGCTCTTGCATCAAATATCAAGAAATCTTTCACGCTTAATAGGTAGAATATTTTCCCTTTCTGATACCGAGCTTCCTGGAGGAAGCAGAGAAAAGATCAAAGCACACTGAGAATGAGATAGGGAGCAAGACCCAGGCGTTCTATTCCATTTATATCACCCTGTCTTTCAATACTGTAAATCTCACCAAAATGAAAGCAGCCCATAGTGGAAGTTAATTCTGAACTGTGAGATTACAAAGTAGGAACTTGGGAGCTTCATACACGAGGTAACAGCAGGATGGGTGTCAAGTTTAGTGCTCACTGAACAACAGAAAAAATAAAAAAATAAAAAAAATGGGATAGGAAACCTTGCTTCTCAGTGCTACTGTAAAGGTATACTATGGGAAAACACCATTCTCCTGAGAACTTCACAAAACACTTTGAAAGGTGTTAATTTGGAGAGTAAAGAACACAGAACATTAGTCATGTTCCCAGAAGATAAAATATGTCTATGTCATATGTCATTACTACACTGCATTTGGGCTTGTCTCTTTTCCATCTTTAATCCTGACTTTTTATTTATACATTTTATATGTTTATAGAAACAGACATAAGTAGATGGAGTAACACACAGGCTGATTTTTTGTGAGTGATTATGCATGCTCTAACAGAGGAAATGGTGGTTAACACAGGAAATAATTATTACATTAGAAAACCCACAGTGCATCTTCATGAAAGTCCATGAAGAACAGAGTAATAGTTCATATATGAATTCCTTCAGTCATGATCATATAGGGAATAACATTCTCTTTCACACCGTAAGCACCCTGAAAGATCAATATGCTTTTCTGCACTGCCTCAAATGTTTATCTCCAATGTTTTGATAGTTTTTCAGTCCACAAACATAAGTCTTCAACAGCTCTCACTGTATGTAGCTGCAAAAGCTAACGGGTTAGAATATACCTATTTTTCACAATCATAATGCTGAACATCACCTAAAAATACCAATCCTCATTGCCTGTAGTCATTTCATAGTTATGAAATTCTTGTAAACCTTCTAGCCCTACAGAGTAGTTTACTTAACCAGAAAATGCAGTCCCACCCCTACCCCTTTATTTATGAAAAACATACATGAAAGTTACTTTCAATTAATTAATTTTCCCTCAGATTAATATGAAAATTAAAATTGATTTACTAAATCTGGATAACTCCTTTAGTTCCTAACTCAGGAATAAGCATTTGGTTTATGTCCAATACAGATTCATTAAGGGAGTTAGAAATTTTTTATTTATTTTTTTACTTCAAACACACTTGAATCTGGCCATAAGAACCAGATTCCTCTCAGCTTTATTAAAAATCTGGAGAGTGAAGATTCACAGAAAGGATTTACCTTTCCTCTGTTGATAATCCTACAAACAGCAATAAAAAGGAATATACATTATGCTACTTTCCTAAATTGTTAGAGCAATCATGTCCCCAAAAGTTTGGAATGCAAGTAATCTAATCCAAGCAATGCAAAACAATACTGCATGTGAACATCTAATCTCACTAGGAGAACTGCTGTCAAAACCCCTGTTCAAACCTGTATATTTAATAAAAATCTATTTTATTATATGCTACCTGGAGAACAATAACATTCCCAAACTAGGGATGCCACAAATTATATGTTTGGAAGGTGCTGAAGCAGTTAAATAAAATCAAGATGTCTCACAAAACCAAGTTAAAAACAAATTGTGTGATCTCAGTAAACTGGAAACTCTGTAGCTGCATATACTGTACATTTACCTTTGATTTTGCACCAATTACAAGATGAAGTACATTACAAGATGCAAGGTACAACCTTGCATTACTACTGAGGCATTTTCAGAAACAGGTTCTAAACCTGTACATAGAATACAGCAGGAAAATGCTAGGCTAGAGGCAGTATTATGGATTCTAATAATTCTAGACACAAGTACAGACTCAGTAAGAGCTCCACGGTGCTTTCACATACTTGATTGTATGTGGAAGATGCAGTTGCAAATAGGCAAAATGTTGGCCCTGCAGGGAGGAGTTCAGTTGGGAGCTTCCTCTTCAGTGATGCTATAAGACTAAAATGATCCAGCTACATTGAAGATTCTTCACACTACAGTCAAAAGCATATGAATCAACCAGGAAAAAAAACCCTTACAATTCCTATTCTCAGCACGCAGTCATAGTTCAAGGCAACTTCCCTACACTATCCACAAAGCAATATGTGCCCATTTTTCCCAGCTGAAACACACAAAAAAAGGGGGGAGATGAACAGAGGCAACAAGAGAACATGAAAGTTCTAGAGGTCAAGTACAAATACAGTAAGGAAAAATTTATAATTAATTTTAAACCTTCCAAGTTGTTTTTTTGTTTGTTTGTTTTGTTTTGTTTGTTTGTTTGTTTTCCCCTTCTCAGGATATCTGAAGTGAGTACACAGGGATAAAGAGCTTGTGATTAGTTGAAAGATACCTAGAGTCAGGCACCTATATTTTCTTCTAGGGCAAAGTAAGCTAATGTAATAAAGTAATGGAAAACCACTGAAGGATCTTGGCTGAAGACATTGATGTCAAACTTTCTTTGGATAACAGAAACACTGCTTGACAGAGAAAGGTTTTTGTTAGTGACTTTCCGTCTACTACAAAGCACCTTGAGTTGCCTTGGCACAGTGACTTGCCATATGGAGTGATGTGTGACCTGTGTTAATTTTGTTCTTATCAAGACATTTTGTTCAATTTCCACAGAGATGTTGTGATGGAAATTATTGGCTACATATGGCAGTAGGGATACATGGAAATCTGCAGCCTTTTTAGGACATTCAGAGCTGATCATAGTTCCACAACAAATTCCCAAGAATACTTTACCACTATTACTTTGATATCAAAATAAAATAAAATAAAATACCCTCATGATAATAGAAATAATATTGCTTAAATTACTATTAATGTGGCAATTAACTAAGTTGATTATTTTTTCTTCTAATGACAAATACTTGAAAATTCAATGGCAACTATGTTGCCATTGAGTACAATCCCCTACACTTGAGGCAAGAACTACCCAAAAGGAAAGCTTTGATCGTCGCTTGGTATTATCTTCACCTTGAGCAAAGCTGTTTTGGTCACTGTTTTGAATGCTGTCTCTTTTGTCTTCACTTAGAGCATAACCATCTTGCCTCTGAATACAAATGCATCTGTTTATACTGCACAACATTGACCAATCTTTACAACCCTTTAAGTAGTTTGTTTCTGCTTCCTCCATTTTCTTAATATCCCCTTTGTGAAACCATGATCTTCAGTTTATCCCTGTTATTCTTCTAGCCACCTTCTCATTATATCTAAACGGAACAGCCCACTATTCTAGTTGCAGCAGCCTTCTCATCTGTAGTTTCTAGATGTGATGAGCTTTTCCTAAACCATTCTGTCCAGTTGTCTACTTCTATTGCAGTGATTACCAAAGTGTCAATTGCAATGCTACCAAGGCTGCAAATTTTCACATATCCTTGCTACTAAACTTTATTTTATTTGAACTGTTTACATTTTCCAAAAGATATATCAAATTCGGTATACTTCTTGCACAAATAACACTAAATATCAAAATTGTACCGTCTTCCTTTTCACAGATCAAAAAGTATAGGGAGATATTCTATCAGTTTATCAACATACTATTCCCCAGCAGCTGACAGCTGTTGAATTTCAGACAACCACCAATCACTTCATACAAATCACTATATCAGTTTCTTGACAGTTCAGTGAATTCTAGTGTGATTCAGTAGGTACCAATTTTGGTGATCAGTTTTACTCCATAACTACTGTATTTGAAATATATTGGGCACTTTTCCCTAGTCTCTTGGGATTAAATTATATGTTCCAACATAAAGTAAAACTCAGCAAAAAGAACATGTTGCTAAAAAGTACTCATCAGAAAGCTAGTTATGTATGAGCAGAATAGTAAGGACTAATGCAAGAATCAGAACATCTCTCAAGTTTTTGACTTTTCTCCTCCTTTCATAGTGATTTTTTTCCCTCAGTTTCACCTATTTTCTCTCTAGCAACGCTCAGCTGAAGGTTTCTGCTTTCCAGCTAGTCCAAAGACCTCTTGTTGTCAAGAAAATAATTATAGAAATATGAAATATTTTTAACAGTACTATTAACATGACCAACAGGTTATTTTTAAAGGCCAATAGACATATGACTAAACTGTATAAAAAATGAAAGGATGTTGACAAAGTTTTTTCTCACATAAATAGTAACAGCAGAGAAGTCAGCAGAACAGGAGGCATTATTTCCAACCATTTTTATTCATTATCTCATTACATTTATTTTGAAAACATGTCCCACCATAACACTGAGTATGTACATGCTTGTATGTGAAACTATACAAGGAATATGCCCAAGTACAGACTAAAGAGGAGGATGGAGAAAATGGGACATAACATGGCTTAGAGCTCTCCACACACTCAAAAAAATAATAATAATAACAACCTGCATCTTTCACATGTAAGCATCTAGCAGGGAAATTCAGGTAAATCCTAAATATTAAAAAATATTCTGTTTACTTAGGCAACCCGTGAGAAGTAATGCCATGCATTCAAAGAATTTTGGAATAGTAGATTTGTGTGATGATAGCTCAAATACCCTTCTGTTCCCCTACCCTCTCCCAAGCATTTTCATCTATAAAAATACTCATAAAAACACCACAATTCTTTTTTCCCAGAGCAATGTAACTTTATCCAACACCCCAGGTTGCCATCAGAAGTCTGCTTTTGCAATACTCCTGTGTACAGTGTTTATTACTTTTAAGAAAGAAACAGAACTAAGGCTACAGAAACTGAAACATTTTCAACATTTTGATTATATAAACTAATAAAGATTCTTCTCCCAGACCTAGGATCCTTTAAGTCAATAGTTTCCAAAAATAAATTGTTTCTCGCTTTCCATATAAATAAATAAATAAATAAATAAAAATAATAGCAATCAATAGAGAGGTCAAATGTTTTTCTTCACTAAATGTTCTTAAATCACTTTTTATTCTTTGGAAGGAGACCTAACATTAGAAAGCTCTAATAGTCATAGCTTCATGTGTCTTTGCAATTCACTTGAATTTAAGCCATGGAGCCATGCTCAGAGGTGACACACGATTACATATATTTGCTACAGTTAACCTAATTTCCTTTCCCTTGTAAGGTTTATTACTTGCCACTATGGCACCCCATTCTAAATAAGACCCTGATTCAGCAAAGCATTCAATCCACTACTGCACTTTAAATCCTGGATGTAGGATAAGGACATCTTTAAACTGCATTACATTTATGTGATTTGTATTTATGCATGTCACTGAATTAGAAGGGCTGCTAAGTATTCAGGGCAGGAAACATCTCTGAAGATGCACCTGGTAAATGTATCACATTTAGTCTGTAGATATACAATCTTAAATTAGCTTTCAGTTGTACTGAAATAAAATCCAGTATCAATAATCAATAAAAAACGTTTTCTAGCTTGATTTTTATGCAACACATTCATCAACTGCTGCAGTTTTTGTTATTTTCTGTTTATTATTTTCTATTTTTCTTTATTTCGAGTACTTTACTACCATAGTTAAGAAGAAAAGGAAAACCTTTATTTTATTATAGAGTTTAGGAACTCTACTTAGTTCAGTAATTACTATCTTTTAAGGCTTCTTAATTTTAATTCAATCCTGAGGAAAAAGGAATTGGAGACAAGAATACTTTGGCTTTATCTTTTAATCTCTTTGCACTTCCATCCAAACTTTAGAAAAAAATATCATGTTTTCCTGTAATGAAAATGCAATAAATTTTATTTTATCCTTTCTCATCTTCTCTACAGTTCTGCAGTGTTAGATTAACACTGTTATGAACAGAGTAAAACCGTTTTGGATCTCCCTCTGGAACTTAAAAAGGTAAAAGAGATTGCACAACAAAGCTCATTTGGACTCAGAAAGTTGGCTAAATTCTGGCTCAGGATAAACAAGAAAGCACCATGAGAAAAGCAGTGTTGGGAACATGGACTATCTTATATAGCACTGGGCTGTCTTCAGCATCCACTGTTTGCTTGAATATATTTCAAAAGAGGTCAGTAAAATTATTTGCTTATCTTTCACTAACCAATGCCTTTTATACAATGCAGCAAGATAACTCATTTGTTTTTTCTATTCAGCTTTATACTGATGATTTCAAATCCTTAAGGGAAAAAAACAAACACAGGTAAATCTATTAAAATTAGGATTTTTTTTAAAATCAAAATTTAACAGACAACTACTAACTGATTAGTAGCAAAACATGTGGACAAAATTCATGTGGCAAACTAACTGTATGTGGCAAAACAGTGGTTGCCAGGGCTCCCGCTACACGCTGGTTTCTCATCGGTGGCAACAGTATACCCACTGATTACAGTATGAAGAGCCCATAAATAGTGATTTTTGCCTATAATGGGAAGCCATAGCAATATCTCATGAGATCATAGAACTTTGTGGTGTAGTTAAGATACCTTTTGGCTACAAGAACAATATAAAGGCAAACAGGGAGAGCAACAGAATGAGAGCTAAGTGAGATCACCTAAGCTACATTCATACTATGTACATTTTCAACAGTATTAATGGAGTAAAGGACAGGTTTAGGCTCACAATGTCTGGCTGCTGTGAGTGCTTTAAGCATGTCACTGACTGCAGCAAAATTATTCATAATAAATCATTTGTTGGCATAAATGATTAAATGGCAACTAAATGATCACTGTAATCACTTCCTAGCACAACTGATAAAGTACAATTGTAGATAGAATTTGTGCACATTTCTGCAATCAATTATTTATTCATGCTAGAAAACTTTTCTTTCTCCAGTATATTGTCATCTATGAGCTTTGGTATGAATCACTGGGAAATATCTAACAGGAAAGCTTCCAATTATCCATTAGCCACATTAATATTACTTGTTATTCCCCCAAAAGTTCAAACATATAGAAAAATCACAATATGAAACAGTGAGTGATCACGGAATCTGCTAACCATGGATTTTGAGGTATGTTACAAATATCTATATTTCACAGAATATTAACCTTGTTTTACTGATTAACAGAGAAAGTGAGAAATTGTATGCTTCCTAAAGACATGCATGAAGGCCATGGCTGAGCAGAAATTGTATTGACTAATACTCCCCTCTAGGTATAATAAAGCATGCATAGGGTTTTGAAACTTTGGTACTATAATTTCTAAAAATGAATGATTCTAAAACTGGCCATTGCGTAAAACAAAATATGGATACTAAAATGTTAGTTTACTAGTGGACCAATCACCGTTTTGTCTTCTGCATTTGTATTTGTTAACAAAATTTTTGTTATAGATGCTGCTAGCATTTGCAGTGTTTGTTCCAATAAATAAATAAATCTAATCACAACTATATAACATCATTATTCAGGTGGCCCAACATAAAACTGTAATGTTTGGAAAGGCCTTAGAGGGGGAAGAGAGGAAAGAAAAACTAGCTGCAATGAGTCTTCCAGTTTTAGGTGTTAATGGAAAGGCAGCTGCCAACTGGCTTTCTAAGCTGAGAGTTAAGAAGTCACCCAATTTGTAGCTTTTATTCTATTTTTTATTCAGTTGTCACACAACTGAATTATTACTGAAGAGTTCAAATTTTGCTTGAAAAACTGGACATAAGAACTTGAATTGTACTTTGCAGGCATCGAACAAGTTTGCTCACTCCATTATTCTTTGAAATGCGATCAATAGGTCACCAACTCTCTGGCTTCTTGACTTGTTGCATTAACAGGGAACAAAATGGATATACAAACCACAAAACAGTGTAGGAACCCAATGGTTTAGAAATTAACATGTTATGTTCCTTTCTTCATTTCTTTCTTATACACAATTTTGAACAGAAAACATAATATATATTTATGTACATAAGAATCCGAGAGTTTATATTTCAGAATAACAAAGGCAAAATAATATATATGTATATACAATGAATGGTAAACATTCAAGAAAAGAAAAAAAAAAAAGGCTGAACTACTTATATTCCACCAAGAGACAGTGGCTAACAATTGAGTACAGTTTTCTCTAAGTTACATTTACGCTATTTAATTTTTAAACCACACACTGAATAACAAAGACAAGTTAATTTATGGCAATACAATTGGAAGTGAGCAATATTATTGATATATGAAAACTTTGGAGGAAAATAGCATAATATGAAAAATATTTGCAGAACTACACAGAAGGTTTAATGATATTCCTTTTTCCATGGACACCAAAATACCAAATAGAACCACTAAGGCTTTCTCCGGTTTTCACCTTACACTTCAGACTTTCTAACAACTGCTTTTGATAATACAGGTATAATGCTCTATTATAAAACAAGATATTTCTAACTTATTTAAGTTATCACAATACTCCCACTTTCTCAGGTATGGAAAAAAGCTACCAGATAAGAGAAAAGTGCAGCAAAAGCAGCAAATACTTCTGAAATGTCTGCTTTAAAAATGCAGCTCTTACTCAAACCAAGCTCAATGGCCATGTCCAAAAAGCTACTTTGGGAGAAAATATCCTTATAAAAGCAAAATCTTCTGTTAGAAGCAACACTAAACCGTGATGGAAAGCACACCACTGGAGAAGCTGCTTATGTTCACAGCATTAAAGGTCAGCCAGCCTTATGAAAATAAAACTCCTGTTATTTCCTTACAGGATTTTCAAGAAAGAAGAGGGTGCTTTGTCACACATGTACAGCAAATCACAACAGTTCTAGGTATGCAGAATTTACTGGGTATGTAAAGTCCAGTCTGCACAGCTACAGTAGGACTGACACGCATATGTATAGCACAGTTTACCCAAGATTTTATTTCTAACTAACCTGCCGAAAAAGAACCAGAAATAGTGAAACTCTTTTCTAGCAACATTTCTAGGCAGAAAAATAAGAGATCTGAATATAAGAAAGCCTTCTATCATGTGTTAAAGATGGAATGCCATTTATTTAAAAGCTTTTCTGATGCGGCCAGATCATCGTGATGTTATCCATATAAAAGATTCATATGAGATGCATAAAACAAGTTTTAAATAATGTTAATCTTTAATTGCATTTCTATGCAATAAACATGTAATAAATAAAATTATTTAAGTTATTTTCTCAACGGGGTTAAAACAAACTGTAAGAACTTCTAACCTTGATACTAGCTTAAAACCTCTTTAATTATTATTTATGTCTAAGTATATTATCATAATCAAAAGGCAATTTTAGGACTGGAACAGATCTTCATCACAATACATCCCAATATGCTTCTATTTATATATATACATACACCCATAAATGCATATACAAATGAAAGGACTAATACAACTGTGTCACTTGAATTAGACTATAACTGCTGGAAAGAAAAAAAATAGCAAATTAGAAAAAAAAATATTTCAGGCAATAATTATTCTATCTAAACTAATTATTCTATTCTAAACTAATTATTCTATCTAAAGGCCAAGTCAAAAGGGCCTGGAATTAATGAATACTTGCTTCTTCTTAATTTGAAGTACATCAGTCACAGCCCTCCCTCTTTCCTCATTTTAATTTTTTTATTTTTTAAATGTAAACCACTAAGTCAGTCAGAAGCAAAGTTGTCAGAGAAATTCTCAGCAACTCAAGAAAGATGAGAAAAAAAAAAGCTTGATCTTATTTTATTAAATTTAGCACTTTGAATATTTAAATGTAGAAGCAAAAATTCATTAAAAAAAATAAAAAAATAAAAAGGAAAGTCTGAAAGTCTGCCCTTAAGGCAAACTAGAATCATCTAGTGCTATATTTGTAAATGCTCCCGAACAGTCTGAGCAATCCAGAAACTTTCTAATCCTGGAATTTATGGTTCTTCAATGTCATGAAGACTAGCTAGGTTTAGCTGTGTTGGTTTTAGTTTTTATATTGACTGAAATTCACAGCACTTGAAGCTCCTTTTTATTTTTCTTTATTCTGCCCGGCAGTGTAGCTCATCAAATCTTTGGATGAATCTGAAGGTAGAAAAAATCAATTCTAAAATTTCACTGTTAGTTTTCACTGATTTTTTTTTTTTTAGATATTATACTCTTGAGTGTAGACAGGATCTCCCAGTAATATTTAACACTGCATGATCTTTGTGAGGTGCTTTATTCTTCAAATACAGAAAAAGGCTGGAGCCTGATAAACATTGCATTAGTCTAATACGTGCATGTGAATTAACTGAACACATGACCAACAAGTGATACACCTTTTTATAGGCCAGCAGATACATGTGGATGTTAGTCACTTCAATACTCAGGTTTATGAGTCCCTAAAATCAAAACATTTTCTTTTGTCAAAAATTAGACCTGTCTTCTCTTGAGCAAAATGGAAGGCCAGGCACAAGCTCTATATCTTGGTCCTGTGATGTGGATTATAACTACAGGAGGTGGTAAATTACTTGAATAATCTGTATTCTGAATATTTAAAGAGTATTCTGTTGTGGCTACAGACACATCTAGAACTGGGTAACCTGGAGTAACTAGTTCTGGTGAAAATCATCCAGTTCTTGTTTAAAGTGGAAAAACTAATGAATGCTTATTAAAAGGTATTTTGCCTGAATATATTATGGCTATAAAACTGAGTATATTATAAAGATAATTTTTAATTATACTAACCATGCCTTAATGTCTTAGCAAAGCAAACAAACAAACAAAAACAGTTTAGAAAATATATACATCGGAGTAATGTTTTATAAGATTTTCCTTTTTTAAGATCACAGGACAGATTCTACATTACTTTGAATACTGCAATATCACACGCTCTACTGCAAAGTGACTGCAGTGATCACTGTTATGATTGGCATAAATCCAAGCCCTTTAAGTTCTGGACTAAGTAAAAAAACAGAGTAACAGAAAATTCAGCACAGTGTGGGTTACCAACAAGCCACAATTTCCTTGCAAAGCTTAAGCTTCTTAAACAATAGAAAGAATCTGGTATCTCCTGAGGCCAATGCAATCTCTCAATTTAGTCTGTTCCAGCATAACACAGTGCAAGCAAGCCACAAAGATAAGCATTAAATCTACTGCTTTAAAACACTGCATTCTCTCATTCAAAGAGGTTCATTAAGTAAATCTGACATGCAGCACTGAAAACTCTCTACATGCTCCAGACATTTTCTTAGAAATCAACAATAATAAAAAACCCTAGCTTGATCTTAAGGCTTTTATTTTGAAACTTCAGTGAGAAATTGAGATTTAATCTCAACCAAATTGAATTAAGCGCCTTAAATTAGCAATACAAATTCAGTATTCCTGAGCTCTCATGAATCTAAGTGACAGGTGAAGAAAGACCTCCAGCTCAGACACAGAGTACTTGATCAAGACAGAAGTGAACACAGCTCACTCATATTTAAAACATTCTTTCATATATTTTTAATAAAACTTTTACAAATTCAAAACCAACTTCATAAATCAAACATTATTCAATGCATGAAGCTTCAAGGTTTCCCCTGTTATGGCTGTGAGCATGCCTGTCTCTGAGACAAGGGTTTTGCACTTGAATGCTTGAGGTTTTATGAAAGGTTTATTGGATTTCATAGTCCCTTAAGGGGAAACCCTTTAAATGTCTTTGCAATTATAAGTCTAATAACAATTTCAGCTCTTGGACAGAGCCTTGACTTGACAAAGATAAGGAACTGGAAGTTGCTCAGTCAATACAAAGCTATTAATCTCTGTCACCCCGCTGTCATTGTGGCTCAGGGAAACAATGTAGTTTCTTGACCTACGTGAAGTCATGTAGTGATTTTATTCAGGATGTCAGCATTCATCAGTACAGATTTTGTCACACCCCGACTCACTTGAAGAGCTCCCAGTTCTTTATCTTGACTGCGTTGACACCCTTCAGATACCAGTAGTTTGTTTCCGTCTCTGCTTATTATTATTATTTAGCACTTACTCATGTGTAAAAGCCTCTAAGAATAAAGTTTTAAGTTGGTATATAGGCAGTTTCATCACTGCCTCCTGTGTCCTTAGAGAAGGACAGTGTTAAGTTGCCAAATGCTCTATATGCTTTCATATTCAAATGAAGGTTAATTTTGTTCATCTTAGGCAAAATTAGATTATTAATTTTCCTTAGCAGAGTGCTTTTTAATGTCATCCTTCTCTGATCTTGAAACAGTGTACAAAAGTTGATCAAACTCTTAACAGATTAACCAGCCAATGTTACAGTTCATGAGCTAAAAATGTGTAATTAATATGTATTTGGCTTAAATGAACCAACTTTAGCTTTATTTGTCAGCCTATCTGTGCTATATAAGAAGCTACAAAACAGATTAGTTAATGGACTTACTTTGAAGTCTTTGTGATTGACAAAAGGATCCCTATTTTCTTCCAGAAAACTTCAGAGCAGGCTACAGTTCCATAGTTTAATAGAGGTATACCAGTAAGTTATGTAAGTGCTTTACATAAATATTAAGATTTCATTAGATACCACATAAAAAAGCAAACGGATGTAAAACAAGTAATATAATCAGTTCATACAGAATGATAATTACATTCAAATCTTTAATAAATATTTGCTAAAGGAATTACAGAATAATGAAAATGCGTAGCATGGCAAAACTAATTAAATTATGAGTAAAATAATATATGAATAATGATTAGATGAGTTGTATTACCTTTCAAACACCAATTTGTGATATTATACTGAACCATGAGTACTAGCAAAACCTTTCAAAATTAGTAATCACCACAACAAAACATTTAAAAGTATCTACTATATCTTTGTACAGCAGTAAAGAGCAAGTTCACTGACTTTAGCTAAACTATTCTATAATGCTCTACATGAATAAGTAAAAGATGTTCAAAGTGAAATGACATTCTCCCAAATCTGCAAAGTTGAACATTTCATATCGTATAATGATGATGAACTATTAAATATTAGGTAGGGGGCTTGGGGAGGGGGTGTCTTCCCCTCTCCCCCTTTCCCCTCCCTCATTGAGCAATCTGTGTGCAAGGATCTGCAAGAGAAAACTAACTTGGTCTTGAAATAAGCCCCTTTGTAAGGTAACATTTAGGTCAGATAAAATGCATCAGCAATAAACCACAGCTATTAAAGGCCTGTTTATGAATTTTAGGAAAGTACTTCTACAAAAAAAAAAAAAAAGTGCATCTGTGCATTCATACAAGAATCACGTTATATAGGTAAATATGAAGTTCCCATTAGAGACTATGAAAAAAATCCCAGCAATTTTATTGCTCAGATATTCTAGGGTTTGCAGTTTTTGTTTTTAAGGAAATCTCTTCTTCCTCACTTCTCTACTCATCCATTCCTGATGTTCTCCTCTCTGTCCTATTATCCTTGTAGTCTTTTTTTTGCCCTTGCATCTGGCCTCTACTCTCCATCTGTTTTGCTGAACAGGTTGCAGAGCAAGTTATATAATAACTTTCAAATCCTCCTGCTGAAATTGGCTGCCACCAGCCTGCTGGTCTTACACTTGCTGAGTCAACCTGCTCTTCTAGATGTAGTCCTTCCAGTGTACAAGACTGACAGAAGGCAGTGCTGGCTCAGCAAAGTCAACATGAATAAAGGTGAGAGTAGACAGCTGCAGAAATAAACCAAGAATTAGCTTCAAATGAAGGTTGTTGGGGCTGTTGAGTCTCCCTAGACTTCAAAGTATGAAGATTTTTAAGCTATTTCATAAATAGATGCAACTGGTTGAGGAAAGAAAACTGTCATCTCAGTATTTCCATTACTTTCTCTCTCTCTTTTTTTTTTTTTTTTTTTTTTTTTTACTGAACAAGTCCAAAAAAAAAAATGAACACAAACTTGAAAGGCATTCATTGAAGTATTCTGGCGAATGCAGAAACTGAAGTCAATGAGGAAATTGGATTAATGTATCATTTGTCTTCTTCTAGATTTAATCCTGTCACAGCAGGAATCTCTGCTCACTGAAGTCTATAAGCTGTTCCCAATAATGTAGGATTAGAACCCACAGATATAGCAGAAATTGCTGTTTACCTCCTTTCTCCTACATTGATATATTCTGTATCAAATCAATTGCCAGTGTCTTTTAGTTTTACATCCTCTACTAACACTCTCACTCCTTTCAATCTGTTATTTTTATTTTTTTTCTCTTTGGTTCTATTCATTACTTCTTCTGCCATTACAACGATTACTAAGAAGAAATGCCATTCCTTCCCTCATGGCACATCTTACATATTGTGTATCTGCTCCAAATCATAGCTGCTTAAGCCAATCATGTTCTCAGTATTGTCTGTGCTTATATATGTGCATATAGGCGTATTTATGTATGCACATGTGCAGCATCTGTCATAAGCAGCCCTGAGGTAGTCTGTTAATATACAAAAACAGCAAAAGCAACAATAATAATGATAATACAGGAGCTACAATAATAATGATAATACAGGAGCTATTACCAATTATAAAAGCAATGAACGATTCATTTATTCTGTTACCTTACAGAGTTTAGTTATTACTTTCCTTTCAAGTCAAGCCAGGACTTTTCATGCTTCTGGACCAGTGCCAGCACTACATCGCAGTTTGACAAAATGTACTGCAAAGTGTACTCTCTCTCTCTCATGCACTGATACACTGTGCACAGCTGTCATCATCTTTTAACCTCTTTCAATGCAAATTAGATGGGATTGGCAGGAGAACACAAAGTGATTTTAGACAGTAGCAGTTTGGTACAATGGGCAATATCCTTATTACAAAGGTGATATTTTATTTTTTCTTGCCATCTGCACATTCTTGAGTTCTACACAGTAGTATATTTCCAATACTTAATGAAATAATATTCATGGATACGTTCGTGGCTTGTTTATTTTTCTAACAATGAAACACCTAAGTTATCTTATACAATCTTTGTTCATTCTGTACATCAGTATTCATCTACCTTCCATTTCACATGGCCAAAGCAGATTTTCCAACAAGCCTCTTGTTTACTGAGAAAGTCAAGGATAACATCATATACAATCCATCCGGAAGGAGGTATGCATTTATTGTTACTTACCCCACCAGAAAATACTCAAGTTTCTGGTAAGGACGTGACTCAGTGTGCAATCTGGAAGTGCCTGTTAGCAAATAAATGGTCTGTTTTCTGGGAAGCCAGATATTACACCAAATATCTCCCTGTAACTTGCTCCTCCTCTTTTCCATCACTATTATAACAGTGAAAGTTAATCTCATAACATAAATACAAATACTTCTACTTCATTACCAAAGGTTCTAAAGAGGTTTATTCTTCCTGTGTGTCCTGGTTTCAGTTAGAACGGAGTTAATTTTCTTCCTAGTAGCTGGTAGAATGCTATGTTTTGGCTTAGGATGAGAAGAGTGCTGATAACATCCCGATGTTTTAATTGTTGCAGAGCAGTGCTTATACTAAGCCAAGGACATCTCAGCTTCTTGCTCCGTCCTGCCAACGGGCAGGCTGGGGGTGCAGTAAGAGCTGGGAGGGGACAGACCCAGGACAGGTGACCCAAACTAGCCAAAGGGGTATTCCATACCATCTGATGTTATGCTAAACAATACATAGGGGTGGCTAGCCGGGGGAGGGGGGCCAGACTGCTCGGGGTTAGGCTGGGCATCAGTCAGCGGGTGGTGAGCAATTGCATTGTGCATCACTTGTTTGTACACATTATTATTAGTAGTACTATTATCTTCATTGTATTATTATTATTATTATTGTTATTATTATTTTCCTGTCTTATTAAACTGTCTTTATCTCAACTCACGGGCTTCACTTTCCATTTCTCTCCCCCGTCCCAGAGGGGGAGGTGAGCGAACGGCTGTGTGGTGTTTAGCTGCCGGCCAGGTTAAACCACAACACTGTGATTTCACACAACTTCTCAGTCCCATTAGTTCTTAAAATGTCACTTACAAGTGTTATCTCATTGAATGAGAGGCTTAAATTTGAAATAACAATAACTCAAAGTTAATATATGAAAATTCCCAAACACAGATACTCATTCTTTCACTGCCTTCATCTTAAGGCCAAAGACTTCATCCCTCTACTTCAGTTTTATCTTGCTAGGTGATAATGTTTGTAGCAACTCAGTTATTAGTGTTTGAAAAATACTTCTCACGCCTAGAATCAGTGTTGCTAATAAATAAAATACTACATAAAAGCTGTGTTATCAGAACTCTTGTTTGGGTGTAACAGTCTAAAAATCTCAGTAGTAAGAGGAAATTTAAGTAAAAATAGGCTTGTATGAGAATCTATAAATAACACAGCTCAGAAGCTATTCAGATATTCGTAGGAATAGAATCATAGAAAAATCTAGGTTAGAACAGACCTTCAAGATGATCAAGCCCAACCATCAACCTGACTTACCAAACCCTACCATTAAACCACACCTCTTACGACCATGTTTATACGTCTTTCAAATACCTCCAGGGATGTATACCCCATCACTTCCCTGGGCAGCCTGTTCCAATGCTTGACCACCCTCTCAGTGAAGAAATGCTTTCTAATATCCAATCTAAAACTCCCCTGGTACAACGTGAGACTACTTCCTCACATTGATACAGTTTGCTCGTATGGGCACAAGAAAATAGTCTTTGTTTAAATTGGTGTTTAATCTTTCATTCCCTCACGCTAGATTTAATTTAAAAATAAAAATTAAAAAAAAAAAAAAAAAGCTTTAAAACCAGTGTTTGTAAAAACACGATATCTGATGATTTAAATTTGTTTATATGTTAATGACTGGTGGTACAATGTTTTACTGTGTAGTTCTTTCATTTAGAAGTTATGTCATAAAAGAGAGATTGCACCGAAAACCCTTTTCCCTTGCATTGAACAGAACTAGAGAAGCACATCCGAAGATGCTTCCTGAGCTGTAGAAGCTATAAATCAGTGGAGTTGCAGTGTGTGGAACAATACATCTCTTTCAAACTGCTTTCAGAAAAAATTGCTCCATCTGTTAGCTACTTGGTAATAAATAAAGGGGATCAGAATAAAATGGATTTTTAAAATAATTGAGAATGTATTATACAGAAAGATTTTCTATGCCAAAGTATTTCCATGTTGTTTTGACATGATTGTTACAAATTAGCCTTTCCAGTAGCTTTCTTTTGCACAAGCATTCTGACACAACACTACTTCCCATTACTTTTTTAATAAGCTTTATTAAGAGCTAAATAAATTATTCCCAATTTACAATGATGCAAAGAATCAAAATGGGTACTTCTCATTAAATCCACAATTTACTGATTGTGCTTCACCAGCATTTTGAATAAGAACTCTCATGAGAAACAAGTATTTGTGATAATTCTTTTCAAGAATTTTAGAAAAACTTGCTGTCAGTACAACTGAGTGATGAGAGAACTTGAAAGATGCAGTATTTTGTCTACAAGATAGCCTACAAGTTAGGTAGCATCAGAGAAAAACTTGGCTTTACAAAGAAGGGTCTGAGTTAATTCCAGTGCTTATTGGATGTTAGATATGTGGAGAGTGTGAAATTCTTGATTCATAAAACCAGAATACAAATGGAGTATTACTGAGTTCCCCAACCCAACAAACAGCCAAAAAAAAGTCCATGCAAAAACACAAGCTTTTTAATTTCAGTGTAAGGCAAACAAGTATAAATTAAAAAAAAAAAAAAAAAAAAAAAAAAAGTTCTGGAGAAAGAGAACTTCAATTTTACAAAACATTTCCATTGTAACAGAACAATGTAGTCTACAATAATAGTTTCAATGCTTTCTGGTTTTGATTTTTGTTTGTTTTTAACTCATATAGCAGATACGCTAGATACTGCATGTATTTCTTTTATTTACTTGTACAATATATGTACCAGTCAACTTAAACAGAAGGAATGAAGTGCTTTAAGACTGACTCTTACAGATGAGATATAACTTATCATCATGTAAATAGTTCAGAGCATACCAGAAACTAATCTCAGGTCAGCAGATTACCAGACCAGTGGCTTAAATAACTCTTGTTCTGTAGCTCAATAAAAATCACAAATGCAAAATGAAATTGTATTTCTTAATATCTATCAGAATTTCGGAAAATCATTCACCTTCTGAATTCTGAAAAAAAAAAACCTTCCATCTTACTGAAAGCTAGTGTATGTGAAATTTAAAAACATGTAGATTTGTTAAGATTATTTTTTTTAATGTTTAGAGAAAGCTAAACAGAAAAGTCAATCTAGTGATATGTATATATATTTCATTATTTCTAATATGTTAGAATCTAAAACCTTCAGTTTAAAGGTCATGATAACTATTGTGCTGGCAGTCCACAGAACATACAGGGCACTATCCCTCTCCCCAGTGGGACTGTAATTATTGCTTCTTACAAAATGAACTATCTAAAGGGAGAGTAATGAAGTAATGTGTTTTTGCAAGTTGTGGGTTTTTTTGTTTGTTTGTTTGTTTTGTTTGTTTGTGTTTTTGTTTTTGTTTTTTAATGTACAGGATCATTAGGGTCAGAGCTAGAGGTCTATCCCACCAGAACAGACTAAAGACCAGCTTCTTCTTTCCTTCAGATCAATACAATCTTTACAATAATTTTGGTGCAATAAATCTTGGTGCAATATAACATTTAACATAAAACCCCATTTTTTTTATATATTTTTTTTAATACAGCTACTGTGAGTGCTGTAGAGGAATCTGTCAGCCCTTGTATATGCCCTAAATTTGCAGTGTCAGAATGTTCTTGTTCTCCATAGTACGTTATTTATATTTCTTGTAGCTTCCTTCATCCAAGTCTTGTAGCCAACAGAAAATTAATGGGGTTTTGATTAGGCTGATAGTGATTTCCAATCAGTCCTTAATATTTAGTTGATGAAATTGTATTAGACGTTGCTATTACAAAGAGGTATTTACATGCTAGAAAAAATGCCTCAAGGGAAGCTGTAACTGGAAGGTATGGCAGCAGCATGAGCAAGGAGAATTCTACAGTGCTTAAACTTGATGTTCTAGAATTTCACAGGTCTTATGAAGGTGGAGCGTATCTGGGTTTGGGTTAATTTATTCACAAATTATGCTATGTTATAACATAGATTTGATCATATTCAGGAATAAACCATTCCAGAGTGAAAAATTATTATGCATTAACCAATCTTATATAGCTGCTGAAAGCATTTTCTTTTCATCTCCTGTCTCATTTTTCACCTTACTGCAGATCTGTGGGTGTAATAACCATAAAACGATCCTAATGTCCTATTGTATATTATTACTGAAACACAACATTACTGCTTAGATTCAGTTTACTTTTTGACCCCTAAGTCTGGAAGTTGTTGCTATGATCATTTTTATGTGAGAAATTTAAATACTCAGAAGTGTTATAACATTGAATTTAACAGGAAAAACAAAACCAAAAAAAAAAAAAAAAAAAAAAACCAAGAACAACAACAAGTTACAAATTAGTAAGAGTGGCCAGGCATGAAAATAGAGTTCCTTCCTTCAAATAGAAGTTATCTACACAATAGCCCTATATCAGGAACATAAAATGTGTAATTAAAGTTCTGAACAGAAAAATAGCATGCCCTGATTATACACAGTCAGTGAAAAATTAGAAAAGTTTTTGAAATCTTTTAAGCCACAAGGCCGTGATACGCCATAAAAATACAGTGGAGAAGGTTGCATTATGTTACCTCATAACATGAGATTAGAGAGTTCAAAAATATATCCTAACTTTGGCAGTGGACTAAAGAGCTTGGAATTATTTTACCTACTCTGAAAGCAAGTGGATACCTCACATTGTTCTCTGAAAGTATTTTTTATTTGTTTTTAATCCCTAGAGTTTAAACACTGTATGAAGAACTCTGGTCAGGAAGTATGATGGATTCATCTCTCTTCTCATCTACCTGATCTCTTTACTTTGTCTTTAACCTCTGGATAAACTATGTTTGATTTTAAGTCAGACATTATATCTTCATATGGTCTCCTACAGTGCACCCATTTTAAATCAGATATTTATAGAATAAAGAAATACTACTGCTCAAAAAGGACTGAGAAATTATATCTCATTAAATACAAAACCATGATTTCAGTCTATAGGGATAATAAATGGGAGAAAAATAAAAAATATTATAAACACTAAAATTAGCCATAGTTGTCACCCAAAATATCTTTCTGCCTTTAACTCACAGAATTCAAGAATGAAATTTTGTTTGAATGAAGAATGAAAGCTTCATCAGTAAACCCATCTCCAGATGCAGAGCCTACCAGAATGATGTTAGTCTGCATACATTTGTGTTATTCCTGAATTACAAAGGATATTTGAAATTAGTCTAGAGAAAATTGACTAGAACTATGCAACTATGCTTACAGCAGCTGTACATCAGACTATGTTTTGCTATTACAAAAAAGAACAACACAAACATACTGAAGCATTCAGGTTCACATTACAAACACCACACAAAAAAGCCAGGAAACAATGGCATGAGGCACTGCATTCCAAGACACACACACTTTCAAATACACATATTACTACAAGTTCTGCCAGAGACTAACTACAACTCTCAGCATAATGTGTTCCCCTTAAAGCAATGCATCTGTTCTGCAAGGTAGCTTAAGTCTGCTTCAAGAAGTTTGTAGTGTCACAGTACTCATTGCCTTCTCCAATGTTTTTTTTTCCTAGACTTAACTTACAACTATTAACTGAGGTAAAGTAGAGATAAGAGTAGGAAGAGGCAGAAGTTTAACAGAACATCAGAGTAAATGCTGAATGAGAAAAAAGGTATGCTAGCAATTGTAAACAGTCTCCAAGAAAAAAAAAGAAAAATCTAATACAGCAAAGAGTTGCTGTTAAAGGAAAATATTTCAACTGAAAATAAATTCTCCTTGATGAATATAGATGATTATACCTCTGAATTAATATATTATTAGTAAATTGCTTTCAGACCTGTTTTCAGCTATTAGAGCAATTATAAATTACGCAACTCTACTTGAATTTTTCAAGAACTCTCCCACACATTGTACCTAATCAACTTAAGATGCTCATATTTAAGAAATCTAGCATAAACATGCAATGCCTTTCAAAAATATCAGTCAATAATGAAAAGCCAAAGTGTCAATGACAAATTTCAGCCAGAGGCAAACTTAGTTTTCCTATAAAAATAAACAAACATGGATAAACGGAAACAAAAAACCCACAACCATACATAGAGAAATCAAAGAACTAACACTATAAAAATTTCCTGCTGACAGGCTGAATCTGTTTAAAGGAAAAACAAGACTTTCCTACATATATTATTGAATCTATTATGAAAGTTTCAATAATTCATCTCTGGAACCATTACAAACATTGAATTATACAGTTTCTGCAAGGAAAACAAACAAACAAACAAGTCCACGAGTTTTTCCTCTACTCAAAGAGGCTTATTGTAAAAAGCTGAATGCAGCTGATTCACAAAAACGTCTTTTGTTATGGAAATTCCCTGGTTTGCTGTTCTGACAACATAGATGAGTCCTTCACTGAAGGTTCAAAGATAGTAATGGGAGTAATAGAAATAACAGGTATGAGAATAAGGAATGGTACAAGCAGTAAAGGGACCATCAGTGAAAGTAAAAACAGGTTCTAAAAGGAGTAATGTTTGGAACATTAGGGAACATCATCTAACTAGCTGTAATTCAGATAGCTCAGCTGGGGCCACAGCTATAAGCGAGGAAGGCAGTCATTGAAAGATGGCAGCAGCCCAGACTGAGTCTCACATTTGAAAGGTTGACTCATATCACTATCATAATTAGCTAGCTTAAATGTGGCTTGGTTATATTTAGTCACACATTTCAGTCGCCTGAAAGGATGCCAGTAAATTTTAGTGTAGCTATTGCTAATCGCGATGTCATAAGTGAACATGGCTAATGCAAAGTGGTAGTGACCTCAGAGCCCTAAAGCAGGCTAGGATCTAGGAATGGACCAAGCATTGAAGCCTGGCTAATTAAAAAAAAAAAAAAAAAAAAAAAGGAAATTACATCATCTAAGATGTGAGGATTTCATTCTCTGAAATAGACACTCCCATCCATTTACAAGTAGCTAAGTAGAGGTTTCCTATGTACGTGAAGCTACATATACACAATATATTATGTATAAATGTAAGCAAGGTGCAATGACTGACTGATAACTTCGCCTGATAAACAGTTTTGATCACCTTTCTGCTTTAGAAAAAAAAAAAAAAAAGTATTGTCTTGAACTGCTGAACTCAATCTTAGTTCTAACAGAAATTGTCTTCTGACAAGGAGGAAATCATGTTGGTTCTAATAGGCTAAATTCACAATAGACAGGATCAGCTTCACTGACTTTAATATGCTGAACTCCTTGATTGTGCTCATCTTTTTCTTAAGTTTTAAAAGTAGGAAAAAGGAGATTACTACTGTAAGTACTGCTCAAAGATGTTTAAAAAGTTTAGTGGGACTATATTTCCCTCTGGAAAAACTGGTTGATGTCAGACCAGCAGATAACCTGGTTACCCAGTTTACCCCTAACAAAGTCAGTGGGTAAAAATTGTAACCCCATGCCTGTGAAATGCTCCCAAGAAAGTGAGTGCTAATTAATAACATGAAGGCACCTCTCTGCTTAAATATTTGTGCAATAAACCTTGAAGAGACTAGTTAGAATGAGAAATTTGAACAATCACAAAAATAAAACAGAAAACACCCAGAAGTATATTTAAATATATCTTCCTTTTTCTATAATTCACTAAAGATACACTACTCAAAATCTTGCAGAACAGCATAAAAGACAGTTATTCAGATAGTCTATTACCCACTTAATTTTTGGAGCAATTTGACCTTCCATTTGGATTTTGATGTGAATACCACACAAGATGATGTCAGGAGCAGTCAAAGCATCATTGGTGCTAAGAAGCTCAGTTGATTGTAGCAGTGAGCTAGTGAGCTATAATTTAAAGGGTCAAAAGCCTTCTGTTATTTTCTTATGGGGCTTTTCTCTTTTGATGACTGCACTAACAGGCACTGTTCTATTTATTCATTGAAATTTATGTTTATATTCCATGGGAGACGCTCGTCTATCTGCCAGCCTGTGTCAGCAGAATTATAAACCTGTCAGTGACACAGTATTTTAGTAGTGACCTATGTTGGCTGTAAAAACAAATGTAAATGTTCAGACAATTACTTCTACAGAATGAAAATAGTTTCTAACAAATAATACTGTCAAATAAAGTAGTGACACCACTCATCCTTAAAATAATGAATTTACATAGCTGCTTTGAATCATATAAAGGCTTCTGAAAGGCTTTATTTCATCTACTCCCTCAAGAAAACTGCAGGTAACTTCAGATCTGTCTAGAATATGGTTAAACAGACAAGCATGAAACAACTTCTAGAGAAGTTTTATAAGGTCCTGCTGAACTTAAATCATCACAGCAAAGTTCCACTACTCAAAAATTGTCTCTCCTAGCCCACGGATGTTAACAGACTGGAAACTGCCATGTCAACATGTAGGTGTGTATTTGCATATTCATCTATACATGGTAGAAAAGACATTATATTTAAGCAGTATATTTGCCTTATAGCATTAAGTTCATTGTGTGTTTTTTTTTCTCCTATTTGCTTTTCATCTTCACAGGTGAGGTAATTTCATTCACTGTAGGAGTTCAACACAGTGTAATACTGGGGAAAGGGGTTCTATACACACCAAGAGTGAAGATTATTTCAGGAACTATTTACTATTTCTTAAGCCCTTACAATACATGTTGCTTATATTATCATCAAATAAATAGTAGATTTATTATTCAATTTATCATTAAATAAAAAGTAGAAGAGATTGCAAGAGGTTATCTGGTTTATTCTCTTGCCCCAATGTTTTATAGAATTAAGGTATTTTGCTCAGGGAGATAGGAGGACAGTGAGCATCAATTAGTGCCAAAGTCTTTAAATTAACTACAAAATTAATAACAGCATATTAAAACTATAAAACAACACTTGTAATATGTGCTCATTTTATAGATAAGCTAAATTAGTGTAACCATTGCAAATTAGCTCTATTTCAGGAGTTACAGAGACAAACAAATCCAGTCTCCTTTGGTCTCTGTATGCACTAGGATTATGAAGGATTTGGTTCATAATAGCCAGACTAATTATACTTACACACTTAGGGCATTCTTTCATATGAGCTCTAGTTTACATTAAAAAACAACAACAACAAAAAAAAAACATTTAAGTGTATAAAGTCATACCAATCTAGTCTGATAAATATTAAAAGGAAAATTGTGAATAACACTGTTTTTTAAAATTTAAGATTAAATGTTATCTGTGTATTTTTTTTTCAATTAGTGATATTGAAAATTAAACTCTAACATAGTTTATTTCATTTGATACACTTCACATTTTGCTAGTTTTAAGATATGCTTTATAACTGAAGAAACAGAAAATATATCTAGTTTAGTTTCCTCATGACTACCTTTCCCTATTTAAAGTAAATGCTTTTTGAACCATTTTATTGGATGTTAGTTATTGAATGTTATGCATAATCCAGTTATCTTCCTGAAGTTTTTATTTTAAAATCTTTTTAAAAAGCTATGAGCTGTGACATTTTAGCAAAACTTTAAAAAACAAAACAAAACAAAAAAAAACACTTTTCTATAAGTGTTCTCTGTATTATCAACTAATAGCTTCAGAAATGTTTTTTTGTTGTTTGTTTTGGTTTGGTTTGATTTGGTTTTTTTTTTTTTTTTTTCATTTAACAATAAATAAACAATTTTTTTTTCTTGTAGAACTTCTACTAAGAGTATCCTGGGGTCATTAATTTTGGGTACTCTGACATTAATGAAAGTAACAGAAACACTTGACTAGGGAAGTAGGTCTCCCATCTCCCTGCTTCACCTAAAATAGATGATACATAACTACTCTTACATTATCTGCTTGAATCCTATTTATCCCAGTGGACATGGAAGTTTTATTGTAGTTTCAGGCATTTCCATGTGAGGTGGAGAATATAAGAACAGGAAAATTATTTCATTCACACACACAAAAACAAAACAAAACAAAAAAACACTGCTCTGTAAGAGTTCCCTTATTCTTAGCTGTAGATATTTATGCTTCAGAGAAGGAATTTATTACACCTACACATTTTTGAAAGTAAGCAAGCTGATGGCTAAAGTGACTACAAATTTTAACAAGTGTTATAATAGGAACTCTACTGATAAATGTTTTGGAAAATCTGGTCCTGATACATGTGCCCAAACAGGAGTTAATGTATTTTAAAATGCTTTCTCCTACTACAAATGCTTGAAGACTACTATTTGGGTTCTTCAATTTCTTTATTATTTCTAAATAGATGCTTTCCAGAGGTGCTGAGCACGTGGCTGTTTAAGTTCACACAATCACTGGATAGTCAGCACGTATGACTAACAGGCCTATACACATTTCTAGAAATTCTGCTTATTCATTACTGGAAAATGATAAAGTCTGCTTTTTATATCACTTTCTCAGCCACGTTTTTCAACAAAGAAGCTTCAAACTAATCACTGTTCCTTGTGATAGCAGTTAAGTACTTTTGTTTGTTTATTTTAAGTTGCTCATGTTGCAAACTAACCTTTCATACTCATTAGAAAAGTGTTCTGAATAACATAACATGCTCCACAAAAGCTTTTGGCAGGTCAGACAGACAAGGGACTGAAAGGTGATTGTGGCCATTTCTGAGTGATGTGGCTGCCAAAATTCATGGACTTGAGGAAGTTTGACCTTGCACAGACAGTGATCTGTCTTCATGAAAACTGACTGTCACATGCACATGCCTCAATTTCACAGAGGAGCAACTGGAACTGTTAAAAAATAAAAAATAAAATAAAATAAAGAACCTTGGACATCCCTAAAGAGAAAAAAAAAATGTTTAGAGTTTTCAGGGCCTCACCTAGAGCTAAAATTAACTGAATCTCCCATGTGGGTGTACTCTGATGAAAACAAATTTTCCACAAGCCATAGTGTTGACTCTTTCATGGCCATCACAACCACAAATGAAAATTTCTCTCTCCTACCAGAGCTAAAAAGCTAAGTCTTCATTAGCACAGAAACTTCTTTTTTTTCCTTTTCCTTTTGTCCTTGCAGAAAAAAAAAAAAAAAAAAAAAAAAGAAAAAAAAAAAAGAAAAAAAAAGTGGCCAAGACCCATGCAGTTTGAAGGAAAGCATTCAGCATGGCAAAGAAAAAAAAATAACTTTTTTTTAAAGAAAGTCAGTATCATTTAATACGAGCATTCTATGACAAGGAGATCTGTTCATTCTCCCATCATGTACACAGAAAATATAAGTAGCCATCATTAGCCAGGAGGGCTGAGGGAAATGTAATGTTTTAATTACTTTGCCTTGGGAAGGTAGCAGGAGCTGGTTTAGTACATATGCTGAGAGCTCAAACATTCATCCATGGAACTTGAAACTGCTTTAAAGAGAGCATTTGAATCTGGCTGTAGTGACAGAAGACCAATATTATCTTATTAAACAAAATAAATGAAGAAAGGATGCATTCACTGCTGATTTGCTATGTCCATCTGGGATCCTTTCAGGATGACAGGAATGCTGTATTATTGAGTGACAGAACTCAGGAGGAATTTGAAGGAATGCAAGGAGAATCAATATTGTTCTGTACAGAAAGTAAATAATGTATTTATTGACAGACTTTAATTTTCTAATATTTGAGAGCAAACCACAAGCAGCACATTGGAAATTTAGGTATCTTTAATTTGAGGGAAAGCAAGTCTGGTCATTTATTGTCCTGTTTTAAGCAATAATCTTAATACTGGAGTTGGAGCAAAGATGGCAAAGACTTTCTATACTGTTCGTACAATACTCAACACAATGAGAGAATGACTGCTTGGACCTAAAGCAATTAATACAAATCAATACTATTTGGCTTCTGTTTTTACTACTTTTGAGATATAGAGATAATTGCTGTGAACATCACAGCATTTTGCAAACAAAGTTATACAAGGATGGGAGAAATCTTTTCCTATTCTCAAAATAGCTTCCATCTCTAGGATGATTTCAGATCTAATAGATAAAATTATTTATATATATATACATATACTAATATATATATAATGAAAATGACAGGCTTTGTAGTCCAAGTTAAAACAAGTATTTTAATTACAACTCAGTTTTGCCATACATGAAATATTTGGATTTTATTTTGATTTTATATAAAAAGTGATGTAATCCACGGGATTCTCTGCCAGAAAGCTAGAGGAATATTTTTTTCTAGTCTTATTATTTCAAACCAAGCTCATACTCATTGCAGGACTCTGCAATACTGATTCTTAAGGAATTTTTAGATCATAGTAACAGAGGATATGACCAAGCTACCAATAAAATCAAGGAAATGCTTGCATTGTGTTACTTTCATCCTAAATGAAATTTAATATTTATTGACTTGGGAGGTGTGGGAGGGGGATTTTCTATGTCAGACATTTCAAGTTAGCTATCATCCCTTTAGTTTCAGGAAAATTGTGTCAAGGCTATAAAGATATAAATTTGTCATGTCATCAAAATTAGGCACATCAAAAAAGTTAAGTCTTCAAAAATAAGAAATAAGAAAGAATTGTTCCTATTTTGAGAGAAGGAGAATGTATGAAAGAAGTAACCTTGTGCCTGGTTGAATTAAACATTTTTCACAGATCATTGGTTTAGTACCTCACTTGCTTTTGTTGATCTCCAATTTTTAATAATTTTTCAAGGAAAAATCAGGATTTATTCTGGCAGCTTGGAGTATCAACAATGAAACTGTCACCATCACTATTTCTCTTACACCCACCTAACTAAGTAGAATCACAGAATAATCACAGTTTCCTAAAAGTACAAAAATCATGGAATGAATTATCTTCAAGATAACCTTGATAAAAAAGCAGAGTGTTGGAACTGGGTGAGCTTTAAAGTCTCTTCCAAGCTGAGCCATTCTGTGATTCCTGACGGTGTCACTCCCTCTTATGCCACTTTCTTGCTTATTGCACAGTGAACTTGCTTATTGCACAGTGAACCAGATCAGAAAAAGTATGCAGCCTAACTTTTTGGCATGCTGCTTCTTTGCTGGCTTAGTTATATCAGTTTGGATCAGTTGTATCAGTTTGGATCAGGATCAGTTTGCCAGTCCACACAGACTTTTGTTTGTTTGTTTGTTTTAAGTAACAATAATGGCTTATGCTGACCTATGTGATTTGTAGAACAACAGTATTAGCCATGACATTGCACAGAAAATTTGAATTCAAAAGAGAGGTCTAGGCATATCTTAGATGTACAGGAAGACAACCATAAATTTATCTAAATCTAATAATTTCTCATACTGGAATCTTGGCAGAAGGCTTGCCAAGGCTTACATTCTTGCAGGTAATCTCATGGGAACTTTTAATAGACTCAAAATATTAAAAAATCTTATTTCATCTCATCTGGAAAAACAAGATGACTGTCATAGTAGAGAACCATCTTGTAACGGAGTTATTAGCCCAGTGATGCAGGAGGAATAGTGCCATCTACTGAATTAACTAAGCTCTTTAAAACATAACTTAAGAACATCTCTCATCAGTTGATCATTGTACTGAGGAAGTTGTCATCCAGCTAATTTAATAGCAAATTTCTGTAAAGATGCTTCAAATCACTCAGCAACTGCTGTATTTCCTTTGCCATTATTGAATTTCAAGATCTTATTCACAGAAGAAATAAAGTTATTCTTTTCAAAGATACTATACTATTTGCAAAGATACTATAAAGTACCTTATATGGGTACAGAATACTTGGAACAGTCCAAGGAGCATGGTCAGCTGTTTAACGCTACAAGCCTGGGACTTGCAAGCAACCAGGGAAGTGGTGGAGTCACCATCCCTGGAGGTCTTTAAAAGACATTTAGATGATGAACTTAGTGATATGGTTTAGTGGAAGACTTGTTAGCGTTAGGTCAGAGGTTGGACTTGATGATCTTGAGGTCTCTTCCAACCTAGACAATTCTGTGATTCTGTATATATACACTTAACGTTTTTGCAAATAGCCAACCCAACATATAACATTAAAAGAAATGTGAAGAAAGAGATTACCAAGGGTTCATACCACTACCTAAGTGTCTTGAATACAAAAGAAAAATATTTGAAATATTTGGTGGGGGGGAGCGAGGGATGGAAAGATGTTTTGGTAATAGCAAAAGAACCGATTGAAGTACATATGGTGAGGTTTAACCACACAAGCCTCATATGCAAACACTGAGAAAACTAAGTACTTCTAGGCTTTCCACTGAAAATTCATCAAACTGCCTCCAGAGAGAAGAGCAGGAGATAAAGATTCATCATCAAAATACTTACTGCTTAGTAGCATTAAGATGATGTGTGTATATAGAAAAAGTATTTATAAGCTACTTTGGAAACTTTGCAAACTGAAAGAATATTGATAGATGGAGTGATACTTATGCATATAAATCAAGTCTCTACAAATGTTTTAGCATCAATTCTTTTCAGGAGGCAATTCAAGGCACTGACCAACAAAAATATAGCCAAACTACTAAGAAAACGTACACATTACTAAATCTTTCACTTGGTTAAGCAAATAATATGATTAGAGGCTATTCTATGGTTAATCATTGTAAATAAAAAAAAAAAATAAAACAAGTATTTTCTCAATTCCTAAACAACTAAAGAAGGCTTAGTAATCATAAAATCAGATTCAGAAATATCCCCAGGTATATTTTAGATTTGATAGTACAGAATCCTAATAGATACACTCTTCTAACTTATGATCACTGAAACAAGCATCTCAAGAGATTTTACTTCAGACAAAAATTAACTGTTATTTTTTTTGCTTCTAAAGAAAAATCAGGGATTAAAGAAAATAATTTAGAAATGTATGAATATTTCATTTCTGTGAATCATATAGTGCAAGGCTGCTATCCTGCAGTTCTCATTCAGACGCGTTTCCCAACAGGACTTCTGACTATAATAAATGAAACCCAAACTTGCTGAACTACTAGCTGAAAATAAAACAGATACATTCTTAAGTATTAAAAGCAATGTTATGAAGTCTTTCAAAAACAGTGATACTATAAGTCAGTAAAAATTCTTTCCAGATTAGACTTTTCCATGATATATGTAGTATACCTTTGGGAGTTTATGTATTAAGCTGGTGTTAGGTTGGTAAATACTAAAAATATATTGGTTATTAATGAGTTTACAAATGTACCATACAATTGTTGAATTGCTTTCTGCTGACATTTTGGCAAGTCTACACATATTTTACCTTTCTGCAAAAATTCATTGAAACATCATGAAGACATACACATCTTTTGAGGAACATTCTCATGAAAATCTTTAAAAACCTCTGGATTTTCAAGTCATCTTGTCAAGTAGCAGAAACCCTATTATATGAGCTATCAGCCTGTAGTGGGTTTACGTGGCAAGGTTTTGGTAGCAGGGAGCCATAGGGGTGGTTTCTGTGAGAAAGATCTAGAAGCTGCCCCATGTTTGGGAAGGGCCCCATTGTTTTCCAGAGCTGAGCCAATAAGCAATGTTGTTTTGCGCCTCTGTGAGAGCATATTTAAGACGGAAAAAAACGCTGCGCCACACAGTAGCCGGGAGAGTGAAGGGAGTGAGAAACAGCCTTGCAGGTGCCAAGGTCAGTGTAGAAGGAGGGGGAGAGGTGCTCCAGGCGTCGGAGCAGAAGTCCCCTGTGGCCTGTGGTGAGGACCATGGTGAAGCAGGATGTCCCCCTGCAGCCCATGGAGTACCACGGTGGAGCAGGGTTCCACGCTGCAGCCCGTGGAGGAGACCACGGTGGAGCAGGTGGCCCTGCACCGACGGAGGCTGCCGTCTGTGGAAGACCCCTGCCGGAGCAGATTCTGGGCCGGACCTGTAGCCCGTGGAGAGGAGCCCACGCAGGAGCAGGTGACCTGGCAGGAACTGCTGCCCGTGGGGGAGCCAGGTTGGAGCAGTTTTCTCCTGAGGGATGGACCCCGTGGTACGGACCCATATCTGGAGCAGTTCCTGAAGAGCTTCTGCCTGTGGGAAGCCCACGCCGGATCAGTTCATCAAGGACTGCATCCCATGGGTGGGACCCCACAGCACAGGGGACGAGAGTGACCGAGAAGGAGCGGCAGAGAAGAAGTGCTGTAGACTGACCATAACCCCCATTCCCCCGTTCCCCTGCGCCGCGCGGGGGGAGGAGGTGGAAGAGGGTGGATGGGGGGGAAGGTGCTTTTGTTTTGTTTTTTTCCTTTGTTTTCTCACTTCTCTCACTTGTTAGTAATAGGCAATAAATCTTACTATCTCCTTATGCCGAGACTGCTTTGCCCGTTACAATAATTATTGCGTGATTTTCTCGTCCTTATCTCAACCCTTGAGCCCCTTTTCACATATTTTCTCCCCGTTCCTCCTTGAGGAGGGGGAGTGAGAGAGCGGCTGTGGTGGAGCTCGGCTGCCCACTCGAGCGGAACCACGACACAGCCCAGTCACACAGCACGAGTAGCCAGCTGAGAATACAACTTCATCCCACGCTCACTGAAGTCAATAGAAAAATATCTGTAGAATTTTGTAACTGAAGTATATAGGAGCCTTTCCAATTATTTAAACGGGTATCAAATCAGTCCCATCACCAGCAGCAGAAGCTATAGTCTGTGAGTAATATACGAGCTATCCTGAGGCTGCAATGTATTTGCATAAACTTTTTGTTGAATAACTTGAATAAAGAACAAAATAAATCAAAACTGAAATCTATTTACAGTTAAATGGCAAGCTGGAAAAGAGATTTAGCGAGTTAAATTATTCACCAAGCTCCAGTGAGAGCATATTTCAAAGATTCACATTCCCAAGTGAACTCATGCTCTGCCACAATCTTGCTAAATTTAGCATGAATAAGCATCTCTGGACAAATAACAGCCAAATAAAACAGGTGCCCTAATACATGCATTAAACACCTGTTATTTTGCAGAGAAACACAACCACACATACATGATTTTCATTTGATTTAAGATCTTCATGATATACAAAGCTTTTTGTACTGTACACCCAAACAGGGCCTTGTGCCAACACGTATTTGTGACACTACACTAAATACAACATCCAAACGTGTTTTTTTTTTGTTTGTTTGTTTTGTTTTGTTTTTTTAACTTGTCTGCCCCACTCTCACCTGATCAGTTAATAAGATTTACAATATCAGTTGGTTATGTCTATTATAATTGCTGTGAACTACTTTTCTTTTGCAATCTTTATGAGATGGAGTGACCATAACTGAAAGAACAAATAAATTCATGTTATGTCATTATGTTATACTTCAGTATTATTTCCTTATGTATCCTGTCCTTTCTCTTCTACACCCATTTGCTATTACTTCCATATTTATATTTTTTTTAATCTTTGCAATGGGGTTCTATTAATCTAGAAATTTTATTTCATTGATTCTATAGGCTCTTCCAGCCCTAGTGCTAGATTTTCCACTAAACTGCCCTTCCCATATAATTTACATCCGGATTTTTCTATAATATGTTATTTTGTCATCCAATTACCTTTCATTAATGCTTACTCTGTTAGAAGCATTCTACTTCAAAGCAGATGTTACACAACCCTCTCAAAGTTGCTGGATTCTCTGTGTGTACAATATACAACTCCCCCTTACATTTCTCAGAGGCCAAAATGAGTAACCAGTCTCCTGGGAAGGGTTTCTGCACAAACACTCACACAAGCACCCTGAAATTGCCGTATCTGCTTGCACAATCACTTCACTCCCAGTTCCTGAGAGCACAGTGTAAACACACAAGGAGAAATAATGCCATAGGAAATACAATGGAGAAGCAGAGTTCAGCTCTGCACAGCTGTTCAGATACCACCAGAGACCTCAGGTTTTCTGGGGAGCTCTGATGCAGGAATCCAGTCATGAAAGATTAGGTGAGCCAGAAAAGAGTCCTGTGTATAAGGAGTACTGAAGGATGCAGAAATGGAGGAATTGAAAATAATTCTGCTTGAAGAATAAAATCGGAAACAAATACTGACACTAATAAGCTGAATGACTGGCAGTTTGATCAAACATTGTTAGAAGAGTGATGAGCAATTCAGTCACATTTGTTAGGATAAATGTTAATTTTATGTTAAAGAATTTCTTATTTTATTGTAGATGAATTATGAGAAAAATGACTAAGACATAGGCATGTAAATGTCAATGTAAATGTAGATTCTCAAGAATTAAAGCTGCTAATAAGTCTTAGATGGCAATTGGCTGTATTTGCTGAATTCCAATGCTTAAGAAAACCTGTAGCTTTCCACAAGAAAAAATAAAAAAAAAAAAAAAAAAAAGGAGGAATCTGGAAACATTTCCAAAAAATCAATAAAGATTACCTAAGACGAAACACTTCTATCCAATAGAAAGTCTCGTAAAAATAATAAAAAGAATTGAAAACAGTAAGATAGCATGCAGGAGGTAATGACTAAGGAGATGAAGAGGAGAGAGCTCAGAAAAAAAGGCAAGTACAGAGAAAGTGGCAGATAAACCAAGTCGAAAACCCCAAACTTTGTTTATTTAAATTAGCTAGTTGAAAGAGAAATAGAAAACTCATTGAAGTGAAACTAGCAGTGGATAGGGCCATAAAATGTGTGTGAGAAGGATCAATCTGCTAATGGTTTTGACCTCCCTGTTCATGCTAACATGGTCAGGGTGAAATAAAACATTTGGACTTTTGCATGGTAAACAGCAAGAGAGCAGATAATTGTATAGGTACACTTTCTCATATCAGTGATATTTTTTCCTTATAGTTTATCTATGCGGACATAAAAACAGAGGTAATGATCTACTTAGCTTATGCTTAATTTGCATTCAAGGAGCTGAAGCACAGTAAATAATTACTGTCTCTCGGTGTTGTTTTAAATCTTGTTGCAAAATTCTCAACTGCCAATAAGTACTAATTCATTTAGCACATTTTTCCTCCCCCTTTTAAAAAACATTTCTGCATTTCATCCACTTTGCTTTCAGAAGACAACTGCACCATGGAACAGCTAAACAATAAATAATGTCAAAATCTTCGACTGCATAAAGATATAAGTAGTTTAACTCTCCATGCATAAATTCACTGACTTCAGCGAGGCACATAAAGACAAACAAGCATCCATGTCTTTGCAAAATACAGAACCTAATTATCAAAATACTTTTTTCAAAACAAGACTGTCAAACTCTACTTAGAGAATTTTAAAAGTCTTTTCTACAACTGGTGTACTGTATCAAACTTGCTTTGATCTCCTTAAAGAAACGCAAGTACAAATCTATAAAATAAGCTATTGCTCAAATCTGCTACGGCTGCGATTGAAGCAGGAATCATGCTGACACCTAGTATTTCTTTTTCTCCAGAAACATACTTCTGAGCATAGCTGTTCATAATATAAAATATAATCACCTATTTAGATAGTTTAAGAAGATTCATATATTTTGCAAAGGCAACTACTATCTTTTCACGTTTGTTCTAAGTAAGTTTTTCAGTCTAGCTGACAAGTGTGAATAAAATTATTTACTCTCAGCTTTTCTTAAATTCTTACTAACTTACCTTTCATTATGAGTTTCTATTAAATCTAAATGTGTTATCTATTGCTGCATACTTGATCTTAGAGGAAATCAGAAACTGAGTTTCATTTAGATCCTTTGCTTTCGATTTTTTAGTTTCACCTATACAGTAGAAAAACAAATTCCTTTTCTGATCTTCTGTTTTGCCAGTGTTTCCTCTTTTATACTTTCCCATGTCATCTGTGTAATCTCCACAAAAAATAAGTCCTTTTTTTTTTTTTTTTTTCTCATCATTCATAAGTCCGGAAGTAAAAATCATTCAGATTAACAACATACACCCCTATTAAATGTGCTGAACTTCCAAGAACAGAACTTAGAAGATTGACATATGGATTGAGTCCACAAAAAACAGTTTATATCCACACTGTGATTAAATTGTTTAGATGATTCTCTCTGTGATTAAGTAATTCTCCCTACTGAGAGAATAATTTGGATCTCACTGTATTTTCATCAGGTCTACTGACACGAAAAAAAAACACATGTATACTTCTGTTATCACAGACATTTTCAGTAATGCTCTAGAGATACATACAAGCAAACCTTGGAGGAATATGGTGTCCATCACTGCAACATGTGACTACTTCCCATGCACAGAATGCCTCTTTATAATACTCAAAGTTTAAAAAAGCTATTATCCACTTTAACTAACCAATTCAGAGACTGGCTGAAGCCTGCCTCTTCATCAGTATTTAGATATTTTATTCCTCTTGAAATTAATTGGAGTTAGGAATTTAAGTGATTTACCCAGTTTTCCATAGGGCTTCTGTGCTAGGAAAGAGAACCAAGTTCAGCTCTTTAGTGTATGAAACTCAGCACACCATTATTCCTTTTCAATAACATATTTCACTTAAATGCTCTCTCCTTACCTTTCATTTCTGTCACAGAGAAAACACTCGTAATCAAATTATGCCTTGCCTTGGTGTTCTGTTTGAACACAACAGGAATCATTCCATAGAGAACTAGGAGGATCTGACTTGCTTTGACAAAGTATATCTTGCTGTTTAAGTACAAACTAACAAAATAAGTATGGTATTCATAATTTGTGCACTCATATATTCCATTAGACCATTTAATTCAACCAACTCGTCCTCAGAAACTCTACAGGGTGAAGACTGAAGAAACAAGCACAACACATCCTCTCCATCAGGTCCATTCTCTTAAAGATGAGGCCCATTGTCACAGGTGATTTGTTGATGGCACCTGCAAGAAATGTCACAAATTGTATCAGGTGACCTAGTCCCAAGGCATTTGGGGTTTTACAGGTAAAGATCAGCAACTTGAACTTAGCCTGCAAGTTAATTAGAAACTAGTGGTATCTGCAGAGCCTCAACACACCTCACGAAGACAGATACTGAGGACACATTTCATCACAAATTTAGTTTCTGCTGAAATTACCAAAGAAAGCCCATATACATAGCTCTGGAAATCTTTCTAAGAGATGGCACAAAACATACATTAAGAAGGTTCCATTCTCTCCTCATTCCAGTAATTAGAAAATGTTAAACAAAGTCATAGTATAAGGGAAAACCAATTGCTAGATTATGAAAGGATATGTGATGTCAGTATAATTCAAATAATTGTACATATATAAATTAGGCCTACTTCTAAGATTTTTTAATTATTAAAAAGTTTTCATATTGTTAAGAATAGTAATTAAGTTAAGAATCATAATAAAAAAATCCCTATGATCTCTGAAAATAGGAAATGAAGATAAACTAAAATCAGTCATTTAGGAAAATGAAATATTATCCTTTGAAAATCCAAGGTGTTATTATAAGTATTTAATTTAAAATAGCAAAATTTAATTCTCCCATGCAACAAATCAAAGACTGCCAAGGAATGTCACATTATCTGCATAGGGAGGTTTTGCTGGATATGTATTAGAAAGGGGACAGTATATGAAGAAATATATGAAGAAAAGAGGCAACTCAAATGGAAAAAAAAAAAAATGTTCCAGTAAGGGTGTATTTGCTCAAAAAGTTATTGTACAGTAATTAAGGTAATGACCTCTGTTTCCTTCTAGATCATGCAAGAGAGACATAGTCTGTTCTGTTTTAGAGAGGCTATGTATGAAGATAGATAAACATAGTAACATCAGAGATACATAATATAAAGAAATGTTAAAATTCTAGTTAAATTTCATTTAACTAGAACGTTCTTCAAGACCTAAAGGGTTATGGTTAGCTGCTTGTGACAAATAAGTGTAACAGGATGCCAAATAAATAGTTTCAGGATCTCTCTATCTTGCAATAGACCACAGTGCAGCAACTTGCCAGCTAGCACCAACCTCAGCTGATATATTTATATAACGCATAGCCACATGAAGCTACTTAGTTCCACCAGTCATATTGCCAGTTCTCTTGAATTGATAGTCTTTGTCCTCAGCAGGTCCCCCACTTAGCTTTTGCATTACACTGCAGTGGCACAGCTGTTTTCTTCTGGTTCTGGAAAGAGGGCAAAGCTGTTCTGTGCTGAGATACTGCATGGGATCAGCATGACTTTGAATATTTAAATTTGAAAACATGGACCAATATATAGAAGAAATTGTAGTGTTAATATTCATTAAATTATTATCCTTAAAAGATATCATCCAACTCCAGAAACTGTCTTTGACATCAGTACTTTGAATATTTTTCCTAATTAATATGATGAAGAACGCAGAAGAACAAAGGCAAAAGGCCATGACAGGGAAGGGACTCTAAAAAGAATAATTTATTTTTCCCTTTTCCCCCTCATCTCAAGCTGCAGTATCATAAACACAGGCTACCTTTTTTATTATTTTTTTCAATCCTATAAGACCAAGAAAACACAACAGGTACCGGTGCCAACCTGGCATCCACTGGGTCTTCTGCCTTGCCAAAATCTTTCATTGAGCTGCTAGTTGAAAGTGTGAGGAGCATGCTGATGTTGCAGCTGCTGCTGTTTGTTGTGTCCTATACTGGTGGAGCTTCTCCAAGGATTTCCTCCAGAACAGCTCATTTTCAGTTCAAATGTAATAAAACTCCACATCAAATAAGTTTCAAAAAATCCTTCTCGGTCTGAGAAATCCTGACAGCACTAAGATGCAGGTCTAAGGCAGCCTTAAGCAGATCACTGGCCTATAGACTTGCTTTAAGCAAATGAATAATTTACCTTGCGTTACCTGGCCACTCCTCACCACCCTAAGTCATGAGCAGTTGGGCCATTACTGAATGCAAGCTGAAAATTATTTTTATTAAAAATAAATAAATAAAAATCTGTTAACTGCATGCCCTCTCTCATTATCTAACATGCTACCTGAATGGATGTTACATGATTTCATGCATCTGTTCTGCATCATCATAGGGGTAACCCAACAGCTTAGGTTAACAGAAAAGTTACAAGGCTGCTTTTTACATCATGGGTAAAACAAATACAGCTACAACACTTAACCTGAGAGAAAGAAGAGTGTTGGAAGAACTGTGTCTTGCTGGAGGTAGAGATGAGGAATGGAATTGGATTTCCTTCCTATTTTGAGCACACAAAACTGACAGAATAATTGTGTCTGCAGGGATTACTACAGAAATGCTACCCTGATAGAGCACCGAGAAAGAAGCCTAATGCACGTGTTGGGAACTACATGAAAGGGCACAGCCAGGTACCTGACTGTGGCATTGGTAGAAATCTCAAACAAAGAACAATGTTATTTCATTGCCCCCAGAGTAAACCGGGAGCCAAGCTGTGACCCGCTGGGTCACCAGCTCCACCGGATTTGCAGATTCTTTCCCCTTGCATGACAATATCTATCCCCTTCAGTAAAGTCATTTTGAGAGAGGTGGACTGAAAACCTCACATGCCTTGCCAAATGTTTACAAAGTGTAAGCTGACAAAAATCAGCTGCTAACACAGAACATCCAATTGTGTCATCAACATCTGAGAACGCTTTGGTAGTCTTTCTAAATCTGGATTAACAAAATAAAGAGAATATCTCTAATCATTATACTGTTCAGAATATTATTTCCAGGGAAGCTTCTAAATGGCACAAATGATGATAATGGTGATATCTTAGTAATGATAAGTAAATAGAAAGTCCAATATATATTACGCCCACATAGGTACATATGCTTTCTTGGCCATCTAAACTGTAGCCCTCTGCTGCAGTCTGCTAACACAATTTTGATACAAGGACCCATTCCGGGGCTACAAACCCATGGGACTGCAAAGGATTCCAAGCTTGTTGGTTGTGAGGTTGAGCTGTAAGTGCATACCTGATCATAATGCATGCTCCGTGCTTGGCACTGATCCTACAGCAACCAGGATCAGGGAGCAGCTGGGAGCTAGGAGAATATATACTTAAATACCAGACAACAAGGTAAAACAGAGGAGAGTGACAGCTTCAACTTGTAGAGGAAGAACAAATGTCTACCAAAACAAACAAACAAAAAAAAGTAAAAGAAAGAAAGAAAAAGATATGTGAACAATAGGAAAGAGGCCTAACAGTTATAGGGCTTGCTCTGAAAGTACAACTTTTCATATTGCAGCTCAGATTATGGTGTGAGACCAGTCCCCAGAGGTTCATATTTTAAAGTAGATGTCAGAGAACTCTTAGTATACTTGTAACATTTCAATTTAGTATGATAGATCTATTTTAATGTAATAACCCCTACTTTCAGAGAGATTGAACATCTTTACCTTCTACTGTCTTCACTTGGAGATATAAGTGCTCAGCAGCCATGGCTAATGTGCCCAATATTTTTTGCCACAACAGGGCATGATGAAGATTTGCATAACTTGAATAATAGTGAGTTGCCTAATGATCTGCATTCCCTCTGCATAGGGTTCCCATAAGATTTTGACTGACTGAAAAAAAAAATTAATATCAGTCAAATTCCAGAAAAATACATTCTAATATTTTTCTCATTGTAGAAATCATTTTCAGATTATAAGAGAAAAAGAGCTTGTATGTAACAGTAACAATGGAAAATAGGTGCACTTGTCTTCTGCACTGACATCTATGAGAAATCCTAAGAATTAGAGGTATTCAATATCTTAACAAGTAGACCAAAATTAATGGATTCTTAAATGGTGCATGGAATTCATAAGTAATGTAAAATAGTTATCTATATCCTTTTAAACTAATCTTCCCATCCTGCTTTGTAAAAGAAACACACTGAAAGATGGTAGTATGGTACTCTCTGATAGTACAATAATTTAGGTAAAACACATCTAATCTAAATTTTAAAGGATACTTGTAGGAGTGGAGTTCCATGAAAGGACAGTAAATTTTATTAAACACAGGTAGATGGCTGGAGGATATTTCTCTGGCTTCTGGCTGTTCTGCACGTATTATATATGCATACATTATTCAGTGCAAATGAGTTACACCCCTTTTACCATATGAAACTCCTAGCTATGCTGCAGATCAGAGATCAGCTGCACAAATGAATTCAGAAAGAGATGCCCATTTGGCTGATCTGAATTCAAAAGAAAACACTTTTTGATCTGGGTTTATTGTAGTGAGAAAACTGCTGTTTCCATAAAATTCAAAGCAAGTAAATGCAGATAGGAATCTTTGTTTATTAGGAATAGTTAAAAAAAAAGTCACTTTAGGCCATGGTGAAATCAGCAGTTTCAGACAGCACTACTTACATTTTATGGTAGACATTTTATGAATAATACTCTTCACAGCTTTCTACAAGCATGAAAATAGGTTTCAGTTCATGAACTAGCAGAATATCCTGAACAGTAAGATTCATGTTGTTTCTAGTGTTTTGTGAGCAAGACAGGAAGGAAAGAAAGACTATTCCTTTATTCTAGTATGATTCCCTACTGAGTGTCAATATATTGTCCCAATATCTAGGGCTCAAAGTCTGTGAAAGTTGCTGGTGCTAAATTTGCAGTGGTGAGCACAGTGAATAGAGAGCATCTGCTCCAGCCTTTCAACACATACTGCAGCTGCCGGTGCAATGTATCCTGCTGTGCAGCCCTTTAGGAGATACTAGAATTGTTTCATCTGTGCCCTAATGTTAGAGCTGACACAGGCATAGACAGTAGACAGCTTGCCCCCCTTTTGTACCTGCTTTAACAGTAACCCTTTGGGGACCTGCCTGTCCAAGGTGGCGGAAGTGAAGATTGCAGTAATCATCCATACTTGTGATGTTGCACTCCTGCAACTGAGGTATTTCTGTTAAAGATCGCATCAAAGTTTTAAATTATAACATAAGACAGAGGCTGTACAATCCAGCTATAAATTTTGTACAGAATAGGGAGAACAGAGACAAGGGAGTAGCAGCAGCACATTGAGGCAGCTAGGTCAAAGACCATGTCAAGAACCTGAAAAATCACAGAAAGACTCTAAAAAGGCTGTCAGACATATCCTCCAGCAGCAGCAAAAACACAGAGGCTGTATGAGCAGAGACTGGTCTGAAGAGCAGCACATTTGAAAGAATGCAAGGTGTAGCAACCAAAATGACTTGGCATTAAAGGCCAAGTCTCTGTGGTAGGCTACATGGTTCTAATGCTACAGAAACAGCCCAACAGATTTTCTATAAGAAATGCTCAGATGTCCACGGATGGGTACCTCTCACTTTCCTGCTCAGCTCTGTGGATGAAATAAACTTCTCAGCTAATTTTTACTGGTGTTCAAATAGTACATATCTTAGATACCAACTCTGAGATGGATAATGCAAGCTCTTCGGTACTTGTTTTAGCGACAGCATCAAAAACCTTCCTTCTTCTTAGGCACCTACTACTTTAAAGTCCAACTTTTTATTTTGAAGAATGGGGATTGGAAGGGTTGAGGGCAGACTTTACAAAGTAGAGTAAATTAATTAATAATTACTACCCTACACAGTAGAAGCAGCTTGCAACATCTGTAGAAACAGAAAGACAGTTAATCCTGTCTCAGCAATCCAACCCCTCAACCTGTTTCTTTCAACAGAGAAAAAGATGATGCATCAATGACATTGCAGATTAAAAGACAAAAAAAAAAAAAAAAATCAGTCTGAAGCAGAAATATACAAGACAAAAAGTCAAATGCAATTAGTCAGTGGAAAAAAAAATAAATATATATATATGTATATATCAAAATCCAACATCCACAGTGAATGATTCTTGATAGCATTGACTATAATAAAGTGGTAAAGTCAGAAGCAAATTAAATAAATTTATTCATCTTTATTCCAAATTGTCTTCATCCAATATTTAATTATTTAGTTATCATAACAAAACATTTTAATTTTCACTAAATGGAAAATTTGTTCTAACTGCTTCATTGTCTAAAATCTGTGGGTTTTCTAACTCTTCTTCATCCATCAATAATTTCTGAAATTATGAAAGAACTCAGAAATCCTTTCCTCCAGTGTAGATCACAGAGCCCTCACCTGTTTATGAAATGCATTTGTTGGCTATACCTTCTCCAAAAAGGTTGTGCAGTTTATGTGAGAAACCTTGACTCCCAGGAGCCAAGTCACTAGTTGCATTCTGTCACTGTAACTAAGGCCAAAGAGCCCAATATTTCTAAAAAAAAAAAAACACTCATAGTCTGTGGGCTCTAAAATATTGTTGTCACTCCCACAAGGAGATTCCATCATAAATAGCCTCTGTTGGCATAGAAGCAAGTGTGTCTGTATTCTTCAGTTGATATAAGCGATATTATTTTTACTGCAATGTGTATAGCAGGACAGATATACTCATAGATATATTAAATTTTACATTATTTTAGAATTTGTGGAGCAAAGCACTCTCATCTCACAATTACAAATTTCCATGATTACTTTGAAAGTGAAAGTCTCTGAAAGAAAATACATCATCCAGACTTACAGAAAGTATTGCAACATTCTGTTATTGATCTGTGAATTCCTGGTCTCTTCTAATCAGAATGTCTGTCTTTGTTACTTCCAAACCATTAGTGTAGTCTAAAAGAAATATGTAAGTACAAGCTTTTTAATTGCTATGTATTAATTTAGAATTAAAAGTTCACAGGAGATGTTTCAAGCTGATTTGTACCTTGACCATGCTGTTTTTTTCATTATTGTGCAGCTAGCAACCCAGGAAAGACTAGAACTATTAATAATCATTTGATCCTGTGCATGCACAAAATATTCAGCCCAATAACATTAGCTCAGCTCAGAAAAGAAATGTAATTTACAATGTAGTCCTTTAAAGAACCATGGTGTGTTAAATAATTCTCAATTAATACAAGTGGAAAACAAGTACTGTTCAAATACAGGTAGGTACAAATATATTTAACAAAGCCATAGCTCCCTATGTACCTACACCTACGTATAGTAGCCAGTCAAGTCTTCACTGTCACCACTAACATTTGGTGACATTTCCATTATGCTAAACATCACTTTCTAACATGTTTAGAGATCCTGGATCTCAACCCATTTAAATGGAATCACATAGGCTACAGATACTTTCTGTATTCTTACAGATACTTGATACAGATCAAGAACTCAAAGTGTTGATGCTGATAGTCCTACTGTTCAATTGTGCATTGTTATGCAAACACCATAAAACTCCATTAAAGATGTCTTTTCTAGTTTTCAGAAGTTTAGGTCTAAGATATTATGAATATTCTAGAACCTTCTAATGTTTAAAATATTCAAGTGATTAATCATAAACAGTGAGAAATATTTTTGTTTATCCTTTGTGCAAACTAGGCCAATATGTGGATTATCACTACAAAATCTGTGAAAACATATAACAAGCGGAGCATCTGTGGTATATGAAAAATTAGCATAATGGTACATTACTGTTGTGTAGAGTAACCATTTTCTGAGGCAACCTTTCATAAGCAAGGTAATTACATCTTTAGATACCCTTTACTTGCAGGTCTATTACACATTATATACCTTAAATCAAGATTATTTTATAGATGATACATATAGGGTTGAGTAATAATGGACCATTATGTAAAATACTGGCCTCTTTAAAAAGCTATTTAAGAATGATGTTAAAATACTTGTATCTGTTTTGTTAGTTACTATTCCATTTTTTATTGCTGTTTATTCTCAGTCTCACCTGCAGAAACTAGAAATTGAAGTCAATTGCATTGAAGCTAAGAGTGAAAACTCTCATTGACTTATTAGGTACAAAACTGTGTTCTAAAGCCCAAGGGATGCAAAAATTAGCATGTCAGCTGAATGTAATCTAGAGGACTTCAGATACACAAGAAACTTAACCTAGAATGTTAATGATAGAGTCCTCCATTCCCTTCCATCCTTCTAACAACTTTACATGTTTTATGCCTTTTCTCCTTCTCAGCAAAGTCTCCACTATAATTTTTGCTATGCCAAGGGTTTCCTTAACAGACAATATAAATTGCTGATAGTAAAGATCAGTTAAAACAAGAACTTTCTGCTTTTGTTTTTCTCCTTAGTAAAAACCTCACATCTCACCAAATAGTAACATGTTTTGTTAAAGAAAAATATTGTGTTTACAGTAGAAATTCAATATATTTGGATAAGAACAACAAATAATTACATTTAAAAATTGCAATCTTGAATTAAAACATTTTCTACTAGAGCAACAGACTCTAACTGTTGATAGTTTCCTATAGTCTAAACATAAATTTAGGAAAAAGGTTTTCTGGATTAAAAACAATCAATGATAATTTGATTAACACGAACAATTTTTGCAGAAATACTGATACCTCTGAAAATAAAAGCCAAGAAAAAATAAAGTAATATAATTAAAATATCGTTTATGAAGCTTGAATCTATACTAATTTATTTACTGGTATTTATAACTTTATTATATTTACTATTATAATAATTCCCCAAGGTGCCATCATTCATTACTAGAACAAGCAAAATCGGAGATGTTTGTCATTGAGATGTTTTCTTTGTTTGGCTCCATTTCCCTGCATTAAACTTTGAATGACACAGAGGACGTAAGTGAAGCACAACGTCTCGTTGAGCCAGAGTGTCAAGGACTAGCAATGGGAAGCTCTCATTTAAGATAAAGGACGTATGGAGTTAAAAAGTATAAAAACAAAGTTTTTCATGATGACACTCCCCCCCCTCCCAAACACACACACACGCACACCCTCTTACAGAGTAAAACCTTGACATTTTCTTGAGAAAGACTAGTTCTAACAAAGCAAAAACAACCAACATGGCTAGCTGATGTTCATGTTTCCCTTTCACAGATTCTGGCCTGCCCCAGAGAAATTAGTATGTTTAAGTAAGTATTTCCACAACTTGGTCCAGACATTTAAGCTCATTTTTACCAGGAAAACAGTATTACAAAACAAACAAACAAAAAAAGGAGAGACAAAGTATTTTATGAAAAACAATGTAACCTGATACGGTGCACCACATAATTGGATAAGAACAAATGTCTGTGACATAATTAGATGAGAAGTTATGATCAAATGTGTCAGATCAATAAGCAATAATGACTGAGGCAGAAAGCATCTCCATTGAGATTAATGGCTATTTGGGGGACTGTTCTAGTACTACATTCAGATCCATTAACTCCACAATGTCATTGGCAATTTAGCAGTTGCCCTATGGTTTAGTCTTTATTACAAGTGTATGGTTGTTTTTAAAGAGAATATCATTAGGATATTTTGTTTTTATTTCTGTTCTTACTCATGCAAAATGTGGTTTCATGCTACACTAAAACACCACATAATAATAATTTATATCCAATTATTTTCTTATGCACAATTTCTACTACTGAATTACCTTTCAAAGTAACTCTTTAGAAAGTAATTTTGATATGATTGAGTGCTGAGTAAATCAAATTTTGACGTTTCAAAGTGAATCTAATGCTAAGGCTAAATTTATGGAAATAATTAATCACATTCTCCATTTATTCCCCAGAGACATACATCAGTGATAAGAGCTTGTAAGCTTTCCATAAAATACCTGTTCTTTGATTTTAAAACAGGACAACCTCCAGACCTTTTATTTCCCAACATGAGTCCTAAGATAGCTTAAAATGGCATCAAATTCCTTCTTCAGGTATACGCACAGTCTAAGATAGCAAAAATAGTTGTACTTGCAACTTATGTACTGTATGTCCTTTGACTCACCTTTGAGAAACTCTGAAAGATATTTATTTTAGACAGAGAGAACAACAAATTAAGATCCTATTTAATTTTGGAGACAAAACATCCACTCTTTCCTTGTTGTTTGTTAGAAATTTGGTGCTTAGGAACCAGTCCAGGGCTCATGAGAATAATAAAAAGCTTTAGTCAACGCTGGATCAGCCACTTCATTTACATATTTTGTTAGAGTGGTGCTCTATTCTATGTTACAGCCACCAAGTTTTCCTTGTTGACATTTCTTGGTACAACAGCGAAGTAGAAGAGATAAGCACTGGGACAGCTAGGAATGAGCAGAGGAAGAGCAGTAGGAACAGGTGAAAGAAGTAGGAAGGCAAATAGAGCATTAAGAAAAACTAGGTAAGGTGAGCTTACAAAAAAACAGTAGGACAGGAAGGCTGATAGGGAAAGGATCACAGGTAAAAGTATCAGCTAATATGAATGTAGTGGGTTTACGTGGCAAGGTTTTGGTAGCAGGGAGCCATAGGGGTGGTTTCTGTGAGAAAGATCTAGAAGCTGCCCCATGTTTGGGAAGGGCCCCATTGTTTTCCAGAGCTGAGCCAATAAGCGATGTTGTTTTGCGCCTCTGTGAGAGCATATTTAAGACGGAAAAAAACGCTGCGCCTCACAGCAGCCGGGAGAGTGAAGGGAGTGAGAAACAGCCTTGCAGGTGCCAAGGTCAGTGTAGAGGGAGGGGGAGAGGTGCTCCAGGCGCCGGAGCAGAAGTCCCCTGTGGCCTGTGGTGAGGACCATGGTGAAGCAGGATGTCCCCCTGCAGCCCATGGAGTACCACGGTGGAGCAGGGTTCCACGCTGCAGCCCGTGGAGGAGACCACGGTGGAGCAGGTGGCCCTGCACCGATGGAGGCTGCCGCCTGTGGAAGACCCCTGCCGGAGCAGATTCTGGGCCGGACCTGTAGCCCGTGGAGAGGAGCCCACACAAGAGCAGGTGACCTGGCAGGAGCTGCTGCCCGTGGGGGAGCCAGGTTGGAGCAGTTTGCTCCTGAGAGATGGACCTCATGGTACGGACCTATATCTGGAGCAGTTCCTGAAGAGCTGCTGCCTGTGGGAAGCCCATGCCGGATCAGTTCAGCAAGGACGGCATCCCATGGGTGGGACCCCACAGCACAGGGGACAAGAGTGACTGAGAAGGAGCGCTACAGACTGACCATAACCCCCACTCCCCTGTTCCCCTGCGCCACTCGGGGGGAGGAGGTGGAAGAGGGTGGATGGGGGGGAAGGTGCTTTTGGTCTCTTTCCTTTGTTTCTCACTTCTCTCGCTTGTTAGTAATGAGCAATAAATCTTACTATCTTCTTATGCTGAGTCTGTTTTGCCCGTTACAATAATTATTGCGTGATTTTCTCGTCCTTATCTCAACCCTTGAGCCCTTTTCACATATTTTCTCCCCATTCCTCTTTGAGGAGAGGGAGTGAGAGAGCGGCTGTGGTGGAGCTCGGCTGTCCACTCGAGCGGAACCACGACAATGAAGGATCAACTTGCTCAGCAGCACTGGAGAAAGAGTGACAAGTGAGCCAGGAACAGATACACACAAAGGTGTTTAAAGGAGCTTCATTGCTTGTGGGACAGAATTAGTTCTACCACCGAGGCTAGAGTGTTGCTGAGTAAGAGTGATGCATCCTTTCACATTGATAACGCAGCCCCCACCAGCTCTTAGCTGAGCATATTCAGATGGGAGTGATTATGAATGACTTCTGATTTTTCTATTGGCTGTCCGCAAAAAAATAAGACATGATACTGATCTCCCCTAAGCATACAAAACTCTCCAAGTGATTAGACAAGAAGTTCACACAGGGAACTGGATATAAATGGAAGTTACAGGCAGGTAATTTGAAACTCAGAAGATAATCCTCAAAATTAACTCAAGTGGCAGTATTTCACCTAGTTTTGTTACAAGACTGCTAATGGACTTCACCCAGATCACTATCAAATGGAAATAAGTGAACTGACTTAAGCCATATTTGAACCAGAGCACAAGTTCTTAGCACTGCTGCCTTGTTGTTGTTTTTTTTTTGTTTGTTTGTTTGTTTTTACTGTACAAGCAGGTCATTGCAACAACTAAAATTTCTTGATAATAATTGGAATTGGCTGTACATTGGCAAGCTGAAAATACCCTCAGGCATGTAACATTTTCTTTAATAAGCTTAAATTAATTAACAAGTACACTGTGCATATGTAAACAAGTCAGTTAAAGGAAAGTAGTAATGTAACAGTAATATTATCACTAATTTCTACACTAAAAATAACATAGAAGTACTTCATAGTATTTTGAACCCATAGTGGCCTGTGGCAAAATTATTCTGGTTTTTAAAATGAAATGCATTAATATTGATATACTTTCTTGAAACAAATAAACTCAGTCTTCTAAAGCACTAAGGCCTACCGTCATTCAGTTTTTCTCAAACCAGATTAAGGACATCTACCAACTTCTCAAAGTCTGAACAACGCAATTATTGCAGTTATGCTGCAAAGTTATCACTCTCTTATCCCATTGGTGTATCCTCTTTTTTTTCTGCTAATGTAGAAACTAATGAAGGACAAAAAGGAAGAAATATGCCATAGCCAAAAAGAGAAAAAGTGCATTTAAATGTTTTTTTTTTTTTTATTTTTCAGTATACTCATTAGACTTAGCTTGCATGGTCAGAATAGCAATACCAGCAAACCTTTTTTAATTGCACATTCTATTTGCCCCTATTGCATGCATTCAACCTGCAGAGAAGAAAGACATTTAAAGATTACCAAGGCAAGTTTGTAATGAAGCGGATACCTCTTTGTCTGTCCTTGCGCCAACAGCAGCAGAAGGGATACTAATTAGAGGGTGAATTATTAGCTTCCCATGGTGCACTGCAGGGGCATTAAAAATGAGCGTAGTTTGTTGCTTTCCTCTTAGATGGTTAGTTCTGGTTTAATATATTCTTGTTTCTAGGTGAGCAGCAGGGGACAGTTTTTATGATTATAATTGTTGCATAATTACTGGCCTAAGGTTGCCTATTGTTAAATAAAAATGCTGAGATACTAATGTTTTATTGAACAGTACAAGTAGATAAAATTGTAATATATTTTCCTGGACAATATAAGCTTGTTATGTGGCAGTTTGGTGACAACTCTTAGGTTGTCTTGTGGATATAGACTCTGATTTTTATTTTTTTTTTTTGCAAAGGCTAAAAATAAAATGCCTTTTTATTTTTAACTGAAATAAATTCTTTTTTTTTTTTTTAAAAGAAGCTCTGTTTTAAATTGTTCCAAAGAGAGGGCCAAAGTCTCACCTAACCCCTGTGAGGTCTTACCTGATTAGGAATGAGAAATTACCTCAGAATTAAACCTTGTAGATTTCATTTTTTTCTTCTATTACAAATATACAAACATTCTAATTTTTCTGCACATATTTTACCCTAGCAATAATCCAAAATTACTTAAAAACATGGATATGAATGACAAAAATAATTAAAGTAAAAATAAAGAAAAATAAGAAAAAATCACTATAAAGCCAAGACAGAAAATAATATCTTCCTTGGTTCCACCTTAGGTAGCAGAAGCATTGTCTGGATTTACAGGAAGAAAGGTCAGAACAGGCTACTTTGATGTCTCATGATTTATCCAGGTGGAGATTTATCTGCCAAGCCACCTGTTCTGCATCAAAACTCCCTTTAGAGAAGCATTCTGAAGGCTAAGGATCAGCTCCTGTCACTTGTGCCTATGTCACATTTACACAGACTTCTTCTTGAATTGTGCAAATTCTAAATGTAAGTTGTCAAACAATTATCTTAAATAAACAATGATATTTTAACCTTGTCTTGTTCTTTCTACAAAGAAGGAGCAAGACTACATAGGAGAAAAGTTATCATTTGTAAGAAAAAAAAAAAAAGGAAAAAAATTACTTTCATCATTTTTTTTCAAAAGGCAGTTAGAAATTTGCTCAGCATTGTAATAAAGCTGATAAATTTCTAGTAAAGGTTACTCTTATGAGCTGTTCGATGGCAAAACTTTTGTTTTTCAAACTTAGTTCAGACGAGTAAAACAATTAAGAAATAGCTACAAATGAAGAATAGAGTCAAGAAACAAATTAGTTTTCTTTAAGAACCTTAAATGGTCTTTCAATGCTCTTTTTCCCGTTGAGCCTGTTCTTCCTAATTACTTCTTCTTCAGACAACATAGGCCTTACTCACACACTTCCAAATTGAAGCACAGGGTCAGACCTTTAAAGATCTGGAGAAACCATCCTGTTGCCTTAGGAGTCATTCCTCCTCTTGCTGCCTTCAGTCTCTTAAGTAGTATCTCAGAAAACCCAGAGTTCCACCAGCTTATATGAGACTTGCTATGGCTGTGAAGAACTTTTTTGGAACAAAGCAAACGATTTAAAGCATTTATTAAACTACTTTTTTTTTTCCGCCTCTCTAAACAATTACAGACTTTTAAAATGTCTCAAAAGTAAGGCACTTGTAGCTAGACTCCTCTTTCATATCCAAACAAACAATACATTTCAAGGGAAGAAGAGAAATAAGAAACACCTTCAAGTACCACAGCAACTGTCTGGAAATTTCTCTTCAAAATAATTCTCCTAGAATGGAAGATACGTCAACTCTATCCACACTAATGCCTACTATTTCAGTGCTGTTATATCTAAGAGATACATAAGCGAAGATAAGCATGGTATTATTTCCAATTTGTTAAAATAATGGTTAGCATTTTAGTGCTCAGGACTTCATATATCGTTGTAGAGTGAAATTAAAAAAAATACTATTGCCCATTCACAGTTGGTGTAATATGTGTCTAATAACAACCTTCCCCTACTCAAGTCATTAGTATCCTTGTTTATTTAACTTCCTCTGCCCTGACCTAGAAAATACATCAGTCATTTTCTATTTTTGCCATACAACGCTGATCTACTATGCAAGCCTATGCTGCCAGCTTTATACAATACTTGCACTGCAACGTTCTGCTGGTTGCCAATCTCAGAAAACCCCTTGGTGTTGTTGAACAATAAGAGATCACTGACCTTTCCTTCCTCTCCAATGAATGAACTCTTTAAAAGCTAGAGCCACCATAGAGATGACAGAAACTAAGGAACTGATGGCAGGTGTCATCAGTGGAGTATTGTGCTATTGTGATTGGAAGTATACTAGGCTGCTGATATATATTGTGCAAGCATCAATAAAGCAAAGAAAAAATGCCTGTGCAGATTTGTAAACTTCATTTGAGAAGAAAGCTTTGTATTTTTATCTAATTTTGCATTTCTACTGTGGAAACTATCAGAAAATCTCATGGTTTCCCACAAAAACCTTGGTGCAACTTAGTGCTGCTTATTTTCATATTTAAAAATACTTTTCAGTAACTTTAGGAAAGAAACTATATGGTGTATTCCATTTCAGAAAATGTGAATTATTCAGCATTCATATTCACAAATGATTTTTTTTTCTTCCTATTTGTAGCAATCTCATTTATCTCTTTTGGCTTCAGACTTCTTTTCGTTGTTTGCTTGTTTTTGGTGCAAATAACCCCATAGCAAAACATTAAATTCTGTAATGATTATATTTACCTAGCTCTGTGTAACTTTTCCTAAACAAACACAATAGGGGAAAAAAAAATCCTTTGGCTTCACTCTATAAACTCCAGTATCAAAGCATAAAAACTAATTTCAGCTTCCTCTTCAGACTCCATTCCAATAAATTGATTTTAAGTACATGCCTAATTGAGCCAGAAAGAGAAACATTTTTCAATTGCAATTAATTATTTTAATTTTAAGCTTTCATCTTTTCCTATGATTTTCTGCTAAAGAATTTAAGTTAAAGCAATAAGCTAAACATTTCTATTCATATATTTGAACAATGAAGTTTTATCAAGACTTTCATCCAGGCCGCTTTTCCTGTGCACTGACTGGGACATAGAATCATAGAATCATAGAATATCCTCAAAAATAATAGCCTATATCAAATAACCCTTCCTAGTTCTCAGTTACATTAATATAGCTATCTATAGTTCTTTCGCATGTCAATGTAATTATTGCACAAAAAGTAAACAGATGCTTTTCCAATGCATCTAGGTTTCAAAACTTGAACACAAAATATTGTTCTTTCCATGTTTTTTCCTACTACCTTTTTTTTTTTTTTTTTCATACAGTCCAATTCTATTCAGGTTGATCAGTTAGCTTGATTTCTGGTTCTCAGTTTTAGCTCAGCATTGTTGGCTTTGTAAATAAATAAATAAATAAATAAATAAATAAATAAATAAATGAATTTTGAGTTCGATAGTGGGTTGCATTTACCATTAGAAGTCCATAAAATATATATAAATTCTACAAATATTTTATGTTCAGAAACTGATTACATGAGCTAAATTATGACTTAGATCATATAGCACAAAGGAAACAAGAAATCTCTATCAAACACCTCCAGAAGGAATTAGCATCTTTGATTTATTTGCACAAAGTGGCATCATAGCTACTCACTCTGCCTGCAACTGAGGTCTAAATAGTGATGAGTGTCTCTACTTGTCAGGCAGACACAACACAGAAGGAGAGGTTTGATGCAAAGCACTCAAAAATTTTGCAACCTCACCCCCAAAACCAAAGATACTAGAAGAAACTGTTGCTCTTTCTCCTAGGTTGTGATAAAGATCAGGCTGTACTGTTCAGTTACTTGAATTATTCATAAAACCATCTAGGAGAACAACAATTCACAATCTGTAACACAGGTTTAAGAGGTATTTAGGTTTTTAAATCAATGGCCCCAGAGATGCAAGCAACTCTTATCAGCTTTCATTGTGTCAAGCCTGTGGTTTTGTTTTGTTTTTCCCCTGCTGTCTGCATCACTAGTTATTTATAAATCTACCCTGAAGACCCCAGGATGAACCAACAGGATTCATCCACATAGATTACACTGAGGTACATGAACCAGCTTCCTAAACTGGATATTGAACAGATATTGAATCTTGGCTTTTTATCAATTTAAGTAAAACCCAATCGTGTGCGTGCCATAATTCATTTTAAAATGAATCAGGAGAATATTAATAAATTAATATTCTTAAATATTAAAATTATATTAAAATATTAAGAGCCCATGCAGTGTTTTGTCCAGAAAGACTGCAGTGATCTTCCCAAAAGAAATGCTTTTATTCCCTGGTACTGACAAACATCTCTGTTACTAGTAATTCAACCAGCAATGGAAAGAGTCTTGCATTGATACCATTAATAACTATTTGCATGCATAGGCTGCTTTTTATAAGTATAATGACAACTGCATTTGTGCTCATGAATTCTATGAAAGGAAAGACCAATCTTTGTCACAGCAAGACCAAATAGGATTGGGCGGCACCTTAAAGGTCTCATTGTGCAAGCCTCACTGGATTTGCTTTCATCGTATTATTTAAAAGAGAAGGGATTGCCCAAAGCAAGGGTAATCAAGACCTAAAGAGTGACTGCTTAAGCAAAATGACAGATGAATATAACCACTGTAAAAATGAGACCACAGCACTAAGGAAAACTCCATTTCAAATAAGAAAGAAGAGAAAATATCTTCAAATGCTTTCTTTTTACAATGCTATGAGACATCTTGGATGAAATCTGATTGTCCATTAACCTAAAGTCTGGGACACTGAGGAGAAGAATTAAAATTTAGGAATGGGAAAAAAGATTTAGTTTCCTAAGCTGAATTTACCTTGTTATCACCCTCTCTATAAAATACAGAAAAACGTATAAAATACGGAAAATCAACTCTGTGGTTAGCTGCACAGCATGTTAGATAAATAGTTTGAACCTCTTCCCCAAACATACATACAGTGGGAATTTTCCTAACAAAAACAGCAAAACCACACAATGCTATATAGTGTTTTAAGTGGTAGCAATGATATTAAAAAGAGTTGAATGTAATGTAAGCTGGGACAATTTCCAAGAAGATAAATAGAGATACCATAATGTAAAAGGTGTTTGCTTCACAATGGGGAAGAATCGGCAGGGGCTGGGGAGGAGGCACAGAGAGAAATGCTGCAGGTTTATTTCTGGATCTCAGTAACAAAGGCCTGACAAGAAATGGCTTAATAAATTAGCTGTTCTGATAAGAAAGAATAAAAAGAGGAATATAGGTAGCGAGTAAATCTTACAAGATTCTGGGAACCCTGTACTTGTCTAGCATCAGACAGACCCTAGATGGATTTTTCCATGGCACACTGAACAGCCCCTGTCTGTGGAGAGGAGCTTCTCCTTTTGGGTCAATACAGCTATTATATGATTTTTCTTACAAGAAAAGAATTCTATTCATTATTTCTACCACCACACAAAAAAGAAGTTTACATGAGACTTCTTGCTGCACTTTCAGACAAAGGCAAGGACACCAAGGTAGTGCAGTGGCAGTACCAAGGAGGAGCTGCTGCAGGTTTCTCCATCATGCTGAGCTGCTGAGGTTATTCTACAGCCAAGGGATATGTGCTGGTGGCACAGCACAGCTTTGGGGTTACTGAGAGTAACCGTACTGTGGATTACCAGCTCCTCAGTGTCCACAGGGCTCCTGGTCAGGAGCAATACAGTGTTACAGAAAAAGAAAATGAACAAGAGCCTTTTTCTACCAAGATTTCTACAAAATAACGTCACCTCTGTATCCAATTGGAACAACCTAAATTATATGTATCTTTATAAATGTATTATTATATTTAAATATATATTAGATATATAATGACGATCAGAGCAAAAATTCTCATATAGCTTTATGCTCAAATTTAAAAAAAAATAATCAAAAGAACGTTTAGGTATATTGACTTGATGCACAATACAAAGAGAAAAGGCTGACAACTCATAGCTGACCAAAGAAATAAGTTAATCCAGCTCCACATGAACATGTAATTGAAAACAATGACTTGTAAGACCCTGTCTCAAATGTGATTCTGCAAATCCAGCGCTATAAAAGGGAAGTGAAGGAAACAGGAGAAGATAGAAAAAAGATGCTAGAGAAGACCAAAAAAAAAAAAAAAAGGAGAGATTGTCAGCTAGGGGAAGAGAAGGTCAGAGAAAATATTGGACAACATGGAGAAAAAGATGGTCAAAGAAAAGATCAGAAAAGAGAAGGACAGAAATGAAAAGAGGACAGAAGAAAGACTGTCAAATAAGGTCAAAGAAGATTAAGAGGTCAAAGATATCGAGGAGGTAAGAGAAGCTCAGAGAACTTCAGAGAAGGTCAAAGAAAGTAGAAGAGGTGGAAGAACTTCTGAGAAGGGTTAGAGAAATGTTCCCATGGTTTTCCTGTGCTCCAGCATAAGTCCTTCACAGGCTGCAGTCATTTCAGTCATATTCACTCATTTCAGTTATGAACCTGCTCTGGTATGGGCTCATCCACAGGTCAAAGTCCCTTCCAGGCTGTGATTGCTGTATCATGGAATACCTCCTGCATCTCTGATCTTCTTGCTCCCTCTGTTCTCTCCTTCTCCATGTTTTTCCACACTTTCCTAAAAACATTTTCAAAGAGGCAATAAAACCTCCTTCAAATGGCTCTGCTTTGTCAAGTGGTGGGTCCATTGCAAAGCTGGCTGGAACCAGCTGTGTCCTGCACAGGGCAGCCCTTGAATTCCTTCCACAGAGGCCACCCCAGCAGCCACATCTGCTTCTAAAACCTTGTCATTGAGATCCAATACAGAAGTTAAGAATTATTAGCCTAGTACTTGTCTGTTAAAGTCTAGAGAAAATGAGTTTTTCCTCCTAACAGAAAGGTAGGGAATGTATGTTTGAATAATTGAGGACTTCAGAATCCAGTAGTTCTGAATAAGAAAAGAAAAATAAAAGGACAGAATAAGCCTTTATCTCCAGTCCATGTTACTAGTATCCATGCAGGTGGTTTGCTTTCAGAACTTGGAATAGGTTTGTGATAATTAAAAATAAGGGGTAAAGTGTTTTTTTGTTTTTTTGTTTGTTTGTTTGTTTTTGTTTTGTTTTGTTTTAAAAGAAAGTAGGTAGTCCTGATGTTAATTTCACGAGTATAAAAAGACTAACACAATCTCATTCAAAAAATAAAACAAAACCAACCAAACAAAAAAACACACTCCTTGCCTGTTTGTTGAATTTGATGCAGTTGTGACTCCATTTAAATGTAACTCAAAGTAAATGTATTTAACTATGTCAAGGAAAGAAAGAAAAAAGGTTTAGGGGGTTCTCTTCACCACCCCTTTAATAAAAATGCACTTAAAACCATTTGGACTGTTTTAAAGACTGGTGGCCTTCCTTCCTTTCTGTGCTTCTGTAAAACTCATGGATCACTAATGATGGCATTTTCACCAAGTAGCAGTGACATGCTAAATTAGCCTATATCCTTTTGGCAAATTAACAATGAGCATTAACTATGAAACATTAAAACCAAACAATATCACTGATACAAAGCTAGGAGTTTTTTTTGTGTTTTTCTTTTTTGTTGTTGTTTTTTTGAAGGAAGATAATTAGAAGAAGAACAAAGAAACTTTAATGTTGAATTTTTTAATAAAATGGATGCAAAATTAAACATGTAAAACACAACAGATGAAGAAGCCAAAAAGACACGATTTAAAGTATAAATGCATACTGTTCATTCCTATTTATCACTACAACAGGGAAATGTCAAGGAGTTTTAATGCTTAATGAGCCCATCAAGCTTAGAATGCACCAATTGTAACATTTTAGCTAATTGGCTACAATATTTTTGTCTTCAAAGTCCATCCTCTGTGTACCCTTTCTCCCCCTCCAAAATATCAATGCAAAAAATTGAAAATCTTTCCCCAACTGATATTATACTTTTTTTTTTTTCTTCCAAACAAAGCATTGTGTAATTTGTGGGGTATTTTTGAAGGAAACAGATCAGACAAAATTCCAGAAGGGATTTATTTTTTTTTGCTTTTGTCATGGCTGAATTTTTTTATTTTTTTTATTTTTAAAGATAACAACATAGTTAATGTGGTGGAACAATAATCAGTTCAGCTTCTTGAGGATGTTACTTCACCTTTTATTAAAGCTTACATTAAACAAAGAAAACCTTGTTAAGCTATCCATAGCAGATGTATAGCACTGATATCAAGTTTTTAGTTCAGCAAAATAAATCACTATCATTATAGTATCCAATATTCTTACAGATCTTTAATCTCAATATAAATTCCACTCTGGGGTCATGAGGGAGGATGTATTTATGGCTTCTTTTTGGCCAGAATTTGTTTCATTCACATGTGTCCGCAGCTTTAGTACACATACCCCACATGACCTTGTGCTAGAAATAACATAGGTGTATATGGAGACAAACCTTTGCTCACTTTGACTGCAGAATGGGTTTGCTATGGAATGTATGCTCTAGAATATATGCTAACTGATGAAGAACGTAAATTACCACAATGACTTTCTGCTTTGCTTCATTAAGTAGGTGTGATCTAAGTGCAATGTAAATATACCATCAACTTTCCAAGTTGGAAAGTTCCATTGAAACCTACTTCACTTAAGACTTCCAGAACATATCCGCAGATGACTGTGATACTTCTTTAGAGGTATCTGAAATTGGTGTGTATCTTTCTTTTGGAAGGTATGAAAGCAGCTCATGTAGAAGAACACCTAGCACAGAAAAAAACTGCCAGGCAATAGCTAATGTGGGATGATACAATGCTATGTGATATGTGATATCCAGAAAAATCAAGTTAGACATAGGTAAATTTCAAAGCTATACAGAATGTTTTTGAGGACATTTGATCCATAGGAGACTTCATACAAAAAAGAAAGGATCTGAGCCCAATTGCTAATAGAAGAAACCATTAGCATGCTTTTTTAGATTGCTAGGTTTCTAAGAAGAAGAAATTGGACAGCAACCTGTGTTCAGATCAGTCTGCAACATGTAGATGAAACCAAAAAAAGTACCCGCCTAGATACTGTTTTTCTGTTTTGTTTTGTTTTGTTTGTTTGTTTGTTCTGTTTTTTCCTCGCTGAGATGTGGAAAAATAAACAAATAAAAAAGAAGAAATCAAGCAAAAATTAAGAATAACCTGATACTGCATAAACCATGCATTGGATTCTCTGCAGAGATATCGTTCTTTCACCAGACAAGAATTTCTTTTTGTTTTCATCTGTTTTCTTTCAATTAACTTTCTGACAGTAGATGTGTCAGCTGTTAATGCTTGTTTTGGCTGAAGATTATCTATTCAGCACAAGCTTAAATTAAGCCAGCAAGGAACATCACATCTCCTCCCTCTAAATAATACTACCCTTTAAATCCCAGTAAAAAATTTTTATTGGTAAGAGACCTCAAGGATTAAAAAAAAATCATATCACACCCCCCCCAAAAAAAAGAACATGCTGAGTGATTGATACATATTACCATTGTTAAGAGGCAGCTGACACCAGCTGGCCTCACGCTTCATCCAACTTGCCCATTAAACTTGCCTTACTGCTCTGAATGTGTTCATATAGCAGGATCTCTGGCAAAACCTTGGAATCCTGTCAAGCCACACAATCATAACTGTTCAATATAGTGTGCATAATTGCATCAAGCAGGGAAACAAAATATTATTATTATCACTGAACAACCAAAAGGTACAGAGCTTTACTGAGTAGCATTAGCACTTGAATGTTATATAGTAACAGTGTCTTTCAGGGGCCATCCTGGTTGGGAAGTGTTCCTTTCATCCCCACAGCTGTTAAACCTTACCAGATTGCACAATAACATATTAAAAAATATTAATAAAATAAACAAACAGAAGTTAGAGAACAAAATGGGGTGGTGGGTCAACAAAACTCTGAAATACATGCACAATTGATTAAGTAGCTGAAGCCACTGCTTTTGTGTTATGTATTGATTCTCGCACTTTTTTTTCATTTGATTGATGACAATAGTGTTTCATGTCAGCTCAAGCCACAATAATATTTTACAACCATGTTTGTGAGAGCTGAACTAAATGAGAACAATTGGATCAGAAGGCCCTCAGTCACATTTCTTTGATTTAGTGAAGCAGGAGCCTATCTTTATTGTGCTGTTGCTAAAACCATCAGTAATTAAAGCTGAGTGCTTAAATCTTTGAAGTTCATCAAATAACATGCCCAACATGCTTGTTTACTGCTAGAGATGTGCTAAACCTTGAATGTAACCAACCCAGTAAAATCAGTACTCAGATTTAAAGAACCTCAGTAAGTATTTGTTAGAATAATTTTAGAGGAAAGGCAAAAGATGCACATTTTCTTTAAACTATCATTCAGCAAATAGCTCCCAAATTGTAAAGAAAATGCAGAAATAATGTAGTTTCTGATGATGCTTCTCATGTTAATTTTCTCCCAAATATGGACAAGGATTACATTTGGGAAGTAACACCAATAAGATTCTGATTAGGAAAAAAAGATATATAAATGTGTATATATAAGCCCACTCCCATTCAGCAACACTTCTGAGGAATTTAAGTTTGAAAAGGACCTTAAGCATGTTCATAAAATTAAACACAAGCTCAAAGGTTTTGTTGAACCAGGGTTCAAAACATTGCTTTTAAAAGACAGTTCAAGCTTTCACTTTAATAGCTTTATTAACAAAGTGATGAGCTGTGTTATTATTCTATTGCTATCTCTAATAATGGTAAGTATTTTTCCCTATAAAGCCATGGCTGCTATTTCTTTCAATTACATTAAAAAAATAATAAAAAAAACAACAACAACAACAACAACAAAAAAAACTAATTTCCTGAGTTCTCTCCCTCTGCTTGAATCAATCTTCTAGACCTAGCTTCTATTAAACAATGTCTTGAATTATAAAATTTCCACCTATGTTTGAAAGTTATACTGCTTTTGAGTGTCTCTAATGTCTCACCAGTACCTGTCACTACAAGGTCATTTGTATATATGTATATTAGATAATTTATTTAAATAAACTGGGACCCAGGTGAAAAAAATGTCTTTTGTCAGACAAGAAAGTCTGTGTTTGGATGAAGAAAATACACCTGGGAACTTGTCCAGTTTTTACAACAAAAAGTAGCACATTGAGAATTTTCCAGTCAACTTCAGGTATTACAGTAATGGCTAACTTCTGGTAATCCAAATCAGTAGGATCCCTCACTTAAATACACAGCCAGTATGCCTGTACTGATGATTATGATGGCGGCATATCACTGGAATTAACAAATATGTTTCCGTAAGGAGGCAATTTTAGCAGGGAAACGATTAAATGAAGGTTCAAATTCTTCTCAGATGGAAGAACCATTGAAAAACAGGTGCTGAAAGCAACAGATGGGACTCCGGGGTAGGAGGATTTGAAGTTTCCTTAGAGCTCATTGAGGGAAACTAAATTTTTTATTCTTATTATTATTTAAAATACAACTTCAGAAAGGTCTGTTAACTAATGTTTATGTTAATTAATCATTTAAAGGCAGACTTTGCAAAATATTCGAAAACCACACAGAATGTTGTCATGCTGTCTGTGTGCACGCTACAATACTAATGGGTCTTTTTTCCCCCCCTCTAACTACAATGATTCTTATTGTTCTCTCTTCCTCCCCCTTCCCACCCCATCCCCGTTTTTTTTTTTTTAATTTAACACAATGTAACATCAACTAGAAAGAACAGTCAGCATGATCGGTTCACTTACAAGCAATGGCTACTTCCAGCTTCCATGACAGGACAACCCCCAGGCCAAACAGAAGTCAGAAAGGCAGCCTCAGTGCACTACTGGAGTGGTGCAGCTGCTCTCTGTACAAGCAAAGCACTCAGTACAGTGAAGTTCTTCTCAATCTAAGGGATGGGTGTGCTAGAAGAAAAATATAATATAGTCACTGCTTAAAATATTTAATTGGGCTAACATGAAGTCAACTCTTCTAAACGGGTGAGATAATTGACTATGTCTCACCTTGAGGAAATAAAAATAAACCTTTAATTGACCACATTTGTTAACCACTGTTTTTTCATAAGGCCCAAGTTAGTAAAAAGGCAATTTAGTACCTGCTGGTATGCTCAAGATTTAGAATGAGATAGTCAGACAGCGAGAACACTGAGCATTAGTTAACATTTAGTAATTCATATGAAGAAACAAAAAGGAGGGCTTTTCTTTGCCAGCAGTAGATTCTTTTGATGAGTAACAGAGTGTGGAATTTTAATTTTCAGGGCACTGCACATGTGTCTTTCAGTACAAGGACTCGCCAGCAGAGCATCCTGATCTGTTAGAAGTGCTGTGCTTTTTTTCTCTCTCCATCCTGATGACCAAAAGCCTTCTCAGTATAAATGAGCCCCAACGTGCTCATTCTGATATATCAAGGCCAGTTCTGTAATGTGAAGCATCTTTCATGGTACAAAATGAAAATATTCAAGGTTTCTCTATTACTTTCAGGGTAGTTGCAATGTTAATTCCTATCCCATTCTCTTTACATGATAAATTTAAGTATATATTTCCATATATGTATTATAAGACTTATTTTTGTAAAACAACAAAAGGCAGAATTTAACTACCTCTCAGACAAAATCACTAAAATTTTAAAATATTTGCTGGGAATGAACATGGAAAATATAACAGAGAAAGCTGATTTTCTTGTCATATCAAGCATTTAATTGTGGATCCACGGGGCTGACTGTTGGCTACATGCAGTATCTAGACAACAGATAAGCATGCTGTAGATTCTTTGATACTTCTTAGGAGAAATGACCAACTCAGGCACCAAATTAGATGATACAGATTCAAATTTTATACCTTGTTGTGTGTTACAGAGGACCACGTATCTCAAAAGTCACTGTGAACATGTATTAATGAAGTGGGGACCCTGTACTCTTGCTTCCCTGAACCAGCTTGTAAATACATGAGGAGACTACAGAAGAAAGCACACCTTAACAGTGCTCAGTTAAAAAGCCAGTTAGCTCTGCCTTTTAGCTGGCGTGTTCGCATTGCCTTGGGTTCTGGTGCAGTTCTCTGCTCTGTGATGTGTTTGTTTGCAGAGAGATGTCCCTACTCTGCTTGCATTTCTCTTCTCTATCTGTAAAATCTGTTCTCATTGTGAGACAGACTCCTTCACATTCCAGGAATGAGTTTTGTCAGCAACAAGAGCAACAATTTTCCTTTCAGACATGGTGAGAATGTCTCATCAGCAAGGAATCTGCGCTTCTGCATGGTACAAACATTTCTTGTACCTGTTCTGCTGTGTGAGTGGAATTCTACAGTTAACCTGCTTTTAGATAAAGACCTGTGTATCCTGTGATCAACCTGCTATACCCAGTCCTAATTCAAAACAACTCAAATCCACAGAAGTGTTCCCATTGCCTTTGGTAGACTTTGGCTCAGGCCTTTGCTAAGCACATATAGGAGCTATCCGCTTCCCTCAGTTGTTTTACAAAGCAGATCAGTTTGTTAAAATGCTATGCAGTACTGTGCAATGCACAAATAACAGAGCTAATACTTAGTATTTTGAGTTAACCACAGGGACAATAATCCTGTTCATTCTTCTCAGGTATTTTACCAGCTATGCTAACACAGCATAATTAAAATTCAGGATCATAAAAATCCTAATGCAACCACTAATATTTCAACATCTTATTACATGTTGGATAGTTGATCTGAATTACAGAAGTATCTAATTTAGATCTAATATGGCAAATAGTAATGTTACAAACCTGAAGCCGACATGATTAACAGAAAAACCACCAGCTGGTGATTTAAGCACCTTTAACTAGTTCAGCTGCATACCCAGTATGTACTTGCCTACTTTTAATTGTGTTTGTTTCTCTCTTAAAAAGACAGTTCATAATGAAAGCGATATCAATATAAGGTTGTCTGACATCTACCTACAGCATGTCATATAGCACAGTAAGTAATTTACCATATAATTTACCATGCCTGAACTTTGATCTGTTCTTTCCCAGCTTTAGATACAATAAGGGGATATTTTGGCAATGATGATTATTCATTTCAGAAGTAATCACCTGGTGGAACAGTTTTTAAAGTCAAGCCTGAGAGACTGTTGTGCTCTTACTGTGATTTCAAAGCCAAGTGAGTGAGTCCCTAAATTATGCCACTTAATTTAGCAGTAGGGGCTGATAAGAACAATACAAAAGCCAGCAAAGAACAGTACATGGCAGAATCATTACTTCAGTTTATATCAGGGATGGAATCAAGCACCATTTCAAATGAGAAAAAGATTTTCACAAACTTTTGAACAAATGACATAAAGCATACTTTAACAAATCTGTCTGGAAAAATCCATAAGCTTCAGTTGCTAATATGCTGCTAGGAGCACCAAGAGATAAAATACTGTATGATATGCAATCATAAGCAATTATTCTAAATGGAATTTTAACACTGTACTTGATTTTAAAAGAACAGAAGAAAAAATATTTTACTGGATATTTTGATACATCATTCTTTCTTTTATTCAATAGCCGCAATTTAAAAATAGTGGCAACTTAAATATTCTATAGGTCAGATTTAACTAATCCTATATTGAATGCAGATACATTCAAAGCCACTCTCTCGAAAAGACAAGTCATAGTAAATTTCTTCATGTTTTAGTTATATTCTGAGAATTTAAAAGCTTTTCAAATATTTAAGTCTCCTCAATTTAATTACATTTAAATTCATCCATGTAATCCAAGCTATTAAGAAACCAAATGGACTTAGAATTAAACAGATAAAAGTAGGAGATGTTATTAAGTCCTACTGGAGGACAAAGAGAGGGTACTGTAACATTTTTAAACAAATGTAAATTTCTGTCCACCAAGATTTTTTTCTTGAAATGACACAAGCTTATTTCCATATGCTGTGTATTCCATACTCATTTGTTTATTCTGTGGTATGAGTGAGACTAATTTTTTTTTCAAAATTCTCCACGAGAACTCTAATGGAACACATGTAAATGTAAAATGAAAACTCTTAAACATATTGTTTGTTGTTGTTTTGGAAATGTTAATAAAATTAAGCTAGTCCACCAGAGCTTATTTATTAACATTTTCAAATAAACATTGTATTACAGAAGAGAAAATAGATTCCATGTTGATATCAAAGCAAACAGATATATCTTTTTTTTTTTTTTAACCAGAAATAAGCATATAGTGTATATGGAGGTTATTATTCTAATTCTTGCCATTGCGTTCCAAAACAGCTAAAGAATAGCAGAAAAAATGCAACCTCTTTCTTAATAATGTGGATAACACTGTTACCATCCAGCAAGATTTTCTATCCTGATTTACACTAGAGTTCTCAATATGAATATAGGCATGAGAAACAAGTGATCACGATGACATCATAACCTGAGCGCATATACCCCTCAAACAATAGGCCAAGGATTTAGTACATAACAGACATTGAGTCTCAGCCACCACATAATTTTACTGACAACAGGCGAAGCATTCATGTCTTTTGTACAAGGCAGAAGTGGGCATACACCATCCTATCCTCAAAAGAAATACAAATGTAAGTTCTGGGTTTAACATGATAAGTAAGGCCAAGTTCATCTTCTGTGCAGTTCTACTGAAGTTGTAAAATTTAAACATACACGCAAATAACATAGATTTGAATTTCTCTTATGAAGGTGAAGAAAGGTCTGGTTATCTATGTTTAAAAGTATGCCTATTTTGCTATTGTTTAACTTAAAAAAAAAAAAAAAGATTTTAATATTAACAAATAGTTCATATGCAGTTAGCATAAAACTGAAAATATCTTGAATAAATTACAGAAAAGCATGATCAAATTATAATCTCAAAATAACTGAAAACACAGTAAAGGACTATATATCCTGTTCTCAAAGTCTATTTAGATAGCACAAGGTTGAGAGCATGCAAAATCAAGCTCTAATCTCTCCATAGTGTAAAGGGAAGCCTCCTATCATTTCAGATCACTTGAGGGCACTTTTGCAAATACTGTTCTTTGCACAGGTCAGACTCTCAGGACCTTCACATTACTGCAAAATTCAGCTATCATTTATGTTTGATATTCATTTTTCCATGCAAATTTAATGATCTTCATCTTCAGGCCTCTCATTTTAAAGGTTTTTAAAACATCAAGTTGCAAAGCTATGAAGAAAAGAAGCCTAAATTCACTGGAGAAAATAATTGTATGCTTATATTAAGCATGTTGACATATTTGAGAAGATAAAGTGGACATGCTTATTCACATTGCTATCTTTTTTTCTACACATAGTGATAACTCCATTTTTAAAAGACTAGCTGCACTAAAGGCACCTTTCTAAAGTCCAAATAAATATTTAAAATTCAGCACATGAAAAGCAGAACAGAAAGGGAGGAAGATGGATGGTCATCAGAATAAGGAGAGCATTTTTCAAGAGATCGCAAGATCAGCAGAACTAAATTTTCCACAGAGATTTTTTTTTTCTTGCTGAAAAGAAATTTCAACTTGCAAGACCAGAGGCAAAATAAATTGTTTCATGTTAGCTTGAACTGAAATGTACTTGTTTATTGAAAAGATTTTTTTTTTTTTTTTAGCCAAATCAACATGAAAATGTGTCAACATGTCATGGGCGTGGCCTGACTGTAAGTGGATAACAAGAAATTTAGTCTGTGCAGCGAATGCTTCAGGTGAGAAGTTGAGGGCACTGAGAAAATTTCTTTTAAAGGCTTACCATTTGGATTAAGAGCAAGGTCTGTTTCATCCTATTAAAATACAATTTCCTGAGCACTTTGTTCATCATTTGGCAATGTTTTAAGCACATAAGTGACCCTGTTGACTTCTATGGAGTTATGACTTTAGACTACAAAATTACACTCAATAGAATTAGACCACTGAGACAGTAAAAATGAAGTATTTGCTCATGTACTATGTGAAATAAAAGCAAAGATACTTAGCATCATGAAGGATCAAGTCCTGACAGATGGACATGGAGAATTAACATGAAAACAATAGCTAGCCGAGTCCAATTGTTTAAGGCATAAGATTTTAGTTTCTGAAATGATATAAAGATCAGAAACAAGCAGTACATGCATCATTAAATTCTGCTTACCAACTCATTTGTGTCATATTTTTGATAGAAAAGTTACTTCAGATCTCTATGCACCCATGTTGTCTTTAGCTGAAAGCTAAAGTTTTGGCAGGAGAAAGTTGAAACCCGTGAATTTGCATAGCTGCATTTACAACTGCAGCTCAGCGAGGAAAACATCAGAGCAGCTCACTGCCCGTGTTTCAACAAAGACATCTTTTATTCCTGTAACCAACAGGAAGATGCATGGCCAAAGCCAAGAGCAATCTATTGCCAAAATCCATTCTGATGAATTTTTTTTAGTTGAGATGTGCTGCTCAAATATCCTGACGCTCAGTCTTTTCCAGATATCCTGTCTCTTCCCTAATAGGCGATGATTAACAGCTTTTGTAGCTAAAGATACGAGCCTCGCAGTAAATGTTTAAAAGCAAATCATTTGCTACAATTCATTTTTATGTCATATCACTTACAGCCTGCAATGGAAGGTTGCTACCAAATTTTCTATATGATGCATGTGTCAAATGTTTAAGTGAATATTTCCTGCTACACCATCATAAGAGAACATTCCAGCTATATTTTAAGGCTGCCAGATCAGGTAAGAAATAAGACAAAAAAAAAAAAAAGGGGGGGGAGGGGTTGTGCCTTCCTGTCAACATACACACGTAAGTATGCTGGCTATACGTTCCTAGAAGCTTCAGTTCCATTCCTCTCCTCAAACTCTGCTTTTACCCTAACCTTATTTTGCTGTATGTATGCCAAAAATACAATTCTTACTGTCAGAGCTCAATATTATTACACATTCCTATTTTACATTCTATTCTTTTCACAGCTAGAGCTCTCCCTTCCTGCTAGAGGTCTTGAGCTCCCTTTCTTTCTATAGCAATTCCAGAGAATCCCAAGAGCCAGTATCATCTCCCACTGCTGCTGCAGGGCCATACCCCGTACACTTAATCCCCAGTGCCCAGAGTATTCCTCAAACACTTCAACTTTTAGATTACCAACAATCACTTTTTATCTCCTTAGTCCAGGATTCTGGTTTCCCAAAACCAAGAACAACTGTACCAGGTCAAACCCGTGAAACCAAAGTTTTCTGTAATGTATTCAGTATTGCCAAATGATATCATTAAGCTGTAATCTTTATTTTACTAGGTACAATAAAAAATACACAATAAAAGATGTTCTTACTCCTCATCTGTTATTTTATTTTAGGAACAGATGATAAAACTATGGGATTGATTTCCTGAAAAGCACAGGAAACCTTTTCAATGAAACAGTCTTTTTAAGAGATACTCATCTGTATCTTAATCCCATATAGTTGGCAGAAGCTGCTAAGTAAAAACCTAAAGTCAGTGATCTTGGAAGGCCTGTAAATGAAGGGTTGTGAATGCCATGTGAAAGTAAGCAACCCCAGAATTAATCGATATGAGTCTGACCATTAGAGAACCCTACCAATCGAGCAGCAGCAGTGCATGTCTGAAACACTCCTGCTGAGTCTCTTGACTAACTGAAGCAATTTTTTTTTATTTTTTTTTTTTTTTGCCCAACTGTATATAAGCAAAATTACATTCAAGGGAGAAAGGACACAGAGCCAAATACCAGCCCTTTGAGGAACTTCAATGCACTGTATTTTATTGTTCCAAATAAAATGAAAAACTAAATATGAAAGGGACTTAATATAGCATTCAGACTGGATTGGTGGTGCAGGTTGGGAAATGTTCCCACTTACTGTATCTCAGAATAATGCAGTGGGAGAAGGAAACTTTACCTATTTGATTCTTTAAATGCAAATTAATTCTTTTACTTGTCAAAATGTTATCAAAACCCCAGTAGAAAGAACAGACTATGCTTTAAAAAAAGCAAACAAACTAACAAGACAGCTTTGATTTGAAATGAAAACAAACAACTATAAAAGGATAGGCTTTCATTATGCTGGAGACCTTGGCAGTCTTGCAGATATCTTCATGAATTAATCACTGAAAATCTTAACACAAACAAATCATGCATTTTTCAATGCCAATATTCTCTAAAGAGTACAGCAAATGGTTATTAAAACATAGTTCTTTAAACTGCTTGCATCAGGAATCTCTTTCATGCACAACTAACGGAATGAAATGTGTGACAGTCCCTGTAATTTGGCAAAACCAAAGAAAATTGTGAGTAGATACTAGCAGTATGTCACCAAGTGTTAACGGTACTAAAATCTGTTAATGAAACTACTACACATATCATAAACAGCAAGAGTTCTGGAATGCCATGCAGCTTTTAAATTATTAGCACTAATTAGCCAAATAATAATAAAAAAAAAAAACTGGGAAACACATTAGAAGGGAAGACAAGTCTACCTGTATTACTGTGTCAAAATTACATTTCCAAACAAGCAATTAGTGAAGACTACCTTTCAGCCCAATAAGCCGCATGTAAAACGGGACGGCTTCATTACAGTGGCTTCCTAATTAAAATGTAAAGGCTGCTGATCATTGCATAATTAAACAACATGTCATGTGGTTTCATCTGGCAATTGCAAGCAGCTAGGTCTAAAATCATTAATGACTAAGACATCGTCTAAACGAGTCCAGAGATTGCAGAACTACATTCTGTCAGAACAGAGAGTATCCTATGGTCATTATGGAGATAATATCCTCCAAAGGGACTGTTATGTACAAAATGTTGAGGTTCTTTCTCTCAAAATGACTGACTTTTTTTAAATCCAGTTTTCTTACTAATTAGCCTAAAAGAAAAAGGCTAGCAGGGCTAATTAGCTTCCAACTACTATAATCTAAATATGAAGCTACAGAACCAAAGATTTTCCCTGTGGATGTTCTTAAAGTTTTTCATAAGTAAAAGCTCTGGTATTGAGAAATCATTTGTTAGGTAACCTTATGCCTTGATTGAGAATCCCTTGTGTGGCCTCTCACTTTACAGAAAATCTGAGGAGCAAAACCATTTGCAGCACTAGTTCTGTGTTCTCTATACCACAAGAGGTCCATACAGCATTCACTGATGATGCACAAGAATACTAAGAACCAAACATGAATTTGTAATACTGGGAAATTACTGGAGAATCAGCAGCAAGGGGAGGTGAGGGGAATTGTTTTGAAAAATAATAATGCCAGTCACAAGAAGAGCAATATTATTGTGAAAATATACAGTACTCTCCTTCAATACTCTGGAGTATAAACATGTAATGGACAAAAGTAACATTATCACAAGTTCCTTTGAAAAACAGAGTAGATGGGACCTTTTACAAGCAGCCAGAAACAGTATCTGTTCCACAGCCCGGACACTACTTCGCAGTGCATCTTCCACTCTTCTCACATCTCCTATGTGTATCCTTCACACACACCTTTACTGCAACTGGGAATTCAGGTGACTTCTTTTGATCACTTTGATGCTAAAGTCATTCAAGGACTTTGCCATTTGAAAGTAAATAATGCTGAATCTAATTGAAATTAAAAGAGAACAACTTGGCAGGAAAATTAAGAAATAATTAAATGAATTTAGGGGAGAAATCACAAAAAATATAGCAACAACAAATATCTGAAAATAGCAGATGGATAGTAATCTGAAAAAAAAAAAGGTGAACATTTGGTGAATGCAGTGCACATTTTTTCTCACCTCAGAATACTTATTTCAACTTGTCGGCTTCTCACCAAGGCTTGGTGAACACAAAATGAATCAGTCCAAAATCCTGGTTTGAATTTCACTTTTGGTTCTTTCTTTCATATGTACAATATGTACATTTTCATGTTTTAAAGTGTCAGAGAAATTCATCAGAAACATAAACTGCCATGATGAACACTAAAAGTGAAAGAGAACTCTAAGAAAAAGATTATCCCTTCACAAAGTGGTTTTCCACTACAAAGTTTAAGTGTTATTTCCAGCATTTTACTGCTTGTTCTCTCCCTCTCTATCAATTCTATACCCTTACAAAGATAGAAAACTGATCCAGCTAAAATAACTATAAGCAATGTAAAGTCTGTGACAAAGACAAGAAGTTAGCCACCAATGCTTCTTACTGACTACTCATGAATTGATGCTATGAAAGCTATTTAACTCAAAACCACAAGAAAAAAAAAAAAATATATATATATATATTCTAATCGAACTATGCATTTCCTCTCTGAGGTTTCTGTGTTTCTCACGGTTCAAATTTTGTACTGATCTGATGGCACACATTAACATTTTGATTCTTCCTCTTCATTTTTGATCTAATAATTGAAATCACCTTGATGCCAAGAAATCACCTGGAATCACCCTGGAAACCTCTATATTCCTTCTCCTGTCTCTAACCTAAGGTAAGTTATGCTGTAGAGAGTTAAAGAATGAATCCACTTTGAGCTTGCTGCAGAACAGTTATCAACTATGTGTAGTTACTCTGGAGATCCTCTCTGGTAGAATTACAACTCAGAAAAGTATTATAGTAGGAAATCCTACTCTTTCCTTATTTATTCTCTTGTGAATGTTAACTTTTGGCCTTGTATCTAATGGTTTTACTCCTTACAAAGACCTGACAGCAATTGAGTTAAACAATACCGCCAGAAAGAAGTGATGAAAGAAGTGAACCATAACACTAACAGGGTTGTGAGACTCCTGACATGTGAAATCACTGACTGAGAACAGATCATTTCAGATGCATTTCACCCAAAACTGTATCCAACTACTTTGCATTAAAAACAAACAAACAAACAAACAAACAAAAAACATTCAGAATGGCAGACACATTTCCGTATTTTTTATTTCTCAAATTGCTTTCTTTTTTCTATGGAACACTAGAAAACTGGAATTCTGTTCTGGTATCCAAGTAAGAATATAGTCTTTGGCTATAATACATAGTGTCTACAGAGCCAAAGAAGTTAGTGGTAGAAGCTATAGTCTATTATGAGCCCTTCCTCCCCACTATCATTCTTGTATAAGCTGCTAAAAACCCAAGGATGGGAAAGAATCACAGAATCACAGAATTGTCTAGGTTGGAAGAGACCTTAAGATCATCAAGGCCAACCTCTGACCTAACACTAACAAGTCCTCCACTAAACCATATCCCTAAGCTCTACATCTAAACGTCTTTTAAAGACCTCCAGGGATGGTGACTCTGCCACTTCCCCGGGCAGCCCATTCCAATGTCTAACAACCCTTTCAGTAAAGAAGTTCTTCTTAATATCCAACCTAAAACACCCCTGGCACAACTTTAGCCCATTCCCCCTCGTCCTGGCACCAGGCACATGGAAGAATAGACCAACCCCCACCACGCTACAGCCTCCTTTAATGTACTTATAGAACTGATACATACACCATTAAAAAGCAAACACAATAGAATTTCAGCTAACCCTCAGCAGTGGGGCAACAGTAAAGGTTCTGCATGCATATCACTCCTATTTGTATCTTTTCAGTCAGATTCCCAATTTGCATTTGTTGGCTTTTCAGAAGAATTAGTAAACAAGGTGTATGTATGAATGTGACAGCTCCAGGCAGTGTTACTTTATGGGACTTTATATTAGCAGAAAAGAGTCATGAGGGATCAGAAAAAAAAAAAAAAAAAAAAAAAAAAAAAAAAAAAAAAAAAAAACTTTACATTTTTCAAGTATGCCCAAATCATTATCCTTGCAGTGAAGGTCCAGACTCCTGTAAGAAACTGTCCCATCCAGAACACAAACCTTCACAAAGGCTGAGAAATCTGAATAAAATCACTCTATTACTGGGAAACTGTTAGCACTGGCAGCTGTAGAACTGCAAAATGTAAACAGCAAAATACAGCCTATTATTCTTCTATAAAACGAAAAATTCTTAGAGGATATTGAACTTAAAAGAAGAGGCAAAAGGTAAACTTTCAAGAAATTTAGCAATAGCAATTCAAGTTTGTTTAGAGGATGCTATATATATTGGCCCCTAGTAGGGCCAATAGCACTTCTTTCTGTCTGCAGTCATCCTTTCAAAAACTCCTCAGTCATGGATCCAAAACCCATTCTCAGTTAAACCTTGACAGTCTCTCGCTGCTGTCCAAGTACTAGATAGAGGTACCACTGAAGATTCCCTTTACACCTGGTTTCTAAACAATACATTTAGGGCGAACAGTCCAACTACTCCTCTGCAGCTTTCCTTCACCCTTTCTAAAATATTTATCACAGCAAACTGATCTTATTATATGCAGTACATACAACAATAATGGACTGTTAGACAGTTAAGTAGATGTGCACTTCACAAAACTGCAATATATTCTTAACAATTACTTCTCTGAAATCAAAGTGCATAGTTACCAACTCTTCTGAGATCATAGTTGATGCAGTGTTGCTGATTCTGTGCATTCTAGTTAAGGAGTAACAGAGATGAAAAATGAGAATCCTTTCTGGAGCATGCCTAACAGGCAATCTCATAAAGATAGAAATGTGTAAATAGATAGCAGAAAAAAAAAAAAAAAGAAAAAAAAAAAAAGACACAAAAGGAATGTGAATGGGGTTACTGCCTCATCCTTACATGCAATTATTTGCCACCTCACTTATATTTCCAGCTAGCATTCAAGATATAACAGATATGCATTTAATTGTGACCCACTAAAATACAAAATATTAGACAAAAATGTTCACACAAAACTTCCAGCTCTTCAACACATTAAAATACCAGAGTAATTCTAATGCACATGCAGGTTTCATGCTACTGTAATGCCACTGGCTTTATGGTTTTATCGTTTTTTGTGTAGCAAAACTTGTTGAAAAAATTTAGCTGACAACACTAGGGAGAGAGGATACAAAATCCTGAAATTTACTAGGTACAATGAATATCCTTTACCCTTGAAACACATTATCCATCATAGTATTTTCTGACTATTCCTACCAATGTAATCTCCTATTATTTCCTTTTGGTATTCAGATGAGCTATTCAGAAGAGTGTTGTATTGACATTGTCAGATTCCTAAATAGAACGATTTCAGATCACATTGACAACAGTATTTACTTAAAATGAATTGCACCATTTCAGGGAATCAAATAAAACAGAATTTGGTTCTGTATTGTACCTCTTTATGGACAGTGTCCCAAAGCACTTTATAACACAGCAGCTTACCGACAGTGCAGTGAGTGAGTATAGGAAAATTTAGCAGCCAGTATGCTCTCAGCAAAAGCTCTCATATATATTCATAGCCAATAGAAATTCTTTTACTGAGAAGCCTTGTTGCCCAGGAATGCAGGGTTTATTTCTGTTCTTTTTCATAAGAAAGACCTGAGACAAGTTTTACCTCAACAAGATAAGAATCCTCTTAGGCTCTTCATATCAGATGTGTTAACTGGTTTCAGTTAGAAGATGCATTCTTTCACACCACCTAGCAGAATATTGCAAATGGAAGCCTGAACAAAATTGTGCTGAAAATACTTCCATGTTAGAGGCATTCTGAAGTTTAGTGTAACTTACGCTGACTCTCTTGGTGAAACCGTTATGTGTTCTGAAATCTGAAAACAAAAAAAATACAACAACAAAAAAAAACACACACATATACTCCTGCTGATTTTATTACAGACAATAAAATTCCTAGTGCTGTCAATTTAAGTCAGTCAATTAAAAATCAGTGAAATAGGAAACGTATCCCTACCAATTCACACACACACAGACAGTTAGCACATGTTACATCACAGCTAACATATAGGAAACACCAGAATCTAAGTTGTAGAACTGAAATAACAGAAATGAAACTGACAGTCATTCTGGAATTATTCATTCAAACTCTCACAGAGCTTGTGAAGAGACAAATATAGCTGCAGATTTTCAGAAAAAGGAATGTTTCAGACAGTGATATATTTATCTTCCCTGCCAATATCAAGATCTCCAAGTTTTAGCTTCAGAGATGGGTACTTAACTCCCACTTCCCATGGAATTAGGATCATGTAATTACGTGTTTTACCCAGCCCACAGAAATGATTATTTCCAAGGCCAGCATCACCACTCCTACTCACATCCCATCTGTCTGCCACTCCCACTCCATCCACAGACAGCTCCAATTGCTGCTTTTAATTCCATCTGAAATGACTCCTCTTTATTGTCTGATCTTGCAACAGTTTTCAGATTGTATGTGGGGTTTGTTTGTTTGATTGTTCGGGGGGTTGCTTTTCTGTTGTTGTTTGTTTTCACTGTTGGAGAGATTTTGATTGCCAACTCCAACCAGGCTCTTGAGTGGTACAGCATTACTTTTGTAGCAGGGAATGGACGTTGTGGAGAATAACCACAGATAATAATGGCTTAACATTGTTATCTCTATGTAAAATATCCAAAATTAACATTTAATGAAATTAACATCACTTAGTGCAGTGCATCCACTAAGGGTCACAAACAGTGTTCTAGAATCTAATGGAAGCCTTCTATTATGCTAGTGCTGTCCAAATCATTATTTATCTTTTTGCTAGTACCATGTATCTTCACTTCAGTGCTGCCTCCGAACTTAATTACTTGGCTTCCCTCAGGGCTGCAAACTGAGGCAGCTTCAAAATGAGGGTGGCTTATATTAAATATATTTTAATTACTGTCTTCTACATCCGTAACAGTAAAGGTGGTTCTGTTAATCAAAGGGAATGAATTTTCCGTCACTCGGATCACTAGTAAGTTGCTTTGTGAACACCAGGTATTTCTATGTATGTCCAATTTCAAATAAATTATACAACTGCTTTCTTAAAATCACAAACATCCATGGAAACTAGGAATCATAGGTCTGTAAAGATAGTTGAAAACCAGGGTGCAACTTGTCTCCTGACTGGCTGCATTGTTAGTACAGAATAAGAGCTATTAATTCCTTCCGATCTGTAGAAATTCAAGCATCCATGCAGAAGACCAGGACTCAATGCTGAAAAAGGGCACTGTTCTTATTCTTTCAGGTTTTATTTTCAAAGACATTTTCACATTTATTTGAATTCTTCAATGTACCTAAAGACATATTTATAACTTATTTGATTCCATCTGAAAAAGAACCAGAAAAATGTCCTGCATACTAGAGTTGAATGAAACTTGTCAAGCTTGAGTTCAAATTCATCCCTGTTATCTTCAACAGGTAAAATAATCCCTAAATACCAACTTCAACTTTGCAGCTAAAAAATAAATCAAGCAGATCTTCATACAGTCATGAACTTTCCAAAGAATGTATATATGAATCTGTCAAGTCCAGACCCCTTTAAACAATGCTGTTTGCTATAAAGCATGACAATAGCAAAGAGCATTGATACAGCACTTCTGCAGGTCACACGTCAAATATGGTGGACTAGAATGTCTGAAATAACCTGTTTAATTGTTTTTATTTTGTTTGTTTTCCCTACCCCTAACAAATACTTGCATTCATTCCACCTCTAGATGCTGACATACTGTTAAAGTAAAATAAAGTAAAATAAAGTAAAATTTAATTTAATTTATAAATAAATAAATAAATAAATCAAGGTTTCAAACTTGAAAGAAGGTGATAGAAGAAACATTGGAGATGATTACCTAAACATTAAAAGTAAAGTAACCTGGAAGATAGTAAAAGTGGGAAGAACAGCATCATTTCACCTCCTCTGTACATTTTAAAACAATCACACAGGCAGACTTTCAGTATACTCTCACACTGCATTGGATACTGGAGTTATTGGGCAGCTAATGGCCAGAGCTGAAGTCACCTGGAAAAAACTGCATATAGTTTAGCCAACTCTAAACTTCATTTTCTCTGACCCTGCATGACACTAACTGAGGGTTTTGAGGATGGCATATTAACTATCTGAACTATTTTGGGATCAACACTTTTTTCCATGGTGACAGGTGATTTTGAGTTTTCCTTTTACAAAAATAATTTAAAAAAAAAAAAAAAAAAAAAGGTCTTGGCATTAAATTTTACATTAAAAGCAACAGGAAACCTTCTCAAATTGTTCAAGTCATAGTCATTTTCTTTATATGGAGCATTCTGATAATACTTCTCCATATCTTTAGGCATTCTAGATCTACAGTGAAAAAAAAGAATCAGGCTCAAACTATACTATTCCTTCTGACAATCAGTAATAAGTCACTGAGAATATCCACCAAAAAAATCCACCAAAATCAAAGGTAGTCTTCCTAAAGCTGCAAACACGTACCCTAATGCTCTTCAGTTACTCATCCAATATAAAGAAACCCAAGAACAAAAGACAAACTTTGCAATCTTGATTTTGGCAGATGCTGCCTATACATTTATGCTATTTCCAAGTCACCACCAAAGTTCACCAAACATTTAATTTAAAAGACCATATTTACAGCTCATTCTTTTAGTTTCCAGCAAGCTGACTGTTCTAAAGAGTCTTGCAGAAGTGCATGGAGACTGGCAGCTCCCCAGACAGCACTGAGACGAGATTAAACTTTGACATTTCAAATATCACTGTTAAAAAACATGTACCAAATACAATGGCTGATTGGATTATGGGTTTACCAGCTACATTTAAACCACAATCCTAGCAATGCAGTTACCTTAGATATCAAAACATTACCTAAAGTAAATATACAAACTACAGTGCTCCTGTTCTCCTAACGTGGTTAGGCATCTCTGCACACCACTTTGCAATAAAGAACTCTCTCTTATGGAAAATAGTTGCTGAACAATGACATCTGCTGATACTACAGCCTGTTATACGTTTTATTAGAAGCCTCCTATTCTCTCTCACGTTCATATGCCCCTAGTAGCCTGCAGAGTAACTCCAATGCATCTGAGAGAGCAAAAGCTTTGGGTTAATAATTCATTCTTAATAGTCTATATTTTCATGCAGTATGTATCCAGGTGATGCTACGCTTAATATAAGTTTAAGCCGTCAGACAAAAAAAAAAATAAATACATAAAAGGAAGCACTTATGCCTTTGTTTTAAGTGTGAACCCCAGAATAATTTATTCATAACACTACAATGAACTGTCAGCTATCTTGACAACTGAAAATGAAGTGTACTGCAATCCTTGAAAATTCCCCAGATTTTTTTGTATTACAAGAACAGAGAGAAAATGAACACATTGAAACCCACAGCCAGACTTCACCTGCACAGAAACTTCTTTCAGATGCCACTACATTAGGATCTGTAGAACCCTTAAGTCATAACAGCCCATCAGAAAAAAAAAATCACCTGAAGCAATCTCAGCATATCTAAAAATGTTCAACTGTCCTTTTGAAGCAGTAATTCAAGCATTTAAACCCAGAAAAAAAAAAAAATCTTGACAGAAAATACAAGGAAAAAGGCATGTTAGTGGAAGAAAAACTGCCTTAATTGGGTAGTTACGAGTATTTGATAGGATTATAAAAAGGCAAAACTGTCAGAATGCAATTCTTCTCCTGGCCACTGGCCAAAGCAGTGCAGATTTTAGAGGAGAGAATAAATAACCACAATTAGTACAGCCTCTCCCGCACAAGAAAATTTCAAAATAGTTTTTAGCATTTCATTTTTATTTGTATGAGGGGGAATTTTCACTCACTTTATAGTTTCCCACTTAATTTCCTCAGTATTTAAGTCCCTGTCTATAAAAAGGAACATGCCCCAGTGAAATGCTACTGATAGCCAGCAGCATCAGTACACATTTGTAATGTGGATAAGCAAATAATTGCACCAGGAGAATTTATCCTTATTTGAAACATTCTGCTCCTGCAAAAAGAAACTTTCCCAGAAGCTGCACCGGTTTAGGTACATCAATGACTCAGCTGCAGCTGGAGCTAGCATCCACCACAGAAAAGCTTTGGAAGGATTAAAAGTAATGGGTCAGCAGAAGCCCCCTGCTGCAAGACTTTTATTCATCTTCATCTACCATCCTTATCTCCTCTGCTCCACATGAGCCACAACTTCCTTCTTCTCCAAATCTTAACCTGCAATTTCTAAAGTCTAACCATTCTTCTGACCTAAAAAAGCCTGCTGTAAGGAAGGAGAAACTCCCCAGGAAGGAAAGGTAGAATGAAGATCCCAATCCATGTTCAGTGCCACTGAGATGTGGCTTAAAAAAACATCAGGAACAAAAAACACTATATCACACACACAACCTCACGTCACTTGACATTAAGCCTGCAAAGCTGCCACAATTACTATCCACCCAGTGGAAAAAGGACGTTTCCACTTAGTTACAACGAAGAGTCATGCAAGACCTTCCTGTCTGCTGCCTCTGACAAGCAAGAAATGTTCCTTCCCTCCCCATAGGCGACATACTTATTTGCAGTATTTGTTGATTACAACTTCTATATCAAATGCACAAAGAAATACACAAGGAAAATGAGGTTGTACATTCACCCATCAGGGCTCAGAGCCATATTTCACCTGAGCTTAGCCTTTCAATGGCTACCATTAGTTTAGTAATTTGTCCGTTTATATTTATATTTTAGGCATACCACGTATGTGGGTATCAGACATATGTTTTATCCCCAGCAGACATCATCAGTCATGCAGACAGTTTTCCCATTGCTCTCTCAACTTTTTTCCATCTCGGCAAAGAAATATTTGAATTAAGAAAGACTTCAGAGCTATATGTTTGATAGCTTCTGCTGTTACCATTCAACACATCGGAGGACATGCGGGATGAAAGTGCTTGAAGCCAGCTATGTACATGTAGGACTAACATCTTCAGGTGAGGACTCCCCTTTCCATTCCCCTCCCTCCTATGTGTATGACTTCCTCAGTCAACTTGGGAATGACACGGTGACAGCAAAAGAAGTAGCAACTGTGTTAGCTGCATTTCTGGTGGGTCCACAGGGACAAGTCCTTTCAAGCAGATAAAATACATGGCATTCCCGTATTTCTCTTGGTCCTCGTAGTCAAGGCAGCACTTTAGTAGTAGGAGCTATCCAATACAGACATTTCAGAAGAAATATCATCTGTCTTGTCCCAGTATTCTGTCTTTTATCATAACTGTGCATTAAATATTAATAGCTGCTAGTATGCCAGACAAAAGAGCCTCTTGACTTATCCCGAAAATGGTTGCAAAGCAGAAACCATAGCATTTTGCAGTATAAACCTCATCTTCACCACTTTCAATGGCAGACTAATGTATTTAAGTGATATCTAGTATCCTTGCATTTCCTCTATCTGGGATTTTCAACTTCCAGACTGGAATTTCCAGTCTTAACAGTTCTGATAACCTTACCAGGTATCCTCAACTGTGAAGAAAAAAGCAGCTGCACCAAATCAGATCGTCTTTTTACTGAAAGTTCATGAGTCAAATGCACACACTCAGCACGTAGACACGTTTCTATCTAGAAAATCTTAGAGTACAAGAGAATTTGCTTTCCAAGCTTCAAAACTTTATAGGTATTCTAACAACCGATCAATATGCAAAGTATCTGTTTAATATCATTAGCTGAAGAATACTCCTTTGTTTTTTTGCGGAAGTTACCAAAAGTTACCAAGTTACTTGATGCTCCAACACTGTAAGAAGGATTGCCACTCCTAAGATTTAGTATCTATTAAAAACATACTTAATTTCATATGGCATGTTGTAGTGTGTATAACAGCTTAGTAGAATACGTGTTCTTGGTTCACCAACAGCCAATACACCTTTCCTTCTTCACGTAGCTCTTCTGTTCTCATATACAGCATTCTAGTCTAGTAAAAAACAATCTTTTTGAATGTGTATGACATTTCAAAAAAAACAAAACAAAACAAATCCTTCTCTCTCCCCTCAGTCCACCCCATACCACTAGAATAACTTCTCCCTCCTTAATTCACAGTTATGCACATTCGACTCAGTATAGCTGTAGTGTATAAAGGTAGAGTAAGTAACTGATGGTATCTTCCATTCTTACTATTACAGCTTCATTATCTAAAATAAATCAAACTGAATGGAAATTACAAAGAATATCTATGCCATACAGGCTGAAGGAAGATTTTCAAAATTATCCTTCTATGATTTTGAGGAATCTAATTACCATCACAATCCACCTTCGTCTGTGGTGTATTATAAGAGGCAGCTGGTACTGTTGGATTCATAATATTATACTCATCTCTTACCTATAAGTAGCCAGCAAGGGCTACACTAATCAACTAATTGCCTTTTTTTTTTTTTTTTTTTTAAATGAGAAAGCTCAGCCAAAAGACAGCTTCCCTTAAATGAACTAGTGAAGATTCAAATATCAGCACATATTACACATACTGTCAGCCAGTATAATTGCTATATATAATACAGAATAATTATTCTAAAAACAATTATTCTAAAATTAGGAGCTGGACTGAAACTACCATCAAGTAGCCCTTAGTGATACAAAGACCAAATGTACTGATCATGGTTGTACTACCATGCAAATTACATAATTACAAACATTTTCCATATAAGCTTTCATGTGAAGGGCCCATAAATAGGCTGAGTTCCTACAGTTGTTTTTCTCTGCCAAGAGATTAAATCAAGGCTGAAAAATACATTTTGAACTTTACCAAACATTAGTACTCTTCCAAAATAGCATTACAGAACCTTTATTTCTATTCTTTTTTTTTTTTCTCTACCTTTTAAATTCTATTTAAAATTCATGAAAATGCCAAAATTTTGGGCGATGATTGCTGATAAAAACAGGTCCCATTATCAAAATATAATAGGTCTGATACAGTAGAAAGAGAGATTCAAAATTCTGGTCTTTCTGAGGGACACAAGCCTGAATGATTGTATCTGAATAGTTCTTCCCTGAAACCAAAACATGCTGTATGAAGTCAGCATATGCTTCATGCCTCCCACCCTGCCCAAATGCTTATGATGAATCAGCACTTTCTCATCAGAGAAAAAAAGATCAGGTATACTCACTGCACTCACAGTATGTGCAATTTAAAAGTATACATTTTTCTTCCTCAAAAAGTATTGAGCAGTAAACCTGCTATTTGTTCTTCAATTACAAGACAAAAAAGCAATGTAGATATACAATGCAAATTTAAAAACAGTGCTTTAAAATAAACTTTCACTAACAATTCAAATAGTAGCGAGTTTTTACAAATAGCAGATACACATACCTTTTAAGTGAAAATAATGGCCACAAAAAACGGTCTATTTACCTGCTGCTACTTGTTAAATTGCCTTTAGGTTGTATTTAAATGAGCACTGTCATAATTTTAAAATATTCTCCTGATCACAGATACACAGCACTTAAATATAACAGTGTAAATATCTTGCTTGGTTTGTTTCCACATTTCTTACAGTTTCTATATTTAGGCATTCCATGATTCATACTTACTGGTTTGAAATCTATGTAAAGGACATATTCTATGAATTACAAAAATTGACTAATACAAACTTTCAAAATAAAAAAAAATCTGTATTGTTTAAAAGACTTAATTATAGGATAAAGAACTAAGCTCATACAATAAGTAAATTTGATTTATGTTTTGCATCTAAAGATCACTGATATTAAGTGATATCAAGTACTCGCTTGTCTCAGTTTATCTTAAACAGAAGTGAGGGTAATGGCACTTACAAAAGAGTCTAGAAATGATAAATTACATCTTATTGTATGAAGTCAAAGGTTAAACTTATTATTGCTCACCACAGGCCAACCTTAACCCCAGGATTAATGCCATAAACAAAAAAGAAAATTCAGTTTGCACACAATGCACTGGGATAATGTCTCTGAAGAATTACAAAAGTGAAATGATGCCCCCTACTGCTACCAGAAAATGTTTCTGTATAAGCAGGGTCTTTTGGTTCAAAGGGAAATTATCATGTAAAACCAATGAACATGTATTTTCAAACTAACCAGTGCTCATTAGCATGACATATGCCAAGGACAATTTATTTATTCTCTGGCTTTTAATTAAAATATATGAAGAGTTTTGCCTTGTAGAGGAAACTCTCAGAAACAAACAGCTAGAGTGAACATAAAACCTACAGTTCATAGAAGTTTCTTTCTTAAAGAAACCATATAAACTTGATTTTTCTTAACATATTTCTGAATAAATCACATTTCAAGTAACTTCTATAGAGCAATGATGTTTCTCAATTAGTGAAGCTGAATCGATCTGTCAGCGACAAGGTGACACAATTCATTAACAACTAACCTAGGTCACACAGTGCCTCTGAGGTGGGGCAGACCAACTCAGTGGGTAGTTCTGGTACCACAGCTACAATAGTAAGGAGTTTCTTGACGGGCAAGTAAGGCACCAGGGTTACAGTATGAAATGTTTTTCAGGGAAAGAGATCAAACACTGAAGAACTATTAACCAAGTCCTTTTTATTCATTCCGTGTTCAAGTGACAAAAGACCCAATGATACCAACACAGTTAACTCCCATATTACATTGCTGTAAGCAAAAAATAATCCGGAGCTTCTTAAAGGTATTTGGAAAGAACTGCTCTATTCCAAAGTAACTTAGTCATATAAATAGGCATTGGGTACATTATTGCCTTCAACAATCTGATCTTTGGCATGACTGAGAATCTTTAAAAAGATAAAATCCTAAAATTTCTGTCACCTTTACTTGTTCAAGGACTGCAGAGTGAAAAGACTACACTTCAAAATTGTTTACAGTACAAAAATAAACAAAATTAAATCAGTCAGCATTTAAATCAGTAAACCATTAATCCCTTTCTGATCCTCACCTAATAAAAATCACTATCAGTTAACTGCACTCAGAAGCAATACACAAGTTTAAATAAATATAAAGTGTTTTAAGTCATAGGGGATGGTTTTAAACCACTGAACAGTAGACATTGACCAGGCAGGGAATTCTAACAATAATATTTTATCTCCATGGCAAAACTGCATTTAGCAGTGCTCAAATGCAGTCAAAGATAGTGCTGACTTCTTGTACTTATACATTTATGAAAAGGTTTGCTGTTTTAGGACTTAATAGACTGCAGATGACTGGAGACTGACAGGATACCAGTAGAAGGAAGTTCATGATATAACTTACAGAAATTTCCAAAATTTCATCTATCATATGAAATAACTTCCAAGTTTCTCCAAGAGTTTGATGTAGGAGCCTTCATTAGAATACAAAATGTAGAGCTAACTTCTATGATGTCTGGTGGAGCAGGGTGAAATGGGATCATACCTTCCTGAAAACGCCTTCTTTTCTTCCACCACTGCTAATACAAGCACATAAAAAGAGGCATCCCATTTCTCGAAATATGCTTTCTAAATGTTAGAGGGTTAAAGCAATTCCCAGAGGTCTCTGTCTAGAAAAAGCCCTTCACTGATATTTAATTAAACTATCTTTGCTCTGTGACATGCAGTAAAATACACTGGAATCAAATGTTAACGCATCACTGTTTTTATGTAAAGAAGGACAGCTCAGTTTGCTATTTTCACCACTATTATGCAAGCCTAGCATGTCCAGTTGGTTCACATCAAATTTAACTGAAATTGGTGAAAATACTCTATTTTACAACAGCTGACAATTAATCCCACTTTAGAGTATTCTCATAGAAAGCCTGTAAGCCTTGGAGCTTATTACACACATTACACCTTCCAACTGTTGGTGCTGCTGTCCACCAACTTTACACTGGAGTAAACCTCCCAGAAGAGCAGAACCCCCCTGGAAGGCCCCAGCCCAAAAGCAGTCAGCTACCAAACAGGCACAGTACATGCAAGAACACTGCTTAGCCACCACTGTCAGTGCTTTACAGAAAGGCTTTAAATTCCTGTAGTGAGAATAGGAGCAAGATATTCATTTATGAAAATAATAATTTAAAAAAAAAAAAAATCAGGCTGCAGAAGTAAACCATAATGGATTCTAAGTCTAGCTTTTCACGAACTAAAGAAAAATTATTTGAAAGAGCTTTACCAAGACTACCACTTTCCTTTTTGCAATTGCAGAAACTTTGCTAAAGTTAACCACTTCTTAATTCACAGAGGGGCAATTGAGCAAGCACACTTTCTTTGCAGCTGAAGCTGGGCTATATATTCCTCAGACAGCTGCATGAGGGTGACTTCCCTTCAAATACCACTTGTCATCTCTGTAAGTCATTCAGTGGTGTTCAGTGCCCTCTCACAACAATTATATTCTTAACATGATCAGGTGTTTTGGCAGCTATTCCACTGAAGCCATAGCATTTAAATACACAGCAAACATATAGTATGGCACCTTTGAAGTGACTCATAATAGAGTTAAATATTTACATTTAAAAAAAAAAAAAAATGTCTTCTGGAATATTTCCCAGACTAAATACCAGTCTCTGCCAATACACCTGCAGCTTTTTGTAACTAATTAGGAAACTCCAGCAAACAGACTCAAAAAGCCTCAAAAAACAAATACAAATTCCATTATGCAGAGAAAAATATTACCAATTTTCAGCGACTGATGCATATATAATTTCAATACTTTTGTCTTTTCTTTTATAAAGATTCAAATGTTCACAACAGATTCTTTTTAAAATAGTTTGGAACAAAAATAAAAAAGTAATCAATTAAAACTAAGGGACAGAAAAGGTTTAATAACAGAAACTGCTAGTTACAGAACCTACGCTTTGGATTATTTTCAAAAGGTTTGGCTCTTGATACTGAAGAAATAAGTGAAAAAAGCTTTGATCTATGAGTTCATTAAGGCCTCTGCATTGCAATAAGCTCCACAAAAGGGAAACCTTCTTAATCACAAGTGTCACCAGGGCTTCAAGCAAGTATAAAGTCTGCCAGGCATAACTGGAGACATGAAAAAAGGCTAGAAGTTCATCCTTATAAAGCATTGTAAAGTTATTTTATATCAAACCATTTCTTGTCGTTTTGTACTTCTGTAAACAAACAAAAAATAATTCAAGCATATAGCAAAATCCCCTAATGAAAGTTCGATATAATCAGAAACTGTCTCAAGTTTTAGGATTATATTACACAAAGATTTGAGAGCCCTAGCATGGTTGTTTTTCTGGTCGGAGATATATGGAATTTAAGGTATTGATTTAGAAATATTATGCAACTATATTATTTATGTTATTACTACCAATTAAAGTTTCTGCTACTCAAATTAATGCAGGATATTTTCTATAAACCAGTATTGTAGGTCTCCACCCTGCAAAGAGTAGAACATATATTTAAATCTATGCATAAGAATAACCCCAGTGAAGACCATACGACTAATGATGAGGATCATAGCAGAATCTGTAAAGTGCATCATCATAGACTGCACAGCTCTTTATGATCAGAAATAACTTAAAGATTCTATTTCCACATTGTTTGAACTAGCACAGGTCCTATTTCAAGTATACAACTCAAGTCCAAACACTTCAGGAAGACACAGTTTCACAAAACCATTTATACAACTATTTTTCAATTGCAGGCATTTTAATGCAAAGCAAGAAGTTGTAGGTGGCAGCTGAAGCAAACTATTTTAAAAGATTAAATTAAAAAATACTTATGGATTACAGTATTTCTCTAACACTAATACAAATAATGCCAACAACTTGCTTACTGTACAGTCAGAACCATTTGTGAGATGTCCCATTGGTGTTCCAGCTGGAAATACAAGAGCAGGCACTGTCACCAATTGCCTCGACGGCTACCAGTTACATGCTGCATTTTGCCTTCCCTCAAGTCAGTTTACAAGATGTGCCCAAAAGGTCAGGAAACTGAAATCTCCCCTCCAACTGAACAGGGCCTATCATTCTGGATATTCTACTGTAAACAGCTTGTAGGTAGGAATAGTCTTTCTTCCTTGACAAATCCTCTTTGGAAGCAACCTATTATAAAAAGTACCAGAATTTCTGGTGTTCTCAACCTAGCACATGTCTGGTTTTAGTACACCTGAATATAAGCTTGGGACAAGAGGCTTACAACTCCTACGAAGTATGAGAAAGGTTAAGTCTGCAGTTTCAAAATGGGGGAAAAAGAAAAAAAAAAAGTAACTGATACAATCAAAATATTTTTTCGAGTTCTCAGTCACAACAATGCAGGATGAAAAATCCAACTTGTTTTACAAACATTCAAAGCCCCAAAGAATCCAACTGTTTACATTTATCTTTGTTTGTAAACAGAAGTAAGCCTTTTCTATAATATTGGTCTTTTCCACTTAAAAAGGGCTTTAGTTTGTCCTGTATGTTAAAATGTCACATGCTACTTAGTCTTATCATATCTTACAGAACCATAGTCACTCAGAATGACTTCCCTGGAAGCAGTTTCAGGCCATTGCAATGATGTAAATAACCTCTGAACACAGACTATAAAGAATTCTTTCAGAATTATACAGATTACAGTAAATTCAGCTCTGAGAACAAGTTTTATAACACACAGTGTGGCAAAACACCACAAGAAAGTATAAAGAGCACTAAACATTATCCACTTTGTTTTGAAAACAGTAAGCTTTCAGCTATCCTAGGACATTCAAAAAGGCAGTGTTGACATAATAGAAAGAAATTAAAGAATTTTCTTTCAGATTGTTAATTATATTTTGTATCTCAAAATACTGTGCTTTGTGGGTGGTTTTTTTTTTTGTTTGTTTGTTTGTTTAATATAAAGCTTGTTTATAATTTCATGTGCGGTTAATGGTCTATAATGCAACAACGGCTGCAGTGACCACAATTTAACAGTTGATGGCACCAATCACCTCAAGAAATTGCCCAGCTGAGCATTACATAATGTGAATGCTGGAGAAAGGGAGTGTTATGGAATTTAACTGAAAAGGGAGCATAAAACGTAAATTTCTAAATAGGGATACAAGTGTCTTTGGAGGAAAGGTATTATATATTTATTACTTTTCCAGTGTAGCATGAAGGGTACTAAAAAAAAAAAAGAAGTAGGTTTGGATACAAAACCATAAAACATTCACCCTCCCTTTGGAGGCCACATTTAATGAACAGCTGCCAAAAACTAATTTCACAGGAATAACAAAGAGATAGATGATACGAATGGGAAAATGGGAATCATGTAATCGGGGAGAACACAAGATACTTCTCAAGGGTGAGAAAAAAAAAAAAAAAGAAAAAAAAAAAAAGCCTTACGTGTTTACTCCTTTCTACAACAGTTATTCAGTTTTATCAACTCCAAGCACTGAAGACTCTAGTAAAGCCACAGAGCTACTTTTAATAAACTAATTTTATCCTTTACATTTCAAGAGTTTTTGTTTGCTTGCTTGTTTTGGGTGTTTTCTTTTTGTTGGTTTGTTTAAGTAAATACCTATCTTTTTTGTGAACTAGCGATGTGTTAACGATGTGGAGCCGGGTAGAACCGTACTTCTCCCCTTATGATCACAGGGGATGACTTACTTTTTCGCATGTGGTGGCTTGTTTGTTTGTTTTCTAAATGAAATCCCTCACGACGTCACTCAACCGTGGCTTAACACAGAGCCTCTGGGCTATGCACGCGTACGAAGGGAAGGGTTGTCCCTGGCAGGGGGGCAGGAGGAGCCCCTCCCCGCCTGCCTCCCTCAGGACCGGCTCTCCGAGGGGGACTCCGTGAGGGGGCTGAGGAGGGCGCCCGGGACCGAGCGCTCGCGGGGGCAGCTTCGGGGCGCTCAGAGGAGGCGAGCACCGCGGGGCGGAGCTCAGCGGGCGGTGCCGTGGCCTGCGCCCCGCACAGCTCCGGGCTCAGCCGCCCCAGCGAGCAGCGAGAGGCGGAGCGCGCCTCAGCCGAGCGAGGGGAGCGGCGGCCGCCACCGCCCTCCACAAGATGGCGGCGGGGCGGCTGCCGGGGCGGTGCCCGGCTCCCGGCGGGGCGGTGCCGCCGCTGTTGCTGCGGCCGTCGCGGGGCGATGACGCGGCGCCGTGCGCCCGGCCGGGGATTCCCCGTGTTGTTGTCCCGCGGCCCGGCGGGATGCGAGGCCGGAGCGCGGCGCGGCGCGGCCGGCGCTGATGGCGACTCGCTGCGGGGCGGCCCGCGGCTCCCGGCCGGGGCCGGGGCCGGACGAGTTCACCGTCCCGGCGGAGAAAAGCCGCCTGCTGGAGGGGAGCCGGGGCCGGATCGAGGGCTTGTTCGAGGTGCGGCTGGCCGTGCTGGGGGCGCAGGAGGACTGGCGGGCCGCCCTCCCTCCGCCGGGCCGGCCGCCGGCCGCCGCCAGGATCTGGGTGCAGCTGGCGGGCGGCGGCAAGGCGGTGCGCTGCGCCAAGGTACGCGGGGGGGGGGGGGCGGGCCGCGAGGACGGGGCCTGCCGGGTGTGCGGCGCTGCCCCGAGCCGCCGCGGGACGGGGGAAGGGGAAGAGAAACGCCCGGGGCCGAGCTCGCGGCCGCTGCCTCAGGAGTGGCTGCGCCGGGAGGTGGCGGAGCTGCGGGGGGGGCTCGGCGCCTGGCACGGGGCCCGCGGCCGTGCCGAGGGGCGGCTCCCCCGGGCGTTTCCTCCTCCTCCTCCTCCTCCTCTTCCTCCCCCCCGGCTCGGGGAGTTGCTGGGGGCCGGCTGGGTGTTGCCCGGTGTCCCGGTGCCGTGCCCACGTCGCCTGTGCCTGGCGTTCGGGCGAGTGTTGGCCGGGCTCCAGCTTCGCGGAGCTGGCGTGTCCGCGCTGCGCCAGCCGGCAGGGCCGGCCCTGCTCGCCACGGCTCCCTCCGTAACGCAGCGCGGAGCTGACGAAAAGGCACGGCCGAGGCTCTGCCTGTGCTTGTGACACGACTTGGTGTGAAGTCCCCTGTTGGAGGGGATCCTTAGCTCGTGTTTTACGACTTAGTTCAGTCTCGTGACTTTCGAAAGCACTACAGGTTGCATAAAGGATATTCCTCCTGAGAAACGGCAGATGACTTCAGTCTTCTGTTTATTTCTTTTCCTGGTCACGTGCAAAATGCTTTTTAGTCTACATACTTGAAAGGGGATGGGAGACTTCCCACTTCCGTGCAGAGCAGTCTTCAGGCCCTATCTTGAGTTTCTTTTTTTGATTTTGGCAAAAGCTGTCGTGTGATGGCTAAGGCACAAAACACGGTTCTGTGGATTTGTTGCAGAAGCAGTTTGTGCTAGTACAGTCTTGAAGCATTCCGCCTCGACCTTTACTCTGATATGACTCAGAGATAGAAAGTGGCCTTGCATTACCTTGTAACAAACAGTTACAGTTTCATTTAAAAGAGAATTCAATTACGTTTGAAAGAGAATTTCAGATTCCCTGAGTAAGGAAAGACAATAAAAACTGGCCTGCTTGGGAATCCGCACATGCAATGACTGCAGCTTAGAAATTGGTTTCACTGCATTATAGGATTTTAAGTGCAAAAAGGGACAGCTTGGTGAAAAATCATGGTACCTGACTTAAAAAAAAAAATAGCATAGTGTTTTGACAAAACTTCCGAACTACGATAGAATGAGGCAATACAGTGAATTTACTTTAACTATAGTAACTTCTGAGTGGCAAAAATCATAATGCGATATCTTTAACATACTTAAATAAATAAATAAACTTCTAGTCATGCTGTCCATGTTTAACACAGAACTAGCTTCTCAATCACTTGTCAGTATCATCTGCTTTTTCAAGACACTGTGTTCCAAAGCTTTGTGAAAAGCTGCCTTGCTAAGCTTTTTGGGTGTCATTTTTTTGGTAGTAGTTTTTTTTTGTCACTTGTACCTTTTAAATGTAAGTGTATTTTATTAATGTAATCTGTCAGAGTCCAGATAGCGTTTTTGTCTTGTGTTTTAGCCTAATTTTTTGATAGGATATATTTTAATGCATGCTACTGGGGCTGCTAGTTATGTTGTTGCCATACCACAGTGAGAAGTACAAAACAACACACATAATAACTACTTACAAGTGTAAAATACCATTTCAATAAGCTTTTGGAAATTCTTCAGAAACTGTCTTTACCACCTCACACTTCGTGCAGTGTGTATTGTCTGACCGAAGAATGGAGATGACAAATCTATTTTGGCTTGTCTTTTTAAATAGTAAATGCTTGCACTCTTTGCGCTAAAGACTGTGTAGAAAAATCAAGATTTGTTTCAAATGAGTTGATCTAGTAAATAAAAAAAAAAAGAGGTGGCATAACTGAAAGCTAGCTAATCAATTTTTTATTCAGTTCTGTATACAGCATAGATACTATTCTGGAGCCCAGTGGAGTAAGTTACTCTGTAAATATTAGCAATAAAGTTGAATTTGGTGCAAATACCAAAATGTTAACCATTCTTAAATTTGAGATACAAGTACAGGCATTGCCATTTGTATGATCATGAGGGCTTCTAGATAGTAAGAGCTCTCAGAATCAAGAATGGTAAGGATTTTTTTGCATTAATAAAGTACACAATACAGTGTGTATAACTAATATACTCAGTTACTTTCAGTTTCTAGTGAACTTATAAAGAATGGGGTGATAAAGGAAGTTATGTTCCATGAAATCTGTTTTAACACCTGTCTTCTCTTTGTTACCAGGTTTACTGGCAGTATTTACTTTGTCACATTTGCTGTGCTGTCTTTATTTTCTAATGTATTAGTCTGTTACTGAATAATTTTATGTGTCAGTTTTTCATAAGTATTCATTCTGCTGTTTTTTTCTCCTCCTAGGAGTATATTAAGGGACTGTGTGAACCTGAACTCGAAGAAAAGCAGTACTACCCAAAGGACATGCACTGCATTTTTGTTGGTGCGCAGAGTGTGTTTCTCAACAGTCTTATTCAGGATACCTGTGCTGATATAACGGTGCTGGAAATAGGACTGCTTATTATTAAAGGGGGTGCAGAGGCTGTTGTTATGGCTCAAAGTCATGTTCAGCAGTTTGTGAACCTTTTCGAGAATAATGAAAGCTTACCAAGTGACAATGAATCAGAGATTAAAAAGCAATTTAGACAATTTGTGGAAGCACATGCAGATAAATACACAATGGATTTACTGATTTTGCCTAGCTCATTAAAAAGAGAACTCTTAAGTCTCACACAAACTGAATGTTGTGAGGCAGAGAGCAATATCGTAGATCTTACGGGTTCTGAGAGTCCAACAGAGTTTTTACAGGACAAAACTTCCAAAGTAAATGTTACAAACAGAGATGGAAGAACAGGTGGTGAGGAAGCAAGAAACAACGCTGGGACACCTGTAACTGAACTTACAAAGCAAATGGACACGGTGTTTTCTGATGCTCCTGAGACAAGTTTTGTTCCCATAAATGTTGTGCCTTCGTTAGAGGCAGGGCTGTCTAAAGAAAGGCAGTCATGTAAAAGAAGATCCTCTGATGTTGAGGAAAGGCTCCCTAAAAAGCAATTCTCTTTGGAAAATGACCAGGAAGTTAAATCCACCTCCCACAGTGATCGTTCTGGGAAGGATGTAGTTATTGACTTGCTTTCAGATAGCTGTGGTGAATTAGATGATCCCAATTACTTGATTAAAGAAGATGATGATATCAGTGAGGAAATGGAATATAAGATTCTTGTGAACTTTTTCAGAACAATGGGCTATTCCCAGAGTATTGTAGAGAAAGTTATTGGCATTCTAGGACAATCTGTGGAACCATTAACCTTGCTAGAAGAAATTGAAAAGGAAAACTTAAAATTTCAAAAAGAACATGAACTGTCATCTCAGAAACCCAGAACTATAAATCCTCCTTTAGGAAGTAATGCAAATAATTCACAAAAAACAGAAGACAAAGGCATTTCTAGCAGTAAAAATGTGCTTAAATCCGGTCATACTTCAAAGGAGACAAAAAATGAACATCACAATATAAGAGATGTGCCAAGTACACAAGCTGATGGAGAAGATCAAATGCATATCGTGATATGCAAACCCGTTTCTCCTGGTAAGAGTTCAGCTCAATGCTGTAAGCAAAGAGATACATACTCCTCTGGTAAGAATCGCAGTTCAATGTCAAGTGATACAGAAACTGATGGTGTTATAACTGTCAGCCCTATACAGTGTGGAGTTCCAAAAGATGTTGATTTTGTAGCCAGAGGGAGCTCGGATATGCAACGTGTCTCAGCTAAGACTAAAACTGCAGCTCAGCAAAAATCTGCAGGGCTCTCAGCAGTGCAGAATCCTCATCCTGTTGCTGAGGACCGGTTAGGACAGAGCAGCTCTTCTCAAGTGAGATCGCGCAACCAACACCCTTTACAAACATCAGATTTTGAAGAATCTACTACAGCCCATGTAAAAATACATCGTTCGAGTCCTGATAGAGAGACGGTGGGACCACACAGACGTAATATTGATCCTTCAGTTACTGGGGTTCAAAGATTCATGGAATCTCTCAAAAAGCCATACAGGCTGGAGTTGAAAAATGAACCTGGGAATCCATATTTAAAACATATCATTATTGATGGAAGCAATGTTGCAATGTCGTAAGTATTGTTCTTATCAGCTATCTCTTAAAGTTTAATAAGTTTTAAAATGAAGTTGGCATAAGGAGGCTGCTGTGGCATAGGTAAGGTTTTTGCTAACTAGTTTCTTGGTGATCAGCAGTCCATGTATTGTGCAGTGTCCTTCAGATACTGGTAATGGCTGCATAGATTAGTTATGGGAAAGTTTAATAATAGAAAGTTATATGAGATAAATAGCCATTTTAATTTCTAACACGTTGCAGGTTTTTATAGTTTTTATTCCCTGTTTAATAAGTCATGTTTATGACTGACTTGTTGAAAGTTAGTCACTGTTGACATACAGAATGTAGAAGGAAATTCAGAAGTTTTTAGCTGATTCGTTGTATGACAATGAGAGCAATACACAAATTCAACTAATAGTAGGGCGGTTGAGACATTTAATCCTAGAAGAATTGTTTCGTGATACACTTTTGATTTAAAAAACATCCACGCTGTGAAGTTGATTAATGAGAATATGGAAAGGTTTGGTTTAAAGTGATTGGTGATAGCAATATTCTTGGAAAGATTTACCCTATAGTCTTTTAAGTCCAAACTATTCTTCTTTGGTAGAACATTGGTAATTTGTAAAACAGCTTAGACACATGAAACCCAAATATTAAAATCTGAAAAAAATAACAGGGCGATGGAATCTAAAACCAGCTATACCTTAGAGGTAAATGGGATCCTTTTTGATAACAAGACTTCTGAAAATGAAAAATCAATTAACTCTACAATATGTCTTACTGTGTAACTGTTAGACTTGAAGGCTGATGTGTGCTCTTTTAAAGCTACCTACTTGAAATAATCAGTGTTCCATCTCGATACATAATGTGTCAGTCCGAAGTAATTTCAATGAGCTCTGTTGCAAGCAATTTTATGCATGAAACTTAACTTAGCTGGCACCTAAGAGAAAAAATGAATTACCAACAATTTAAGAGTAAAGTGTGTTTTTTTTTCCCCCCACTTCTACTTGCAATTTTAAAGTCTTGCAATTTTAAAGTGGCAGTATGATAGTAACATGCTTGACCTTTGACAACATTGCATATTAGCATATTACTGCTTGAATCTGCTTTTTTTTTTTTTTTCAAATGTAGGTATCTCAGAACTCTCAGAATAAGGAACTGTGTGAGCACGCACGTACCTCATCTCCTATTACTCCTGTTATCTGAAAGAACATATGCAAACAGTAATATACAATTACAGGGCTGTTTGCTAATTTTAATAGATTGGCTGACAAGGCAGCATGCAGACAAAGAAACCTTGTGAAATGGGCCCAGTTAAAAGATCAAGAAATCCCTTTCACTGACAGCGATGCAGGGGTTTTCTGTTAGTATAGATATCTAATTCCCTTTCCTTTTTTTCCCATTGTTTTCATTGTAGGCAACTTCGGAGAGTGCTGCCAATTACATTTTCTTTTCCTTTTTTTCTTTTAAGTTTACTGTCATAACCAACTGGAATAGCAAAAATCAATTAGAACCTATATCTCTAAAAATTTAGTGTTTTGCTTGGTTGATTTTAACTTTTGTCTCATCAGAACTACCCTTGAGTTGATTGCTGTTCTCTAGTCAGGAAGAAAATTGTTCTTTTTCTCTTTATACTAAGTAGTTCTGACAGGCATGTTAAACGGTTTGTCAGTGCTTGCTTTGAGCGCGTTTTCATAGTTCTAGAACATAGTTTTAGGAAGTGTGAGCAGTAGTAAGTTCTATGCAGGATTTCTTCTTAATGAGGAAGTGGTAATTTTTAAGACCAAAATTTCTTTTTACTCTGACAGTCTTTTTGCTCCACTGGTAAATATAACAATAGGTAAGAGTAAACTTACTCTGAGAACTTATTTAAGTGTTTGTGTGTTTTCAAAGTTTCTCTGCTAAACATGCATAAACCTTCAGACTACAAACATTAGTTTTCAAATGGAAACCTTGCTGCCAAAACCAACAAAGAGGTTACTCTAAAAGATCAGAAATCCTGAAGAGCCTTTTATCAGTCTTAGAAGAGCTAGATCTAGGATGCTAATTCTTGAATGGGGTGTTTTCTAATAGTAGGCTAGAGTACTACCGGAGATTCCAGGAATTCTGTATGAGGCTTGTTTATGCTAAGAAAAATGTGTCTGGCTGGTTAAGATGTCATCTATTTCTAGCTATTAGATAAGTTTCCTTAAAGAATGGGCTTATATGCTGCTTAGGGGACGAAAATATTTGGGGGGTGAGGGAGGTTATAACATTATATCCTGTAAGAAAATAACGTCAAAGTTTTGTCCTAAAATGGATTTGATATTTTTGACAGCTGACAGCTTGTATAATTTCATGAATGCATATGTATAAACACAGATCTGTGTTTGCATGCACACAGTTTTCAGGGGAGGGCGAGATGCATCTAGTTTCAAAGAGATGGACAAAGATGCCCTTGGTTATTGTTCTTTCACGGTTATGAAGAGTCTGCTGGAAATCCTAAATGCTTTACCAGAATTTATGGAATACCCAGACTTCCTCAATTGTTAGTGCTAATGAATACTTCTAACTCATTTTCTTTGCACAAAGTCTATCTAATAATATGTGTGAATTTTGCTTAATTGAAATTTTGAGACGTTTTTGTGAAGTGCTCTTACAACAGTTAATGTTCTTCTACTTCAGCAAGTTTGCGAATCAGTCTCAACTTCTAACATGTAACATACCTTGTAATTCCTGAACAAATATTCAGGAATATTTCTGCTGGTACTTCAAACTTATTTCATATAACAATACCTTATTACCTATTTTTTAATAGGTAATAGGCTTTGTATGTGTTTGCACATGTTCCTGCTAGGTCATCATTTGTCCCCCATTCAGAATAAAGCATACTTTTTGAATGACTTAGTTTCAAATGCAAGTTAAGGAACAAGGATATAGTAATGTAGTCATAAAAAAAAAAAAAAATGTAGTTAGTCCAGAAATCTCTGTGCCATAGACTAATTGTCAAAAGTAAGTCTGAGTAACTGAGCAGGGGTGCAGGAAGGTTTCAAACGAGTAACCTTTCCTACCAAGTAATAACTAATTGAAGGTGGTGATCATCCTTATAATAGATTTGCACACATTAAAGAGCGTAGAGCTTGTTTGTGAGGGGCTACAGTAAAACTTTTAAAGTCAATCACTGAAGGATTAATCAAATTAGGTAAGTGAAGTCTTCTGACATTTGACTAGCAGTCTTGCTAGCTTTGAAGGGGAAGCCCTACGTGATCCATTACTCTCGTCGCTGCTTTAATTCAAGTACAGCATCTTGTTACAGTAAACAGTTCATAAAGCAAGCGTACTTCCTCATTGTTCAGACTCTGTTGTTAAGGAAATAGTGATGTAGAAGTGCAAGTCACAACTGAGTCATAAGCTACCTTGAATTTTTTAGAAACATTTCCCAAACGTGTATTAGTGGAAGAGAAATGTAAATTGTTGGGGTCATGTAGAAAATAACAAATATACCACATCCTCTTCGTCTGTTTTTTTCTAAGTGCAGGGAGATTTTTTTTATCTACATATTTAATCTGAAACTGTTAAACTCAGCATTCTGTTGTAAGAGAATGTATAGTTCTTCCCACAGAGAAGGTTTATGATGTCGGAAGATAAAGCATAGTATGAAACATGGTGTTTTAAGAAGATGCGTTTGCTTTAAGAACAACCAAATGCATCTAAAACCAATGAAGTAACAAGGCAGTGAATAAGCACCCACTTAGTGCTCTGAAGGCTGAGACCAGTCTCCAGACTTCTTGTTTGTGTATCCTTGTCAGTAAAAAAATAAAAAAAAAATAAAAAAATAAAATTGAGCATGTATGTCATTGACAAATGAGTAAGTATATGTGCATTACTGAAGTTCTAACGTTTTCTTCACTTGCCCCAGTGGATTGTCTTGTGTACCCACTGGGTCGCATACTTAGGAGATCACTGCTGAAGGGCAGAGCAGCTGGGTCCCACTGATGTACAGACAGTCCCTAAATATGGTTCTGTAACATCTGCTTCCTCCTGCTCAACTAAATGAAAACTCTCCTTACAGAAAGGAAAAAAAAAAAAAAGTGGGTGGGGAAAGCAGTGGGCAGAGGAACCAACCAAAAGTAGCAGAATGATAGATGTTTAAACATCCTACTGAATCAATGCAGGGGAGCTTGTGTATTGGTTGTTTTTTGTTGTTTTTTGTTTGTTTGGTTGGTTTTTGTGTGTGTTTTGTTGTTTAATGTAGGTATTCTGCAGCTTCCTTATGGTTAAATCAAGCCTCGTTATTTTCTTACATCTTAGAAGGTGAAGAATTGTTTTCAATATTGCTTCGACTTGTTTTCAGTTTTGCTTCTCAGTATCTTGAGGTTATGGACATCCCTTTCCATTCATGTGTATTTTTGCACCCTAAGTGTCATCCCTGTTTATTTTTTTTTTAAGGCAGATACAAATGCTTTGCTCATAAGCTTGGACTAAGGCTGAACGGGCTTCAGCATCTCCACTTGCACTGGGTCCTAACTCTGGAAGACTGCAAGAAGCTGAAGATTTTTCTCTTTTCACATGCAGCCCAGTAAAAACTGCACGTTAATATATTAATGCTAACTGTAGTTTCAGTATTTGTTGAAGGAGAAGGAGCCCAGTTTACTCCAACTGCTAAGTATTTTTTAAAACTGCCTCTTTTCCTGTGCTAAAAACAGACCTTTCAGGGTAGACTGAAGTGTCCAGATAGTTCACAAGTCATTTTAAATTAAATATTACTGAACTGCTGAAGAAACTCAGAACAGAATAAAAATCATTTGATGGAATTAGAATTTTTGCTAGAATGGCTTGTAAATTGTGATACATGCTTTCCTTAATGTCATTACAGAACCAAAGGGAAGACTTTACATGTCCTGGAAAGCAATCTGCTGTTTGCTGCTTTAAGCTCTCCATGATCATCTCTTCTTTATCTTTAGAAATACCTATTTAGGGTCATCCTAGGTTTTTAAAGAACTTGGATAGCTGATAGTATTTACAGTGGCAGTTAGGGAACAGGTGCAGTCTTTGAGATGGATGTCTTGAAAAGACCACCTTACTGTGATGACCTGCTGTCCTTCAAACACCTACCTAGTTCAAATAAAGTATCAGATTTCTGCTTATCTAGCACTAATGTATTTATTCATTTCACAGCTTAGCTTAATTCTACATGCTATTTGAGAAAGTATATTGTTTCTAGTAGCATACTTGCTTTTTTTTTTTAATTGCTTCAGAGTGGGAGTTGGTGATCACGGGGCTGCTGCTTAATCAGGAGCTGCTGCTGTGGGTTTTTTTCTGACTGCCTTGCGTGAAAACATTTAAAATTTGAGAAAAAAAATAAACATTTAAAAATTGAGAATACAGTCATGTAGTAGTTAGCAGATGTAAAGGTTTAAAACAGGAGAATGGAGAAGTAGAGAAGGCGTGTTCAACATGAACATTGAGACCTTTACATCTCTTGATGTCCAGCTGAGAACCATTTAAATAGTAAAAGTATTTAACAAAGCATTTCAGCTAACAGAGTGGGATATCCAACACTAAACTAGGGGGACAATGCACTTAGGTTTGATCTAGAAGGCTTATGAGGAATATCATAAGCTCTACGATGACGAGATTTCTTTCTGCTCTTAATTTTAGTAGGATAAGTGTAGCATATCTGTTCTCCGCCCCCCCAAACTGTTAGTAAGTCAAATGTTCTGCCTTTTATAGTTCAGATGTAGCTTACTAATTTTTCTGCCCTTCTGCATAAAATGGTTCTCGCTGAACTCAGTCAGAGAATCTTAATAGATTCACATTTTGATACATTTATTGTAAAGTGCGTACAGAAATTTGAAAGGGTTTCTTGAATCCTACTAAAGGCTGAATTTCACCGTAAAATACTTGCATGGAGATCTTGTAGAGAACTCAGTGTTTAGAAGATTTCCTGGTTGGTTAAATTAGGGGTTTAAGGATAAGATTTCATTCAAAACTAATAAGGCTTAATATTAGGCTTAATATAAGCCTAATCATACACATTAATTGAAGAACAGTTTAAAATATGAATACCACTTGCTACAAAGTGATTGCTGGAACAGTCATTTAACATCTAACTCAAAATATGAAATATGGACTGTTCTTCATATAATAAGAGATGCTTTGTGTGTTTATGCCATCAGTTCTCAATTATAGTGTGTTTTAATCAGCCTAAATGTCTTTTCTATGTATGTCTTTGTTTTGCAGAAGTCTAGCCTCTGATATATTTAGCCTTATGTAAGCTCCTAATAGGTGTCTTGTAGGAGTTTATTCTAGAGATAGCTTTTGTTCCATCTTCTGTGCATTACTTTAAGGTGTTTCTTTATTCTCTTGAAGCTCAGTTCCTGGAGTCTGGTCACACAAAGGAGGACTTCCTGCCATTTGTTAAATAGATAATTGGATAGATCATTGGATAATTCGTATTGGGAAGGACCTTACAAGGTTATCAACTCCATCCTCTGCATCACTCATAGTAGGCAATTGTTGATTTTCATGGAAGTCACTTAATTGAGTTGCAAAAAACAAGTAGAGCATCTTACTTTCTAAAGGAAAAAGGATTGCCACGTACAGTGTTTTGAAACTTTCTCCAGAGAAGTTTCATTATTTTGTTTGAATATAGTAGCTGAGTTGGTTGAAATGAAGGGAAAGGAGGCCCTAATATCTTAGATTATCATAGAATTTCTTAGAGGTAATCCTGGGATACCACTTAGAGGTTTTGTTTCATTTTGTAGTAGGACTGTACTTTTGGAACTATCATATATACGTGCTGATAGTTTTAATGTATAACCAATAGGTTTTTTGAAACCATTGCTATTAGCCTCTTTTTAAAGGTAAAATTTCCAACTACACGTTGCAATGTTCTGTTTTCTTTGTATTCATAGACTCTAGTGAACTTAATCTCATCATCTTTTTCTTCCCATTCCTTCCATTCCTCCACAAGTCATGGTTTAAAGAAATTCTTCTCCTGTCGAGGAATTGCAATAGCTGTTGACTACTTCTGGAAACGTGGCCACAGAAATATTACTGTATTTGTTCCGCAGTGGAGAACAAGACGCGATCCTTACATTACAGGTAAGGCAAATAGTTTGCTAATGTTTTCTTTATTTAAAGTAAATTGTAATTATTAGGGTATTTCTGTGAAAATAAATGAAAAAGAAAGCATGAGCAGTGTTTGGCTGCTCAGCATGAGTAATCTGATTTCAGCATACAGTGTGAGGCACTCTGAAATGCTGTTTAACTGCTAGGCCATAAGTGGAAGCCCTCTTTTAATTATTTTTGTTTACCCTTTAATTTCTTGTTCAACATCTTCCTCTTCTATTTCTGTATTACTAATCGTCCAACTATCAGTGTCATTTCTGTAAATTAATAGGTTATTTTTGTACCTATCTTCTCTGATAATTATATCAGACTAATTGTCATCTATAAATAGCTTAAGAGGAAAGCTTTTGTTTTTAAAACTGAACAGTTGTTTCATGTTTTAACAGAACAGGATTTCTTAACGCAGCTCCAGGATGTTGGAATATTGTCTTTAACCCCTGCAAGGATGGTTTTGGGAGCAAGGATTGCTGCTCATGATGACAGGTGTGGAATATGCATAGTTATAAAATGTTCAAACTCAACTAATAGTTGTAAAAGCTTAGTACTTTGTGATCAGTAGTACTGGGCAGCTGTTCAGTCTGTCTAAACAGAGCTCTGTGCATTCAATACAAGGCTGAGCTTTATTTATAAAATTGTTTCTTATAACAGTGCAAGAAAGTAAATCTCATAATATTTTTGTACATACTGTTTGCTACTTTCTATGAATTTCTGAAAATTCTCATGGCAATTGTAAGGAAAAAAAAAGGGAATCCATTTCAAATTTCATGATTTACGTTGAGGAAGAAATGAATTCTCCAGTAAGGTTTTTATGCTTTATTGATAATTGATTTATCCCTGAATCATCTATTAAGTCTGGGGAGCACTAACATAAATTAGCTACTGTTCAGGTAATATTTTTTTTTTCTTTTTCTCTGAAGTCATTATTGCATATAAATACAGGTGTGTACTTGTTCCAGTGTACTTGTAACAATGTGTGGGCTATTCAATTTCCAAGTTAATTTCAGCACCCAAGTTTAGCTTCAGACTGTGGGAATCATTTTTCAATGAACAATGCACTACCAAGCTTTAGGTCTTATTGTGGGTGTAGCAGGGCGTGTTAGTGATTTCATTGGTATCGCCAAATTTTGCCAGTCACGATACACAGAAGAACAAAATAGTTAAGGGGGTTTTGTGCTGATTTTTTTTCCCCTCAACAACCGTCTTTCCTAATTGTGCTCGGATGAGCAGTTGTAGCTTTGAAACTGTTCATGACAGCAAGTGCAGTGTTCTAACTAATAATCAGTCATACTTTTCTCTGACTGCAGAATTGTCAAGTTCTTTACATCATGGGCAATGCTTATTTTGTTAATTGTACAATCATGTACCTGAGTGCAAAATTTGATATGCAAAAGCTAAATGAAGTGCTCTATACTTTAAAGTAGAGGAACTCCAATCTCTTAATGATATAGCAGAAACAATCCCAGTGGTTTGTAGAAGGCAGCCAAGTTGGAGTTGGTTACACACTAATATTTTTATATACACCTGGCTTTCATACATAATACTGTGCAGGTGCAGTAATTTTATTTGAGATTACTGTGGAAATGAATGTTATGATAACATATTTGCTTTTTGTTCAGAAGTGTAACCATCTGTCTTCAAAAAAAAAAAAAAAAAAAAAAAAGTAACATCTATTATCTTGTTGATAAAGTCTCCACACAGTGTTTCAGCTAGCAAAAAGCCTATTTTCAGACAGGTAAAAATCATGGGTTTTTCTAAATAAATTAATAGTTAGTGTGTCATTATTTAACAACAAAATGGTAGCAGCAATCTGTTAGCAAATGTTGACAAAGCAAATAATTTAGTAACATGCATAATACTATCTTGGAGGACACAGACGTTAAAGTTAAAAAAAGAAGGTATGTCAAAATAAATTGGGGATAAAATGTTTAGTGAATATTGTACTCTTTTATAAAGCAAGCAACGTACGTCTACAGATATCTCAGAATCAGATGAATCTGTGGGTTTGGGGGGGGGGGGGTTGTGGTTTTGTGGTGTTTGCCATCCCCCCACAAATGAAAAAAGCCTCCATAAAGATTCTACTGCACTAAATAAATAAATGCTACCTAAAACTTTGTTGTTTAAAGCCATATAATGGGTCAAAATGAAGTAATTTTCTGGTAATTCAAATGTTTGTTTTCATGTAAATAAGTTACTTTTGGATGGTGAAAATATTTAGTTTTCTAGATCTTTGAACGATTTTCAGCACAGCAGACTACCTTAACTGTCTTGGAAATGAATGTTACAGATTTTTATTACATCTTGCTGATAAAACTGGAGGTGTTATTGTGACTAATGATAACTTCAGAGAATTTGTGACAGAATCATTTGCCTGGAGAGAAATTATTCAGAAAAGGTAATTACTTAGATTTCTATGAAAGTTTAAAGGATGTCTGTCCTTACAGTTGTAGGCACTGTAATTAAAAAAAATAATAATAATAAAAAAAAAATCCCCCAGGAAGGTTATCTGTGATGCAATTCTGGTAGAGATGAAGAAATTACTGTTTGTTTCACTGCTTTGATTAATGGCCTTATAATTGTGTGTTGAGTCGCCTAATGTTCCTATTATTCATGTATCCTCTAATACATGTCTGTTAATTGCTCATATAAGGATCTCTTAATTGCTCATGTAAGTAGAAAGTCTGTATGGCAGCCAAGTTACGCCCCTTCTGAAGTTCAGTGTCACATCCTGTTACAGTAGTATCCTGTTAGGTCCATTCTCAGTCTTTCTTGTTACACATTTCATTTCTTCAAGGAGATATAATGGCTGATGCAGATGCACAATGTCACTGTTAAGGTTTCAGAATCGCTCACACTTACTGTAGTACAACAAATGGGCATGGCAAAACAACATACTGAACACTTGCAACGTATCCCTGCAGCTGTTTCCCCGCAATTGTTGTGTCCTGTGGGTTTAGATAAGTTTGCTTAGCTGTCAAGTATTCCTGTTTCAATTTGTAGATTCTCTGGGGATTCTAGTTTCTCCTGTGCAACTTCTCAACTTCTTCTGTTGTTGCTTTTTTTTTTTTTTTTCCTTCAGTTAGATCAGGCCACCTTTACTATTAAATTTACTATTAAAGGATGGTCTCCTGTTACTCTGCCTAAACTTTCTATTAGTCTCTCAATTTTCCTGATAACCTGAGCATACATCTACAGCAGTGACTGGGTTCTGCATAGGCATACTGAAATAAATAATTGAAAACTTGCTTGAGTTCTTATCTAGTCACATAGATATTTTCGCTATTTCTTTAGCAAGTTTTACCCAAGTCAGGTTCTGTTCTCATATGCTACTTTAGCAAGAATACTTAGCACGTCATACTTAGGCTGTGGTTTGTTGTGTGTTTTTTTTTTTTCTCAAGATCTTGTGTTAACATCTGCTATTAGTTTTACTTCTGGGGAAATTCCACTATACCAAATCCTCTTCTCGCAGACAAATTTTAGTTGAACTGGTCTCTTTGAATGCAGATTTCTCACTGTCCCAAAATGAGTCCAGAAAAAAGGCTTCTTTGTCTCTTAACTGTAAGCATCTAAACAATGTTTGCTGGCTGTCTGGCTTTCTGATAACATGAGCGTTTTTTGCTACATGTTTGAGGATCCTTACAAGTTTGAAGGAAAAAAAAAAAAAAAAACAACAATCCTTTCTAATAATCTAGAAAATTCTATCCCGGTCTCTGCAGTCACCCAACATGCGTTGTCAAAAAAAAAAAAAAAAAAAAAAAAAACTCAGTACTTTGCAGTGCAGTGGGAATAAGGGCCCATAAAATTATGTTGACAGTGAATGCTGGTTGTAATTAAAGTGAGTATGTACTAGTTAAGCTTCAGTAGCTCCTGATGTGGTATGAAGTGTTTGCTGTATGAGAGATTGTGCTGTGCTTTGGAGGTGAAGGGTGGGGAGTGGTGAATTCATTGTTAGTGAAGATTGTTGAAAGAACTCTCTTGCAGGTTGCTCCAGTACACTTTTGCGGGGGACATATTTATGGTTCCTGATGATCCTTTGGGAAGAAACGGACCCAGATTAGATGACTTCCTTCGAAGTGAAGGCTGTTCTAGGTATAAGCACCATTATTTTTTTTTTGAGACGGTTATGATTTCTGACCTGTTTTTGTGGCTCACTTGAAGACTTGGTTAGATCTATATAGTAACGGTACAGTGAAATCAGACCAGAATGCTGTAGCATGTAGTTGCTTAACAAAAACATGTTTTTTTCCCTGTTACTTCAGTCTGTTCAGAAAGTGCTGGTGACATTTGCATCAACATCTCTCTCAGAACGAAGATAAGTAAGACAAATGCCTTAACTTCCTCTGAGGTTTTGACTGTGGTGGCTTTCATACAAATAGTGTGTTATAATTTCCTAAAACTACTGGTAGTTTGGGTATGTGGTGGTCTGCCTGCTAATTACAGCGTGGTGGTATTTAAAATACTTTGGTTGATCACTTACTCGGTATTCATAGTGGGACAAGAGGTATTACAAAAGAAACAGTCTGAATTCATATTCTTTGTCACAGGAGAGGCATTTCACTTCACACTTGAGGGTATGGTACTGATAAATCCGTTTTGGAGAGCTGTTAAGTGCATTCATATTTGATTCATAATTTTAATATTAATAAACATATTGTTACTTAAGATTATTTTACTCTGTGCATGTATTCATAACTATGAATTTGCTCTCCGTTATGTGCCAAGACTTGAGAATGGTTTTACTGTTTTTGCACAAGAAATTGAGGCAATCTTTGCTCTTTTTTCACCAGCTTAGAAATTATAAATACTAATGACTGAAGAATAATGAGAGAGGTTTTCAGAAACAAGTGAAGGAATTAAAGATCAGTGATACAAAATGCAAACACGTGCACTTCAGGATTAATGAAAAGTATAAGCAGGAATATTGGCTATTGAAAAACTTCGAGGAAGAGATGTCTGTATCAATACGCTGTAGGTTGACTTGAAGATAACCGTGTAATGTTGGCATTAAAAAAAGAAAGTGTGGTAATGGAATTGCAAAAGGAAAAGCTGGGAAAGTACTGAAGCTGTAATATAAAGCCCTTATGAGATGTTATTTGGAACATTGTTTTAGCTGCCTGTGTCCAAGGAAAATCAAGTGATAACAGTGTCGTGAGGTGGCTGTGATTGTGGAAGCAGGGAAGGGGGAGTATTGGGGGAAACAACCCCTTTCAAAAGGAGTCTAGAAGAGCTTGGTTTCCTACCTGGAAATTTGGAACCAGAAATTGATTTTGGTCTGTGGTGGTCTGTCTTGGATTTTGTTTGTTTAATACAGAGAAAAGGTGCCAGTGTAAAAAGTTTATTTTGTTCCTTCCTTGTGACCTTTCTATCTGAGTTAAATGACACAGAAAACATAAATGGCACCATTGGTTGCCGGGCATAAGATCAGAAACTGGAAGGATCTCAAGCAATTAGAGAACTGTTCCATGCCGAGTAGTGGGAGGTTGTACCCTAACTGCTTTTAAAATAGAGCCCTGTAATTTTTATAGTTTCCCCCAGTCATAGGAAAACGGACTGTAATGTGATTTCCAGTTCATGCTTCTGTGTTATTTTGGTGGCGTCTGAAGTAGAATTGGCCCTAAATTTAGCAGTGTTGAGTAGCTACAACTTTTTAAATAGTCTGAAATGAAATCTCAATAATTAACATTAAGATCCTGAAACTGATGAAAAATTTATTGCCTTGCTAAGGATATTAAATGAGAAAAACCTGGCTTTGACCTAAATATGGGCACAGCTGACAGCTCTCAGTCATGAGCAAATAAATGAGGACTGATCTTTTGGAGCAGCTGAAGCCCTCTGGTCTGTCCACGTTTTCACGTGTTCTGAGTCAGAGTATATGCGTTTATTACATCTTTTTTTTTTATCCATTTAGCTTAATGATACTGGTGTTGATACTTCCATAAAATGAGCTTTGACTGTTGCTCATTCTGCCAAGTAAATGTCCTATTATTCACAGCATACTGGAAATAGTTGTAGATAATGTTAGGTAATGTTGTTAAGCATGCCAGACTCAAGCTGAAAAATGTTTTACCTGCAGTTTTGCTTCACTTTTGGAATCAAGGGATACACATTTTTCAGTCAATAGCTAGCTGAGCAGCAGTGAAGTATAAGAGCTGCAGGTTTTTTTTTCTTTCTGTGGTTGTACAGACACAGCATTCCCTCTACCTTAATTTAACCAAAACTTTAATTTTGTTCCACAGAGATTTTCTGTCAGCACAAAGAGCTTTACAGAACAGTGGACAATATTCTTCTGAGACACCTTTCTTCGTGCAAGTCCCCAAACCAACCAGTAGCAGTCGACAGCCTAAAAACCGAGCACACAGTGATTGTTCATCAACGTGGCTTCCTCTGGAAACAAACATGAATGCTTGTCTAGCAATTCCACCCCAGAGATCTGCCTCAGAAACAGTACAGCTAAGAGAAGCCCTGAGAAAAATATTTCCTGATTATGAGCAGAGACAAAAGATTGATCAAATACTAGCTGATCATCCATTCATGAGAGATCTTAATGCACTGTCTGCCATGGTGCTTGACTGAATACCATGCAGGGTTTTTATATCACACTGATTAACAATGAATGTCAATGTGAAGAAAAATGTTGCTCTATTACTTTGTGAATATTCAGAACCTAATTTTATTTGTATAAACAAAGGTATTTTTGTGTATGTTCTGTTGCTAATAGATGCCAGTTTTTGGTAAATTAAAAACTGCTGCTACTACAGATTTGTATTAATATTTTCTATGAAAAATTCTTTTGCTTCACTTTAATTGCTTGTTAAAGCAGTAGCAGTTCTAAAGAACTGCTATCACTTTAAATAGTGTGTTAGTGCACACAAAAACTCTTAAGGGGATAAATCATATCAGAGATTGAAAAATGACTCATTTTCAGATAAGTTTTCCAGATGCATGGACAAGATGCTATAAGATAAGCCATGCACCTGTCAAATATCGTTGTTTTGTATCTAGGGTATAGATATTCTTAGAAAACCCATGCTCTTATAGTAGTACCTCCTTCACTTACAAACCTTCACACATTTCTCCATAAAAACACAAGCAGACCCTTCTAACGTTTCCAGATGCAAGGGCTGCTGTATAATGTATACGTGTACCTGCTTTCCTTAGGCCTGCATCCATTATTTTGGAAATGGTCTATACTCCTAAGGTACTGTGGACAACCATTTGAAGATCTGCTGTGTGGGAGTCTGGTGTACTGTTGCAGTACTGTCACAAGATGGCATTATTCATCTGTTGGTTTGTAGTGTTCTAAAGCAAGGTTACTGACCTGTACTCGGAAGTGCTAGTTTTTCTATAAAGAAAGGTTAAAATGCAAGACAGATAACAGTATATGTTGCTGTGGTTAAAACCGAACATTATATGAAGAACTTAGGGATGCTAAGCAGTCTTCTGATATTACAGCTGACTAGTAAGCTTTGTATACATGGCTAAAATGTCTTTTCGGTCTGTGGACACTGATCAAAAAAATGCACTTGTTCATCCAGTTTGTGGGATACTATATTAGAGTAGTTAGAAGTAAGGTTTCAGCAGGAAAACTTAAAACCACAGTTCCCATCAGTTGAAGTTACTTGTAATGCTTTAAAAGATCTGTGATGTTAACATTGCTTTCAAATTAGAAATTCTTCTGACCATCAATACGCTTTCAGAATAACTGAAGTATCTTTAACAATCTGTGTTTTGTTTGTCTTTGCCCTGCCTGTTTGAACTACGAATGCTGTGATTGGCTATTAACAGAATGTGATGCTGTTTATATAGAAATGACACACCATCTTGAGCAGAACTAATAGGATGCAGTTAACAGTCAGCTCCACTCCCTCAAATATGTTCTGGGATCTAGCCCAAAAATGGGGGGAGGAAAGAGGACATAATTTTCAAAAACTGACCAGTGAGACTTTTGAGAGTAGGAGCAAAGTGAAGATTATTGTGCCTGTGAACACACTTAGGTCACGTTGCCCTTTTAACAGGTTTCTTGTGATAGGTGATCAAATACAATTGAAAAGAAAACATGGTGTTCAGGGCCTGTGTTAAACTTCTGGCATGCTGAGCCTTACCCTAAAGCATATGAATAGTGATTTGTTCTTCAGTAGTGTGCTAAGTTCTGAAATCACTGTTTTCTTGGGTGCAAAAGAGTTGGGAAATACTGATCAGGTTTTGAAAGTCTCTCTGTCTTTGATGGCCTTTTCATATGCATTATGAGGTCAGAAATAGAAGGCAGCCCTGTTGTTCCCTCAACAGGAGTAGCAGCAAGAGCAAACTAAAAACATTAGAAACAATTTTTGCAGCATCTCAAAAAAATAGTGAGGATGAGTAAATTATTTGAACATGGTTGTACACCCAAATGGGCAAAGCTTAATTTTTTTTCCTGAGTGCTTGAGGGGATGATTCATGCATCAGGTGGGCAAAATTATTCTGACCAGCACATCTTTGCAAAGAAGCAGTGACTTACCTACTAAGTCCTGTGTGTTCAGATATGGGCTTATCTTCTGGAGGGATAGGATCCTGAGGAGGACAGTGATAGTGAGTCTGATAATTCTTAGTTCTGTGTTGGCGTGAGACACAGAGACATAGGGTCATCTAATACCTAAGCAGCTGTTCTAGAAGTTATCTGGAGAATCAAGAAAATGGGCCAAAACCTATACAAAAAACCTATACAAACTATCCTGTACCTCCTTTGTTTATCAGTATATTCACAACTGAAAAACAAACAAACAACAACAACAAAAAAAACCTGTAGCGTACACGGATACAAATAAAGAAATATGGTTTTGTTTTCAGTTTTTGTCACAAGGAAGGAAGAAGAAAATTGAAGTATTGCAAAGTACTGCAGAGGTAGCAAAAGATAAATACCACATTGACTGCTATCCAGTATGGGAGGCTTGATGGAATATGTAGAGTCTTCACTAAATGGCAACAAATTCAAGCGCTATGTCAATGCCAGTAAATGCAAACATGTTGTTCACTTCTGTTCTATACATCCAATTTGAAAGGAATTAAAGAGGGACGTAGTATCAAGTGCACAGTGGAGTAGTAGCTGATTACTTTTGTATGACACAAGAAACCTAGCTGGGAAGAGTAGCTATCTAAAACCTGTGATCTTACCATTTTTCCCAGATGGAGTACAGACTGATTAATGAAAAAAAGACTGAATTTGATAGCAGAAGTCTATTGATGGCCAAAGGTTCTTTGCTGCCCTTCCCCCCTCCTTTTTCTAAGGTTCTGTTGTGCCTTCGAGTTCTTTGCATCTCTGCTAATGGGGAAAGTGACAACCATGGTCAGTATGGTTTGAATCTTCCTAGAACAAAATGGATGGAACTTCTGTAATGCTATGCTGTATGACAGAGGAGTACCTAGGGCTGCATCTCACACTTAGAACAAAACCATCAGTGTCTTTCAGTTTTATTTTCACGTGTACTTAGGTTTCACTTACTTGCTGGAAATATGAACAGCCATAAAATCCTCTATTTCAGTGCACAACAGAACTAGCCCTGCGTGAAGAGCAGCCTGGAAAGCCTTCTTCAATCTAACATAATTAAAAAGGCACCAGAACAATTTTTTTTTGTTGTTGTTCTTGCGTGTATTTTGTTTTTTTCTTAGAATTTTTTATGGCAAAGAAAATATGCTTTCCTTACACATGGAAGTTGGCCTGTGACATTCCTTTATCAACTGTACAAAGTACACAGAGTGGAATGATCAAAGGAGAAGGTAAAGTCCAAGTGTGATGTCCATAAGTCTGAATGTACCTGGAATGTTCCTGATGCCTAGAATAAACTAATTTTCAGAGGTGGTACTTTTTGCTAATACAGCTTTCAATTTACTGATATTTCCACTGAAAGGAATGTTTTTTGATCCTGCTCAGAACTTCCTTGTTGTCCAGGCTAAGACATTTATAATTCCAGGTAGGTATAATTACCTGGCAGAACAGCCCTGAGTTTACCAGCAAAAGATTTAAAAAAAATAAATAAAAAACACACCACAACGTGTGATTGCCCAGCTCAATAGTAAAATAATAAAATATTGCAATCACTTGAGTACATTCAAGTAGTTGTCTGTGTGATAACTAACATGTAACTGTGGTTTAGCTGTGTTGTGATCCTTGTGTAGAGAGAGAATTGCAATTCAGATATCCGTTGTGCTCTGGATGTGTCAGTCCGGGACCACCATAATCCTAAATAATGATCTTGGAGCTCTCTGCTTCCTGCAATGTTCCAGATCCTAGATAGCTCACACTTCAGATATACATGTATTGCTGGGTTCTGTGCTGGCAAAAGAAGTGTACATTAGGTGATGTGGTTTTGCAAGCAAGTAATACACCGATGGTGAGCCTGAACTTGTCATTCCAGCTGAACCTGAGCTAATTCCATCAAGTGTCCTTGCACAGTGCTTCCCAGTGTCCCCTATAATTTGGTATCTGGGCATTTTTTTTCCTACCAGCATTAATGTTTTGTGTGTTCCAGGCATCTTTCCCATCATCTTGGAAAACAGAGTTGATAGTACCTAAGAGGAAAAAGTAAATCAGTTTGAAAATATGAAGTAACTTGTATTTACTGCAAAATACTAGTGTATCTCCTAATGGAAACTTGTATGAAAAAAAAAAAAAAAAGAAAAAAAAAAGAAAAGCTGTCAAAATATTGTGATATCTGTGAAAGCTGTTCTTTGATAAAAAAAAAGTTAAGATGAAAACCATAATATGAGTAGGTAAACTCTCTAGGAAGAGACTTACAGAAATGAACAGAGCAAAGTCAGGGTTCTTGCTACGCATTAACACAGAAGCATCATATAGGTCCACTTGCAAGTTTGCTGTTTGAGTACCTGCTGGCAGCAGGTAACTCACTGGCTATATAGCAAATCCCCATGTGTTCTTTTTGCCTATGAAAAAAAAAAATGTTAATGATAAGTTAACAAAATAATTGTAAATGACCTTTTGTTTAACACAGAGAATGAGCATGCAGAGGGTCATTCTGTAGAGTAAATATTACTATGTAAGTCCAATTTTTTTTATAGACAGATCCGAGAGAATGCTTAGATTTTAATGGGTGGAAAACAAGGGAAAAAAATGGAATAGGATGTGAAGAATTACAGAATTGCAAGGATTTATTTATTTACTTATTTTTGCTTATCGCCTGAAATGTTCCACACAGATGGTCAGCATAATAATTCCCATTTTTCAAATGGAGACAATGGGGCACAAATAAGAGCCAACTACCTAAAACCACGCAGTATGGTGAGTGGAAGTGGTGACTGCGAGCCAAGCTTTGCCACAGCAATGGCCTCCTCTGTAAATTCTCCTCATCCCACTACATCCCAGTATCTGCTGTGTCTAGGCAGACGTCCAGTACTGCCATGAAAGTTTTCCCCAGCTGGCTCTGGCATCGTTCACCCCACAACCAGCACCACTGCAGCCCTGCTCCTGTGAGAGGCCTCTGAGGGCGCCCATCTTGTTTCACCTCAGGTGAGCTGTTGAGAGGGAGGGAAAAGGAGCATCAAGAATCAGGAAGGCTGGGAAATGGCCGATGGCCAACATGTCTCAGCAGAAGGTTTGCAACCTCATATGGCAGCCTAGGCAGCAGCTGAGATGGGTTTTTGTGTGTTGGTCCAGTTTTGCAGCCAAAACAGGCAGGGTGAGGGCGAGGGCGAATGCAAGACCCTGAGGGGAGAGAGGCTGCTGGGAAACTGGTAGGGGACGGCAGAGCACAAGCCAAACCCCTGCCTGGTGGTGGTGGACCAGGCAGCAACTGCAAAGCCCTCAGCCATGCACAGAGCAGCTCTAAGGTAGGCATGTGTTTTAGGTATGCTTAAATGTCAATGCTGTGTCTGCTCTGGTAGCCCTGACGGAATACAGTAATGTCAGTACTAAACTGAGGTGGCAAGCTGTGGGTAGACTACCCTGCTGAGCAGTCTCCACACAGGTGTCAGAGGTCAAAACTGTACTTCTGTTTTTACTTAATTGATAAAAGAGATAATCAGATGTGTTTCCTGTTATGTCTATGATTTAATGCTGTGAATGCTGTGTAAACACCATAGCCATCTGTATTAAAGGTGACAGGTTTCAGTCTTAATACCTCTATTGGTAAAAATTGGTTTGCCACAACTGAAGGCAGAGATCTGGGGAGTTGTTTTTCTTGTCCTGAGCGATTGAGCTATGCCTAGAAAATGTTAAGTATTATGTTCTTATTCCAAAATAAGTATGCATACTTGGACTTAATCAAGAATAGATTAATCACTTCAAAGTCGCACAATTACTTGGTCAAGTGTAGACAGAATGCCAGCAGGATTTGGGGGCTTTGTTTGTTTGTTCTTGGTTTAAAGGGAAATGGCTGCTCTTTTTGTTCTATTTGGTCTGGTGGTAGCTATTGGCTCCTTTAAACTGTCTGGAGCCTGTGTACATGTCTGAACACACTTCTTGAAGAACATATCTTCTTTCACATATGTGGATTCTGACCTCACACATTTTCATTTTTAGGAGCTGCTGTGAGAATATATGTGGCAATCGTTCTTTCTCTAAGGTCTCCTCTTACACTATACATTGTGCTACTCAGCCTTTCTTTGCTGAAAAAATCACAGCTCTACCTAATCGAATTATGTTGGCTTGGGGAATAGGTTTTGGGGACACAGGATTCTCTTTTGTGTTTTCCAGAGAGAAGTTAAGGATTTAAGCGTTGTACTAATCCCACCTGGCTGCTACTGGTTTACAGGCTCTGTAAGACAAATGCAACTTCCCAGTACTTCCCTGTGACAGAGTCAAGAGGGGAATACTTTGATAATAGATAAATTTTTCTCCTTTTATGTGCTAATAAATTAAATAAAAAATATCTTGATTAAAAGCAGTGTTTTGAGTGAAAGATAACAGGACCCATCTCCTATCAATGAGTAGTACAGAGTTATCCCCTTCCATCTGTTAATTTTTTATAGAATCTGCATTTCCGGGATAAAGTCTTTGGTCACTGATTCCTGGTAGGAGGACAAGTACAGGAATTTTTTGTAAACTGAGGAGTTTGCTATTGCAAGAAGTTTGTTCTCTGCATTTTAAGGTATGCATTATGTAATATAATTAATTTTATCAGGTTTTAATTAAACAAAGCTACAAATAAATCCTAGGATTCCATGCTGGTGCTGCTGTTTTTCCTTTCTCTGTCAGTGCCATATTAGGATAGTCTGTTTTTTTGAAAGAGCATTTCTGAACTGCCTTTTGCAACAGCAGAGGAAGTGCCTGAGAAAGTTCCATGAAAAACAGTGAATCACGCAGTGTCTTTCTAATTCTGACAGTGTTTCCTTCTGTTTCGCAAGCTCTCAGGCAGTGTTTGCTATGAATGCCTTACTTGCTGGATTTTTTTGTAGTTGCATCCAATGCTATTTTTAGATCTGGGTCTGATTTATGTTCTGAATGCTTCTGTTTTATTGGGAAGTTTGCAGCTCTGCTACAATTCATGCATATGACCTGTTATTTTAATAAATTCTATTTAAAATAATAACTACCTTGTAGATTCAAATACTACATACTTTGCAGTGAGAAGTTGTATAAACTCTGGTAGGGGATCCTGGTATTTGGAGGAGTATGGTTATAAAATTGGGTGTGTCTCTGATACATGCAGATTCTCCCTTTTATCACAGAACATAAACCCAAGGGCCTTGCAGCAGTGCAACTAATCATGTTCTATGTATTTTAGTGCTCCTGACAGCTACTGTGCTCACTCAGTTTCACACAAATATGTTAGTATGTAAAGCTATGGACACAGTAGAAATACCACAATGCTCAATCGAAAGTAAAAGATGATGAATTTTAAAACATAGATGGATTTTTAGATATGTATGTTTTTCACCGTTGTTTGTATGCACTTATGCTTAGAATGGATCTCCACTGTACTGCTGAAGTTGCACAGTTGTGTATGATAAATACCAAGTTTTGCTGCCTGCATTTACATCTAAATTCTGCAAGGTTCTCCTATATAATTTTTAATGGATAATTCAAATGAAGCATTTTTGAAAAGAAAGTTGGTTTTGAATATATTGGTTTCTCTTTTCCAGTCTCCACTTGAGTACATCTTTTAATAGTTTAAGGAATGGTACTTTCAATGTACATAAGAATACTGAAATGTTATTTACTTTCAATAAAAAACAAACAAACAAAAACAAACAAACAAACAAAAATATGCTCCAAAAACAGAGTTCTGCTGGAATATACTGATTAATTTTACATTTTCATTTGTCACTAAGTATAGGAATCACTGTTGTTTAAACCCAAAGTAACCTATAATTTTTCAACCTAGCTGTTGAATAAGCATACAATATTTGAATTACTGAGTCTTCATATTATTAACAGAAAGGTTTACTCAGTTTGTTAGTAAAAAAATAAAAATAAAAGCCAGCTCACAAAGATATAGGCACATTACCCCTCTCTTCCTTTTTAAAACAAACGTTGAAAGTAAATCCAAACTATGAGTGTTTCAATTCCCTAGTTTTATACAGTGTTTTTGGGCACAAAACCATTTCAAAGTTTCTGGAAATATCAATAGTGATAACAGTCTTGTAACTGTAGAGGGAGCCACTTGTTAATTCTTTAGTTTAAAGGTAAACAGTTGCATTTTTGGTCTCCAAAGAAAATGTAGAATATTATGGGATGATATATGAACTTAATAAATATTTGTACAGTTACTCAGTCTTAGTGCACAAGTTCAATTATATGTCTTACTGTATCATTTTACCCCTTTATTGGTATTCTTACTGCCATATGTTAGCTTTAACTTTTGCTTCTTGGCTCAGGGATGTTACTTTTTCTTTGCTAATATCTCAGGTTTGAGATGAGAGTGATATTGGTAGTAAGTTGATATAAATTCTTTGAATTCAAATTTGCAACCAGAAATCTTCTGTTTGGACAATTCTGCTTGCCAAAAATTAAGATATCAGTGCATAAGAAATAAATAAAAATAAAAAAAAAAAAAATAATAAAAAAAAAAAGAAATTTAGAGGGATTATGTGATTATGTTAAAAAAACAGAGAAGATACCCCCACAGATTCACATTACAGGGCAAGGGCAGAGCTGCCTGTCTAGTTTTGCCAGAACCCAGGTAAACAGCAAAGCAGAATCCAAAAGCAAAGTCAGGAAGGGGCCAGCCCTTTCACTGGGGCAGTGACTTAAGAGCATGCAAAACTAAATGACGCTGACTCTTTGTGTGAGGTGCATCGCTGCACCTTGAATCCAAATGAGCCCCAGTCAGTTGTGTGTCTTGCAAAGACAGAAGGAAATTGGGAATATCTAAAAGGCAGAGCATGAAGACCTGGTAATATTTTCTGAGAGGAGGAGATACATTGTGGTTTATAAATACTGCTCTGTGGGAGATCTTTGCAGCAGAGGCCTTGAATTAAAAAGAGCACATCAGAGTCCTTTGCCAGATCTCCTACTGGCAGTACACCAAGAATATGGATAATGACATTCTTGACATTCTGAAGTGAAGGGGCTTTAAAATAGTAATATTTGACATTTGTTGGAAACAAATTAATGTTTTCTGTTGCACATGCAGCTACCCAAATACTCGTTACATTACAGAAATAGAATTTTCTGTATTTTAACTTCTTAGCCAACTTTTTTTTTTTTTTTTTATTCTCTTGGCATGCACATATGGAGGTCTAGCAGCTGCTAGCACCTAACCTAAGGAGAAATTTCCAGAGCTTAGTAACATAGTCTGAAACACATAACATCAGTACTCAGTTTCACAATGTTTAAACTTGTTTCCTTTATAGAGTTGAGCCAGAAACTGTTTTTTGAGTACATGAGTAAGGAGATAGCACTGAAAAATAAATGGTTTAAGACAATACTAGCATGTAAATTAAATAAACTTGTAGAGTTTATGCTGATTCAGTATATACACAAATGTTTTATATGAAAATTTCCAATACATTAGTTTTGACTAGAAATCATTTAGGGCTCTGACTCGTAACTGGTATGTATTGTAGTAGCTTAAAATGTTACTGGTGTTATTTGCAGGAGATTCACTTTAGCTACCCTTGTTACTGCAAGAGTGCTGTGTGCTGGTTTCTCAGTTGTCACAGCTGGCATATTGGTTTAAACTGCTCTAGGTCATGAGTCAGAGCCCTCAGATCTCTACTGTCAACAAAAATGCAGAGAAGATATAGAAGCTGGCTGCCTATCCTTTGTTTTATAACATCCATCAAAGCTCAACTTTATAAACAGAAATCAAATCAAGCCTTCCAGTATTACAGCAGCTATGAGTCTTCCAAATTATGATGGAGTGAAATAATTCATGCAAAAGTCCAGAATATCTCGTCCAGCCCATCTGGTGGGTTTAGTCTCAGGGCCTTCCATGGGCATTATTCAGATGTTTCTGGTAGGAGGTGAAAGTAATTGCTACTTGAGGAGCTATTTGAGAGGGGAGGTTAGAATTTCTTTTAATGCAATATTTAATTATATACAAATAGTAAAGCAGTTTAAATGAGTTTATAATGTTCCTGTAAAAATGTTATAGCCCTTTATTTCTCTCATTACTGATGAGCTCTTGCTTGCCTCGTTTGTATCATACATGTAGTGCATTAATAGTGAGTGATACATAGTGAGAAGGACATTATAGGAGTCAGCCCTAAATTGTGTGGATCTGTTCATAAACCGTTAGGTGGGAGGGGAAGAAGCAGCAGTGCATTAGTGGAGTGACTTACCAGCAGTTAGTCAGTGCTGTAGTGGCTGAAACAGGAATAGATTATAGATCTTTCTTCCCCATCTAAGGCACACGTGGCACCATCTCATTACTAGAACTGCTATTTGGTAATGGATTAAATACTGGTGCTGCTTGCATGTATTCTTGCCCTCCTGTAAAATGGAAAGTAGGTATATTTTGAAAGTTTTAAGATATGTTTACAGCATTAGGAAATTCTACAGAAACATTCATTCACAAGATGATTTCCACTAAATTAAAGAAGGCAAGCTGTTGGTCAAGGAAGATACCTTTTTGGTATTAAAACTAACAGTAGAGATTGTGTGCTGTTCTGACTGGAAAGGCCTTTCCAGTCCAACGGATGACATGATAAAGTGATTAGCCTTACTATACTCTGCTCTAAAACTGTTTTTAAAAAAATTTAAACCAAAGATTTGAAATTATGAAGATTTATTTCCACTTTTTTCCTGAGTGAAAAAGAACACAAAGTCGGTTTGTCAGAACTTCATTTAAGGCTATCTTGTGGTTAGAGAATACAGACATGTGGCAGAAGGCCTGATCAGGTATCAGTGTGCAAAGGGTGAGAAATTTGATAAGTTGTATTTAGCAGAAGTCTCTTAAACACGTTGAGTGTGTATATGGAATGAGTTCTAGTCCACAAGTAAAAAATTGACAATATATTTGAAAATTCAATGGTTATATTTCTGAACAAATTGTGCTCATGAGTTATGACAACAAACTACTATAGATGGTCCTATTGCCTCACTGTGTCTCTGCACAGACTGTCATTATGGAAGGAGCTGGGTATTAAATTGTATCCTATTGTTGAATACCAGTTGGCTTTTATAATACACAGGCTTAACATTTTATTCTTACTGACATTTGAGCTGAGTTAACCACCTTTCTGCCAACTGTCAGTTCTACTCATCGTTTTGACACTATATTGCTGAGCAACATTCTGAGTAGTTCCATATTTTCTAGTGTGCACCTTTCAGAAGAAAAAAGCAATATATAAAAATCAATATACAACTGAAATGGAAGCTAGGGCAGAGGTGGAAGATAGAACAAAACAATGTTCTCTGCACACAGATGTGGATAGACTTGTGGGAAGTAGTATTTTACTTCTGCTGAGATGATGAGCTTCTGATAAGACACTCAGTATAGCAGTTGCTTATAACAACCAGGAAATCCGTGTTAATTTTATGGAGATTGTATTCTCACATTTTGCACTTACAGGACATGAAATCCCGTAGTTGAAGAAGTTGTCATGGTGAACAACTTTTATATCAAATGATATAGTTCTGTCCCCAAATGCAGGCTGCTAACAGAAAGCAATAACTCACACTATAACATACACCAAACATTAAAAACAGTATTCATCAAGTTTTTCAGCAGAAAAATATATATTTTAATCAAAATAAGAATGTCATATACCTGTCATGCCTCATAAATATTGGTAGAAAGCCAAGATGAGGCATAGTTGTTTAAAAAACAAACCAAAGAAATTTAAACCAGAGCTTATGTATGTGGCTTGTGTGCTAGAATATCTTTGGCCCTGCAGAACAGAAAACCAAAACAGGACAGCTTTAAACTGAAAATATGTTGATTAAACGTAGCTTCATAACATACTGTATTTTTTTCTAAATGGCTGACTGAAACATACTCTATCATTCTTAGTTTATGCAGCTCTTGGCTTTTGAGTGTCTGAACGTCAGTATCAGGACCTATCATTATGCAGCTCAACAGGGGAAGATTTGCAGTCCCTGCACTTGCAAAGGGACAAAGCTGTTTGGATTACATTCTTGATATGACAGAAAAAGAACAAAAAAGATTTCACCATCTCTTAACAGAGTTGTGGGGAAGAAAATGCATCCTGTGCTGTGGTGGGCTGCAATCTTACCTACATTCATTCTTCAACCAAGTTTTTCTCTGAAGCTTTCTGCCACAATTGTATTGAAAATACCTGTGACAGCCCACAGCCCCATAACTCCTAAGGCTATGCAGTGGCAATGTAAGTTAGCTCACAGGTGAACAGAATATATACTGAAAAGATTGGTAATTAGTATTATGAAAAACCCAACAGATCCAGCTTAATTAAAGTTCTGCTGTGCTAAATGGCCTGCAAGTTCAGAGCAAGAGGCCCTCTCAGGGAGACTCTCTGTTCTGAAACGAAAACAAAAAAAATCAAGTGTGATTACAGTCATGCGAAGGGTTTAATGGATGTTATTCAGGTAAGGTTTGTGTTGTGTTGTGTTTTTTTTTTTTTTTCCCCACTCATTTTCTACTAGTAGTTTTGAATTTTGTTTTTGTCAGTTTCTTGTTGTTTTATTTATGTACATATTTACTTGTTTTGCTGAAAACCTGTGATGTGTTTTATTATGTTTTGATGTGTTGATGAGTTGGAGGAACAAACCAGTAATGAAAATATAGAATTCTTTTTTGCATTAGAATTATTTTGTGGACAATATGAAGATATAAACAAATTTCTTACTGTCAACTCATCCAGTTGTAATGGATAGTGATTCACAACTTTCAGCTTTTTTCCAAAAAGCACTTGTGAGCTTTACAGGGCAATAAAGGGTCTAGATGAAATAGGAGCTCTACAGAATTTTTGGAAGTGTATAGGTACATAAGCACTCTGTGTTTTCAGTTATATTTAAGGATCTTTGGATGGTGTGGCTATAGAACCTCAGCACTTATATTTTTGAAAAGCACACCTTTTGAATTTGTATAGCATCACCAAAATGTGGCTACCTCCATAAAGGAAGGTCAGATGTGGATTTACAGTGCGAGGTAGATATACTTCAGCTTGCCTGCCACTTGCACCATCTGGAGCGATATGTCATATGCCACAGGAATGCACAACTGCAACTATGTGGCTGTGCAGCACTTCCATGTAAACTGCAGCAGTGCCTGCCCCAAATGTGGCTACGGGTCACCGCAGGATATACTGTACTCAGAGAGGACTGATAAAGGACTGATTTCACAGTAATGAAACGGGGACTTGGTAAACTTGCTAGATGCAGGTTCCGGTACAACCTGCAAGCTACGTAGGAACAAGCAGCCTGAACTTCCAAGTGTGTGGGGAATGTTACAGTGTTCATTGCAATTGTTAGTGCAGGCCAAGGTGTTGTTTTAAGGGGTCATCATCTGTTTGGTGCTAAACTTTCTTACGGGCTCACTTCTTTAGGAGTCCTAAGGTTCTCAGCGTCAGAGCTAATAGTTGTCACTTGCAGGCATTGAAGGTTCAGGATCTCATTGCAGAGGCTGACTTAGGCACTTCGGTGTACTTCAAAGTATCTGTTTTTGTCTAAATCTGGTACAGGATGGTGCTTCTCCAAAGGAGAAAGAACATTTCTAGTATAAACTATGTCATACAGACTTTGTGAATGTCTTCGGCCCGTTAAATTGTGCTGATGCTTTGGTCTTAGCTTTATATGAAATCAGAGCTCTCTTGGCCTGAAAGATCCTTGTCATAAACTTCCAGTCTCTCTCATGAGCTTTTGTTTTGCTTGTGTCAGTTTCCATGCCTTTAGTTCCCCCTCTCACACTGCTTTGTGACTGCTGTTCAGTACAGTAGTAAGTGTAAATGTTTCTTTGAAGCTTTTCTATGCTTTTTATTGTTAGGCTTATAAAAATAAGCCATGGTGGTTTTAAAATAACTAGTGAGCAACAGAAGGCTTGCATAAAACTGAGGCAACGATCATGGTGACTTGGTGTGACTGACAGTGCCATTAATCTCTCTATCCTGGCAGCTGGGAGGTAAGCTTCTTACAAGGGTTTGTCTCCTGAGGAATTTCCCTGTGCTTAACCAGTGCTAAAGAGACGATGATCTGTTTAACTGTAAGGGCTCCTCTAACAGCTGCCTCTGTATTTATTAGTATAGGTTTTTATTGTACAAAAATAATTTATAGTGTAGTGGCATATCTGATTACAGAAGTGTTCTGTGATATCTTCTGTTTCTTGTGAATTGCTTAAGATGAAGTTACCATGCAGAAATTCTTGGATATGTGAGGTTAGTGAGCCAGGTAATTACGTTGCAAGAGCTAATGCACTTGCAAATGGGATATTGAGTGTACCACTACTTTCCTTCATGAATCAAAACTGGTTGTGGATTTAAAGAAGATAAGACTTGCAGACACGTACTTCTAAATTCTGGAAGTGTCATAACTGGTGTACAGTTGGAGTTTAATTTGGAATTGACCTTATTTGTTTTTTTGTTTTTTTTTTGGTTTAACTAGTTTAATAGAGGAAATCTTTTTAGTATTTCTACCCTTGATTCTACTGCACCTGCCAAAAAAAAAAATAAAAATAAAACTTCTCTTTTCCTGTATGATAAAATTCTGTAATAGTTCTCTAAATAATTGTGTGTCTTGGGTTTTATTTAGGGGGTGTTGTTTGTTTTTTTCCTTTGGTTCGTTGTTTTTTTTTTCTGTTTATATTTTGGTGGGAGCTGCATTTGGGGGAAGAGGAGAGGGTTGTTTTCTGTTTTGTTTAGAGAGAGAAAGGCTCTTTGAGGTGTTCCCAGAGCCTGCAAAGGTACAACGTGTGGGTTCTGAGTTCACACAAACTGGGTTAATCTGGGACTGTAACGAAGGGTACATGCTCTTGGGAAGGACATGTGTTCATCATAAACAAGCTGGAAAGGTTCTGCAGCACTAGCTATAAGATCAATTTAGTAGTTCACTAGGGAATCCACAAAGGCAATCTCTGGAAATGATTCACATGACAGTGAAATTGCTGTTTGGGAAGCTTACGGCCTTCTCAGTTTCACTAACAAAGTCTAATAAATACTTCAGAACTTGACTTTGATATCACAGATCAGCAGCCTAGCCCTGCAGCTCTCATTCAACTGATCTTAATGGGTCTATGTTTGTGGTGGTTGTTTGGTGGTGGTTGTTTGTTTTTAGTTAGGAAAAAATAGTCTCAATGACTGAACTTTTTGCTAGTAATTGTGTTACTTGAGTGGTTGATGGTTTTGGTATTACCGTAAGTTGGTTCTCTTTGGCCTGAATTTTAGTAATCATTAAGACATAGCTTAAGAAGTCAAGTTAGAGCCAGAATTATGAAAATGTATTCAATATTTAAAAAAAAAAAAAATCAGTAAGAGGGAAGGAAAATCTTGAAAAAACTTTTCAATTGGATAGTGGAAGTGAAAATAACATATGTCCAATCTGGCCACTTTTTTTTATAATCATGTAGTTGTATGTTCATATCACTGAAAATTAAGCTTGGAAAACATTGCAAAGTTATTTTATTCCTTTTATTTATTTGTTTTGAGGAGTAATGTATGCAAGCTCCTAACATTTTGCTCACCAGCCTTAGTGAGCTAAGGAGAATAAATGACAGGTCATAGAGGATACTTGAGAAGTCATGACTCTACAATGATAAAATCTTATTAAAGAAGAGGTGAGAAATAGGAAGGGGAGGAGAAAAGTAATGGTATTTTGGGCTAAGGAGCAGGACTGATATTTGGAATCGATGGTTCTATCACATGATATTGAACAAAGACATGATCTGCCTTTGCACTCTGAACCATGACCACAAGAGAAGTCTGTAGCTTCCACTCCAATGGCTTGGTTTAATTGTAATATGCTATAGAACTGTAATGGGATTTCTGAAGTTAAGCAATCAGGATTGGGCCTAAACATACACGTGCTGCCTACAGCATAATGAAGTTATTCGAATGTGAAGTATCCCCCAAAAATGGAGACAGCAAAAATATGTCACAATATCAATTAGCCATTATTGAGGGTACATTCTCAGGAATGCTTATTTGGAAGCAACAGCTTTGGTGTGGTTAATAGACATTTTTATCAAGTACAGTTCTGCTATTTCTGTGGAAATTCACTGCATTTTGGCCAAATCCCAAGCCTCTGAGAAGTAGTAGCTTGCAGTCCTGGCTTCTGAGCAGTGGGATGGAACCCAGCCCCAAATCCTGCACCTGTGCAGATGCAATGCTAAGAAATTCTGCTAAGCTCAGGTAGAGAGCAAAAGGCTTTAAATTTATCTGGAGAATATCTTGCTCTGTATCTTATCACACTCACTCTTGCTTATAGGAAAAAAAAAATTCCCATCAAAATATTTCTTTAGAGACTTTTTCAAATATGCCATTACATTCACAAGTTATGCTGTTTCTTATTGAGCTAAACTAAACACAGTGCAACAAGTTGAAGATTCATTAATTTATTAGTACTATTATGTGTACTTTTTTTTTTTTTTTGTCAAGTGTTATCAGAGTTCCCCCAACCTATCACAGCTTGACTAAGTCTGTCATTATTGGAACTGTGTGTGGGGGCTGTTGAAAACAAACCATCTACATTTCTTAACTTCATTTATTTTCCTTCTAGTACTAAAAATCCCAGACTGTAATTACAGGTTTTGTTTCTGTGGTTCTCTTCACTCACTAAATGAAATAAATGCTGCTGATTTAATATACCACTATTAAATGTTTTCCTTTTCTTACAAATGTACTGTATGGTCTTATCTTTTTTAACTAAGCATTGTTTAAACTCTACTTTGAAGATAGAACAACTAATTTTTCTGCAATTTCATGTTCTTATTAGAGTCCACTGCTCTACAAACTTTATTTTTTTGCTATGAACTGATGAGATAAGAGGCTATTATTGCTGTTTTATGGTAATGATGACGTGAACCCAGGGAGATTAAAGCATCCCTTAATTTTGGGTATGCAGTTCTCAGAGTATTACAGTAATTCTGTTTCAAGCAGTATGAGTTGCATTTGTAAATAGTTTAATGTTCTAGAAATAGATTAATCTGGCCATTTCTCACAAGCTTGATCCTCTGTTCCTACTCCCCCCTAACTTTCTAATTCTTTCTGTCCTGCCTGTGACTCTGTGACCATGTTTTGTTACAGTTATAATCTCAGTTCATTAGGTTTCTGATTTCAGTCCCAGCCCTCTTGCCTGACCCTTACACAAAGTACTTGCATTATGTATTTGAAATGAGATTCTATTCTGAAAGAATTAAAAAAAAAAAAAAAAAAAAAAAGGGGGGGGGGGGGGGAAGGTTGTTTTGTTTTAATTGGGACTGTTTGTATACTCAAGGGCAAACAAAAGGGTTTGAATTTAAAAAAAAAAAAAAAAAAAGTACAGAATTTCACTTATAGATTCAAGGTATCCCTCTAAAGATCTATGGTTGTTCACTGCTTATGAACTTATAATCATAAAACGATTAACTCTTGGATAAAAATATTTTTTTCAGCCTATAGTAAGTTACTTACATTTAACTTCAACAACTTATGTGGAGTGTATGAATATTCTTGTATCTGAGTAAATATAACAGTGTAGCTGTAGGAATCCTTCTGTATTGGTAGACTTTACAGCTGTACGTATGCAAGTTAGGATTTGAGATTACCCATAAACACAGTAACTGTAATTTTTTACTGTAGTTGAAGCAAAAATAAAGCACCAAGCGTGTGTCTCAGACCCCAAGATGACTTTACAGAACCTCCCTTTGGGGAGGATGGGAGAAAGGAAATTGCTTGTGTACAAATACAAGAATTTTGTTATGTAAACCCTTGTTTCCATGAATATTGCAATATCATGTCTATGCAGTTCTTCTTTTCAGAGTAGCAAAGTTGTCATCTAGTTAATTGTTTCTCCTTTTTCAAAATGAAATGTTTCTTTCATTATTTGGCCATTACTGATACCGAAGTTCTCTATGTTCTTTGTGAATGCTTTTGTGAAGCCTAAGTGTGTCTGATAAAAGGTCCTCACTATTTTGTTCTCCCTGCTTTTGAATTTGGTTAACAATTAGTACAAAGTAGGGCCTAATGCTGCTTTCAAAATGAGTATCATCATAGGTTAATTCAGGTTGGAAGGGATCTCAGAAGTCATCTAGTCCAAGCTCTTAATGAAAGCAGGATCAGCTACACAATCAGACTGCTCAGGGCCTTATCCTGCTGGGTCTTAAAAACCTCCAAGAATTGAGACAAGCTGTTCTGGTGCTCAGCTGGCCTCATGCTTGAAAGACTTTTTCCTTGTATCCAGTCTGAACTTCTCTTGATTGTTTTTTCTCTCCTCTCTCACCCTCACACCATATATTATTGTGAGGAGCCTAACTGTGGCTCCTCAATAACCTCCTTGCAGGTACTGGGGGACTGCTGCCAGGCGTCCCCAAAGCTCTGCACCTTTCTCCAGGCCGCACCCGCCTTCTTTCAGCTGCCTCTCCTCACAGGGCAAGTGCTCCAGGTCTCAGCCATCCTGGCAGTCCTCTACTGGGCAATCTCTTGCCAGTTTGTCAATGTCTTGCTTATACTGGGGAACCCAAAGGAGGTCACAGTTGTAATTGTTGAAGCTAAAATTTTGATAAAGTTGAAAATATTATGAGCTTTCTCATTAAGCTCTCACGCAGTCTATAGAACTGCATGCTTGGGCGTGGTTGAGAAGGTGACTGTCGAAACTGTTTCTGAATCTCTTCAAGTTTGTTGTGGAACAAACCTTAGGTTGAGAAGCATGGCATGTTTTTGTTCAGAAACAAAAGAGTGCTGTATGTGTTGGTTTCTATGTACATACGTTGGTGCACAGTTGCAGACACAACAATTCCAGCATATGCTTCATGGAAGGGAAATAATCTTCATCTGTAGCCTTTTAACCTGATTTGTCATTTTCAGAACAGCCAGGACACCTAACATAGAGATCACACACACATACAGAAAACCTGCATGTCAATGTAAAAGTTGAAGCATTCCAGTTGTTCAGCAACAGCAAATTCTGCCAACAAAAACTAGCTAGATACCCAAGTAGAACAAATCAACAGGAAATAGCCTATGAAAGTTTCCAACAGACAGCTTTTTTTTTTTTTTTTTTTTTTTTTTTTTTTTTTTTTTAAATCACAGTAGGTATAAATTTCACAAATCATATGCTTGTTTAGTCACCAAGGTAAATCTGTGGAAGACAGGATCTGCTTAATGGTAACACAATTACCAAATGATGTGGAATTGATCAGTGTTCCATGTATTACCATTTTACTTTTAACTCTTTTTGAGACATTCTTTGCCTGCCTGGTATGCTACATTTGTTAATTAACTCCATCTGCTGAAAGTCTGGTCTGGCAGTTTAATAATGAGTTGCTTTATTAAAAAAAAGTGTCTGCAAGTGCTACTGTTGGTGGTAACATAGGGAATTTAAAGAAAACATATCTTAGAAGTATCCATACTTTGCTGGTAGTGCCATTAAATCTTAAACTGCTCTAGTTCTCTACATTTGAGTTTTATAGGAAAAAGTATGCTATGCAATTCGCTGTGCTTAATCGCGCCAGCCTTGTTCTGTAGGTTATGTTACACAGAATCACAGAATTTCTAGGTTGGAAGAGACCTCAAGATCATCGAGTCCAACCTCTGACCTAACGCTAGCAGTCCCCACTACAAGTGTACAAGTGTTACAAGTGTAAAGAGGTTCGCTGAAAGCATGAAATGACTTGAATTTTGCAACTTTGGAACTCCAGAGTTGTTTGTTAGTAGTTTCCTCTTGCAACTTGGTGAATTCTGTTTGAACATGGTAACAGAGAATTGGTGCTCAATTTATGAGGTTTTATTCAGTATGTATGTACTTTACCAATGAGTTCAGAAGACTTGCTTGGCAGGCTCACAGGCATACTGTTGCAATCTTAAAGCATACAGGGAAGAAAGGAATGCAGTATTCATGTATTTGTTGGGTCCATATATTTTAGGATATTTATTGTCATTGTATATATAAAAATGTCATACCAAAAAATACTTGATACTTATCCGGAGGCAAAATGCTTCCTTGATATAACAACTTCAATTCTTATTGAAAGTCAAGCCTTGCAGATTTCGGACTTGCTTTTTAACTAGGGTTTCTTCATTATTTGCAGTCCATTGTAACTAAGTTATGTCTTTTTAAATAGTTTGCTATGCAAGGAATTACTGTTCTGCTTCTCCAGAAGCTACTATCATTCTTCTGTGTTCATACTTAGCCTACATGTTGTATGTAGTTAATGATTATGCTTTCATAGAGTCTAAAGACAAAAATTACCAAAAAATCATATAGCCTGACACGTAGAAGATAAGTAATTGTCGTTCACATAATAACTCAGATGGTAGTCCTAGGGTCTGGATTTTGCATTCTGGGAGATGAAATGCTGCAGGCAGAGAATTAAGAGAGACCATGCCATTAAGACCCATCCGTTTGTAAGTAAATGACTAGGTGGGATATTCTTTTGTCACCTACACCCATAAAGATATTTTTCAAAAAATAATGGAACCTCACTGGTAGAAAGTGTCAAAACTGACTTTGTCTCACTTGCATTTCTGTTTCTTTATCAGCAAAACTGATTATTAAATATCTTTAATAAAAGTACTAAATCTTGGGAAATAGAGATTATAACTGTTAAGCAAATCTATCTGTAAGTAGATGCAGCTGCAAATTCTTTTGTTTTAATGAGAGTTGCTAAATGGAAACTGAATTTGGTGTAATTGAGTTTGTGGAGGCAATTAGTGGGGTGAGACTAATATTGTAGATTAAGAGTAATGCTCACAGGTTGCTTATTTATGAAGCAGCCCAGTTGTGTTGTATCTAGAGATATCTGCTCTAATGTCTTTTTTGTTTTATGGAAATTGTATGCTTTGGGTCAAAAACATTAGTAGCTCATGTCATGGGATGATATAATTTCTACTGACTTTTTTAAAACCATACAAGGAATACATTTGGATATGTTTTGCCTAAGAAGATGTGCCTCTACTTAAAGTGTGTTACATGGCATTGGCTGCTACAGTGAATCATAAATAAATAAGCAATTTATCTAGGCCACTCGAGTTCACTGAAAATTTTGGCTATGATTGTATTTGGTAACTGAGTATTCAGCTGTACACCTAAGGGAATTTTCAAAACTGCATTAATTGACTCCTTCCCATTGATTTTGAGGGAAAGCGAGTGTTCTTTCTGCTAAAACTTTTCCATTAATTGAAAACATTACACATATATATATAAAATACACTTATTTCACTTTGGTTACTTGAAGCGTCTCCATAATGCCAAGGCAATATATATTTGGCTTAACAGAGCAAAAAAGGATTGCTCAACTTGATTAATTTACTGCCTGAAGTTTTAACAGATGCTTAGCTAACTGTGTGTGTGTGTTGGCATAGATTCAAGCACAGTAACTAATTAGAAAACAATGTGAGGGCAAAGGTGATGGCTGAAAAGGCCTTCACTTGCTAATCAATCAGTCATGTGTTGCTTAATTTCATCAGTGTTTAAAGTAACTTCTAGGATGCTACAGAAATAGGTATGGCTAAAACATCCTTCTAGGGGAACTTTAATATCTCAGAACAAAGATGCTGGATTTCTGACCAATCGGGAAGGGGAGCAAAGCAGTCATTTTAATAAAGCAGCAGAACAAAGGGAATGGCCCGTATGCCTGCTGTAACATCACTGCACTCATAGGAAAGTTGATAGTGAAGGGGAAAATACTATGTACTCAGAGCTGGTTTGGTTGTAGATACTCACTAATGGCACTTGATAGTTCTTGATAGTTCTAGTTCACTCGTTGTGTATCATGTGCAATAATGCTCCTGTTAATGCATCTCTTATAATTTCTATCTTTGTGTTTGGTTATCTAGTTGTTCATAATCAAGGCTGTCCTGAGTCATGGCCAGGGTAATTGAATCTATCTTAAAGGCAGCTCGGATATGTTGCTCAATCCTTTGAGTTGTGCAGGCCGATCCAAGAAAGAGATGAGGGTTTGTGCTGACTCTGAATTCCATCAGTTCTAATCTTGTGAATCATACCTAAGGAATCTTAATAATTGAAAAATCAAAAGGCCCTTCTTTGAGTGTTTCCTGTTAGTGCACAGATCTTTAATTGCTGGGCTCTATATTATGAACAGAAACATTGTTTTGCTTTTTGCAGTCAATTGCTTATATGGACTTAGAAATATTGAACTAGGTATTTAGTTGGTGGCACTTTTTGCAAGTAAAATGTGACACAATATAAAAAATGGTGAGTGTGTTTTCCTGTTGGGTGACTGTGCAGCTGCTTTCTTCAGTTGTGGGTACTTTTGTCATACTTCAGTCTCTATGTAAATCTGTGAAGGAAATGTAACTCGGATGCTAGTGGTTTTCAAGAAAAACAGTTGAAGTTTTCACAGATCTTTCAGTTCTGCTGAATGCTTTGTAGGAAAAAAAAAAATGACAAAACAATGTATTATATGAATAACACAAGACTTTTACAGGAGATAGTTTGTAAACTGCTGCTATTAAAAAAAAAATCTATGCAAATTTGAATGCTGTTATATATATGTAAAAAAATAAAAAAATCTGTACCCTAACAAGTGTGATATTTAGAAAAATACAATACTAGCCATAAAAATTCTGCCCTTAAATCAAAGGTAAAGCCATGTTGCATGAAAAACTACATTTAAACAACATTTACCAGTCTATCTCAACATTTGCCATTCTTAATTTCAGCAGAGTGTCTCAGTAAAATCTCTAGTCAGCCTTTCCAAGCTGGATGTGATTGGAAGGCTAAGGGAAGAAATTTAAAGGAAAAAAAAAAAGGGAGGGGGCAAGGGGGTGGTCAGGGATGCTCATAAATTCCAGTATTCTTAGTAGTTCTTCTTGTGCTTTTGGCTGTGGAAAGTGAGGTGTCATCAGTTGACCAGACTTGTCCAACAGACTGTCAAGATTCAGTTGGATTTTTGTATCCTCCTTTTTACTGTAACAGAAAAGCAACAGTGCAGCATCCTGTATGTTAAATCATTTTGTAGAGAACAGTAAAGGCAAGAGCAGTATACAAACAAAGCTTTAGTAGTGCAGTGCTAATATCAGAGGGAGAATAATATTAATACTGATTGAGACTCAGTGTGGGTGTACGTGGAAAATGCAAGTTATCCCATTATTTTTAGTTACACTCTGCTATGTGAACTTCTTACGTGTACAAACCTAACAAAACAGTTTGGCATGGTCTGTAACAGGATTGAGAGCTACGATCTAGAATGAACAATACAGTAGAAACATGGTTACCAAATGGCTATCTTGATCCTTGGTAAAAATCATGCTTCACTATCTATATATAGATATTATGTCTATATATGTGGGATTTGTGTATTGGTTTCAGCTGCTAGGATGAGATCAGTAGGTCTTGTCCCACACTTGAGGAATTTAAATCCTGGTTGAAATGTTCGTTTTTCTTTACTGCATTCCATTGCAGAGCATCTTGTTTTGCTTTTGCCTCTCCCACTTCCTTTCAGAATTGTACCCGCAGCCTACAGGCTTTTTCAGCATTTCAAAGGGGCAATATGATTCCCAGATCAGAATAGTGTCAACAGGAGACAGTCTGCCTAGTGTCATTTTTTTTGTAAGTTGTTTCTTTGTTTACACTGTGAAATGAGAAGGGGGGGGGGAAATCAAACTGCACACAATTGGCTCCAGTAAATACCAAGTGACAGTAAATGCCTTGTTTATTGCCTGGGGAAGGCTGGTAGCTTGCTGAATTTCCATCGGGGCTCCTTCGTAAAGGAACAGGGCTCAGCTCTCCCTTGGAGCTGGTTATGCAATTGATGGGGCAGGGTTTTTGGCTTCTAGAGCAGCAAGCTTGCATAACGTGGTTTGCAATCCAGCACTCCCTTCCCAGCCTGAAAGGACCTTTTTCATAATACATTTTCTATAACAAAAAATGCTTCCAGATTTCTACACAGTTGTTTACTAAAATGATGGTATCCGAACTTTTAAAATAATTTTGTATGAGAGTTATTCTGGTTTCTTGCTTTATCTTTCTGCATACGGGGCACCTTTTTTCTTTCAAATAACGAATCATTTATAAGATGAAATAAGGTGTTTTTTTTTTTTTTTTTTTTTTTCATGCCATGAAGGCATCGTTGTCTTTTATTAGTAGAATTCTCTCGGTACAACACAGAATAAACTGAATGATGCCAGCTAAACATTTCTTGGAGGCCTTACACAATTAAGCTAGTTTTAGGGAATTTCATTTTCCTTATGTGACCTATACATGAAAATGCAGGTGACCAAACCTACAACTAGAAGTTTTAGGCTGAGTACTCAGAAGAGGAAATGCATGAATAATAGCATGATATTAATGCCATGAAGATGTCTGCAGAGATGGCTGCACTGGTTACTTAAGGACAATAGAAATTAAGATGTCTTGTTCCTTGCTGAAGCCTGGGGGTATGCATTCTTTTTGTTTTAACAAGAAACTTCCATCTATTATTCTTCAACTCCCTTCCTAACATACACTACCCATCTCCAGATGCTTGATTACCCTCTGCTTGTTTCCATCCTACCAGAAATGTATGTGTCTCCCTCTAGCTTGAGAAAATTCTAGAGCAGCCAATATGTGGAACTGACATGCTGCAGTCCAGGTCCTGTATTGCCTGTGGCTGTGAAAAAAATATTATCATTCTTAGGTCAATATGAGCAGCATAAGGTGGCATCAATGTTCATACTACTATTTTATCATCCAGTTGATAGAACAAAAGACAGAGCAACAGGAAAAAAATGTGTAGTTGAAGTCTCCTTGGAAGTAGACAGTTTAGTACATTTTTCCCTCCTTCCCCTGAACTGGCACAGTGGATCCTCATGACCAACAAGAAGAACATTCCCAGCTTGTTATAAGTGCAGAATTTCTCTGGGTACTCATCACTTGGAAAGAGATGATGTTGCTTATGCACGTCCCGTTATTGTCAGCTTGTACTGCAGTTGTTTGGCCCTTCTAGAAATGACTTTGGTGAGGAGGTGATGCTCTTTTTTCAGAAGGCAGTAGTGAGAATGACTTTTATATGAGATCACAAGAAATAAACTATTATGAATGATGTCTGTAGCAGTCATTACTTGCTTTCTTTCCATGAAAGCAGATATGAAAGGTGGAATAATGTATTTATTTAAATATTGCTACTTTAAGTTGATGGATAAAATGACTTTGAAATCTAAATGTGGTTGCTGAAGACCTCATTTACAAAAGGAGCAGCTTGGACAGCAGTACTAAAAGCTTCAAAATTGTTGCATGAGTGAGCTGTCATATTTATGCACTGCTAACCCATTGTCTTCAAGGATTGGACTGCGTACCAGCAATGTCAATAAGAAAAGGGTTGTTCGTGTAGGAAACCGTTCACTATAGGAAAATTCTCTCTGAACTCTTTCCACTGTTACTCTCCCACTAGTGGCATCATCACTGTTACCACTGCTGTCCAAGCAATGGATCTTTTCCTATCTTTGAATTCTTTCCTCTCAACATGTGGAACATTTGTGACCAAATCCTAAGTTAGTAATCAGAGGGACTCCTGTTTTTTTTTCGATTTATTTATTTATTTATTTACTCAGTTCTCTAACATTCAAGGAAACGATTATCGTTTTAAACAGAGTATTATAATCATTTAATTTGCTTATCAGTTGTCCATTTTTGTTTTCCAAGGTTTTATTGAGTGTTGCATGTTTTGGATTTGAATGACCAGAAAATGACTATTTCTGAACTATTTTTTCAACACTCCAGCAAATTGTCAAAATAACATTAAACCTATCAATCTTCAGACTGATATTTTGAAAAGTAAATAGTTTGACTATAGTACGTAAAATCTGAAATGTGGGATCAGCAAGTCCAAGTAAATTCTCAAGTTATTTTGGGTTTAATAATTGAAACGCAAATACATTCTTAGTATCAGCTGCATATCAATCAAAGATACATTTAGAGATTATTAACAACAATTACCTCTATTTGGGGGGAAAACTGTATGTCTTTGATTTGTGGCTACTTAACAAGGGAAAAAGATCGAGTGCACCCTCAGTAAGTTCACAGATGACACCAAGTTAGGTGTGTGTGTGTCGATCTGCTTGAGGGTAGGAAGGCTCTGCAGGAGGATCTGGATAGGCTGCACCGATGGCCTAAGGCCAACTGCATGAAGTTCAATAAGGCCAAGTGCCGGGTACTGCAAGTGGGACACAATAACCCCAAACAGAGCTACAGGCTGGGAGATGAGTGGTTGGAAAGCTGCCTGGCAGAGAAGGACCTGGGAGTATTGGTTGATAGTCGGCTGAATATGAGCCAGCAGTGTGCTCAGGTGGCCAAGAAGGCCAACGGCATCCTGGCTTGCATAAGAAGAAGTGTGGCCAGCAGGCCTAGGGAGGTGATCGTCCCCCTGTACTCGGCTCTGGTGAGGCCGCACCTCGAGTACTGTGTTCAGTTTTGGGCCCCTCGCTACAAGAAGGACATGGAGGTGCTCAAGCAAGCCCAGAGAAGGGCGACGAAGCTGGTGAGGGGCCTGGAGAACAAGTCCTACGAGGAGCGGCTGAGGGAGCTGGGCTTGTTCCTCCTGGAGAAAAGGAGGCTCAGGGGCGACCTTATCGCTCTCTATAGGTACCTCAAGGGAGGCTGTAGCGAGGTGGGGGTTGGCCTGTTCTCCCACGTGCCTGGTGACAGGACGAGGGGGAATGGGCTTAAGTTGAGCCAGGGGAGTTTTAGGTTAGATGTTAGGAAGAACTTCTTTACTGAAAGGGTTCTTAGGCATTGGAACAGGCTGCCCAGGGAAGTGGTGGAGTCACCATCCCTGGAGGTCTTTAAAAGATGTTTAGATGTAGAGCTTAGGGATATGGTTTAGTGGAGGACTGATCAGCGTTAGGTCAGAGGTTGGACTCGATGATCTTGAGGTCTCTTCCAACCTAGACAATTCTGTGATTCTGTGAAAATATGTATACTTGTATATCCTTAGCAATCTGGCTAATCTTGGCTAAACAGCAGTATGTCATCTAGAAGAAACTGGCACCCATACCAAAAACTAGCTTACACAATCTGTGTGATTTAATAAACTACTAAATCAATGTTAGTTCTTCTTTGATGGCCTGGGGGCAGGGGTAGTTGCGTCATCACTGGAAAAGTTCACATCATTTTCAGAGTATTTAACTGAACGAAGGGTAGGATCAAGTCTGTCATACAGCAATGCATTCCTTAAATTGTGATTGATTGCTAGCCTTATTCCTACAGGAAGATGAGTTAAGAACAAAGTTATGTGAATTCAATTTTAAATTCAGTCTTCTGTGTTTTGAAAGAGTCTGCAATGACCAATAATGAAACCAAAACCTGAATCTGAAATGTTTAATTAACAAATAAGTTTCCATGTACACACTGGGCAAGAGAATTCTCCTTTCACTTTTTCTCTTTTTAAAGCCCCTCAGCTCTGTTTTACTGGTTCTTCAGACATAAAAAAAAAAAAAAAAAAAAAAAAAAATCCCCTCATTTCTCCTTGAAACTGCTCATTGAGCTCAAGAGCAAGTCTGAGATGGGACAGAATGTGCATGTACAGTACTGGCGTTATCCTGAAGTTGTGACTTAAACTAGAAGCTCATTATTGACATAAAAACACTTGCATGCTGTACTGGAGTGCATTTTTTAAATGGATATGGTTATACTGATGGTTCCAAAGGTTTTTGGCTTCTTTTTTCTCCTTAGATATGGGAATATCCTCCTGTATGCCAAGTAAATTTATCTATAAAAGCAGTGTTAATCTAGAACAATTTCATCTGCATATGGAACTTGCATGGCTTTCAGCTGTCCAGCCACCCTGTGCCATGCCCGTGCTACAGCTTTGTGCTGTTGTGGCCCTCTGAGCATACATACCTCCTTGTTTGATATATAAGATATATTACTGTCACATAAATCAGTCAAAAGTATAAAGTATGTTTATTAAAAAATCATTATACTGTCACTTTACATCCATCATTGTGCGCAGTGGATGCTACCAATGAAGGTTATTTGACACAAACAACATTTGTCTTTTCAGTTTATCTAGTTATGTGGCAACCTGGGATAATTCATTGCAAGCAAAAAAGCTACATAATACTATGTATAATGGGGAAACTCTTCTGTTTATTGGAAAAAAATCAAATTAGCAGCTTCAGAAATAGCCTGGAGTCAGACAGCTAGCTCTGTTATTATGTTACTTAGAAGCTAATGTATTATGAACAAGTGCCAAATATTTCTCTGTAATGCAGAGGAGATTAAATGGAAGCTTCTATTTTTGAGATGTGCTTTGTAGTGTACGTGTGTTCAACAGAAAGTCCTAGATAGCTAGTACACAGATAGCCCTGCTAATTGTCGGTAATTATGTAGATGGTTATAATCTGAGCATGGTACTTTTCTGAGGGATTAAGCATACAAATCAACAGAAAAGTTTTGAAAATGAATTCATAGAAAATCAATTTAGTTTATTTTTAAATGATTATGTGGGAGCGTAATTCAGCTATGTAGTTTTGTTTAAAGTCACATTCCTAGCGTGAGAAAGGGGAAAACTCCCTGCCAGGGCTGGATTGCATAAGTATATCAGTTTTCAGATCTGGTCAAGTAACTTGCACAGTGTTTGGTTGTCAGAGATGACAAAAATTGTGAGTTTCTGAACTTGTTTATGCGCCATTCTTGGCTGGTGCAGTATGGTTTTGTGCTTTCTGTATTACTTCTTTACTAGAGAAGTCTGTGTGTAGGGCTGCAGAGCTGGGTATGGTAACAGTAATTCCTCTATTCCAGAGGCAGATACAAAACCCTTGTTAATAAAAAAAAAAGGTTCTCATTTTTAAGACAAAAGGCAGAACTGATTTCAAAGGTCTTTGCATTCTAGGAAAGTTCAGATCTAGTTAACACCTTCCATGGCACTGTCAATGTAGCTATTTAAACTAATTTATGTTGTTCTGAAATAGGATTTGGTATGTGCTTCTTACTGTTTATAAATGTTTAGGACTTGCAGAAGAGTCTAGGATAAATTCCATAGGAATGGGTTTATTTCACAGAATCACAGAATTTCTAGGTTGGAAGAGACCTCAAGATCATTGAGTCCAACCTCTGACCTAACGCTGATCAGTCCTCCACTAAACCATATCCCTAAGCTCTACATCTAAATGTCTTTTAAAGACTTCCAGGGATGGTGACTCCACCACTTCCCAGACAATGGATGGCCACATCTTAAGTAAGAGAAAGCTGCAGTAAGGAAGAGTTGATTCACTCCGAATTAACCTACTGTTTCGCAAATTCTGTGTTTTGGGAGCTGGGGCATAGAAGACAACATTGTGGGATTTGATTTTAGCATGGATTTAGAGGCTCTGAATATACCTGTGTTTTCTTAATAGCACTTCTTTTTTTTTTTTCAGTTTTGGTTAAGTAGAAATATTGCTGAAATTGCAGGTGATTGATTAAGTTGTCTTGCATATTTTAAAGTGCCCATTGAATGCTCTGAAGAATTCACTTAACTTGATGTTAGCATTTTGGTTTCATATGGCTCTGTCTGTAGACGAGGATTCTGCTCCACAGCCATCCCTAATGAAAATCAGAATGGATTGTTGTGGTCACTGAAGGAAGCAATAATTAAGGCCCTGGGAAAAGGAAGAGTACACTTCACAGCTGCCTGGCAGAGCAGCAAGTGTGTTAGCACATTGCTGATTTGAAGAGAACACTAAAGGCAATTACTGCTACCTCATTAAAGGGATTAAAGTCACCTCTAACACTTAGAACCTTTTCTATGTTGGCTCTGCAGACTTTCAGAAAGTGGTTGAACAAGAAGTCAGGCGTTGGTTTGGTTTTACAAGAGTATATTTAAAAAAAAAAATCTATTTCTATGCTACTAGAAAACTATCTTTTCAATAGGTATTTGTTGCTAATTCTTATGAAATAAAACTTAAAGACACTTTGTTCCCACTGACTTTCAAATGTCTATGTGTTAGTTAATATATTCTTGTGAGCCTAAGCAACTTCAGTTAAGAAGCCTTTGAAAGAATTTTTCAAGATGTATTTAATTTACTGAGAATATTTTTCCCTTATATTTCCAAAGAAACGGTTTGTCACAAAAAGAAAAAAAAAATCATCTGTAAACACAGTTCTTTGTGGTTAAATTCTGAAACTTTCAGTTGGGCAAATTCAGTTTTCTTTTTGATAGTGAAATAGCTTTAGTGTAGCTTCTCAAGTTTTGAAATTAAAAGTACAGCATGGTAAATGACGCGATGGCAGTGAATACAAGATGATAGTTCTGCCATGTCTAAACACTTTGATTTTGAAAAATGAAAGTTCTGAAATTTTTCTTTTTCCTACCACATAATCTCAAGATCAGGTATTATTTCTCACTCAGTGTGCACTTACACAGTTTTCTTTAAGCAGTATTTGTTTGAGTAATTACCAGCTCCTTTAAATGACATACAAGAATTGCATACCTTGGTCTCCATGAAATTTGTAAATGCCAGTATTCAGTTGAATTTGGCTCTAAAATTCTTACCAAGCCATTGGATAAAGTTAATATTTATTACCAGTCTGTTCTTGGCTAGGGAATGTTCGCGTGATTGCCATGTGAAGAGATTCTGGTGTGTTTCTGGAGTACATGAGTATTTACCCATAGCATCCTACTGGGAGCTGAAGAGCATATGCTATGAACAGAACTAGCATTAGAGGATCTTATGAGCAAACTCTTAAATTAATGTAATGAGAGATGGTAATGAGTAGAAGAGGAGGATCTGAGGGAGAGTCAGAGGTCACAAATTAAGAATGAAGGCTAAAGGACTTTTTAATATCCATTTCAAGTGCTTTGCTTAGCCAAATGATGCTACTCATCAGTCAAAGTTTAGGAGGATTTTTGTTTCCTCTCTGAATGTATTAGTTTCAGAGTTCATTTCTTGAGCAATTTTCAGAGTGAATGAGTCTTTGTTTCTTGTATGAGGCTTTATTTGTGAAAGACCATTAACAAAGATGCATGTTCTGAAGTTAAGGCTTTTTCTGTAATCACTTCTTAGTCATTTGGGATTCTGGGAGGAGTTCCATTTCTTGTGTCTCCCAGGCAGCCCCTACACTCATCCCAGCACATCTGTAAGAGGGCATGCTGGTCTCTTTTAGACACTGATAATATCTGACATTTAACTGGCTCATGGGAATTCTCCAGGGAGTTTCCAAATGGTAATATATTCCCTTAGCAGCTTTGTTACCTTAATACAATGACTGAGTTTTATCACGCCTGTTATTGAGGCAGCTACTGTGGTGTCAAGCCAAGAAGGACCATCTGGGATAACTTTGCAGATAAATTCCAGTTATTTGCTTAGAAACTTGTATTGACTTTAAAGCAATGTTCTTTAGGCTGTGAAACACTGTGTGGAGGTATTTGAACCTGTTGTTTTGTTTAACATATTTTATTATTTTAAGTTCAAACTATTTGTGCCCGTGATTCTCCTCTTGTGACAGCTCTACCACTACAAGCAGGAAGTTTGCCTATTTTGTGGTTCCTATTTACCAGCATCAGTTCTTTCTCAGGAGGACTGTATACACAAAATATTTTCTCTAGAAGTCTCCTGTCATCAGTCTTGTACTTGAATTGTTCATTATCATGTCTCTAACTCTTGTCTTATAACTGATGTGGCTGTTTAGATTGTTTAGAAACAAAGTTCAGAACATCTTCTATTGTGGCAGTCACACTTAGTGAAATATGCGTTTCTCCAGGGGTAATGTTTGGCTAGATAATGCTGCTGCTACATGGATTAAATTTACATAACATATTGTCTTCCAAGTTTTTTTCATTAAGTTGGTGACAGAACACAGTAGTTAATAGGTCAAACCACAGCTACACTGAAGATGGAATTTCAGTCTCTGAAATGTTAAGACACCAGCTGCAGTCCCCTGGGATGATGGAGATCAGAAAGCCCTGAATAAAGTTTTTTTCATTTAAGTGGCTCTGGCTTTGAAGTATGCTTGCAGGGCAGATTAAACCCAGGCACTGAACATCTTTGGGAACTTCTGCAAAATTTTCATTGGAAAGGTCTTCTTACTATTAGAATTATATAAATAATCTAGAGAACCATTTCAGCCCAAGAAAACCCAGGCAGCATCAAACAATTATAATGATAAAGAACATTTATATTCCTTAAGTAAACCTTTCTTAAGCATTTGATTTTACAAGAAAAAAGCATGACAAAGACTTAGTAAAATCAAAGCTGTATTTCACAGATTTTTAAATAAAAAGTATGGAGATACCGTAGGGGTAGGTTAAAGCATAATCAGATACACTCATGGGTCCTAGGCAAATCAGAGATGTTCAGTTGTTGCTTCAGGATCTGGCTCAGCAGAGGTTGCAAACCATTGTGGAAATCTGAACTTTGAGTTTTATGGCTGAATCAATCTTACCTTCTTAATTTCCGTCTAAGCTTAAGAGCTCTTCTGAGCGCTAGTGCTGGTTTTATGGTTGTATTGGCACTTCATATGTAGTTTGTGTACAAACACCTAGAAGTTAGAAACACCCCTGGAAAAACATTGGGAAGCTGAAGCATGTAACTCCCTTAGACTAATGTGTCGGGATTCTCAAGGGAGGAGAAGGGCCTGGAAGGAGTGAGCTGTAATCCACTTGTTACGGATCTGTGTACTACGGTTATCTTTGTAACGTCTGAGTACATTCTTGGGACCTACTGCTGTTCCATCAGCAGTATCAAGAATCTCCAAAATATAAAATGTATACAAATGAAATATTTTCAGTGATACTATCCAGTCCGTGTAGAAGAAAGAAGATTCTACTGTGACATCTTTTCCACAATTACATGTAAGTATAACACTGGACTTTTTGTCATTGACATACTTTGTCCATCATTACAGTAATTGATAGGAAACTTAAGTAAAGCAGCAGAGAAGGTAGTAGCCATGCATATGTCAATGGCTACTTAGAGGCTTGTCAGCCTGCTACTCTGAAACACTTCTGGAAGAAAACTCCTTGGTAGTAAACCAGAAGGCAAGACCAGAAAGTCTACTTCTTACACCATTGACAGTTTTAGGATGCATATCTGTTGTTGCAAAGCAGATCAGGGCATTCAGATTCCTTGCCTAATTTCAGGTTGCAAAATTAATGTGATATCTTCTCTTGCCTTTGACACCAAATAGGGCTTCACCAAGCGTGTTTGTTGGCTTGGTATTTGCGTGTCTAGTGTGGAAGTCCTGCAAGTATTTCTGTCTGAATAGTAGCTGAGAGATGTAGCTGATGCACTGTTGTCCATTCCATTGTATCTTTGTGACAAATGTACTGAAAGCTTTTAACATGTCCCAGATATTTCTATCTCTTATTTTAGAGAAGTATAAAATTGGATTGTTACATTCTCCAGTGTATCTGACACTGATCGTTCTTTGAACTTAGTAGTAATTCCTCACAGCATTTGTGTTTAAAGGTGCTCTAGAAATGTCTGTACCTTGCAGGGATTTCCAGATTTTGGAAAATCTACATTTTAACACACATAATGTAAACAGTTCTCTTGGATGCAAAGCTAATTTCTTTTGAAGTCTCTGGGTCAGATTTCCCCTCATGATGCAGCCATGTTTCACCACTCTGATGTGGTAAATATGCCTGGTAAAACAGGAGGCCAGAGATTCCTTGCATGAAAAATGGTTGCAACAGCTGGGATGGGGAAGGGGAAGAGCTTTGTCAGAGTCATTTTAAGGAGGAAATAAAAAGAATGCCTGGAGAGTCTTACCAATGAAGGAGTTTTCTTGACTAAAACTTAGTGGCATTTCAGGGTGATACTTGTGCATAAGAGAAGAATGGGCATCTCTAATCTTCAGAAACAGGAAAATGGCTTATACTTGGACTGGGGGTGGTGGTGGTGATGTCAGGTTTGTAAGTGCATTTAAGAAAGTGAGTGAAAAATACATTTAAAGAATACAGAAAATTTAGTATGAGTTTTTAATTTTCAGAATCCTTTATAGAAGTAAAATGAACCATGTTTCCTGCAAGTTGTAAGTTCCCAATGAAGCAAATTAGGACAAACTACTCAAGATGGAGGTAGAAATGTAAATAAGAATCACATTCTACCTTGCTGCATGAACAAACATACTGAAAATGAATATTCAGTTCTTTACATGCATTTGAGTCCTCACAGGTCAACTTTGCACTGGCATGTGTGAAACCTAGAATTGCGATTTGTGTGTATACAAGCTGCAGTACTTGTTTGCATAGAGAGAGTTGAGTAATCTTCGCAAGAAATGTATAGATGAAATATCTTCCCAGGAAGTTCCTATTAAATTTTTTCTGAATTTAATCTCCAAGAATGGGGAGACTGTTAAATAGGACTATATTGTTACAGGGATGAAATGGTGGGCTATTGGAGCCAAGTTTTGAAATGCAAATACAGCATTTCTTTTATGTCTAGATCTCTCTCTCAAAGATATCTGATTTGTGTTATGAAAATAAAACTACAAGTAACTTACGTTTATGGGGGAAAAAAGAAAAACAAAATTGGAACCATATGCTCAGAACTAAGTTATTTCTGCTTTCATAAATGGTTTGTTGTACAGCTTTTCATAATTATCCCAGATAAGTATTTTGTTGATGACAAGCTGGAATTAAATTAGGATAATATACCCTACATTATTAAAAATGTAAAGTAAAATAAACAAAAATATCTTTCTGGCTAAAAGCTAGTTGTCACCTTAAAGAATTTTTGGTTTAGGTTATTAAAGCACTCAATAATGATTGGCTGCCCTTGGGAGACATTTGTTAATATTTTATTCAATGTAAACATCTGGATTCAATTTAGTCCAAGAACATTGTGAGTGAGAACTGGCCTCTCTCCAATGCACTGCAATAGGTGTCTGGAGGATTGAATACTTTGTTTGTATTACTCTTCTGAGATAAAATTTACCATCAATCCAACTAACTAAGATCCAGTAAGTGCCCTTTAATACTAAGTATCTTAAGAAAAAATAGAAGTGTTCAAGTGCAGAAAATGTTACACTACAGAGTAAAAATAATAGAATATGTAATAGAGGTGTACAAAAATATTTCAGAATCACTTGGCAAAGATGTAACAGCAAAATAACTTCTAATCCTGGCCAGTGGAAGCTATCACTCTGAATTGCTTTGGGCAACCTGGTCTAGCAGGAGGTGGCCCTGCCAATGGCAGGTGGGGGTGGAATAAGATGATCTTTAAGGTCCCTTCCAACCCAAACCATTCTATGATTCTATGAATTGATTTTTGTTCTTTGCCATTTGATGTCATAACATAAATATGACAAGCTGCTTTGTTAGCCCTTGGCACATTTCCAGTTTATTTCCTGCAAGAGTAAATTAATTTAGACCATTATGACCAAATCTGAGCAACTCTGCTCAGCAGTATTCTGCTGACATACTGAATAGTAAATGAAAAGGCAACACTGTCATGAATTCATGAAAGAAATATCCCTTGGTGATAATATTTATTATCATCTATGAGCATTATTATCTATGAAGTGCATTGATACTGTTGGCTAATTAGTGAACAAATGTAACTCCTTACTACTATAAAGTAGCTGTAACTTCAAAGTGATGAGCGTTTTTGGTTGAATTTAAGTTGCATGCTCAAGTCTTGTTCATTTTGAAGTTTATAAACATCATTGGAAGCTCTTTTCATATGAAATAAAAGAATTTTGGGTAGTAAAGAGGTGGGGAGAAGTCTAGTTGAACATAAGCAATCCAGCCTGTATTAAGCTTCTCTGGTTTTGAGCATACACCATGCAGTGCAGGTTTGGGGAAGAGTGGCTGGGAGAGTGGCTAGGGAGGTGATCGTCCCCCTGTACTCGGCTCTGGTGAGGCCGCACCTCGAGTATTGTGTTCAGTTTTGGGCCCCTCGCTACAAGAAGGACATGGAGGTGCTTGAGCGGGTGCAGAGAAGGGCGACGAAGCTGGTGAGGGGCCTGGAGAACAAGTCCTACGAGGAGCGGCTGAGGGAGCTGGGCTTGTTCAGCCTGGAGAAGAGGAGGCTCAGGGGCGACCTTATCGCTCTCTACAGGTACCTCAAGGGAGGCTGTAGCGAGGTGGGGGTTGGTCTGTTCTCCCACGTGCCTGGTGACAGGACGAGGGGGAATGGGCTAAAGTTGATCCAGGGGAGTTTTAGGTTAGATATTAGGAAGAACTTCTTCACTGAAGGGGTTGTGAGGCATTGGAACAGGCTGCCCAGGGAAGTGGTGGAGTCACCATCCCTGGAGGTCTTCAAAAGACGTTTAGATGTAGAGCTTAGGGATATGGTTTAGTGGGGATTGTTAGTGTTAGGTCAGAGGTTGGACTCGATGATCTTGAGGTCTCTTCCAACCTAGAAATTCTGTGATTCTGTGACATCTTGATAGCAAAGCTGAGGAAGCGTGGGATAGAGGAGTGGACTGTAAGGTGGGTTGAGAACTGTCTGACTGGCCGAGCTCAGAGGGCAGCGATCGGTGGTGCAGAGTCCGGCTGGAGACCTGTGACTAGCAGTGTTCCCCAGGGGTCGGTGCTGGGTCTGGTCTTGTTCAACATCTTCATCGATGACCTTGATGAGGGAATAGTATCTGTCCTCAGCAAGTACGCCGATGACACAAAGCTGGGAGGAGTGGCCGACACGCCAGAAGGCTGTGCTGCCATTCAGCGAGATCTGGACAGGCTGGAGAGATGGGCAGGAAGAAACCAAATGAGGTTTAACAAGAGCAAGTGTAGAGTCCTGCACCTGGGAAGGAACAACTACCTGTATCAGTACAGGCTGGGGGTGACCTACTGGAGAGGAGCTCTGAGGAGAAGGACCTGGGGGTCCTGGTGGACAACAGGTTGACCATGAGCCAGCAGTGTGCCCTGGTGGCCAAGAGGGCCAACAGGATCCTGGCGTTCATTAAAAGGAGCGTGGCCAGCAGGTCAAGGGGGGGATCCTCCCCCTCTACTCTGCCCTGCTCCGGCCTCACCTGGAGTACTGTGTCCAGTTCTGGGCTCCCCGGTACAAAAAAGACAGGGAGCTCCTGGAAAAAGTCTAGCAGAGGGCCACAAAGATGATACGGGGCCTGGAGCATCTTCCTTATGAGGAAAGGCTGAGAGACCTGGGTCTGTTCAGCCTGGAGAAAAGAAGATTGAGAGGGGATCTTACCAATGTTTATTAATTCCTGAGGTGTGGGATACAGAGGGATTTGGCCAACCTCTTTTCAGTGGTTTGCAGGGACAGGAGAAGGGGTAATGGCCACAAGACAGAGCACAGGAAGTTCTGCACCAACACGCGAAAGAACCTCTTCACGGTGAGGGTGACAGAGCACTGGAACAGGCTGCCCAGGGAGGTTGTGGAGTCTCCTTCTCTGGAGATATTCAAGGCCTGTCTGGATGCCTACCTGGGCAGCTTTCTTTAAGGAACCTGCTTTGGCAGGGGAGTTGGACCCGATGATCTCTCGAGGTCCCTTCCAACCCCTACAGTTCTGTGATTCTGTGAATATCAGAAAGAATTTCTTCAGAGAGGGTGGTTGAGCAGTGGACTGGGCTGCCCAGGGAAGTGTTGGAGTTCTTGTTCCTGGAGGTATTTAAGAGACGTGGAAGTGGCACTGAGAGATGCCATTTAGTGATGGGACTTGGTAGGTTTGTTGATGGTTGGATTTAATCATCTTGAAGATCTTTCCCAACCTAGCTGATTCTGTGATAAAGTACTGTACTCGGCTCTCCATCCTGATCCCTTGCACTTTTCTAGTCCTTTGTGTTGAGTCTTTACAAATTGATAAAAACAAATAATTGTATTATTATGATATGCCAATATGTTATAGGCTATAAAGATCAATTTTGTATCATCATCTGACTGTGGAAAATCTTATCTAAATTTTAATTAATAACTCTTGCATCCTCATAAGGGATACAATTAGTGTTAAGCAGCTACTTTGACTTAGACACAGAAGACTGGGCATGAATCCTGCATGCTCTGTCCCACTTCCCATAGGTTTTAGGACTTTACTGGGACACGAATCAGTTACTTAAACATAAATGTCCAATGCTATTGCAGTGATCTAGAATATTTAAATTCTATCCTGGCTGCCTCTTCACAGGGGAAAAGAGCTCCTTTATATTCTCTCCATTATGTAATGTTTAAATAAATTTTCTAAATATTTTGAAGCTGGAGTAGTGTATGTTTTACAATTGTTCTAAATATTAAAAGCTATAGGTATGATCCTAAAAGATTAAACCCTAACTATGCCAGAAAGCCAGAGGGATTCTTGAGAACCAGCTGGTCAGTCAGGCCAGCTATTGATATATTTGTTCAGATGCAGTGTTTCACTTCAAGTTAAAGTTCCAGTGTTGGTGGAAACTGTAGAAATATTTACTATTGGCAAGAAAGGGGGGGGAAAAAATGCTCAGAAATCAAACAGTAAATATCAGTGCGAAGGCTCTGTGTTAGGTTTGTTTTTTTTTCTGTTTTTTCTTTTTGCATGGTGTAGCAATGTGGATGTACAGAACATTGATATGGGATCTGTTTTATGGATGTCAACTATGTGAATATTTCTTGTACCTGATATGAAGGTTTTCTCTGAGATTTTTGTTTTCATAAATAAAATTTTGTAAATTAAATTGTGTAAAAATCAGTCCAGATTTTTGAAGCATAAAAACACATTTACTTTTTGAGTGTCCCTCTGCAATTTTCCTTGGCTTGATAGAAAACATAGCCATCAAAGGCCAGTGGAAAGGTTGTTCTTGGCCTCCTTCCCAGCTTGTAGTAGGTAAAAGTCCACGTGACATTGGTATCCAAATCCCTGTAGGGGGATGTGGGCGCATACGTGGACTACATAAACCATAATAAATCACTTGTTTCAAACATAGTTGATCTTTTTTCTTGGCATCTAAATGATTGAGATTATGCTGTATTTACTTTGTCTCTTCCTAAATGTTGTATTGAAAAGGAACAAATTCTTCCCGGCCCATTTCCTCCAATGACTACTTTGAATTCATTTTAGTATTTTTATTTCTAGGTCTCTTCTAGGTTATTCGGAGGTATAACGGATTAAGTTTCCAAAGTGGTGTGGTGAGCTGGGCAAGACCAGAGATCCATTTTAACTGCTGTGTCAAGAAGCCAGATACCTGTGTGCCTCTTATATTTAGTTAAAAAAAATTATATATATATATATAGAAAGACAAGTTAGGTAGGACAGTTCAAAACAGTGCTTTCTTCCTCTATTAGTAACTCTGTAACATGTGTGTACATATATCATTTTCACTTTGGTTGCTTTTACTAGTCAGGTCATTATGGAGTGTCATATTTTACATTGCTCTTCAGAAAAACAATAATATTGGCACTCATGGCAATATTTCAAAGGGAAAAAAAAAAAAAACAAACACATTTCTTTTGAAGTTTTATGCATAGCTGTTTGTTGTTTTTTGTTTGTTTTTTCCCCCCCAAGGTATCTTAGTGTTTCAGACAAAAGCCATTTTTCCCCATTAATTTTCCTGTAATTATATTAGATGAGTTCCACTAACTGTATTGATTATTATCCATTGGAAAAGTCTAAAATTACTAGATGTGCCACTAACATCTTATTTAGCAAAACTTAAGGGTAGAAAATGAGACTGCAAACAAAGACCAAATAGGAGCTGGAGGAAACGCCAACTCCAGCCTGCTACAATGAGTGAGATTTGAATATGAGAGACTAAGACACTCAAAATAAAAATAAATTCTCCTTTGCTAAGAAAGAAAATTAGGAGGGCTGGTTGCTGTACCTGAACCACTACACGTGAGACTGGAAGTGACAATCTTTCTGAATATTTCCTCAAATGAAAGGAGAATAAATAGATTCTTGTTGAGTTGGGTCATTTCCAGCTACAATCTTGCTTCCCTCTATTTTGTGAAGGTACATGAATTCATCTGATCAGAGCATTGCCCTAGTTATGCAAGTACTTGTTATGGAAAGACAACACTTGTGTTTACACTGCTATGACTTTCAACAAAGGTCAGATGCTTCCATGCAGGCTGTGTTTTTTATGCAAGAAGGCTGCAGCAGGTCTGTTTAACTTGTGTCATCATAACCTAGTAGCCTTAGACACCTGCCAGGGGCTGAAAATCTTCACCGTTTGGGGTTAGACTCCTTGGAGAATCATGCAAAATAAATATAAAGAATTTTGTTGCCTACAGGCAGACTGAGGAGCTAGCTAGATTAATTCTCACTTCCTTCCACTTCCTTCTCACTCCTCAAGCCACTGTCATTTTCAGTTTCTGGGGAACTTCCTGATTCCAACACTCCCTCTCTGACAGTGAATAAAACAGCATTTAGCACATGCTCTCTGAATATCTAAGTTTCTAATTTTAGGTATATTTTTCACTGTCATCTTTGTCTCTGTTTTTGCAGTAGCTTAAATGAGGTCAAAGATTTTGTGCCTACAATGTAGGGTAATGTATCTAAAAGGTAAATATTTGAGGAATGTAGTCAGCAACTTAATATGGGAGTTAAGGTTGTTGAATCCACATTTTGCCTCCAGGCATCCCTTAGTTTAAAATAAATAAATAATTTGAAAGCTGTATTATTGGCTGAGCGCACATTTAAGTGGACTTCCAATTTATTTATTGGACATGACCTGGCTCCCTGTTGGAGCCATGGAGATCCTCCGAGTGCTTCAGAAACCATCCAGAGAAAATGTGAGGCGTTCTGCTACTACCAGACAGATACAGGTGCAGTATTTTGCGGAGATCTATGCAGTCTTTTCTTAGAAAGAAGCAGTACTTGCTTCAGCACTCCAGCCTGCACGAGGCCATTGCCTTTCCTCTGCCCTGTTTGCATGAGCCCCATTGGAACCATGCTCTGCGAGGTACAGTGTGAGCAGGAAGCATTTGGTTTTGTTTAGCTTTTGTCACTACTAATGGAGAGAAGGTGGCTGTTTGCATTCTTTCTTTTTGAAGTGCACAATCATTGACTGTTGCTTTATGTATTCTTGAAGTGACATAATCCCTGTGCTGTTATTTTTCTGTATATGAATAGCATTTTCAGAAACTTTTTTTTTTAATTTTAAAGTGGAATAAGGTATCATTTTAGAATCTTTACAAGATGTCTCTATTTGGAGGTTTAAATTTAGTAACCTGTGCTGTCATTAAATTAAAAAAAAAAAAAAAAAAAAAAGGTGCTTTTCATCTGGTTTCCCTCTGGCTCCCAGGAGTCACTCTCAATGTAGCAGACACTGCATTGCTGTTTCCTTTTCAAAACTAGGACAGCAAAACTTTGACACATTTCAAAGTCCTGATGTCCTTGTTAATATTTCTTTTTATTGTGAGTGAAGGTAAGGCTTACGCAGCAAGTGTCCTAGTTTCTAGCTTCTCATTCCAGCAGAAAAACTTTAGAAAACAGAAGTTTGATGGGTTTTTATATTGATACAAATTAAATCATGTATATTGTAGCATGTAAAATCTTTGTGCAAGATTGAGGACATAAAATGTGAAAGTAGGATACATTATGATCAAGTGGTTAAAAAAAAAAATAAAAATCTACTGTTGCTTTGGAAAGAATTTGAAACCTTTCAGTCACTTAACTGAGATATATCTGTCTGGTACATGAGTGATAGAAACCCCTTAATGGGTCTGCAGCATCAAGGTGGCCCTGCCCTTGGCAGTGGAGTTGGACTAAATGATCTTCCCTTCTGACCCAAAGCTTTCTATGATTCTCCTGAAGTTACTTCAGCAAACTGCCACCAACATAGCCTGGGGGCTGAAGCACATGATACAAGGGGAGAGTCTGGGAACTGAATTTGCTGAACCTAAAGAAGAGAAGGTGAAGCCTTCCTGCTTTCTACAGCTGTTCAATGGGAAGCTGTAGGAAAGGCAGACAGACTGTTCTCAGGGGTTGCACAGTGATAGGGCAAAAAAGCAATAGGTGGAATGCAAGAAATTTTAGCTAGATATGAATTAAAAATGATTTAATTGTGAGGGTGGTCGGACACTGGCATGGGCGTCCAGAGAAGTCATAGAATTTTTGTCCTTGGTGAACAGGACAGGACAAAAACCCTGTTCCAACTGGTCTTTTGGCACCTGCTTTGAGCAGGGTGTTGGACCTGAATTGTTCTGTTTCTCTGTGACTGAGCAAAACTAATGCGTTTGATGCTGCTTTTGCCACAAGAAGAGGGCAATATTTCTTTCATAATAAAAAGCTTAATGATTTTTATAGTTCCTCTGAAAAGGGGGTACTCTGGACGTGCCAGCTATGGATCACACTTCATTGTCCTTCTCCCTTCCTCTCTAAGCTAATGCAGCATTAGTATAAACTGGACAAACAATACAGGAACATCAGATGATAGGCTAATACCAAAATGCTTTTGCAGATGGTCCAACCTGGCCAGCAGAGCATGTTGAAAGCCTTCTGGAGAATTAGCAAATTGTACAAAAATATTTTTATTGGAAACTGAAAGCATAACATTTCAATGGACATCTAAGAATCATCCAGAAAAAAAGTATGCACAATTGTCCTGTATTTAAAAACACCAGGAAAACAAATGAGGTGTTGTATTAAGTATCCATGCTACATTTCAAGAGGGGAATTCTCAACTCAAAAAAAATTTTTTTTTCTTATTTATTAGCTTGGGATAATGTTTTCAAAACTGCTTCACTGGTATTAGGTTTTAAATCTAGAAGTATGAACTAAGTACTTGGGAGACTAAATGTTGCTGTTTTAAATATATTTAACTTAAACATATATTTGGAGAAAACTGGCATGTGGAAAGTTTGGTTTTGCATGGTGGGGTATTTTTATTATGGGACAAATACTGTCTTTTTACATGTTTACTGGCCTCAGTGGGACAGCAAGGATGTGACTGAGCTCTTCAGGAGAGGATGTTACTAGTATACTGATATTACCTGTGGGTTCATTCTGGAAATTCTGTGTATAGGAATGGTTAGATTCTGGTGTCTGTACTGTGATTATATGCTGTCTTTACCTGTGTAACTTAAGACATTAGTATGGGGGTAGAAACAGAAATGTAAGAAAAATGTAATTATTTCAGAATGTAGTAGGTGTTCAGCAGACCTGCTGATAAATATACGAACAGTATTGAAAATGAGAATGCAAGAAACGGCAGAATGCCACTTTCCAAAGGAATAGTATCCTGGCGTGCTGCAGTTTTCCCATTTTTAAAAAAAAAAACTAACATCTGTCAGAGTACTAGCAGTGGAGAAAAATAGAAATGCAGCTCATGGGGTAGTCTGGGGTTTTCTTTCCTTTCTCCAGTATGCTTTCGAAATAGAGATGAAAACGTTGCCAAGTTGAACAAACCAAATACAACCCTATGCAATCCTACTAAATCAGCAGCATTGCATCTTGATGAATTCATCCCTGCAATTTGGAGTACATAACACTGAGTTCAAGGTGCTCATGTATCAGGGGAATAGATATGTCACCGTTGGAAGATACTGGCATGTCAGCTGGATGCTTCAGGGTCAAAGTTGATATGGAGCACTCCTTGGAAGGCCTTCCTTTGGGAAACTCCCTCCTGAGTAGGGGAGTTCAAGAGGAAATATGAACAAATGCATATACCAGGGAAGGCACAAAGTATTCTGCTGTTCTCCATATGTAAAGTAAAGGCAAATCTATCAAAAAAAAAAAAAAAAAAAAAAGCATGTTTTTTGTGAAACTTGCCTTCTTGCATTTTTATTTCTGCACATACTAGGGTAAAAAGATTAATTCTACATACCTTGTCAAAAATGCATACACGTGCTTTAGAAAGCATTCTGTCACAGAGCCTAATAACAGTGTTACTCTGCAGAGTTACAGACTGCTTATTAGCATCTTATAAATGACTCTTCTTTTAAACCTGTTATATATTCCAAGGGATATCAGTAAAGGAGGAAGGCTGTAGCTGAAATAAAAAAAAAAAAAAAAAAAAAAAGGGTTCTGAAAGCAGAATATATACTGTGGGACATGTTCAGACTAGACAGTAAGTGGGGTGGACAAGGTTTTTGATGTGACTTGAGAAAGAATTTAGCTTAAAGCAGGGTGGCTTATGGGCAGGTAGGTTATGGGGCCATGGCCACCTAAGGGTGGTGCCAGTGCCCAGAGTATCTCTATTGCTGCATGATGTTGCTCTTGAAAGCAAAGTGGATTAAGAAAGTAGATACAGTTCCACCATTTTTCACCCTTCTTTCCTTAGGATCAACCAAGCTAATTGCAGGGATTTCTGCTGTGTGTGATGTGTCTCCAAAAAATAACCTGGAGTTACAACTTCCTGTGCAAACTTCCACCCTTGTGCGCATACGTAATGTTGCCATCTGTGTCAATGGGCTCTGACACACCCATACTCTGCATACTGACCTTTTTCCACAAGCTGACTATAAAGAAATTAAAATAGACAGTGTATTCAGTTCTTCTGGCCCCTTGCATGGGTCAAGATAAGTTTAATGCCTGCTGCATGCTAAGCTCAGGTTCTGCACAGGGAATGTAATGCCAGCAGGGGAAGAATGGTGGAAAACATTTAGCAGCAATTGAAGTGCAGTTGGCTTACGCATTTCAGAATAAATTGAAGGCATTCTGACAGCATCTGGAGGTCCTCTTAGGACTTCCTAGAATCCCTGAAAAATAAATCTAAGTAAATGCTAGCCTTTGAGCTGTCTCCGCAGCGGAGTGTAGAAGCATAGTATGCTAAAGATGGCAGGCATTTCCGTAGGTCTCTATTATTTTTATCCCGTGTGCATCACGTCCAGGTGCCTGCAGTTGGTGATATGAGCAGAGTGTTTTGAGTATGTTTCCTTAAGAAGCATTTTATGCTAATGTACTCAATTCAGTGGTGTTTATTTTGTTTGTTTTTGTTGTTCTTACTGTGTGATAGTAAATGGTTAGATGTCCCAAGTGCTCGAATTCTGGACAGGAGACCAGGCGTTATTGATCTCACTGCTCACAAGAGTGAACGTTTGATAATTTAGCTTTCTCTTCATACTGACAAAATACCTAATGCAAGCACAGTTGTATGAAGTGCAGAAGTACTTTGATTGGTATCACTAATATAATTTGGTGTCACCAATATATAATTTATATCACCAATATAAAATGGTATAAAAGCTCAGCTTTTCTTTGTAATGAGTTAAGTCTTCACTAACGATGTAACCTTTGCTAATGAGGCTTCAAAATTGTCAAACCAAATAGTGCAAGATGTTACATTAATAATAATCTGAGGTAGCTAACAGTTTACTATAGTGTGGCAGAAGCTTGATGGAGTGCTGACAAATGGGTAGCAAAAAAGACAGACGATGTTTCCAGAAAATGTGAAGTGGTGACATAGTTTTCTATTGTGAATTTCACTCAGAGGATTGGAACTTGACTTCTAGCCCTTGTATCCAGTGCTTGTTGGCAGCGTATCAGCGTGTAAATAAATCTATTTAGTTCTCTTCTTCTGGTTGATTTCCCAGATCATGTCAAAGCACACAAAATACACATTAAGAGGAAAATGCCATTTATCTTACTAATAATAATTTTTACAATGCTTTAAATATTCTTCAGTTTGACTTATAAAATGAAGAAATATGCACTTGTTATGGTTATATTTAGTTTAAACAAACACTTTTTACTTTGGAGTAATGGAGAAGGTTATCTGTACCATAACAACTGAATGTCTGCTTTGTATGATGCTGAGAGATTAGCTGTTCTGGCATGGTGTGCTTGAATCTACCCTGGCTTACATTTTTGAACCCTTGATACCCCTTCCCCTTTGGGGGGGGGGCTGGGGAAAACTGCTTGAAAAATATTGAAGAAATACAAGTTCTATTTTGGGGGAAAATCAGAATTCTGACATGTGATTCAGAGTTCTTGGTGACAGATGGGCAGATAAAGTTCACTTGTGACCTTTTTCTTGCACTGTAAATCGCAGTACAACTATTGGCAATTTAACATGCTTCCACTGTGGAGTGGTACAGTAATTACCAAATGTGAGCAGCATCGCAGTCACTGGGGGATTAGAATGGTGACACAGAGCAAAAGGGACAAAGGTTGTAATGAATCCATAGGGGACTTAAAATAAGACAATAGCAAGCATTGTAATGTTCAAAGAAAACTGTGTCTTGGTAAGTACTGACTCCACGTTTCCTTGAAGACTTTAAGAGGGTTTGTGTTTTGTTTCATCTGTGCTTGAATGCTGGCTTGGATTTGAAGATTTGCCTTATGGCCCTTCTGTGAGGGAGGAATCTGATAGTCTGACAGCCACGTCCTTTGTAACATCGCTGAGTCGTTACCAAGGAGTAACTCACTTGTATTGTGAGCTGGTGTCATTGTAGGGGCTGTAAGTGCTGTGTAGCCAGAAAACTCTGGATATGTTGAACTGGAGAACACTGTTCAATAGTGGGAAGTAATTATGCCTATCATAACCCTATCTTCCTTCATGAGCCACGTGAAAATATTCCCTCCATCCCTCATGATTAATTTACAGATGTGCAGTGTATTTTACCTCTCTAGTAATGAAATTACTTCAAATCTTACTGTGGGCGAAATTAAATTATGGTCACTGGGAAGGAGAGCATGTTCAGGTTATATGAAGTCCAAAACCTTATTATTTCATCATTTGTAAGCTTTTCAGTTGTGTGTTTAAAAAGAATACTGTTTTCCTTTTTGAATTATGCTCTAGGCAAGAGGTGCAGATGCTGCCCCGTTCTTCATTTCTCAAATAATGCAGACTTGCAAAAGCTGCAGCAGAGGTCTTGGAATACAGAGGAGCATATGTGGCCCCCTGTACAATGTCTCAGTCTAGCTTGAAAGGTCCCTTCTCACTGCATAGACTCTTATATTCTATTCTTCTCTAAATAGGAAGGTGCCTGCAAAATTCCCTATAAAGGTTAGTAGGGTAAAGTGAAAACCTGCCTGTGACAATGGTTTTAATTTCCTGCTGCACTTATCCAGATATGTGTCAGTGGTCCTAACTATTTTTTCACAAGTTCTCTTTGTTTTCCTTTTTTCTAGTCAGGTTTTTCTGTAATATGAGGATAAGAGAAGCAAAATATGATGGATTATGTGGTAACTGAGGGAGTTAATTCATAGCCACTTAAATTTATGGCTTTAAGAGAGATTATTTGCCTTCTTATCCTCTACTTAATTTCTACAGAGAATTAAAGGTATGTGCACAGTTAATAAATTAAATTACAGGTAACAATCTCTTTCCAGCTGAGAGATTCAAAGACTTGAGCAATTAGTCTGTTCATTAGGCTCAAGTTGCTAAAGCCATGGAGATTCTAATACAGGGTTTGTTAGAAATTCCCCTGAAAAGCGCAAAAGGTTTAAAGCAGTTCTGTTGTCAATGTTTCAGTAAAGGAATAAAATAGAATAGAACTTTTCCTGAGGACTATTAGCAAGTACCTGGAGAGCTTCCTGATGATCTGATGCCTGACCAATTACATTGGAATTGATGAAGATCAGACAGGATTAATGCCCCTAACTACTGACGAACACTGCTAATGCTTTCATGTCTTCTGTACCAACTATTGAAGTCTGTGGGAGAATTTCCTTGAACTACAGCTCAGAATGTTTTGGCATATATTTACAGAAGAATTATGACAGCAGTTCCCATGGAACTGGAAGTAGAATGCAGAGCTTTTTGTTCACCACTGCACCACCATCAGAGGGACAGAAATACCTGCAGTTCTCAATGCCATGTATGAGTTAGCCTGGGAGATCTGTTCAGCTACAGCTCATCTGTTCATGCTTGGCCCTCAAATCTTCCTTCATGTCTGCTGCAGAGACAGTAAAGGGCTGTGTTCCTGTAGCACAAATGGGGTACAAATGTTCCCGCTGTTCACACAATTCTAATGCTTTGGGAATCCCAAGGCCTTTTATAAGCTGGAAGCGCTCCTGTGTAAGTTCTGTGTAACTGTTTATGCAGAAGCATAAACATACAAAGCTCTGCTTCTGCAGAAGATGAAATTCAGCATAGACCTTCAGCAAGTGGAGAAGGCATAACACAAAGATGTAACCAAAGAAATAACCTTATCTTTTCCCAAACCAGGGAGGTTTTATGGCTAAAACGTCTCTCTCCTAATGATGGTCTTATATGCATCAAGCATGAAAACTACTCCCCACAGCCAGCAGAGGAATACAATGAAAGGCAGCTGCTGCTCTTTTGTGCCTCAGGACATAAAGTAGCAAAAAGGAAATGGTAGGACCCAGAGGAAAGAGAAGCCTTGTCTTACTAAGAAACAGCAGAGAAGCCTTGCTGATTTCTCTCCACTAAGTAATGTTACATGGCTGGTGGGGGCACCTCATGAAGAATGGAGTATGTACAAGTGAAGCTGTGTGTAAGCCAGTGGTGATGCCAGGGGATTCTTCGGTTTAAATGTGTAACTGGTGAATGTGAAATGCCTTCCAAAGCCACACTGGGAGGGTTGACTCTCAGCACTATAATTCACTGCTTCTCAATGGATACAGTATGTCAGCCAGGAAAAAAAAATAATGTATTCTTAAGATCACGCATCTGTGCTTCATAGTAGATGAACATATTCTGGTACTTCTCTCTGCTGCTGTCTGCCTTGCTAAAATGTGTTTCCCCCCTCTAGACAGTGACTTTGGGAATATGATCCCTTTCTGAAATCATATGGTTCTGTTTTACATATTGCATCAAACAAACAATCTTCCTTCTTAAATCCGTTCGCAGCATGTCCTTTACTGTTACCTCTGTAGTTAAATGCTTCCTTCAATAATCTCAACACAGTATGATCTGTGTATTTCTATTTTAATTACTCAGTTAAAATATTCATGTTTTTCTGTTTTGCTTTTCATGCTTCAAAATAGGTTTTGCACATCTGCAAAACTGTTGTTTTCATTCAAAACACAGTAAACTTTTTTTTTTGTCACACCTACAAAATAGAGGATAAATATCAGGATGTCAGTATACTGTAACTACTTCCTATATTGCTAGCTCTTATTGTTTTGCTGCTTTCTTTTGGCTGAATTTTCCTTTCTCTCTTACATCTTATATAATGAGCTCTATGGGGCAGGAACTCTCCTTCCAATTGTATGCTCATTCAAAAACTGGCATACTGCAACCCTGGTGTATGATTATGAATTACAAACATGGGTGCTTTTAATAAAAGAATTAGCTGTGTAGTTTAGCCTGGTGTGAAGCTGGTCTTGATATTATTAAGGCTATGCAAATAAAAGTAGGAAATCATGATCAAGATATCTGAAAATCCAGTTGATGTGGTTTTGTATAATTCACTTTAGCATGCTGTAATTTGAGAGGTGGTCAGTTGTCATTTATAGAGGGGGGATACAAAATCAAAAAAAAAAAAATCAAAGCAAATCAAACATGCTGGTGGTCTTTTCCTGCATGCTTTGGAAACAAAGGAAAAATTGCAATTGGGGAAGTGCAGCAACTATTCCATCCTTCCCTGGGACACACAGACTCTGCTCTTAGGAATAGAGACAGAGTGTTCCAGGTCCTGTTCTGCTTCTGTTCTTAATTGTCTGAATTTGGGGTAGTCTAGAATGTGGAAGGTTGGTACTGTGTGTATTAAGCATGTACAAAGGGGGCACATTAAAAAGGGTATTCCCAGATAAGGCCTGGCTAAATGAATGTTGGTGGGTTGCTAACACAATATACTGCATACGGAATAGATTACTTATAGTTTATGTTGGAGTTAATTCTCTTGTAGTAATAACATCTGTCAGATGATATTTTTGTGTTACTGTTGTAACTTCTCTGTATGGCTAATAGCACAGTTATTGCACTTGGTCTGAGTTAATTTCTTCTGCTACACAAAAATTGCATATGGCAACTGATCTGGAAAGCAGAGAAACGAGCCTTTCTTAGGGCTTCTGTCTGAAGTTAGCTAGTTCTGTAGTGTTTTAACACCCGTAGGCCAGGTCAACATGCACTGTCATTGAAACTGCAGTTCAGAACTCTAGGTGAGAAAATGGGAATGGCTAAGGTAATAAACTGGGAATGGTTTAGGAAAGTGCTTCTCTCAGGTGAAGAATTTTAGGAGCAAGCGTCACTTTTTGCTTGCTTTTTCCCCTCCATCAGCACGAGAGGTTGTAATTGATAACCTCCATGCTTAATTTGTATTGATGAACTCGGTAGAAATTTGTTTCCTTTCTTGGGTGTGAGGTAATCTTTTTATCACCCTGTTTAGGGTAAGCAGGTCTTGGGTATAGTATTTTAAATACTGTTACCGGTTTGAGGCATGCAAGCTTAGGCTGCTGAGACAGTGTATTTAGCACTACTGACATAAACAGGTGTCCACCCTGGCCACACAGCTTTCACTGGTGCTGGTAGCCAGGTTGCATTGCATAAAGCCATATTAGGGAAAAAAAAAATGCATAGTGAAAGGGTTTTGGTATGGCTTCATTAAGCACCGTGTTATATCAAAGCTAGAAAGCTCCAAAGATGAATGAAATTTAAAATAGTTTGTGCGGATTTATTATAAACATGCGCACACTTTAGATGGCCTCTGGCACTAATAAGGCCCAATGTCTATCCTCTAGCTAAATTAAATTCATTTCCATTAGAATCCAGCAGATGCAGCAGCCCTGGGTTGTTTTCATTCCCAGGGGGTACCTTCTCCTTGGTAGCAACCCCAGATACCCTTTTGCTTTTTCAATGTCTAATTGTTAGTCAGCAATCAAGAAGGTGATGACAATATTGGGAAAAAGGGGGAGCTTATGGCAAACACCATAAAATGGAGTAAAAAAGGAGGAAGAGGGCAAAGTGGCCATAGCTTAATGTAGATCTTGATAAAATTCCTAGCTAAGGAGAATAAGAGAGATCTGCAACCCTGAAAAATACAATGTGCGATACTAGCAGTTGATCCTGAACAGTAGATTAAAACCCTGCAAGAGAACAGTCATTGCAAAAGGGTGCAAAATAGTCAAAATGGCATAGGAAATGAGGAGAGGTGGCAGATTTAGTAGTTAGAATCAAGTTCTTTCCGCCATTCAGGAATGCACAGAAATTTCTCTTCTAAATAAATACAAATTTCTTTAGATGCAGCACTATATGAACTTTAGAGTCAATGATGAGGAGAATTTGGATAGGGAAAATTAGTTGGATTTTTCATATGAACTCTATTTCCTTGCTAAAAGCAGTTTTACAGCTGCTTTGATGTGCAGCTGGGAAGACGCTGCGTTGGTTGGTTACCAGGATAGGTCACATTCCAGGGCTTGCCTTTGTACCACGTACAAGGGTTGTTTATTGAAAGCGCACAGATGAAATTTATTGGTTGTGAAAACTGTCTACAATGTGATGACTAAAGGGACAGACACGTTTGTTGAAACTATTGGAGTTAATTTATTTGAAATTGGTCTCCAAGTAGTGTACTTTAGGATACATACACGGATGATTGATTTTGTTGCGATGGCAGTAGCTTTCCCTACCACTAGTCCAAAATTTCTATGGTCAGCAACAAGAACAGTTCTACAGCAAGAAATTCCCATGTTGTAGAGCTTATGTTCTTCTGATTTTTTTTTTTTTTTTTCCATTGGTACTCCCTTCATAAATATGTAAGGAAGCCTGGGTTACAATAATACATTAAGAAATAGGAAAATTGAGACTGTTGCAGGCTTCTGCTGGATATACCTCCAATTGCAGATTATTTAGAAGAAGATGTTGATACTGTAGGTTTTCCTAGCACTGTATGTAAGGCTGTGCAGGCAGACAAAGTTACGGTATTTTATCATGTCTTGAAGTGCCTCCCTGGGGTGTGCCTGCTGGAATTCAGTCCTGGCTTGTGGGATCTATGTGGCAATGGATGTACTATATAATGCTTCTCCTCATCCCCGCTGGGCTAACAGGGCAGGATTTGCACCATAATTAAAAAAAAAAAAAAAGTGTATTTCTCTATTTTCAAATTATGTACTTTCATTTCAATAAAAATAAACTTCTAAACAGTATCACAGTGAACACAGGCAGAGCTAGCAAAGGATTTCTGTTTAACATCTTATTGAATGTTGTTACCGTGTCACCCAAAAATACTTTGGAAGATGATATCTTTATGCAGCTGACAAGCTATAAATTTTCTCTCAGGCAGCTCTGTAAATGTATGATCTTCCCGAGAGCTTTTCATTTTAAGCAAATGCATGAAATAATCAAAACAAGCATAGATTTATTTATAGCTATCTAAGAGTGTACATAATTTTAGGTTTGCTTTTGTGCATATGCTTAATCTTTAATGGATGAAGCCTAATCATTAAAAAAAGAAGTCTTTCACTTCAACCAAAGAGATGTCATTTTCACAGAAATGAGGGGAAAAAAAAAAAAAGATGGAAAAAAAATAAAACACACAGAACCACAATAATAATAAAAATCCAGCGGAGAACATTACAGTGACATTATTTATGTCCAGTGTCACCGTACCAAATGGGATGGCTAACCTGTTCTTGTCATATTACATTATTCAAATTACCTTGTTGAAAACCAGGCTGTTTAAAAAATAAATAAATAAAATCACTTGAGCCCAGGGATAACGGTGTTTTAATGAGCTCACTGAGTAAAAGGAAGCCTGTGAGTCAAAAGCTTTCCTGTGCAGTACTGGCAGAAGGGAAGGGCTGGGAACGAGGGGTGCTCTGATGGTAAATGGTATCACAGTAGCGTGAAAAACCCCAATTGAAGTATAAAATAGGCACACTATCAAAGAACATTATAATGCCTCAAGCCTTATCTGTTCTCAGGTGTGAAAAACAGAATGTTGTCTCTGGTAATTTTCCCTCTTCTCTGGTAAATCAGAAGTGTCAGGGATAAAGCACATAATCAGATTTCTTTGTGGCCCACAGCTTCTTCAGTGAGGCATCCCCTCCGATTTTGTAATCCTCATTACGCTCAGTGGTGTCTGCTCAGACTAAACCCCCAGCAAAATGAAGAGGAATGTTGCATGACAAAGGCTACCTCATAATAAAGACCCTGGCTTTGTACTGTTTCCAGAGCACCTGATGTAAGGTGTTATATTTAGCCTGTGCGTGACTTGATGTGTTTCCGGTGACGAGATATTCTTGTGAGCGGCAATGATTTCTGAACACATTCAAAGACATTCAAAGCATGGACAGGAATGGGAATCAAGTGACCCTTACTGTAGTGTATGATCTTGTTGCCCACCCCAGGTCTGCTGAAAAACTGTTACTAACGAGGACAAACCAAACCTCCCTAATCTCCCTTCCCTTAAAGCTGAATGCAAACCTTACTGCTTTGTCCAGGCCTCCCCATGCTGGTGCTCTCATTCTTACTGATTCATGCAGAAAATGAAAAACAGGACACTTTGTCCCTGTTTGTATGGTGAGAGGAAGGTGGGGGGTGGAAGCATGACCATTTTCTTTGGAGGTGTTCTCAAAGTGCTGTTATTCTGGCAAATGTTCGTGACTGTGCTCAGTCATGGGCCTGGGCACAGTCAGTCAGTAAGGGCTAAACAGGAACAATGCAACATTCATGTGTGGTGGGGGAGCCAGAACAGTGGGAACTGGTAAATGTGGCAGGGCCGGAGCGAGGTGTTAATCATGTGCCTTAGGAAACTGGTTGCAAGCATAGAAATGGGGATTAATGTGCTTTTTCTTATCAGAAAACTTGAAGAGCAGCCATGAGCCTCTGTCAGGAGTATTTTACAAAAGCACAAAAAGAATTTGTGATCAAGGAAAGAGATGCCGCTCTCCTTTTCCCTTCAGTATGTTCAGGGAAGCAATTTCTTAAATAAATAGGCTTATGCCAAAGACCCACCTAAATCCTATACAGGTCTCCCCTGATTGAAATGTTTTAGGAAGGCTCTAAATGTTGGCTGTTTGCCTGAACCATGAGTAGCAATATAACATAACAAAACCTGCAAGAATTCAGATAGGGACTGCTTATACTGAAGCTCAGTATGGGACTCAGTACCTCTTTGAAAAATTACATATTTGTGCTAGTAGCTAAAGATGTTTGTGTACACTGCTTGTTGTTTGCTTCTGGGTTAAATTAAAGGTATTTGAGAACTTTATACATAACATTTAGGCTTTAGCTAGCACTTGATTATCTCTATACAGTTCGCCTTTCAGGAAAAAAAAAAAAAAAGATCTGGTAATTGTCTCTGACGTAAACATATTTATTTATTTATTTAACAGATGGCTTATTTCTTGGTATTGTTTCTAATTGCCTACCACTGCCCAGTTACGTTTTTCTTAGGTCACGGTGCAAGACTGATTTGTTCCACCCAGGCATAACCTCCAGAAACCTTGCCAAAGAAAACCCTCAAAAACACCTTATCTTGTTTAACCTTACTAAAGACATTTAAATCTCAAAATGAGAGAAAGTTATTATGGAAGTTTCATGTTATTTTAGAATCACTTTTTCATCTTGTAATTGATGTATTGAATTGTTACACAGTTATGAATTTATATATAGTTCTGTGTGCTACATGTCCACAGAAATTTTCCAACGTTAAACAATTTTAAATGCTATATAATTACACATTTCTTTCTTTACTCAGGAGTCAAATGAAGACTGCATATTTACATATGTAAACTGGGTGATTTGGGAGATTTTAATTGGTTTTAAAGGCTTTTAAATTTAGTTAGGCAGTTGTAATCTAAAACAGGTCAGTGCTGACTGGAATTGTATTTTGTTTAATGACTAGTTATGGACTCTTGCAAAAGAACTTGATGGTTCTAAGTCTCTCTCTGGATTCGTACTGATTCTCAGGAGGACTGTGCTTGTGTTGGCTCTCGTGTTGCTAATAGTGTACTACTACTGTCTTGAAAAATCAGAGCTTGTTGTTCTAAAGCAGAATTTAGATGAATTACTTCACCCATATGGGCAGAAAGCCACTTGTTTCCTACTTAAAATAGCAAGATAACAATTGTCTAGAGATATGACGATCACAAATATTTCTGTGGAGCTCCATAACATATCAGAGTTGCTAGAGTTACCATTAGTTGATAGGTTTTTAAAATTTATTTTTAAATAAATGTTACATAAAGGGAAGGAAAAAAAAAAACACATGTGCAAGCTAATTGTATGTTTTCTGTATGCTAGGATATCTACAAAATGTCAAGCCGCTGGCTGTTACCAGAAAGGATGAGGCTGGGGTAAAAGGCAAGTCTTTTATAACTATACAGTGCTTCTGAAGAGTTAGTAGATCTGGTATTGTATGAAATCTACAGTTCTGAAAATGCTTCTGTAATATACATATCTGATTTAAAGAGTGTAAAGGCACCTTTTCTTCCACAGAATAATTTTTTAAAAGCATTTAGCATTTTTTTCCAATTTAATAAGATTGTTTTTATGCATCCCTAACTCTGTGTCTATAACTAACCTAAAAATTATTCTGTCTTCCCTTTATCTTTCTATAAAAACTGCTTTATTCCTCTTCTTTTAATTTTGGGTTTTTATAAATTCTGCAAAAGGACATAAATGGTAAATAAATCAAATTTATGAAGTTAAATAAAATGCAGAAAATCTTTCTCTACAAAATAACTGAGATCAGTTAAATTAGTCAATTATAATAACTATTAAGTACAGTCTGGTACTTTTTCAGGCTGTGTTTTAGATGTTTGAAGATGTTTGAAGACGTTTGTAAATAGCTGCTCAGTAATTAACAATAGACTATAACATGTTTTCTATGAATATATCCAATGGAGTCAACTGGTACATCAGGACTGTCTAATCCAACCAGTCTAACATAACATTAATAAATACTTCATTTTGAATCTATTTAAAATATCAAATTTGGGATTTTTTTTTTAAACTTTTTGAAACTTTAGCTTCTGCTTTTTGAAGGCTTTGTTCCCTTTTTCTAGTAGAAACCAAATTTGAGGGAGCAACTTCAACGCCAGCAATATTAAAGAAAACCTTTCAGGAAGAAAAACGGGCCTTGTGTCATATTAAGTATTTATCAATATAATTATAGGAGTCGACAACAGTATACATATATGAAGCTTTGCAGTTAAGAGTAGGTTATCATACATGTTTCAGAGAATCTGTACTTCCTTACAAATGATGTTTAGTTCAACAGTCTATATATGAAGCTCTTCAGAGTATCCCCAAACTGCTTTTTTGTGAAGTTCTCGTCAGTTCAGAATTTTATTTCTGTAGGAAAAAAGTATGATTGGATGAAAACAGATATCAGCGTTTACCTGAAAAAGTAAGATTTTTATTTATTTTTTTAATGAACTGCTCTAAGTAGTTGTGCTATTCTTCCACTTATTTGTGAGTTTGTTTGCCATCAGAAAGTTCCTAAACAAATGGCTGGGACCTGTAGGTGTTTTGAAGCCTGTGAAATGAAGAATATAAATGGGGGGGAGGGGAGATAGCAGAGATCAATAACTGGTCTTCCGTCTTAATCAGTATTACTGTCCTTAAGAGCCCTACTGGATGTTTGAGACAAACTTTGAAAATTTGTCATTTTTTGTTTCTGTGATACTGGGCAATTGTGGACTGCCGAAATCCCAACCAATGCATCTAATGTGCTAAGATGTAAGAAGAAGATATTAGTTGTTTAGACAAAAAGGATAAAAATATTTTTATTTTTGTAAATAGCATGTATCACTTTCCATATGAAGGACAGTATTTTTCTTGTAAAATCATGATATATTTAGTACTTTTAGGAATGATTATCTTAGATCTCCTTTTGTAATTTGTGTAGTCACAAATTTGTAAGAAGTATACAATGTTACGTCCAGGTACTTCTCTTACTCAAGTCTCAAAATGATTGTGTTTTGTTGGACCTATGTACTCATTTTTCTTAATGGCTAAATGTTCTAATTTCAATGCAAAAAAAAAAAAAAAGTACTAAAAATCAGATATTCAAAACTGGGCGAAAATCAATTCTTCAATTACTTTTAGAGACTCTAAAGTGCTGTAAGGAGAAAGTTCACTTAAGCATGTGTATTTTTGCTGGCTTCAGTGATATTACATGCAAGCTTACAAAATAGTTTATTTTTGGGTGCTTTGCTTAGGACTTAGGCACTTAGCTACCAGGATCAAGTGTTACTACGAATGCTCAGAAGCAGTGCTTCTGCCCAAGAAACCAGATACAGCCACAAAATCGGAGTATCCAGTTCAGCAACCATTAGCAATCGTATTTCTAAAGCTCAACAGTGTATTAGCAACACATGGTAGCATTCTCTTATCTAGAGAATAGAGCTGGTAATACCATCTTCAGTCTCGAAATAAAGAATGAGTTTTACATAAACACATAACTAATAACTTAAATGCCACTTAAAATCTCGTGTATTAAATAATATACATGAATTTCAAAAATACTAAAGCAACGAAGTGTGAATCAGTTTATCCATTTTAATAAATACAAAATAATATTTTAAGAAAGAATATTGGCTAAATTTTAGAGAAAAAACACTTTATTACATCTTAGTATGAAACTTAAGACTTATGGGTGCTTTTGTCCAGTAAGGAAACATGGTAATCCCGTTAGACTACAGGTCTACATGTATATAACTCTATCAAGCAGTGGTATTGTACACTTCCATAGTGACAATAAATTATTTTCTTACTAAACAATGCATACAGAAATTCTCATTAGATTAATAATTGTTAAAACTTGATGTTAAAAAGACCAACCTCAATTTGCAATTATAACATTGACTGATACTGCTAATTTAGCAGCATCTCCATAGAGTCAGCCTTTATTACTCAGCATTTAAAAGGGCCTCAGTGGGAGTGCTGTGTCCAGTTCCCAGAACGATAGTCAAAAAAAGAATAAAAGGAACCGTTGCAGGGAAAAAAAGACAAGAATAATCAGAGGCCTTGCAGTGGTGACCTATGGATGGAAGGGAACTGATGTAATTTACTGAAGATTAGAGTCTTCAAAAATAGAGAAGAGGAAAAACTCTTTGTGTTCGCTGAAGCATTCTATGAATGGGCTGAAGTTAAAATGGGAGACTCAGGTTATATGTGGGGAGAAACAATGGTAAGGAAGATAAACACTACAGAACAGGCTTTAGAAGGCACATTTTGAAATTTCTACTACAGGAGGTTGGTTTTTTTTTTTTTTTTTTCTGAGCTGCTGAGACAAACATTTGTCAGGAATAAAGAAGGCACAGTTGATTCTACCTTGGAGCAGGAAGATGGATTATATGACCTTTTAACATGCCTTTCGGACATTTTTTTACCCTGATTTCCTACTGTAATGGGGCCCATGAAATTTTGCTATAGGGTCTATTCTATTAAGCCCTCACTGCTGACTTTTGAACCTGTGGGCTAATTTCACCTCAGTTTGAGAGGAACAAGCCTCAACTTTTGCCTTTCTTGAGAAGTGTTAAAATATAGTGAATCTAGGCTGAAATACAGGGTCCTCTTGAGAGGAGGGGAATGTGAACTCCTTGTTCTGCCTGCTGTAGAGATGCACAGAGGTGAGCTGGGTGACGGACCAGTGGGTGCATGCGCACAGCTGCATTGGGTGGCTCCCTCTGGGGCAGCTGTTAGTTACAGGCATGAGCGAGCCGGGCACTGAGAAGGGTGCAGACGTGGGGAAGCTGGAGGCGTTTCAGCAGCAAGAACACAGGAGCAAAGTGGGAGGATATTGTGGTGAGGAAAGAGGTAGGATAAAAGTCCCATAGAAACTGGGCTTAATTAGTTTCACTGCTCAAGGAAGTAATTTCTATTCAGTGAAAGGCAAATGTTTAATAATGCTTATAAAACAGCAAGGCATCGATCTGATACAGGACTGTGAGACTAATTTTTTTTTTTTTTTAAAGCAAAATGTTAGTGCATGTTTGCAGGATTGAAGCCTCAACCACAGATATACTTTGTAATAAACCACCCAGACTGCTGGAAATGATAAGCATTCTGGTTCTCCTGTCTAAAAACAGTAATTGCCACTGCTAGGGAAGCTTTTTTTTCCCCTCTTTGTCTATGAGGAACTACCTTTGTTGAAGTTTCCAGTACTGAATAGACTTCTGTATGTTTAAAAATACATCAGATGACTGGCCTTATTCTGCACTGAAATCAAAGTTGGAAAAAAAAGCCTCTACTATTGATAATGTGTTCCTTTGGGCACATGTCCTTACTCAACAAAACTAATACTTCATCATGATGTATTTCCTTCAGAATTCACTAAGCCAACCCCATGGTTAGCAGTCGTTGCTGTGTGCGTGCCTCCTCGTGAAGGCTTGAGGGAAGGCTCAGCCAGCACACCACACAGCTTCGAGATGTGCAGGAAGAAAGTAGGTGTAGATAAGTTTTACTTCTGTAGCTGTTGTTCTTTGGCAATAAGTAGCAACACGTTTGGGAAGGTTCTCAAAGGGGGGCTCGATGCACGTTGTGCCGCATCACTACAGCGATGCACTGCTGAGAGGCTGCTTTAAAGCTGGTCCTAAAAACCTCTGAGTAAGAGCAGAAGGGGCAGGGTGACGTAGGGACGTTACACAAAAAGCCGTGCTGCCTGGTCACTAAGAGCTGTGAGCAGGGTACGGAGAACCAGCTGGGTGCCCAATTCAGCCAACCGAGAAAGTGCTTGGTCACTCAGAAAAAAAAATATATATATATATATTGTTTTGAAAATACGATAACCGCGAGCTCTCCTCTGGCAAAACAGCTGCCGTAGCCGAGCCCAGGGCCTGGTGCCTACGCGGACTTCGGCTCCCCCGGAGAGCTCCGCGGGCCCGGGTGCCTCAGGGGGGGCCGCGGCCTTTGTTTCCCCCGGCGCCGCCGGCCCCGTGCCGGCAGCGGGGCGAGCACGGGCCGCGCGGCGCCGCCGGGTGCGCGTGCGCGGGGCGGCGGGGGCGGGGGAAGGGGAAGGGGGGGGAAGAACGGGGACGCCGCCGGGCGCGCGCCTCCGCCCGCCCGCCTCGGGAGCGCGCCTGGCAGCAGCAGGCAGGGAGGCAGCCGAGCTCCGCCGCAGCTGGCGCGCCCCCGTGGCGGTGTCTCGTCGGGCGGCTGGGAGCGCGCCGCGGGCTCGGGCCGGGCACCAGCGTCTGGGCGAGAGCCGCGCAGCCCCGTCGCCATCCGCGGAGCCAGGCCGCCGCAGCGGGGTCCCGCCCAGCCCGGCGCCCGCAGGTGAGCGGCCCGCGGCGGCGGCGGGAGGGGAGGGGAGGCGCGGGGAGGCCCCGCAGGCCGCTGCCCGCGCGAGGCCCCGGCGCGGGGGAGCCTCAGGGCCGAGGCCCCGGCGCGGCCTAAGCGCAGCCCGGGCGGGCGGCGGGGCCCTGCTGCTGCTGCCGCCCGGCCGGGCCTGAGGGGACGGGGAGGGAGGGAGGGAGCGAGGCCATTGTGCGGCGGGCGGAGGCCGGGCCCGGGCCTGCGCGCCCGGGGCTGCCCCTTTGTGGGCCCGGCCCGGCCCGGCCGCGCTTTGTGCGAGCGGAGCGGCGCGGCCAAGGTCAGCGGGGGCCGGGGGCCGGCCCGGGGCCTGCGCGCCCGGCCCAGGCGCTGCGGGAAGCGGCCGCGGGAGGAACCGGGCCCGGCCGCGCCGCCTCGGCTGCAGCCCGGCGGGGCCGTGCCGCCCGCCCAGCTCAACGGCGGGGGGGGGGGCCGCGGCTCCGGCCCCTGCGCCCCCCCGGGTTACCCCCGGCTGGGAAACAATAGCGTGTGTTGGGCAGCGCGGCGCGGCGGGGAGGGGAGCTCAGTGACTTCTCCAGCGTTGCGCTCGCGGCCCTTTCGCCTATTGCCGACGCACGTTTTGCTCTGAAGCTGCGCCGTGTCTCTGCGGTGTGCCCCGGCTCTGTTTCAAGCAGTCTCGGTGAACGCTGCCGTCCCTCTGTAACGAGCCGTTTACTTACGCGCTAAATAAATAGATAAAGAGAGTTAATTTGTTTAAGGTGGCAGATGAGTGGATATTAGGAGGCTCGTAGCTAATTGGACTAGGTCATGAAGGACACGGGACGTTCCACATGCAGGAGCCTGGTTTCAGTTGTCTCTTTATCTCCCTCCTAAGCTCTGAGGCGAGCACGGTGCATTCCAGAGGGGGAGGAAAAAGGGAAGGGGCTCTTCTCAGCCCTGAGATCTTCCAGCTGGTCTTCAGGATTTGGGGTACTGGAGTACAGGTGCTCCAACACTGAGGCTGATATTAGGGTGAAATTCAGACCTCAGGGCTAGGTCTCTGCTGCAGAAAACAACTTCTAAAGAAGAAATTGGATCGGATCAGGTTTTATCACTTGTTCTATGCTGCAACACTGATGTTGAAACTGAGTGCTAGAAACAATAATTACACAAACTGCAGTGGAAACTCACATTTGTAATTGCCTTCAGCACTTTTCACAGTAGCGAGAAGTGCAGGAAAGCACAAGGGTAAGAGCTTTCGCTAGTGTACTTCTAGGAGCCTGTTGTGACCTAAGAATGCTAATACTGATGGGATGATGCGTATTTGCATCCTGAAAGCATGCACAGAGTACAGTGTCCATTAATTTATCGGTTGTGTTGGTAGGGTTCTAATACTGTAGTATTGGACTGTACTAGAGGAGTTAGCTCAGAAATCCAGTGGCTCCAGCTAACTAGGTGTGAACTAAGGAAAGTAAATATTTTAGATAGCTGAAGTGCTTTCTGTACTGAAGCACGAGCATTATTGCTGTTGTCTGCTTAGTGCAAACTGAGAAAGTATTACTAGTCGGATATCAAAGACACCTGCTTGTAATGCACAAGAGAGGGGAGAATGGGTGAGTTTGTATCAGAAGCAACTTGTCCTGGTCTGAACATTCAAAGAAATCGAGTGGGACAGTTTCACGAGCTCTGGTATTCACATGAAACATCTTGGAAGACTATCCTTACAACTCTTACGAGAAACGTGGCGTTCTTAATTGTAAATTAAAAGAACTTTGTTTTATTTTTCTGCTTGAAACATTGTTTCTGCACTTCTAACTGTTAGCTTTAGAAGTTGGACTAAGTTGTGCCAAATATGTTATCCTTGGGTGTTTTGCTTTAGTGGTTGTCTCATTTTTGAGAGCTAAGCTGAACCAGAAGGATCAAGGTACATCAACAGTATCTGAAACTCTGGACACACATAAGGAACTCGGTTATGCAGTTGTGGTGCACGTTCCCAGCCTGCGAACAGCTGAGGTAAAAATGGTGTTTCCAGCTGTTGACTGCAGAGTTCCCTGAATCCCTGGTTAAGTGCTCCAGTGGCAGTGAAGTACCCTGTGAGGGCACCAGCAAGCGCTAGTCATCTCAGCCATCAGTTAAGGCCCACAGTTCAGGATTTCTTCTCTGAAGTTTGCTCTATTAAGCATGAACATTGTATATGCAGGACATCATGTTACTGGCTATTTTTAGTTTTTAAGGAAAAATGACATTAAGAAAAGTGAAAAATATTTGTGGGGATAAAGAAATAGTAGGAGATATCCCTTTTAGGACTAGCGGAAATACGCTGCAAGTAAAGACATTTTTACCTTTAATAAAATGTTTTGCATTAATAAGAAAACATAGGCAATTTATACTGTTTCAAAGTGCACATACTGTTAACATCTTAAACAGTGTCAGGACAGAAATGCAATTTGGGTCTGTGTTCTCTGTGTGTGATATCACGTGGTGGACTAGAAATGGAGAGAGAGAGGGAGAGAGAGAGAGAGGGAGACAAATACTGGTCACTGTGACTTGGTATTGCAGGTTTACCCAAGTTTTTCCTCTTAGTTCCCAACTGTTTGTAACAGATCTTTCCAAGTCATTGACTTGGGGTTATTTGCTACCGTGCTACACAGTGTTCAGATGTGAGCTATGCTCGGTAAAGAAGACAAAACCTGTCATTAATGCTTCCATTAATACTCTCTAGTTTTATGCCACACTTCTTATAGATACACACACACACACGTAACACGCACGTTCTAGGCCAGAGAGCCTGCTGTATTTCTGTAAAGCCCTGGACAACTATTTTAAGTATATTCCGGTTTGAGTTAATCTATAAAATGGTGATTCTTTATGCTATTACAGGAGTAATGAGAGATTTGGTTACTAATACAGTACTTTAATCTGATAAAGTGCTAGATAATTACAGTTAACCAAATGGTGCGTTTCTGATTTTGACTTGTTTCTCTTTGTAGAAGCATAGTGCTGAGAGCTGAGCATAGAAGCTGAGATGGGCTGTGCTTTCAGTAGGGAAGTAAAATATTTGAGTGGTGACAATTATATTTGCCTTTTTGCATCAGGAAATGCATTAAAGAAATACTGTATACATATTTCTGTAGGGAAATTGATCTAGAGCAGCAAATTCACCTACTGACAGTTGTTGTCAACCATTTCAGTTTTTGTTTGCTTTACCTAGAAACAGTTGTTTGTTTCTTTTCTTATAACAATTGGTGACCTTTCTGAGACATGAAAAGCAGTGTGTTACAGTAGCTTCTGTTGCTTAGAGAAGTAGTTATCAGCTCCTTTAACGTGAAACAGTAATTCTTTGAACTTTGGTGTCTGTGGTATAAAAATCTATCAATTCATATTTTGATATTCCTTCCTACATTTCTCACGCATAGAGCTAAACAGAGCAAAAATTCATTTAGTCTTTGAAAGACTGAAGTGGCTTTCCAGTGTTTGTATTTTGAGTGCTGTCAAGGAGGAGCATTTACAATGTCGTGCTTTTTAAGAGTTATTCTCAAACACATGTTCAGATGAAATATGTCAAAGGAAAAATATATATGAAGGAAAATTGTATGTTAAGTTTTTCTAACGTGCAGATTGTCAAAAGATTGAAAAGGTTTTGACTAGAGGAGGAGTATTTTAAAGCAACTTGGTGTTAAATTAGTGGAGGGAAAGCCTGAAAATAAATTCATTTATGTAAAAATCGCTGGATGTTTAGCCTAGAAATGTAGGTGTATTTAAAGGCTTATCTTGTTCTTTGACTCTGTATCACAGATCTGTTATGAGAAAAGGTTCTGTGTTTTCTACTTTTTGTAAGGGGTTGATAACTGAAATAATTAGGTTTATAAGTTGGTTTGTAAATCTCAGTACATGTTGCTTTATGCCATGATGTGATGTCGGTAGTGATATGAAGTCAGATAGCTTTATTTCTAAACGACATGATCAGTTGCTGTTGACACATCAAAGCTAGAAAAGAAGTAGCAGAAGATGTAGTGCTGAGCTAGCTGGCGTGCGCTGAGGGCACGGTTCTGCAGCACCTGAAGACAGTCTCTCCGTGCAGGATGCCAGCGATAATGCTACTGTGATAACAGTGGTGTTATCGCTGGCAGTGAAGCTGGCACCAACGTGAATGTGAAACAGGCCTGTTTCAGTTCCAGGTTTAGTTGAAAACTAATCAGTCACCTGTGAGAAATGGGTAACTATTACCTGGTTTGCTTCCCAGAACAGCTTGCGGCATGGCAACATAAGAGCCAGTGCTGCTGCAAGAGAAGTCATCCTCTCTCCTAGGAGCACGTGGGGTCGGTCTAAGTGCAGGCTTACAGCCGAGAGTCTTGCCCTCCATTGCTGGCTTGTTTTTGGTGTCTTCTTTGTGCCAGTGGAAGCACTCACATAGCTGTGCAAGACTGATTTTACTGAATGCGTTACCTTAAAGAGAGCGGAGACCAGTGTGTGAAAGACAGGCGGCACAGCCGTCCCTTTGGGTGGCAGCTTGCTTTTGTTTCTTGCAGAAATGGTGGAATTGCACTCTGACACGCTGTGTGCACGTGTCTGGAGCCATGGAGCCTGTATCTGGTGGAGTGTTCTTTGTACTGTAGATAAACCATTTTCTTTAATTGTTTGTAATGCTATCTGAAGGCTCTTAACAAATATGTAACTGAGCAGTTCGTAAAAGTGCTATTAAGATATTTAATAGCCTTTAAAGTGTGTAACACTGCTACTTTCTCTTTGAAAAAATAGCGTCTATAACTCATTGTATCAGCTTAGCACCCGGACCTTACTCCAGGTATCTGGTCTATGAAAATGGACCTTCTTGGTGGTGCTGGTAGGTTGTTTTGACCAGACATAGGCCTCAGAATTTGCTAGTCTTAGGATCAGGTATCTTCTTAATTTATCTAGTGTTGTTTTGGAGATCATATTTGCAGCATACTATCATATACATTTGAGTGTTGACACATATTATCCCATTTTAAGGTACATGTGGTAAACTTCTCTTGTTTAATTAAATCTTTTTTTTTTTTTTTTAATTGATGTGAGTTTTTACAGTTAAAAGCAGTGAAAATGCTCTTCCTAGCTAATCCTTTGATTACTGAATTAATATAACTATGATCTCTATGTATTGATTTTGAAAAATATTCACACATATACACGTGTGTATATATATAAAATCATTAGAGTTACGAAGTGAGTTTAATTCACAGGAATTTTCCTCCCATTCTGGAGCGTGAAAGTGTCAATGCAGTTGAGAGTTAGATTTGTGTGTGGCTCAGCTCTCCACGGCTGATATCTGTGCGATTATGCAAGTACGCCAAGGATGTAATTTGAAGACTGGTTGCACAGGTGTGACTAGGGGATAATTTGGCTGGCAGATGTTGATGGTGTACTGTAAAATTTTAGTTTGGCTTTGTGCTAGGTCAAGTATATCATTAATACCATTAAAAACGATGTTTTACAAATAAAAGTATGCATTTCATAACAGGACTTTAGATGGACGTTCTTCTAAAACAGCACCTGTGAAGCAGTAATTTTAAGAGCATTTTGATGCATGTCAAAAACAGCTGCTGCCCTGGTTTTATTTTAAATCAGGTGTTCAATTTAAAGAAAAACTGCTGTTCTTTGTGCAATTGTACTTCTTCCATGTGTATACACATGCTCTTCTGCCAAATGAGTTGAGCAGGGGGAAAAGATTGTTTCATGAAGGTTGTTCCTTCATATGCAGAGGAGAGTCACCTATGTAACTTTGTTCTTAACTGATTCCTGAATGCTTGATCTTCTGGCCTGACACATTTTTTATAACATTCTTGTAGAAGAAAAACTTTAAAAAATACTGAAGTTTACAGTTATGCTTTAATGAGTCATTGTTAGGATTTGGTGTTCCAGATCAAGCACTGCAACATAGACTTAAGTTTTGCTTTAACTACATAACAGAAGAGGGGATGGTATTTTGCAGAGAAGGACGTAGTAATGTTTGCATCTAGAAAGTGCTGAGAAAGGGAGCATGAAGTGGAAGAAAGATGTATTTGTGCCTGTCATTTCTGAAGCATGTGTAATATCTTGTGTTTTATTTTCTGATACAGACTCAAGCCTGACTTCAGAGTGATTATGGCTGGATTTTAATTTTGTATGCCATGAAGCATTTCCCAGGCAATAAGAATACATAAAATAGCCCGTTTTGTTTTTTGTGATTTAGATAAATCTGAAGAGAATTTAATGGGAATATAAGAAAATAAATGTAATTCTCTCGCCTGAGAGCTCCTTTTCTGCTGAATATGAAACATTTGCTTCAAAAGCTGGGTGGTTGGATCTTCACAGGGAAAGTTGTGAGAATTTTCTGGTAACAGAAGGATTCCTCTAAAGAGAGGTTTCTATTACTTGTTCTCCATAGGATGTCAGTGTGGAGTTGATGGAAGAAGGCCTTCAGATTAGGTAAAATAAAATTAATGAGAAGGGTGTTGCAAAAGTCTCATCTCTAATTTGTCTCTTGATGTAGAAAATACTGGAAGGAACAGAAGCCTCCATATGTGAGCAGGACTTGAACCATTTCTCTGGAAAGTAAGGAGTGATCACAGTTTGGCTATTGTTGACTTTAAAGTTTGAGATGTTAAAATAATTTAAAAATAATTTAACGTAGTGCCACTTAGCATGTAATAATGTTTAGTTACTACTAACCTGAAGTGAATTTGAAAAGGGTCTACAGAGTAAATTTAGTATCCTTACCGTGTTAGTTCATTCCCTTTTGCATTGGTGTCTGAGACTTGCAGCTACTTACAGTGTTTTAAAATCTTGAACAGGCAGGGAAGTGCTTGCCTGTGGTGACTCAGAAACTTGTGACAGAGCAGGAACTAAACGCAGGTTTCCCATGCCGCAGACTGCTCTAGTACCACTAATTCTGCTTTTCAGGTTTCAAGGAATGCTGAATCTTCTTGTGTAACGTGGTGGTCTGTGAAGTCAGCAGTTCATAGCATATGGTTGCTGTGCCTCAGGTTGATAGTGCTGGCTGAAGAGTGCTCATATAGTGAGATAAAGCCATGTTCTAACTCGTGTTTTCATAGGAAGCATGTTCTGCAGGGCTAGGGACAGCAGCGCTGGTGCTCTGGATCCAAATACGACAGTGGTAACTCACCAGTAGTCAAGTTTGAGAATGCAGGTAACATTGCTATAATTAATTAAAAAAAAAAAAAAAAAAAAAGGCTGTTAATGGTGACGGTCGAATCCCTGTGCTACAGTACCACAGAAACAGTTGATTCAAAACTAATGAGCAGGGAAAAAACAAGTCACTGAAAAAGGGAAAACTGAAATCTGGTGTTTGATTCAGTCCTCCTGTATGGATGGACATCTGTTTTTATGCGAAAGAATCAAATCTGTGAATCAGCCTCCAGTGCCACTGCTATGGGATCTGCGGAACTTGGATGTTCTCCTTATGCGTGAGTTCGTGTTTGACGTACCTTGTGGCACAAAGATCTCTGCTCTCAGTTCCCGAAGCCCTCCCATGCATGTTCACCCTCCACAGGCCACGTTTCAATTCTTCAGAGGGCTCCACTGTGTTCCAGGGCGCAGCCCTGCATACAGCAATTCAGAACAGATTAAAGATCACAGGGATAGATTATTATCTGAGATGGAAATATGTATGAACCTACGCAATGCACAAAATAGAGAGATCTTCACAAAAAATAGTCTATATACATAATTGTGTTCTGACTCCTCCTGCAAAGCAGCTGTCTGCGTTGGGATTGGTCTCTTGTGGGCCATGACTTTTTCTTTCATCAGGTCTGGTTATTCTGATGGTCTGCTCCCTATTTAGTTATGTAGGAAAGTAACTGAGCATAAAACAGATCTGGAATCTAAACTGGAATAGTTATCTCTGGAAGACTTTGCATGTGAAAGCACCTCAGAGTACAGGTATTTCTTTTCCTTGCGCTTTATTGAATTAAGGTAGGCACTTCCATACCACACCCTCTTCCCCGTGTCTGCCACAGACACAGGAATGGTGATGCAATATTGCATGGCAATTACAGTATACAGCGAAGAATATAGTTTTTGCAAAGTCAGACTGAGGACAGAAACACAGCCCCCAAATTGCCATACTTGGTAGGATTTGTTGTTAATGCTTACAGAGTTGTTGTTTCGCGTGTTATTGTTTTTGTCTTAACTTGTATACAGAGTCCAGCTATGATATCTCATAAAGCAGAATTAAATGCTTCCTGCTTTAGATGCTTCTGGGTGGCGGCATATGTTACAGCATGAAAAATATCTTGCTTTTTTTTCCTGGTGCTGTTAATAACTTGCTTTGTAGCTGGCCACCTTGTATGCCTGCCCGCCTTTTTATTGCAGTGTGCTAAGCCTGGAACTTTTAAAAAGGTAACTGTTTACCTGTGCTTGTAGAAATGAGTGTTCAGAGTTACTGCTGGAAGAGGATCCCGATGGAGTGCTATGTGCACAGTAAAAGGAAACAGAATGTTACTAAAAAAATAAAACTGTTTTCCCTGATATTTGTTGTTTCTGTAGAGTTGTATGTATTTTCATGTGAAGTTTGTCTTTATTTTGTTAGATTCTGTGTTTTCTGCCATGATCTTTATTTTGAAATCAGTACTTCTGCTTTATCTCAGCAGTACTGTGCTCAAGCTCTGGCAGACTGCAGAAAAGCACTTCTGGTGTGGTATCTAGAGGAGGCTAGCATGGGACAGGTTCCAGGTGCAGGCATGCTGGACGTTCAGGTGTCCTCTGTCAAGGAATGCTCTGGCTTCTGCCTGGTGGTATTGATGTGGAGGACACAGAGCTGGTGAGCTGAGAAAAGAGGAGGGTTTTGGTCCCAGAGCCCCACTTCAGGTACAATGCAAGAATGAGCATCTTTGTACAGCGTTTCTGTATCACCATCCTGACGCCTCTGTGGTAGGTGGGGGTGTTCTGCAGTATCAGCAAGCTAAGTTATTTGCTCCTTTTGGAAAAGGAAAACTATGATAAACTCTCATGTGGAAATGGTCAACAGCCTTTTAATGCAAGCATTTGCTTTTGATTTGTATTTAAAGAATGGTTCTTTTTCTTCCATATTTGTAGCTATATGTAATGGAAGAAGTTGTTTCGCTAGCCTAACTTTATTTTATTCCAGTAGGCTGCCAAAGATCAATCATTTTTGCTATTGTTGCTTATACCAGTTTGTTTAACGTATCACTGTTTTGTTTTTCTAGTGGCAGCATTTGATAAATTGCTTTTGGTCTAGCTTGAATTTTCAGAAACGTCCTTTATAGTTCCCTTAGCTTTCTCCTTCCAAGCTCAAAAGGAGGGAGAGATAAATGTCATGTATTGCTTTATAATACTGTGTTGATGGTCTGAATTTACAAAGAAACACGTTTTCTTATTTAGTTCTAAGCATTACTATAAGACCTGTGAGAGCTGGGATGTTCTCTGATTATGTAGTACAGTGAGTGGGCCAGACTTAGTTTTTTTGCTATTGATCAGACATTTCTAGTTTTCATTCTAGAATGAAATTTGGAGTGATTTATTCTCTGTGTGCTTTGTTTCTGAGCTCATCTTTCATTGCAAGACTGGAATTATCCCAACAGTTTAGCCTGATATCCCAGGCTAGCAGAATATGGGTTATTCGCTTCTTGAAGTTGATGAAGTTCTTTGCATTTAAAAATGAATGCTAAGTTTTATGTGGTTGTTGTACATCTTCTATAGGATGTTCTTCCTTCCTAATTGTACGTTATAAGGTTGTTGGGAAGAAAATCTTTGGCAGATAGAAATAGGCCACCTTCTGGCTGGATGTTCAACTCTGCTATCTATGCCAGAATAGTAATGATGGATATTAACAACACTGGCCGAGGCTCAAGTTTTTGTATTGGATTAGAAACAGGTCGCTATAATTTAATGGGCGTAATAATATGCTGATTTTGTTTACATAGTGCTGTTTTCATCTGCTACGTAACGTGTGCTGAATTTGGAGACGATCTGGATTGCCCACTAGTAGTGACTCACTGGTGATAGCATTCTGTGCAAGAGGACAGACTCGATAGCATCAGGCATGTGCTGAGGGTTAGGGTCTGGTGGTTCGCTGCAGATGTAGCCACAAAGAGCATGACCGGTCCCATGACTGTAAATCCATGGGGGTTTCCTTTCCTGATGATTGGAAGGAGGTGTCTGTAGAGAGCTGCTTTCTGGAGGCAAGAAATAAGTATCTGCAATTCAGGGAGGTGGGGTCACTGCAAGGCAGTGGAAATTACAGTAACCTTGTGTGACAAGGAGGTGAGCTGGAGAGGTGATACTTTCCAAAATTCACTTGGAAAAGAATTTGGAATCTTAATTTTCATTTCCAAAATGAAATAATCATGAGATCTGCCCTTTTTATTATTTTTAATTTTTGTATTGGCTTAAAATACACTGTTAGATTGGGTTGTTCTGGCTTTTGGTTGTTATGGAGAGCAGCCCTGAGGTGTCTGAAATAACAAATAGAGTATCGTTAAGGGCACCGAAGCAAACGGTGTCTGTAAGGGTTGTAAAAATTCTTAATTCATAAATTAAAAACAGTAGATGGAGATTAAATTGGGTTATGTAGTTGATTAATAATTTATGTCATGAACTGTAAATGCTTCTAAAATTTTGAAGCAGGTCAGTACGCACGGAGGCTGTGTGAGCAGCGATGTACTTCTGTGTCTAACAGTGTCAGGTTTCCATAGGGAGCCATACATTTGACATTAACTATGCCAGGCTTTTTGTGATCTAAAGTTTTGCAGAATTCAAAATGGAAAAAAATGGGCCCCAAACAACAAATACTTTACAAATACAACAAACAACAAATACTTTGAAGTTACTCTCTGAGATACTTGTGCATAATACATTTTGTGCCGTATGTATCTGCTGAGGTGTGGTGGTGGTGAGGGCAATGTATGGTATTTTCAATAGAGCCTGCCAAAACCTCTTTCCCTTCTGTTTTGATGTACATTGGGCTAATATGAGTGCAAGAGAGGGGACAGAGGAAAGATAAATTGCTTGGAAAATTATTTTCAGAAATACTAAGCACATGCAGTTGGGGAACTGGCTTGTACATAGTGCTGTAGTCCTAGAGTCTTTATCCCCAGCGGATTAAGACTTTTTCATAATTGGGCAGCCATGGAACAAAAGTGCAGTGTCCTAAGGACTTTTAATATGAAATTAACCTAGTGCCACTTTAAAAATGGCAAGGAAGTTCCCTACTTAAAAGGGTGCCCCTTTTTAATAGGAACAAAGTGTGCTTTTTAATTACCTTCATTCTTAAGATAATATTCACTTGGGTTTTCTCTATCAGTAACACTTGGAGTTACTTGAGCATGAGATTACGTACTTGGTGTGTATGTGTATACACACACATGCACCATCCTTTTTGCTAAATAGGCACACATGCTGCTCTTGCGTTCAGTAAACCTTCCTTCTGCCACCAGGGCAATATTGGTGGGTTTTGAATCTTTTTAATTTGTTGCTTGTAATATTTACAGATGTTACAGATATTATATCGTACAAATTTCTCATGATGTTCTGTAACTTTTCTGTATCTACTTTCGTGTTATTATTTAGACTAGTCTAATCATTATTTTCAGCAGTTCATTTAGCCTTTGGGTTTTGACATTCTTTGGCTGATGTAGCATCTCAGAGAGTAAACTGTCAGTGTTTGCCACAAGTTCGAACGTTGTTATGAAGTGATCTAATTTCCAGTGCTCTGTAATGGGTATTAAAAAAAAAAGTCTAATTTTTCAAATATGATTGTACAGTTGAAGAAGTTAAAAGATTTTGTATTATCTTGTTGATGTCCGTAAGGCATTAAGAGTTTATAAATTTTGAATGCGAGTCTCTGGATTCAATTAGTTCTGAATGTGATTGAAGAAAGATTTTATTGCATCACATCTAGAAACTTGTGATAAGGCATTTTTTCTGTCCTTGAACCATTCTTTCAGCATTATACAGTTAGATTTTTTTTTTCTGTCCCAGCCATTAAGATGACTATATGAAGTTTTGTGGGTTTTGTGGTGTTTTCTTTTTTTCCCAAAACTCATATTCAGTCACCCTCTCGAAAGGAATTTAAAATACTAACCCCAAGTCTAATCTGTTCAAAATGAGTGAAGATATTTCAGAAGTGGCTGGCGTTAACCTGAAGTTGTCGAAGGTGCCCTCTATTTCGGTGAGATGGGAGAGATTTAGTTTCAAGGATGGGTCTGGAGCTAATGCCTTTGAAAGGTGAGAAGCTGAGCTGGTGTCAATCTATTCGCGTACGCTGCCGTTACTGCCATGGCATGTGAGATCCACGCTCTTTATGAACTTTTCTTGAAACTGCTTCCCTCTTGTCTGCACTGCAGCCCAGCTTTTTGCCCAGTCAGATCCTCACCTCTTCCCGTTCGCACCGTGGTTCTTCTCGCCCTGCTGGGGCTGCATGGACTCTCCCTGCAGGCCCCGTGCCCCAGGTGATGGTGCATTGCGGGGTGCTGGGGGCTTTGCTCATGGGACAGCCGCGGGAGGGAGAGCCCAGGGCCTGCGTCCAGCACTCCAGGGCGCGATCCTGGTGAATTTCTCAAAGGCCATTTCTGTGGCTTTTCTCAACCATGCCTGCTTTGGCTAGAAACTTTGTTGACTCGTAACAGGTGGGGATGTCACGTGTTGCACATACGGCGGTGACTGTTAAACATTGCTGGTATTTAGTTAGTTACTGACGTTTTTGGTAGGTGGCCTCTACTTGCACGTCACAGGGCTGATACAAGGTTCCACAGCCTTTCTTCAGCAAGATGGGAATTTTGAGCAGGAGGAAAGCGTTATTAAGATGACTTCCTTGACCCAGATGGCTGTCGCCTCAGTTTGTGTGCTGCCAGAGCCACTGATTGCAACGCGCCTCGGCTGAAGCTGGTACCCCCACAGTGCTGCCTCGGCCCAGAGCCCTGTGCAGCCGTGCTCTGTGCTCTGGTGCTGTCCCATTGCTCTGCCCTGAGGTTGCCCCAGTGGCTGTTTGGGCACCTGGTGCTGCAGCCACGGGGCTGTGCCTTGCTGGGCTCCATGGGAACTGGGGCTTGGGGTGGGGCCTGGCCCATGGCACAGCAGGGGGGTGCATTTTGGGATGCAGGGGAGTTTCCACAAGAGGTTGGTGCCTGCTGCTTCTGCCAAGGTCATTGCTCTTCCGTGATCTAGAACAAGGAATTCTTAAAATACCATTTTTCCCCTTTCACTCTTCCCATTGGCTGAACTTTTACGAATTTGTACAATATTCGAATAATTTGTGTTGTGGGATCTAGTATTTTTGCAGACGCACACCCGGCACTCTGTAGGTTGTCAGTGCTTCCTAGAGACTTATCTCCACTGTGGAGGAACAGAGTAGTAGTGCATGTAGCTCGGTTTGTTTTGGTTTTACCTATAGAAAGGCTTTTATAACTAAAAATACCTTTAAACTTTATTTCCAGTTTTACTTGGTTTGTAATTATATTTGGTGGGGAATTCAGCAGGGGTGAATAGAGGTTAACTGTGTTACACTGTTAACACTTCTACTTGTGATAAACTTGTAGCTTTTAAGACAGCTATAAACAATCAACTTCTTTGCCGTCATGATGCGTTATTCATCTTTTCTCTTAACAGGGGAGATGGAAATGTAGGCTCTGGGCAGGTCTAGGCTTGGTAAATTACAGTTTATAGATTTATCCAGTTTCTTCCTTGCTTGTTAATCTCAATGGTCTGGTTCACAGATTTCCTGCTCATTTCCATTCCCCACTCATTTGGATGGCCCTTGGTTGTGGAAGTTGTGCGTAAAGGCTGGTCTCATACAGAAGTGGTAAAGCACGGCTCTGCAATTCTCATCTTCCTCAGTGCTTCTGGAGCTTAGAAAGCTGAAGTGGGAAGTGCCTCTGCGCATAAGGTCTTGCAAAGCTTGTAGGTTGCTTAATTTAACTGTTGTATGGGCTCTGGGAGGTGTAATTAGGCAAACCAAAGCTCACCCAGCTAGTCTGACTGCCTAGGGAACTGGTCTGACACCCTGGTTTTCACCAGTGTTATCTGAGGGTTATTGGGGATCCCTGAATCAGGATATGTGGGTTCAGGTTAGATGAAGCGTGCACAAGCTTTTCTGAAATGCGTTTGCAATTTCTGAAAGGAAATGTTTTTAGAATTTTATGTATGAATATGCATGCAATTTCTAAGCTCTTTCCAAGCAGATGTCATGGTAAGAGTTTGTTCTGCTGTGTACAATCATTCTCTGTGTATAATTTGTTCTCCTAGACCACAGAACTGCAGGGTGCCATTGTGAGTCTCCCACCTACGGGTGTTGGGGAAAAATAACAGCAGTGATCAGTTGTCATAGGGGCTTATCATTTGGATTCCTCTGCTGCAGCAAGCTGGTGCAGTATCGCTTCCTCAGAACATAGATTTGATTTGTCACAGATAACTTGGACTTTCCATCTCAGTAGAATGCCTTACAGTAGGAAAATAAGGCGAAAGAAACAAGCATTCCTTTCCTATCTCCACACTGTCAGTTAAGGTCCAGCAGCACAAACCATTGTATGGCTTTAGTTCCAAAGATGAGAACTGGGTATTGTGTGTCCAACAAGCTGGAGTTGAAAGAGACTTGGGAGGGGTGAGATGCTGCTGCTAGTGGGTGTGTGAGACACAGTCAGCAACTGAACACCGAATCTTAGCCACCCATGTTTTACTAGCCTGGATTAGAGAGCTGGTTTTGTAGAAGGGTAAAATCGCCTGCCTATGGTTGGTTACTTTGTGAACGTCAAGGGATAAGTTATTTTGCCTGTTGGGATCTCTTTGTTTGTTCACTTGATGCCCTGAATAACGTGTGTCTTGCAAAAGCACGCACAGTATGCTGCGTGGAGGTATCTGGTCCAAGTATGAGTAAGTTTGTTTGTGGTTGAAATGATTCTAAATATGGGAAGCTTGCCTATTGCCTAATATTCCCATGTCAAATACAAAGGAGATTAAAGATGAGGTTTATTTTGAGAGCTTTATACATACATGACGGGTACAGAGCTGGTGTACTTGCAGAGAAACACTTCAGTTGGTTGAGAATAATGTCACTGTGTAATGAAATCCAATTTTGGATAGCATTTTACTTAACCTAAGGTTAATTTTTCAAAATTGAGGGATTATTTTTCCTGGGACTACTAGTGATTCCTTTTGCACAACTAGGAGGAGAGTTGAGGGGGTGCAGTACAAAGCGTAGCATCCATATGCAGTAAGAAATACGGGACTTTTACCACTGTTGAACCCTTGAGAGAACTGTTTGGTCAGACAGCTGTTAACTTCGGTTTGGGGACATCTGAAAAAATTGAACTTTAGTTCTGTTCCACTGAATGTAAAACTTTGTAAACAGTGCCAGTACCCAAGGTACTGGGCATACTTGAGTACTTAAATATTAAAACTAATTCTCAAATTTCATCTTGTGAATTTCTTTGTTTGGGATATTCAATTAAACGTTTTGTGTTTCTTTTCTGGTATTTTCGCAAATGGCTTAGTTCAGCAAGTGGAAGCAATAGCTCTGCTTAAGCTGTAGGACTTAAAAATAAGAAAATGAGTCAATATCCTATCCTGGGAAAAAGCAGTGTAGTGATCTTATTTGTGTTTTTCCTTGTTACTTTTTTTTTTTTTTTAATGCTTATACAGTAAACAGGATTACAGAGGTCCTATCTTGAAGTTTGTGTGTTCATTAAAAATGGCTAGTTTCTCATCTTACTAAATACACAGAAACTTAAAATTCAGCTTGAGAATTGTTGTGTAGTGTGCCCATTTGTTACACTCAACTAATCTGGATGGAATATTTTGAAAGTGCAATAGTAAAAAACAAAACACTCCCCCCCCC